>NC_044336.1:6013198-6613550 GCF_007399415.2 Gopherus evgoodei | reverse complement strand
GGTTGCTTCTGTGTATCTCTCCAGGAACACCTGGAGGGGGGAAGGGAAAAGGTTTATTTCCCTTTGTTGTGAGACTCAAGGGATTTGGGTCTTGGGGTCCCCAGGGAAGGTTTTTGTGGGGACCAGAGTGCCCCAAAACATTCTAATTTTTTGGGTGGTGGCAGCTTTACCAGGTCCAAGCTGGTAACTAAGATTGGAGGTTTTCATGCTAACCCCCATATTTTGGACGCTAAGGTCCAAATCTGGGACTAGGTTTATGACACTATTGCACTGAACGGTCTCCTGCCTGGACCACTGTGGAGCTGTTAGATCTGATCAGTGTATGGGGAGAGGAGTCTGCGCAGTCCTAGCTGCACTTGACCCGTAGGAATTGGGATACCTATGGGTACATTTCTCAAGGCTTGTGTGAAAAGGCTATGATGAGGACATGCTGCCGTGCAGATCAAAGATAAAGGAGCTGAGGCAGGTGTACCATCAGGTGAGGGAGACAAACTGTCGCTCCAGTGCTGCGCCTAAGACCTGCCATTTCTATAAGGATCTCGACTGTCTCCTTGGTGGTGATCCCACCTCCACCACCAAGAGCCCCGTGGATACTTCAGAGGGAACAGAGGTGTTGGAAAGAGGACCTAACCTAGAGAATGAAGTTATTGATGAAGAGGTGGAGCTAGACGAGGATGTGCAACTCCCAGCAGGGTTGCCCGGTGGGGCAGGCAGCCAAGAACTTTTCTCCACTCCTGAGGTGCCTAGCCAATCTCAGCAGTTGCTCTCCAGCAAACAAGAAGCAGGAGATGAGAGGCCTAGTAAGTGACTATGGCTTGTGTAGTGCAGAGGTGGATTCAGGGCAGAGAAATGTAAGAGTCTGACTGTGTTTCTGTGAGCTGGACATTTCCCTGTGTAGCTAATTGGTACGGTGTGTGGCAAACCCAGGACAAATGGCTACAAAGGGAGGGGTAGTAATTAGTCCCAGGGGGTTAAAAGGCCTCTCCCAGTCCACTGAGGAGAGAGAGCCATGGGGAAATAAGGTTCAGCTGGAAAAGGGGTTACCAGGGAACTAATTAGGTTCAGTTGGCTCCAACTGCTGGAGACCTTTTTAAACCCTCCCTGGCTTGGAAGCAGGGGGGAGAGTAAGAGAAGCTGCCAGCAAGTTAGAGGCAGCAAGGCTCTGAACCCTTCCAGCAAGGAAGGCTGCGCTCTGTCCTCAGAAGGGGAGAAAACCAGCACAAGGGACTGACTGAGGGAAGGATCAGCCAGACCCTGTGCTACCTGGAAGGGTTTGCTTTGCTCAGGCCTGTGTCTCCAAGGCTAAAAAGGACTGAGCATGCTGAGGAGGGAAGGTACTTGGCCACAGATGGAACAGGGTGTTGATGCACATTGAGCTCTCACAGGAATCCTCCAGCAAGATCTCCAGGAAAGTTTCCTGGAGTTACTTGCCAATCCTCTGCTGCAGGTTCCGTGCCAGAGCAGCTTTGTTCCTTCCCCATTGAGGACACTTCCCATGCATTCGGCAATCACATGTGCTGCTTTGATTCCTGCACAAAGGTGAGCTGTATAGAGCAAGGTGGAACTTGCCAAGCATGCAGTAGATGTATCCTGGTTTCCCTGCTTATCCTCAGCAGTGAGATGTCTGCTAGAATGACCCCTGCCTGTGGAAAAGTGTGAAATAATTTTAGAATTATTTCCCCGTAAAGCTGCACTGCAACCCCTTCAAAGACTATATGTTCTTCTGTCCAGATGCAGCCCCTGTGACCAGGGCTCACTATGTTTTGGGTGTTTGCAGAGATGTGTGCCTGGCAAGGGTCAGTGAGAAAGTGATTGGTATGTTGCAAAAGGTGCATATAAATTAAATGTTTCAATACTGTGCTTGAATTTAACAATCCCGCTTCTGTGCATTGTCTCCTGTGCTTCACCAGATGTGGCCTTCAGGAACACGCCACACATCCCTGCCGACCATCTCTGCCAGACAAGAAAGAGGCCAAGATGCCTCAAAGCTGACATGTTCTGGGAGGTACTGCAGTGCTCCACTACAGAGAAAAGGGAATGAAAGGAGTGCTGGGAAGCCAAAAGGCAGGAGAGAAAAGAGAGTCAAGCATTTGCAACTAGGCAGATGATAAAAGTAATGGAGGAGCAAACAGAGATGCTCAAGTCTTTAATAATGCTGCAGAGTGAGCAGGCCCAGGCTCGACCTCCATTACAGCACATGCACAATGCTTTACCGGGACCGCACCCCCCACACTCTGCCCGCACATTCCTTTCCACTTTCTGGGACTCCTCAGTTTTGCCTTCACTCCACCCCCTCGCACAACTTTCACAATGATAGCTGGACTGACACACAGTGTGAGTGTCTGCCTTTCCCAGTCCCGCCTTTCCCAGCAAGCATCTGTGGTTTGAGTATCACTGTGCTTTTTCTTGATTAATAAAGGCAAAGCTTTATATTGATAAATTATCTTTATTTTGTTTTCTACCAATTCACATTGCAATCACTACAAGTACATGTACAGACATTTTAATCATTTTCTTGCTGAGATATGCGACCCCAAATGTCAACATAGCCTCCGAGGAAAAAAATCTGGAATGCACCATGGAAGCAAAGCTAAATGTTAATGCTGCTCATTGTCAAAGTACTTCATCAAAGCTTCCTTGATTTGCATTGCCACTCTCTGGGCTCCTCTGACAGCCCTGATATCTGGCTGCTGAAACTCAGCAAGCAAGCACTCTGCCTCAGCGCTCCACCCCTGAGCAAACATTTCACCCTTGAATTCATAGACATTATGCAAAGTGCAGCATGTGGTTATGACCCTGGGCGTATTCTCCTCATTAAGGTCTAACCTGCCATAAAGGCAACATCAGCGTGCCTTTAATCTGCCAAAGGCACATTCAGTTGTCATCCGGCACCTACTCAGCCTGTTGTTGAAATGCTCCTTATTGCTGTCCAGGTGTCTTGTGTAAAGTGTCATGAGCCTGGGCTGTCAGGGGTAAGCCGGGTCTCCCTGGATCACTATGGGCATTTCCACATCCTCTGTTGTAATCCTGTGGTCTGGAAAGAGAGTCCCCACTTACAGCTTTCTGTACAGGCCAGTGTTCCTGAAGATACGTGTGTCATGCAGCTTTCCAGACCACCCTGCATTGATGTCTGTGAAATGCCCATGGTGATCCACAAGTACCTGCAACACCATGGAGAAGTACCCTTTCCTATTGATGTACTCTGTTCCAAGGTGTTCTGGTGCTAAAATTGGAATATGTGTGCCATCTATCACCCCTTCACAGTTAGGGAAACCCATCTCTGTGGAGTCGTCCACTCTTTCCACACACATTTGCCAGAAATCACGGTCCTTTGTAGCAGGATGTGATTTATTGCCCTGCACACTTGCATTAATGCAGCCCCAGTGGTCAACTTCCCCACTCCAAATTGATTTGAGACCAACCGGTAGCAATCTGGAGTCACCAGCTTCCAGACACCGATTGCCACCCACTTCTCTACTGAGAGGGGAGCTCTCATTCTGGTGTCCTTGCGCCACAGATCTGGGGCCAGCTCAGCACACAGTTCCAAGACGTGGCTTTACACATCCAAAAGTTCTGTAGCCACTGCTCTTCATCCCACACCTGATGATGATACATTCTCACCTTCAGTGCAGGTTTCCTAGCCCAAAAGTGATGATCTACCCTATGTACCCAAAAGCAATGTAAAGTTACTGCTATCCATATCACGCAGAATGTCAGGTACCTGTGAGTCTTCCTCTGTCAGTAATTTCACGATTAAGTGCACTGCCATGCGTGATGTCCTCATGACACTTAACAGAGCATAGGATAGAAGTGAGGGGTCCCCCATTCCTTCTCACTACAGGTGCCAGGCTGCATAGCAAAAAATGGTCATTGAAAATATGGCACGAAGAAAGCCACAAGCCTATGGAGGGCTTGGACACAAAGCAATGCATGACAAGACATTAACACGGTCCCAAGATGCATCGTGATCCACTCCGCCTTCCCACAACACCTAGTGACAGAAGGTGTCACCCTGCACTGTGGGATGCATACCCACAGTGCATTGCTCACACTGTTGATGATGGTTCCCCCAATGTGGATGTGATCTGTTGCCAGAGGGTGCTGGTGTGAGCAATCTTTTCTGATTTTTATTAAGTCAACTTTTGAGTGTCAATATAAGTGTAGCTGGCACAACTTGGTAGTGTAGACAAAGCCTAACTGAACCACGCAGAAATAGCAATCATCATTAAATTAAATGTAATGTCCTTGCAGGGGGGAATTACCAAAGAAACCCACCACAGTAGCATTAAACTTCAAAAGGGGGAACTTTTAAAAAATGGGTAAGCAAGTTAAGCAGAAATTAAAAGGGACAGTCACAAGAGTGAAATGCCTGTATGCTGCTTGGAAGCTATTTAAAAACACAATAAGAAAGGCTCAAATTATATGTATACCCCATATAAAAAAACCTGTAAGAAGACCGAAAAACACCACAATGCCACCAGGGCTTAGCAACAGAGTAAAAGAGAGGCAGTTAGAAGCAAAAAGACACCCTTTAAAAACTGGAAATCAAATCCTCCTGAGCAAAATAGAAAGGAGCATAAACACCAGCAAGTCCTGTATAAAAGTATAATCAGGCAGGCCAAAAAATAATCTGAAGAGCAGCTAGCAAAAGACGGAAACTAACAACAAAATTTTTAAGTACAAGAGAAGCAAGAAACCTGCCCATCAGTCAGGCTCTGGACAATCAAGGGTCTAAAGGAGCACTCAGAAAGACAAGGCTGTTGCAAAGTAGCTAAATTAATTCTTTGCATTGGTCTTCACTGTAGAGGATGGAGAGAAATTCCCACAGCTGGGCCATTCTTTTTAGGTGACAGATCTGAGGAATTGTTCCAGGCTGAGGTGTCAGCAGAGGAGGTTTTGGAACAAATTTGATCAATTAAACAGTGATAAGTCACCAGGACCAGATGGGATTCACCCAAGAGTTCTGAAGGAACTCAAATGTGAAATTGCAGAACTACTAACTGTGGTGTGTAACCTCTAATTTAAATCATCCTCTGTAGCAGATGACTGGAGGATAGCTAATGTGATGCCAATTTAAAAAAAAAGTCTCCAGAGATGATCACAGGTCTATAAAATCATGACTTATGTGGAGAAAATGAATAGGGAAGTATTATTTACCCCTTTGCATAATGCACGAAGCAGAGTCACCCCATGAAATTAATAGGCAGCAGGTATAAGGAAGTACTTCTTCATACAATGCACAGTCAATCTGGGGAACTCATTGTCAGGGGATATTGTGAAGGCCAAAACTATAACTGGGTTAAAAAAAATTAGATAAGTACATGCAGGATAGGTCCATCAATGGCTGTTAGCCAAGATGATCAGGGATGCTCCCCCATGTTCTAGGTGTCCCTTGCCTCTGTCTACCATAAGCTGGGAATAGACAAGAAGGGGTGGATCACTTGATAAATGCCCTGTTATGTTCATTCCCTCTGAAGCACCTGGCACCAGCCACTGTCAAGACAGGATATTGGGCTAGATGGACTATTGATTCTTATGTTAGTATCACAGTACTTTAATTTCATGTCCTTTTAATCATAGATATAACAAGATGCTCATCTAAGTCATCTACATCTAATGCCAAGCATGCAAATTCAGATAAGCTCAGGACAGATCCAAAGCTTTCCGCCAAACCCCAAAAAGTTCTACAAACATTAGCAGTCTTTGAATCTCATTGAGATTCAAAGACTGCTAATATTGTAGATTTTTTGGGTGGGGGAGAGGGGGAGGCCTGGCTTGGCTTGTTTCCATGGGTCCTGGATTTGCCTGGGTCTGGAAACACGCAGACTCTTCTTCTGAGACAGTCAAGAGTGCGATGGGTGAGATTTCCAATCTGAGGTGCTTTCAGATTCTTAGGTGGAAGGTGCTATAAAAGGGTTAGATATTAGTTTACCCAGCTGAGATCACCACCTCTACCAGCTCTCGCTGAATCCCACACTGCCTGAGATGAAAATGGGATTGGACTTTACCAACAACAGCAACAGTTCCAGCCCATCTCTACTGGTAGAGTTAAAGTGGTACAAGCCTCCTAGTGTGGGCAAAGTTATACTGGTATAAAGGTGCTTATACCAATACAGCTTATTCCCTCAGGGATATAACTATGTCCACTCTAAGGATTGTACTGGTCAGGGCTGCCCAGAGGATTCAGGGGGCCTGGGGTCTTTGGCGGCAGGTCCCGGGGAGGAAGGACCCCCCACCATGGGTCTTCGGGGAACTTCCGTGATGGGTCCTGGGGAGGAAGGACCCCCCGCTGCCGAATTGCCACCGAAGACCCGGAGCAGAAGAAGCTTTCCGGGGCCCCTAGAGTGAGTGAAAGACCCTGCTCCAGGGGCCCCAAAAAACTCTGGTGGGGGCCCCTGCAGGGCCTGGGGCAAATTGCCCCACTTGCCCCCCCCCCCCCCGGGTGGCCCTGGTACTGCTGTAAGTAG
Organism: Gopherus evgoodei; assembly: GCF_007399415.2. Lineage (NCBI taxonomy): Eukaryota > Metazoa > Chordata > Testudines > Testudinidae > Gopherus > Gopherus evgoodei. The sequence continues at coordinate 6,607,083 of NC_044336.1, read as the reverse complement.
TTTGGTTAAAAAAAAATCACCCCCTACTGAAATAGTTATACTGGGACAAAACCTGTGTGCAGAACAGCAGAAGGCAGACATGTTTTAGTCTAGGATACAGTTATTACCATTACAATGTAATATCTCCAGTGTCCTATCTACCAAGCACTGTTCAAACATTAGTAGCATGATTTTCTGCAGCACTGGCGACCCATAAATCACACAGAAGTCAGTGGGCACTGCAGGCATTCACTACATCTGGAAAGCAGCCTGTAACTAACTCACACCACACCTGTATGGTAGGTTGTGTTATTCCTATTTTACAGAAGGGGAAGCCGAATGACATATGAATTAAAGTCTTGCTTTTTTGGAAAGCGCTCAGCCGATCGGGTGCAGGCTGGGTCCTGAGGATTTCTGAAAATCCAGCGCAATTGTGGGTGCTGAATGGTTGTGAAAACCTGACTCTGAACAATTAGTGCAAGGCCTCACACTAAGTGTGCAACACAGCTGGGAACTGAATTGGCTGCCAGGCTTGTATCTAGTCCATTAGACCAGGCTGCTTCTGGGCCTCACTGAAGAACTGGCTTTGCTGTGACCAGTTCAATTCTCTCCTAAGTCATTAGTGCTGCTTTGATATTGCTGCATGACTCCATGTTTGCTGAACCTTTGGGGACAATGCCATAAGCAAGTTGCCATCCTCCCTACTTAGGTTGTACTGACATCTAGAGGAATGCTGTAGAATGGACGTTGATTGTCTTCCATACCATCCAGCTGGAGAACAGGGATGATACAGCCTGATGTGACTGGTCAGGAGGCCAGAAGATGAAAATATAACTTGGACTTGATATCTGACAGGGGCCAGGCTGTGCTGTGGATGGTTCTGTGAAAATGTTCCTGTCTAGACACAGATGCCTGCAATAACTTCAGAGGATTGGGAAAGGCAATGCAGAACCTACCAGGCCATGGCTAGATGCATTGATCTGCTGGAATATTCACTCCCTCCTCCTAGGGTATCAGTTCCTCTTTTATGAATGTTAATTGCCTTATTGCTGTCAGATGCAGGCAGGACTGATGGGTGGATTACCCTTCTTCAGCTGGAGACATCCCAGCTGAGAAATGTTATCTGCATTGGGGAGACAGAGAATTTGCTACAGGGCCATGGACCCTGAAACCTTCACAGCCCCCATGTTTGTCTCTGGGTTTTTTTCTTAGATGACGTCTTGTGAGATTATTTCCAGTGTGGTGGTCATTCGTCATACAACTTATATTCAAAACACACTTCTATGTTATCGCTATCTGTATTACCCCATGAAAATTGGATTGAGATCAGGGCCCCACTGTGCTGGGTGCTGTACAAAGGGTGTGAGGGGAAACAGAGGCAGGAGGTGGTCACATAGTAGGCCAAAGCTGGGACTAGAACCAAGGTCTCCAGACTCCTACGTCCTAGCTATCTGACCACACTGCCTGTCTTGTGTTGATATCTAACACGCTATTTAAACAAACCTGTGGATTTTAGCATTAGCGAAGTGTCCTCGCTTGTCAGCCTTGGAGACTGTCGAGGCCTCTGTGTACCCTTTAGCTCAAGCCCCATGAACACTACTGCACATCACCAGTCGAATTTGCCACCAATAGAGACATCAAAACCAAATCTCCCGGCAATTAGGTGATTCAGCCCAGGCCTAGCATGAAGCATGAGCTTATTGGTTACTGCCAACATTTCCAAACCTATGTGCCTAAAATTAGACTCCCAAATCCATATTTAGGCCCCTAAAGAGAAAACTGTGGTGCATCCAGGGCTGGATTAACCTTTTGTGGGCCTGGCACCAAAAATATTTGTGGGCCCCCATGGGGACAATGGAGTACGGTGCAGGAAGGTTGGTCCCCGGAGCTAGGGGCTGGCCAGGGGCAATGGGGCATGGCATGGCGGGGGTGGGCCTGCTCTGGCCAGCCCACTGCGAGGGCACTGTTTACAAACCAGCAGCCACCAGACGCACACTGGTCTGCCTGGCCCTGTGCTGCCAGCATGCCTCTTCCCCTCATGTACAGGCCTGTGCTGCACCAGACCATCCCTCACCCAACAACCTGCGACTCCCTGTGCCCAGTGCCCCCTGGACCTTGCTGGGTGTGTGTGTAGGCTGTGAGGAGGCGAGGGGTGCTCGACAGTGGGGAACGTTTGTGTGTTTTGGAGTGCTTGGCAGTGGAGGGTCTGTTGGGGGGGGCACTGGGCAGTGGAGGAGGTCTCTGTGAGTTGAGGTGCTGGATTTGCCTGCCAGTGACGAGGGTGGAGAGGAGCCCTGGGCTGGCCAGCCAGCTGAGAGGAGCAAATGGTGGGGAGGAGCCAGGGGGTGGAGGGGAGCCAGCAGTTTGGGGCACAGCGCAAGTGGAGCAAGCTGTGCCAGGGACCCTTTTGAGCATGGGTCTGGCACCATGGCACCACTGGCACCGTTGTAAACCCGGTACTGTGAGCATCTATAATTCATATGAACTTCACGGGGGCTGGGGATACACAGTGTTTCTGGAAATATGTCTGTTTCTGTGTAGTGGCCTGTAGCTGGGTGGTTACCCGCTCCTGCCCTGACAGGGTTAAAAACAGCCCAGGAGAGGGCTGGGGCTGGGGCAAGAAGCCTGGGCTGATTAGGGAAATTAGGCTTAGCTGTGTCCAAGCCGCAGTCAGGCCCAGCTGGCCCCTACAAGAGGCACTGAGCCAGAAGCCTAGTCAGTCTCCCTCTGCCTGTAGAGGGAGAAGGGCCTGGCTGCAAGGTGCTAAGTAAGGAACCTAGACTGGAGTAGAGTTGGAGAAGGCCCAGAGGAGTTGGGCACTCTGGCCTAGGAGAGCCCCAGGCTGCAGGCCTGGTAAGGCCTATTAGGTACTGGGTTGCAGGGGACAGCCCATGGGTAGGCAGAGGCAGCAGGTCCAAACCCCCCTTTGCCTATGATGGGTGATGTACGCTGCAATCTGCCTCAGTGAGCAGGGGCTAGATAGGGACTGACAGTAGCCTAAGACTGAGGTGAAGTGGGGATAGTGGGTGGGGGTTCCCCTGGGAGGGGGAGACCCAGAAGTGTGGGGGTACTGCTAGGGGGCAGCACTCAATTAAAGGGGCACTGGGAGGGACACAGGAGCCAGAGTGAGGTAAGGTGGATCACTGACCTGCAGAGGGTGCTCCTTGCTGGAAAATGAGCTAATTGCTGAGGATGACCAGCAGGAGGTGCCATAGGGGTGAATCAACACCCTTACATGACCTCAGCATGGATTTTAGGCACCCAGGTCAAAATATTTTGGTGTATGAGCCCTGGAAGGCATCTTGTCCAAAGAAAATATTTTTTTATCCCTTCCTTTTGTTATCCTCATCATCAGCTTTGTGACTGAGACTGCAAAAATCAACCAACCAACAAACTCCTACCTGGTTTTCACAGAAATGTTTGCCATTTCACTCTGAACTCTTGTGAAGCCCCCAAATTTAGCAATTTTACAATATTTTTGTGCAGTGGCAGGTTTGGCACTGAGACAGTCACTCTTTTGAAGTTCCACATATTTTGTTGCAAGAATCAGTGCATGGAATTTAGAAATGTCAGTACTCATTGAGCTACTTTCTTACAAACTGGGTTAAAACTGTGCTCTGTGCCAGCAATGCAATGCAACATTTAAAAGGGCTGCCATGAAGCGGGGTCAGTTTGGATCATCCAGAGCTGAACTGTGAAAACCATAGGTTCTGTGGTTGTGGATATTTCTCACAGCCCAGACAAACCGCAGCATTCAGCTTATTCTCTGAGATGGTCTCTCTCCTGGGATGTGAACTCTGCAGCTGAGCTCATCTAAGGCACCTATGCTGAAGGTACAAACAAGTGGAAATTCTTGAAGGCAGAGCATTCTTATGATGGGGTCCTGGGCTTTGGAACTTGCTCTCCCAGAGCTTGGCTTTGCCATCAGGGCATCCTATAAGACCCACCTCTTTTCCAGAATCAGAGGGGTAGCTGTGTTAGTCTGGCTCTGGAAAAGAGCAACAAAGAGTCCTGTGGCACCTTATAGACTAATGGATATATTGGAGCATAAGCTTTCGCGGGTGAATACCCACTTCATCATCCATATGTGTATGACAAAGTGGGTATTCACCCACGAAAGCTTATGCTCCAATAAATCTGTTAGTCTATAAGATGCCACAGGAATCTTTGTTGCTCTTTTCCAGAGCCTTCCTTGAGGAGGGAGGCCAGGGAGAGAGAGAGAGACTGGCTAGCTGAGTTGTCAGGGGAGGCTGCATTGGATGCTGACCAGAAGCTGAGGGAGGCCAGTTTCTTTCTGATGCTCTAAAGGTGCAGCCTTTGTCTGGGCACCTTGCTTTGCCTTTTTATTAATGACTCCTGTAGTAGGTGCAATGGGTCACATCTCTTGCCCCCATGCCAGCCCCTTCATATTGCTGAAGCAACACAAACCAGCCTGAAAGCCTTTCCAAAGGGGCAGCTGGGAATTCCTCTGATGTCAGGGAATCCTTGGGTAGTGGGAACCCAACATAGCTCCCCAACCTTCTCTATTCTTTGAGGGGTGGGTGGAGGCTTGCTGGGGGAGGGGAACAAATGGAGCTCCAATGATCCTTGAGTGCCAGAATGATCTTTAGGGAATCGTTCCAGCTCACAAAATTTAAAGCAGCCCTGAGGCTGCACTAAGTTACTCCAGGGGTCAAATTGTACCAGGGATGGCCCCAGGGTCAGGAAGGTGGAAAGAGGCCTCTGAGCTCCCCCAATTCAGTGGTACTAAGCAAAGCTTGTCTGCACCTGCCAGTCTTGCTCAAGTAATTTAAATTAATTACTTACATTAATTACATTTCCCCATCCTAGTGCAGTTCAGGACCTGGACCACTGTGTGTCAGACTTTACCAGCCAGAAACAGGTCACCTGCTTTTCCAGAACAGCGACAAGGTAGGTGAGGTAATATCTTTTATTGGACCAACTTCCAGACCAGGCTGTCTTCCATTTCCAGCGATTTCTGTGTGGGATTCCTAAGGGCAGGTTCTGAAATGTATTGGGAGCAACAGATGCAGGGAACTCAGATGCTGTAACGTACTCAGGAAATGACCATGATACACAGCCCAGGAAAAAGGTGGAGGAGACTGTAGTAGGAAGAGAGCCTGAGACATAAGCCCTTGTATCAAAGGCCTGGTACAGGGCAGGACCTGCTCACAGAATTTGGCAAAAACAGGGCTGATGAGCAGAAAGACATATTTCTAAAAAGTGCTAGTCACAGAATGCTCACACAAACACATCCCAATATCAAGCGGTACCAGAACATCCCAGTACCAAGGATGGTACAAAAACATTCCCCAAGGATAACAGGAACACACTGACCTCTCCTAAAAGATAAGGTCAGGATGATAGTACGTAATAGAGATGTTTTGATTGAACCAAAATGTTCAAGATGATGGGTGATAACTAGCAATGTCAGGGGGTGGTAACTAACTATGTTAAAGGGGCAGTACTAACTTGTTTGTATCGGGGTATAAAGATGCATCTCAGAGGGAGTATCTTTGTCTGGCCTTAGACTCATAGACTCATAGACTCATAGGGAGGAACAGACAGTCTCGCCGTTCACTGAGCTGGTCCACTGTTACGAGCATACATGTATTAATGGTCCAGTAGAGTCTGTGGGATACTAGTACCATGCTTTGTCAACAATAACCCTGGCTGGGTGCCTTTATCCCTTAATGAATCTTGTGGTCATTGGGTGGTTTGCTCGAGATCTGCCATGCCGGCTGTGTGCGTGGGGCTGGGGTGGCACACAGAGGGAACACACATACAGCCAAACATCTATCAACATCTAACCACAGAGACAATGGTGGCAACACACTTGCTGGGGCTGGAAAACCCTCATTTCTAGTACAAGAAATGGTCTATGCTGAAGCAGTGAATGAAGCTGCTCAGGGATATCTGCTGTCAAACCAGCTCTCCTATTGTACACACTGCAGCATTATCGTTATCCCTGTGAAATCTGTACTAGATACAGATACCTCACTCTACGGGTTAACTCTTTCAGCCCCTCTGTGTGCTGTGTTAAGCTAATAAAAATATTAATGTTCACCTCCATTGTCGCTGTTTCCCTCCCACCAGGCACTGCTGATGGGAAAGTGGAGTGTGCATCTTTCAGCATAGCACCCCATGTAGGATACAGTCTCAGCTTTTGTTGCCATGTGTCCTAGGGAGACAGAGCCTGTGCTTCCCAAAGACAGCACCCAGGAAGTAGTTATGGCTCAGGAACTCCTGTGTGTCTCCTCCTTTTATCAGGGCTGAATCTGTGGAACTGTAGCTTTGCTCCAGCTTGTGCATCAGTGTCAAGGATGCATTTATACTAGCAAGGATACACCATTGCCAGAGAGGCAGTGTGGCTTAGTGAATACAGCACTGGACTGGGACTTGGGTTCTGTTCTTGGCTCAGCCACTGACCTATTTGGTGACCTTGGGCAAATCACTTCAACTTCCCGTGCCTCAGTTTCCTCATCTGGAAAATGAGAATAATGGTGCTTGCTATCTTTGTAAAGCATTTTGGGGTCTACTGCTGAGAAGCACTAGATCAGAGCTAGGCAGTGGTGGTATTTTTCTCAGCCTGTGTAAATTGGCATAGCTGTGAGAATTGATAGTTATTGTTTGTATTGTGGTCATGCCTAGCAGCCTTAGTCCTGGACCAGGACCCCATGGTGCTAGGTGCTGTATAAACACAGAGCAAAAGAAGAGCTGACAATTTAAATAATCTGGACCCAGGCCTTCCTGTGCCTTTCTTGGGTTTAAGCGTGTCCTGTCTTCTCAGAAAGGCATCGGAGTCTGTTAGATATTAGCCCCCCTTTTTGCATCAACATTGCTAACCAACACACATGCCCTATCCTCTGCTGTATATGCAGTGAGGCATGTATAGCTTCAGTACCCAGGCACTAGCCATAAGCAGCAGCATGCTCCAGATACACATGAGCTAGCATTTACAGTACAAGGCTGGTGTGCTCCAGTGGGTATGCAGGGAAAGGCCCTAGCAGTACTAGATGCAGCCCTCCCCACTGAGCTGTTGTGAATCTCAGTCCTGCAGGACTCATAGACTCATAGACTCCAGGACTGGAAGGGACCTCGAGAGGTCATCGAGTCCAGTCCCCTGCCCTCATCGCAGGACCAAATATTGTCTAGACCATCCCTGATAGACATTTATCTAACCTACTCTTAAATATCTCCAGAGATGGAGATTCCACAACTTCCCTAGGCAATCTATTCCAGTGTTTAACTATCCTGACAGTTAGGAACTTTTTCCTAATGTCCAACCTAAATTTCCCTTGCTGCAGTTTAAGCCCATTGCTTCTTGTTCTATCATTGGAGGCTAAGGTGAACAAGTTTTCTCCCTCCTCCTGATGACACCCTTTTAGATACCTGAAAACTGCTATCAGGTCCCCTCTCAGTCTTCTCTTTTCCAAACTAAACAAACCCAATTCCTTCAGCCTTCCTTCATAGGTCATGTTCTCAAGACCTTTAATCATTCTCGTTGCTCTTCTCTGGACCCTCTCCAATTTCTCCACATCTTTCTTGAAATGTGGTGCCCAGAACTCGACACAATACTCCAGCTGAAGCCTGACCAGCGCAGAGTAAAACGGAAGAGTGACTTCTCGTGTCTTGTTTACAACACACCTGTTAATGCATCCCAGAATCATGTTTGCTTTTTTTGCAACAGTATCACACTCTTGACTCATATTAAGCTTGTGGTCCACTATGACCCCTAGATCTCTTTCTGCCATACTCCTTCCTAGACAGTCTCTTCCCATTCTGTATGTGTGAAACTGATTGTTCCTTCCTAAGTGGAGCACTTTGCATTTATCTTTATTGAACTTCATCCTGTTTACCTCAGACCATTTCTCCAATTTGTCCAGATCATTTTGAATTTTGACCCTGTCCTCCAAAGCAGTTGCAATCCCTCCCAGTTTGGTATCGTCCGCAAACTTAATAAGCGTACTTTCTATGCCAACATCTAAATAGTTGATGAAGATATTGAACAGAACCGGTCCCAAAACAGACCCCTGCGGAACCCCACTTGTTATACCTTTCCAGCAGGATTGGGAGCCATTAACAACTACTCTCTGAGTACAGTTATCCAGCCAGTTATGCACCCACCTTATAGTAGCCCCATCTAAATTGTACTTTCCTAGCTTATCTATAAGAATATCATGCGAGACCTTATCAAATGCCTTACTAAAGTCTAGGTATATCACATCCACCGCTTCTCCCTTATCCACAAGGCCCGTTATCCTCTTATGCCTCAACTGTGGAGTGCATGGCAAAAAGGGAGTGAGTTTAGAGGGAGAGTGGAGGTGCCCGCCAGGATGTTAGCGCAAGGGGGAATCCTCACTGCTTAGCAATGGCCTGCCTTCTCAGGCCTCCCTTCTGCTCCTTGGCCAGAGTAACCAATTGGATGCATAGCTGCACTCTCTCTAATGCTGGATCAGGGTCTCTATACAGCTTGCATCTCTCTGCACCTGTGCTGGCAGGATCAAGCCCTTTATGTTTTAGTATCTGCTTTAAAAGTACTTAGTTGCCACAATGATATGGCAACATGTCGCAGGCTGGCAGCCACCAGACTGCTGTAAGGAGGGCACTGTGCAGCAAAGCGGAGCAGTGGGGGTAGAGGACATTGCATGACTTTCATGGCATGACACTGAAAGCCTTCCAACACCACAGTGACCCCTTGTGTATCTGCAATGGCAGCTGGGTGCTACACCATGCGATAAGGGTATGTCTACACTGAGCCCCTTGCAATGGCACGGCTGGGCCACTGCAGCTGCGCTATTGTAAGGTGTGCTGTGTAGCCAGCCAGGAGCGGTAGCTTCGTCACCAGGAGTGCGGCTCCTGCTGAAGAAGTGCTGTCCTCACTGGTGCTTTTCGTCGTTAAAGCTTTTATTGTTTAGGGAAGTGTTTTATCACATCCCTGAGCGACAAAAGTTTTAATGACGAAAGTGACAGTGTAGACGAAGCCTAAGAAAGATGCCCTTGTGCCCAGCTCTGGCTGCTCTTTCTGCAGTTTAACTGAAAGCCTCTGGAAAATTCACCGTCATTATCACCTTTAATGGCAGAGATAGTGGGTTCTCCTCTGTGTCAGACGAGGAGGAGGAGACAATTACAATGAGATTTGGTGCGTATTAGAGCTGGTTTCCCTATGTTAATAATGGTCCAAGAGCTCTGAGGCTTCAGTCTCTCTCCTGCTCTCTGAAATGAGAGTCAGTTTTCAGGGCTTTATTCATGGAGAACCCAGAAGTATAAATACTAAAGCGAAGGCCGAGGGCAAAGCCTGTTCTCCCTTACTTGATTTGTGCAATGGGAGCTGTGTGGGGGCTTCTGTTCCTGGCTCTGGCCCGGGACCCAGGCATGTATTACTGAGCACGAGTGACCATAGAAAGCAGCTCACTCAGTAGACCGGAGAAAGAAGCTGTGGCAGGAGAAGAAAGGAGAAAGAAGCCATGAAGTATGAGATGGGACCAACTACCACATAAACAATGGGGGGCACTGCGAGATGGAGTTCTGATACTAAGTCTCATGGGAATGTACTCTGCTCTGCATTTCCTGCTCACACTAGCGCGTTTGGGACCTGATTCTACAGAAACACTCTTGTCTGTAACTCAGACAAATTCCAGTTACTCCACTTATACCCTAGCCTGGCAGGGGATTCACAGATACTCATTACTTCACCCTTGACCCTGTTTCACTTCATTCCAGCATCCCATCTTCACTGCCATGGGCACCACCTCAGCAAGACCAACCTGTTCCCCATGTGGCTCATTCACCTCTCCAAGTCACCCAGCCCCACTTGTTCATGTTATTTTGGTGACAGTAGACTGATGGGGCACTGTGGTCCCTCGGAGACATTATCTGATCCTGTGTGGGGATGATCTCCACAACAGGACACCTGGGTACCAAGTGATCAGGAGGTTACAAATTGTTGGCAAATCTTGGCAGATGTGACCGCCACCATAGCTGGCAGTCCCCACTGACTACCTGACCATGAACCTGGCTGTGGATGGGCTGTGTCCTTTCTCATCTTGCTCCGTTTTAGTTCCATCTCCTCTTGGCTTACTGCTTTGGGCTGGCCAGTCCTCTATCTCTGATTGTCTGTCCTTTCATTTTCCTCCTTTGTGCCTGGAACTTCTGCACCCCCTTCATTTTCAGGCCCATTTCTGAGCCTTCTCCCATGTGGAAAATGCCCTCCCTAGATCTACTCACCGAGCCACCTCCCCATCCTCATTCAAATCTGGCTGCTGGCTTAGGCCCAGATCCTGCAATCTGATCCACAGGGCCAAACCCTTGTATCTGCCGTGGAGTCCCACTGAAGTTATAACACAAGTATGGAGAGCAATACAGCGGGGAATTCCTTTGTGGTTTATTATAAATCTACGCACACAAACTAAATACCCTCTTTTGTCCTATCTCCTCCAAGGAGTTTAAAAAATGACTACAATCCTATGGCTAGACTGTCAGAGCCAACTGAGAACACTTTGCTTCTCTCTAGCACTCTGGACAGCGCCCATGGACCATACATCTCATCTGGAGCTAGTGTGGCAGCGCTGTTTGTTTCCATACAATCCCAACAGAGAACAACTTCATTTGGATTCAGAGCCTAGCCTGACCAGCCAGCCAATTACCTGCATTAAAACTTGTTCTACTCCTGCCCATCTTAATAGCAGGCAATGATAGTGTCGGTACATGATGTGGGTTTGGCATCCTTTGTCTCCACTTGGAACCAGTCAAAATCCACAGCCTGATTCTGGTTAGATAATGGATGCACTTTGCCTGCAGCACAGACCAAAAGGTTCACAAAAATTCCAGTGAATGACCTAGCTGTTACCCTGTGCATGGTACAAACAGCATTGCTAGCAGATAGAACACCTGCTCCTGAAATGCATGACTGCTACACTGTAGGCAGGACATGAATCATGGCTAGATCTGAGCCTGATACACAATTTTCACAAGGTTTGTAATAGGCAAGCACAGAGTGCAAAGCTAATTCAGAACACAGCACTGGATTCACCTACTGGCCTGTGTGAGGGTCCTTGAAGTGATGGAGGAGGCTGTCAGTAGCAACCTCAGTGGAACTTGGAGGGAGGCACACAGCTTGCAGGAAGGAAGGATTTGGAGGAAGTACCAGGAAGTCAGTCTGTGTGCACATGGCTGGAATGCTAGCTGCAGTTGCAGCATTACTGTATATCCTTTTCTTACTAAAGAGCCAGTTTAATTTTATAAGCATGGAGTTCCCTCATGTTATTACTCAACACATGGTACATGGAACACTGCCTGACACTGGGTTTGCTCCTTCCTGTTCGGAAGTTTGCAGAGGGCAGTGCTAAGTAATTCCTCTCCTACATCTGAGCTCCCTTACATCATTCCTCTTGCTTATGGATATGTGAGGCCACTAGGTCTGTTTGCCAGGTGATGGAGGGTGCAGTGCCAGCAGTATGATACTGATACTCAGCTCTCTGTCTCCTTTTCATTGAGCCCAGATTCTAACATCCATGGGCCAGATCCTCATCTGGCATAAACTGATGTAGCTCCATGAAAGTCAATATAGCTACACTGAGTTTCACTGGCAGTGAATCGGACTCTACATGATCCCCCACCTAGTGCTTCACCAAGACCAGGACTTGGATAAAAGGAAGCTGGGTAAGGCTCAGTTCAAAAGTGATGTTGGTTGGCTGGGGGGAACATCTGGAGGAATGGGTGGGTGCAATGTATGTGCCTTTAATGTTGTCAGAAGACCAGATCAGAGCAGGAGTCATGCCTAATGGTCAGAGCAGGCATCAGCATCTGAATGTCAAAGCTAAGGGTTGAGCCAGTCATCACCAGGAACCAGGGCCAAAAGTCAGAACAGTAGTCAGAGTCTGAATGCCAGAGCCCAGGGGTGAGATAGAATCAGAGCCAGGAATAGGAGCCGAGGTTCAGAACTGGATTCTCTGGAGACAGTGAAGGCAGGAACGAGGCTGGAACAGGACTGGAACAAGGGTGGGTGCAGGGAAGGTATAGGCTGGACTCTGGAGCAGGGCTTTGAGTGGGGTGAGCAGAGGGCTACTGCTGCTGCTGGGCTAAGAACCAGCCTGCTGGCTTCCTCAGCTGATCAGGACTCATTAGGAGACTAAGCAGGTGCAGCTGCAGAGCTGAACTCCTGACAATTGTGCAATGACTTTGCTATTAGCATTGGGGTCTTAGAGAATCTGTCATCAGCCCTGTCCCAAACACCACAGGCTGGTTAGCTGTAACCTTTGGCTGCAGCCTTTTTTCTCTGAGTCACACATTCCCAATAGCTGTCACATCCAGGCTGGACTACTGCAATGTGCTTTACATGGGGCTGCTCCCACAATGGCAGATCCTGATGGTGCCTTTCTATTACATGCTTGTGCTGTGGGGCCCCAGTGCAGTTCTTACATGCTACAGCGATCATCGTTGTCATCATCTGCTCCTATGAAACTGAGCCAGCCCGAAGTGTGCAGTTTCTGAGCTCAGCAGTTTTTGAGTTAACCCTGTGGAAAAATAAAAGTAGCCAGAATTATTATTAGCAATATTTTGTAATGGGAAAACATATTTTGGCCTTGTTCTAAATCCAAAATTGTACTTAAATTTTAACCCCTCAGCTCCCACCCCAACCCCCCACCCCTTGTGACAGAATCCAACCATGGAAAATTTCAGTCATAGCTCCAGGAAGCTAAGAGAGTGTGAAGACAGAGGACTAGAATAGAAACTGTTTTGCAACCAGTTGCATGACCACCGTCAGAGCAGTAGGTGCTGAATAGCCACACGTAATAGGAACTTGCGCCTAATACAAGTACTGTAGTGAAATCTCTCTGTCATGAAAGTTGAACTTACAAATGTAGAATTATGTACAAAAAAACCTGCATTCAAAAATAAAACAATGTAAAATTTTAGAGCCTGCACTTCCACTCAGTCCTCCTACTTCTTGTTCAACCAATCGCTCAGACTAACAAATTTGTTTACTTTTGCAGGAGATAATGCTGTCTGTTTCTTGTTTACAATGTCACCTAGAAATGAGAACAGGCATTCTCATGGCAGTGTTGTAGTTGGCATTGCAAGATATTTATGTGCTAGATGCGCTAAAGATTTATTTGTCCCTTCATGCTTCAACCACCATTCCAGGGGACATGCGTCCATGTTGATGACGGGTTCTGTTTGATAACAATCCAGAGCAGTACGGACCGACGCATTTTCATTTTCATTATCTGAGTCAGATGCCACTAGCACAAGGTTGATTTTCTTTTTTTGTGGTTTAGGTTCTGTAGTTTTCGCATTGGAGTGTTGCTCTTTTAAGACTTCTGAAAGCATGCTCCACACCCCGTCCTGATCAGATTTTGGAAGGCACTTGAGATTCTTAAACCTTGTAGCTATCTCTAGAAATCCCACATTGGTACCTTCTTTGCATTTTATCAAATCTGCAGTGAAAGTGTTCTTAAAATTAACAATATGTGCTAGGTCACCATCTGAGACAGCTATACATGAAATATATGGCAGAATGTGGTTAAAACGCAGAGCAGAAGACATAGAATTCTCCCCCAAGGAGTTCAGTCACAAATTTAATTAATGCATTTTTTAACTAGTGTCATCAGCATGGACGCATGTCCTCTGGAATGGTGGCTGAAGCATGAAGGGGCATATGAATGTTTAGCATATCTGGCATGTAAATAACTTGCAATGCCAGCTATAAAAGGGCTATGCAAATGCCTGTTCTTACTTTCTGTGACACTATAAAAAAGATGAGGGCAGCATTATCTCCTGTAAATGTCAATAAACTTGTTTGTCTTAGAAATTGGCTGAACAAGAAGTAGGACTTAATGGACTTGTAGGCTCTGAAGTTTTACATTGTTTTCTTTTGAAGTGCAGTTATTTAACCAAAAAAAAATCTACATTTGTAAATTGCACTTTCATGACAGAGATTGCACTATAGTACTTGTATGAGGCGAATTGAAAAATATTATTTATTTCATTTATCATCTTTACAGTGCAAATATTTGTAATAAAAATAATATATACTTGATTTCAATTACAACAGAATACAATATTATGAAAATGTAGAAAAATGTACAAAATATTCAAAAAAATTCAATTGGTATTCTATTGTTTAACAGTGTGATTAAAACTGTGATTAATTGCAATTGATTTTTCTGAGTTAATCACATGAGTTAACTGTGATTAATCGACAGCCCTAGTAAAAAGCATAGCCCTTAACTGTTAAGGTTCCCAGCATACACACAGAGAAGCTAGGTGAAAACATAAAATCCTCTAGCTGAAAGGGTGCAACGTAACACAACTTTATTTGCAGGAATTCAGTACAATAACACACCAGAACCCCAAAACAGAGAGAGACAAAGCAGGCTGCTCTCTAAAGCAGAGGGACACAATTCACTTCATGTTGTTCTAGGCTGGGTGATACAGATTGACACCGATCATTGAACACTTTCCTTGGGATCCCCTAGCCTCAGGCAAGACCAGGACATGCCTTGGAATTAAAGTGGGTAGCTTTTAAACTCAGTTTACAATACATCACATTAACAACTGTTTTAAGGAGTACAAAGAGTTCTGTTTTGCTCAGAACTTCAGCACAAGGCAGCTCTCATGATTTTTTTTTTAGATTTCCTCCAACAAAACTGGGCTATAATTGTTTTGTGAACTATATTATTATAGTGAGACAGCTTCCAGTGGGATGGCCAGTAGGGCTGGTGGGCCTAAGAGCCACCATGATACCTCACCTGTCAGCCACATTAGTATGTATTGTTAATCATGTTTAGTATGGTAGCACCTAAGGACCAACCAAGATTGGGGCCCCACTGTGCTAGGCACCGTATAAACTCACAGTAGCAGACAGACCCAGGGCGCAGGAGAAGGGGTCTAACACACCAGCAGAGAGAACAATGTGATGGCAGCAAACAGCATGTTGGTGCCATAGTTATTTTTTTGTTTTGGGTGGTTTAGTTCAGAGGGGATCAGCTATAGAATAAAAGGGCATGGGAGGAGAGGGTAAGAGTGCAGTGATGCTAAGGTGAAGAGATGGGGAAGAGGAGGCACTACTTGGGTGCAATTTCCCCAGAGTTGGTGGGGGGGAGGCCTCCCCTGCAGTTCTGGATCCAAAGGTGCTGGGGGGAGGAGCGGGTCCCATTTCACTTTCTTCCCACCAGTGCAGCACTCTCAGCTGCTTCTGCAGCTGCTCCCACAATAAGAGCCATGATTATATTCCCTGATCCTTAATGCTCCTTGGATAATGTACAACAACCTGTCTCAGCAGCCTGCGTTACTGGCTATATCTGGCCTCTACTATCTATAGTCTCTAGTGTAATTTCTGTACGGCAGGATGCAGTACTGCCCTCTGCCACGTGGGGGACACCTGGTCTCTGGCAAAGGCAGTTGCAGTAGCAGCAGGCTCAGTGCAAGGATTCCAGGCTAATCCAGATTAACTCTTCCAAGGCAGGCATGCCCCTCTCCCCCCCCTTCCGCCCCCCCCCCGCGCGCACACACACACACACACACACACACACACACTGTGCTCCTGCTTCTTTAGGCCCACCAGCAAGCAAGGGCAGTTCTGAGCTCTCTGCTGACTGGCAGGGCCCTTGAGTGAAAGGCGAGATATTTTTCAGCCTTAGGGAGATGTCAACATGTGGTGTGGGTATGGGTTTGAGCTGGGGGTGGGGTTCAGAGCCAGGGGTGTGGCCCTAAGGTGTGGAGGTTGAGGAGGGAAGGGGAGTTCACAGCCTGTGCAGGGGCTGTTTTTTGAGGGGATCCTGCTGGCTGCCTGATTTAGGTGCTGCCTAGGAAAAAGGAACCTTCCCCTTGTGTTCCTGGGAAGAACAAACAAGTATCAAAATGAAAGCTCAGCTTTGTGTAAAAATCCCCCATAGATGATAAACCCAGCACATCTCAGCTCTGCTGCAGGCCCCATCTGGCCAGCCCTGGCACCCCGCACACACACACTGCTGCAATGACCATCAGGGAGCAGGCTAACGCAGTGACTAGACAGCAGGTTTGAGAGCACCCGTGGGATGGTCAGCAAGCCTAGTCCTGCTCTGACCTGGATGGTGCTTGAGAATATCAGCTCCATGCCTGCCGCTCCTCATACTCTGCTGGCTGCTTCTCCACATGGGTCCAGAGTGAGTCCTTAATATGCTGTTTTATGCATTTGGGTGCTTCTGCTATACTTGCTTTTATAACAGTGAAATAACAGTGCCGGTCTCCCAGGACCATGTGTTTCCCTCCAGGAGAATACTAATACTGTCACCACAGCATTTCCATTAATAGCCCCAGAGCGCTTTACAAAGAAGAGACAGGTGTCTCCATTTTACAAATGGGGAAAGTGAAGCACAGAGCAGTGAAATGACTGGCCCAAGACCTCCGCCACGGAACATCGGTGGCGGAGCCAGGAATAGGATGCAGGTTTCCTGTCGTCTGGTTCACTATGCAGAAGACTGGGCCCATTGCTTGGTCCATTTTACTGTCCATTGAGAGTGGGCCAAGGTAGTGGATTAGACCATGTATAAAAAGCTGTGGGAGGGACACACACTAATTATTGCAGTTGTTCCCAGCTCCTGGTGCACACACCAGTGCAGGCTCAGGCTTATGGCACTTGCCACCTTGAAGTTGAGTCTTTGGGCTGGGTACCATGCCGCATGTTGCCCACTTCCCATTTGGCTGTGCACACTATTTTCCTGATTGTAAGATGGGTGAGCTCACTCTTCATTACAGTGCAGGAGGTGCATAGCTGAATTGGAGCTTAGCTGGTGCAGTCAAGTTCCTAACCTGGTGAACCGCTGCAGTTACATACAAGAGTCAGGAACCCACGGGATAGCTGAGTTATAACTTGGCTCGGCTACTCTGCTGCTTAGCTTTCTGCCCGCGATGGATGGCATCATATACACACAGCATGTAAAAGGTCCTAGTACTGCAACAACAGGCTCTTATGCAAATCCTCAGAGAAGGTGGTGGTTGTGAAATGAGCTTCCTCCTTACAGTTTGTAACATCATCCAAAGCGAGTAGTGGAGGGACAGACTGGTAGTTGTGTTTATACGCCCCCTTTGCTTCTCCTGCACCTACTCTGTCACCACCCAGCTGATCCCATAGGAGAGGACCTGCCAACTCTGCCATTGTAAATCCAGAGATACAGGAACGGGGCATGTGCCCTTTTCGACTCCATTAGGGTGTATAAAGAAGGCCTGAAAGGGATTTCTATGAAGATTTTTTTCTGTCTGCTTGTTTTTTAACCCCAGGAAAAATCAAATCTTTCCTTCCCTGTTTTTGCAGCAAGTATCCCTTGGAGAACACGGAGACGCAGCTCTTCATGGAGTAGGCCAGGGTGAGAGTCTTTTAGTTAAATAGATGTTCAAAAAACCTCAGACCAAAGAACTCCAAACAGTCTGAGTACAAACCACTCCCCTTCACAGTTAATACAGTCTCCCTCACCTTGTGTTTATGATACCACCATCTTGCCACTTCTCCAGTGTCCATAGAGTGCTCTAGGGAAAATGATGTTGACAAGACCTGAATTCTAATGTTAATAAAACAACTAGACAAAACCCCTATCAGGCCCTTTTTATCCACCATAAAGAAAAAAACAAAAACAATGCCTATTGAAATCAGTGGTAGCCAGTCCATTAACATCAATGGGCTATGGATCGGTCACTTATACCTTGATTGTAAACACTGTGCTCTCAGCTGAAATTTAGATTACAAAAGCTGTGGCACAGAACCAAATTTCATGTATTGTGCAAAATTGCAAACACTCTTCTCAGTAATTCAGGCCCTGATTCAGGAGTCCATCCCTGTTCAGCAAAGCACTTAAGCATGGGGTTAAAGTGATTTGCGGAATAGGGAGGCATGTAAGCCTGCACAATAACATCTTCAGAAGCAACTGAGAGATTTAGGAGCTTAAATCCCATTTACAAAAGTCACATTATCAATTTTACTGGTGCTGAATGGGGCCTGCTTGACTTGGAGGATGAGACACTACAAATAGCAGGTGGGGCAAGTGGAGTAGATGGATTTTTGTTAATGTTCCTTTAACTGGAAAAAAACTTTTATTTGAGCTAAAATGACTGTCACTTGAAGGGAAATGTTTTCACTTTAAGGGAAATGTTTACAGCCTGCTTGTTTTTCATGCAGTTCGATCCTTTTGCATATTCCAGAATGATTTGTTTAGATAAGGAAAATGTTGTTTATGCAAATCACTTCCTGCAACTAAAGATTGCTTAGGGTCTTTGCGTGGGTGGCAACTGTATTGAAGCAAGTGATCTGGCCTAATTCATTCTGTATTGCAGAATCCTTATGAATGTATGTTATATAGAGGAGAGGCAACATTTTCAAAAGGTCCTAAGTTAGATAGGAGCCTAAGTACCATTTTCAAAAGTGACTTAGGAACCTGAGTCCAATGAGACTTAGTCCAATAACATTTAGGCTCCCAAGTGTCTAAGTCACTTCTGAAAATTGGATCTAGGCTCCCGAGTCACTTAGGACCTTACCCTAGTCTTAATTACTTTCTGCCAAGCCCCTGACTTCCATGTCCCTCACTGTCGGGGAGCTGTTATCCCCATGGCTGACAGTTCTGCAAATACCCACTTGTATGGGGAACAGAGCAATCCTATGGCCGTAGCCCCAGACTGGGAGATGGTGAGACTTTGAACAAGTCTCTGCATCTTAGCTTCCCTCTCAGGAAAAGTGGGCTAATGCTGTTTACTGTCCACTGTCAGGTTCTTTGTTGTCTGTGGAGCAGAAGCCCTCTACAGGTGTTAGGTATGAGCAGGGTAGCTTCTGGTGGCTGGGGTGGGTCACATAAGACCAGCCAAAGTTGGACATGATATGCTCACCAGGCTCAGCCTAGCTTTTCATCTTACTCAATGTCCATTCAAAGCTCACAGTGGATTTCCCCAAGTGGGGAGTTTGAAAAAGGAAGCAGAGAGCACCCTGCAGTTGTGATTCTGGCTGTCCCCTCCCTTCACAGTCCTGTTGTTTCCAAAGGCTGCATTTGTGTCACCGGTAGAGCTAGGCAGGAAACAGCTTTCATGTCCCAAGAACATTTGTGAGATTTTAAGAAAAACCTCTTCCACAGTGAGACTTTTTGCTATTTTCATGGAGCCCTCACCTGAGCTGTGGGGGGAATCCCTGCTCCAATGACTACTTCATTATGTGTACAAAGCTCCAACAGAGAGATTGAGAGTTTTGAGACCCAGCCCACAATAGCCCCGTGGTTAGGGGACTCACCTGGGAGAGCGAGACCTGGCTTCAAGGTGCTACTGCAGATCAGGCAGAGCAGGAATGTGAGCCTAGGTCTCCCACAGCCCAAGTGACTACCCTAATCACGGGGTCATTGCCTATCAAAACTGGTCCGTTCCTGTGAAAAGTTTCAGTTTTACCATATCAGCTTTTTCTGATGAAAAAATATTTCATAGAAAAATTCCAGAGTAGCTCTAATCATTCCCCTGTGAGTTAGCTTTTTCTAGAAGGCAAGGAGCTAGCCACCAGCAGCCTCCTCCTCTGAGATCTCTGCTACAGTCCAGCAGGATGGGAGATGTCACCTTGTGTGTGTCTTGTTTATAATTCTTCTTAGTGCACACTGCAGCAGGCTCCCCAGCAGTGCATGTGCTATGGTATTATACCTCCCTGCTCTTTCTCCACATCCTTCCTTCAGACGGAGCCCCTTGAACCAATGCCCATGTTTGGTAATTTCCTCAAGCTCACATACACACAAGGAAGCAAAACACACAGGTTACAATACATAGAGTATGTCAGGTTGGGAAGTTGGAGTGTATTCAGAGATTATTTTGCAATGCACACAAATGGTGCATGATCACAATTCTTTGCAGATTCAGAACTGTTCCCTAGACATTGCCTGATTGGTTTTGATTAGAGATGGGCCTGAACTGAAACCTCAGATCCAGACCCCTCTGAATTCAGGAGTATGGGGAGGTCAGATCTGAAACCCTATATCTGAACCTGGCCCCATGTTTTTGGTCACAGACCACACCCCAAACCAAAAAGACCCTGGGTAACAGTTCCAGTTTGGATGCGGCTTAAGATGGCAGAAATCTTCTGAGAATGAATGATGAGATTTCACCATCATTGAATCTGTCCCCAAGTCCTGGCCTGACCCTCATCTATACCAGGACAAGCCACTCCCCCTCAGCCCCTAGCTAGCTTTCCTGATCTGTTTCTGAAGAGCCATGTCAAAAAGGCAGTTACACTCTCAGGGTATATCTACACTGCAATTAAAAACCTGCGGCTAGCCCATGCCTGCTGACTCAGGCATGTGGGGCTCAGCTTAAGGGGCTATTTTACTGTGGTGTAGACATGAAGGCTCGGGCTGGAGCCTGGGCTCTAAGACCCTGTGAGGTGGGAGGGTCCCAGAGCTCAGGCTGCAGCCCGAGCCAGAACAAATGTCTACACCGCAATTAAACAGCCCCTTAGCATGAGCCCTGCAAACATGAGTCAGTTGGCATGGGCCAGCCGTGGATGTCTAATTGCAATATAGACATACCCCTGCAATGATCTCAGTGCAAACACACTTCTGCACCCATTCCATGCAGCTCTGACATCAACAAAGCTCTGCTCAGTCACAGCGATTCGCCCTCTTGGAGCACATTGCATGACTGGGGCCTTAGCTTTTGAAAATATCCTGGTAGATTCAGGGACCTTTGTCACCAAGGTTTCAAATAAGTGTATTTGTATGCATTGTTGTTCGTGCAGAATCATCACAGGATATCGCCTGTCTTTGCAGGGTTGCATGGGGCCCGATTTTTAAATCACTCCATGCTGGCCCAATCTGCTCTCATTGCAGTTTTGCCAGTGATGCCAGTGAGCACAGAGTTAGGCTAATGCTGAGGACTGGTGAAAATCTCACTTCATGGTGGTAAACACACCAGCATCCTGTAAATACTAGAGTTTCCACTGTTATTTTCACTGGTAGAGATTTCTTGAAAATTGCCAGTGTAGACTAAACCTCGGGGCTAGAGCGCCGCTCCCGACACATCACTCCTTGGATATTCTCTGGGGTAAAGTTTTTCCCTACAAGAACTGTAGCAATCATTTGCCATTGTATTGTTCTGGTGACTGTATGAACCAGAGGTGGCAGAACCCAAGGGCTCCAGAATCCCATTTCATTGGCATGTCAGTGGCTGGAAGTTGAAGCTAGGCAAATTCAGACTGGAAGGTACCAATTTTTAATAGCAAGGGTAATTAACCGCTAGAACAATTTACCAGTGGTTGAGGTGGAGTCGTCATCATTTAAAAACCAGATTGGATGTTTCTCTGAAAGACCTGCTCTAGTTCAAACAGGAATTCACTCAGGGAAGTCTTATGGCCTGTGTTATGCAGGAGGTCAGACTAGGTGACCGCAGTGGTGTCATCTGGCCTTAGAATCTATGACTATAAGTCACATGTGTCAGTGTAATCAATGAAGGGGGGATTTTTTTCTCTGTCTCTTTTGGCTTCTTTTGAAATTCACTGGAATCTCACACTGAAACCTGCGTCTATTTCAGCCTTCGAGTTTCTTTCGGATCTTGCCACACGAACCACCTACGGTCGCTTTCTTAAGAAAAACCAAAACCGCACGGAAACCCAATGCAAAATCCCTAGTTGTTACCCACCTTGCTAGCTGTGGCCTCCTGTGACCCAGTCTCAGTGCAGCAGCAACCGGAACACGTTTCTTGCATGATGGCAGGGAGGGGGGCAAGTAGGATGTATGCTCCTTTCCCCCACTCCTAACGCCCCTGTTTGTAGCTGAGAGGATGGCAGAGGTATCTGAAGACTGAAGATCATAGAATCATATGATTGTAGGACTGGAAGGGACCTCGAGAGGTCATCTAGTCCAGTCCTCTGCACTCATGGCAGGACTATGTAATAACTAGTCCATCCCTGAGAGGTGTTTGTCTAATCTGTTCTTAAAAGCCTCCAATGATGGAGATGGGGGAGATGGCCAATTAGACGCTCTCTGAAGACACTGGAGAGGAGATAAGAAGAAGGTCCCTGGCTTGCCACTGCAGAGAAAGGGCTTAAAGCAACCTGGGTTTGGGAAGGATTGGAACTGGGGAGCAAGAGAGGTCTGCAGAGTAGGCCTAGGCTGATACCTGATGATATTTTGCATGTGAGGTTCTGAAAGTTAAGCCTCCTGAATATGAATATTGTCTGAATCAGAATAGTGCAGCATCTGCCCATCTCTGATCCCACAGGAATGATAACTCAGTCATGTCTCAGTGACACAGACAGTGGCATTGTACAGTGTGGCACAGCTGGCCTCTGCAGCATGACGTTGGATGTCAGCAGGTGATGGTGCATCTGCTCAGCCCTCCAGGGTGAAAATCCCTCGCCACTGAAACCCACTAAACTTCATCTCTGCACACTTTGAGGAGTGACTGTAAAGTTCTTCAGAGTTTCTTCAATAACCTGGACTGACCATTTATCCTTCTTCTCTTTCAATCCGTCCCCTGGACTGGGCCTATCCTGTGTTCGTACCTTCAGAGCTAACATTTCAAGGCAGGCTAATTCTAGTGCACTTGTTTCTGTTAGGTTGTATAGCACTCTGGACACTTTGATCAGGGGCAAGATTGGCAGTATGCCTACAGTTAATGATGAATTGAAATATAAATTAATTATTGCATCTGAGGAAGTGGGTATTCACCCACGAAAGCTCATGCTCCAAAACGTCTGTTAGTCTATAAGGTGCCACAGGATTCTTTGCTGCTTTTAAATTAATTATTAATTATTATTACTATTATTATATGTGTCTGTAGTGGGTGAGCGCTATGAGATATGGCCACTGGAAGAACCAGATATTTGCATTTTTTTGGATTTGTGATGCTTTTATATTAATAGCCAAAGAGTTGCAGAGTCCTAAAGAAACGATTAGCCAGAGAGACCAGTGTTCTAGGATCTAGAGAGGAGAAAAAGAGATTATATAAAATACTGAACAAGGCAGAGGACAGACAAACAGAGGGTGTGTATGAGGATAGGTAGATGTGTATGGGGACAGATGGATGTGTATACAAACAATTAGATAAATAGATGAGCATGAGGACAGACAGAATGGTGTGTATGGAGATAGACAGATCTGTGTATGGACAGACAGACCAGTGTGTATGAGGATAGATGTGTATGGGGACAGACAGAGCAGTGTGTATGAGGATAGACAGATTTGTATGGGGACAGACAGACAGAACAGCGTGTATGGGGGGAGAGAGGTGTATATGAGGACAGACAGAGTGGTGTGTGTGAGGATAGATGTGTATGGGGACAGACAGACAGATCAGGGTGTATGATCACAAAGAGCTGGAGGTGTTTGGGGACAGACAGATGGAGAGGTATGTATGAGGACAGAGGTGTCTGGGGACAGACAGACCTGTGTGTATGAGCACAGACAGACAGAGCGGTGTCTGGGCACAATCAGACAGCCCCGTGTGTATGAGCAGACAGACAGCCCAGTGTGCATGAGCACACACAGCTAGCGGTGTCTGGGGCCAGACGGACAGCGGTGTGGAGGACAGATGTGTCTGGGACAGACAGACCCGGGTGGTCTCTCTCCCCACGCTGGCTCCTTGGCGCCCCGTGCCGTGCAGCGCGGGTCCGGGGTTGGCTGCGCTCCAGGGCAGAGGCAGCCGCTCAGCCCCGCCCCTCCCGCCAGCCCGCCCCCGCCCAGCCAGTCCCGGTCCCTCGCTGGTGCAGACCAGCGGCGGCTGCGTTGCCTCGGCTCCATCCCGGCCATGGAAGCTGCTCGCTGCGGAGACCCAGCCCGGCGCCGCGGACTGTAGCGCTGCCGCGGGCCCCAGGATGGGCAGCGAGCCCCGGCGGGAGCTGCCCTGCAGGTGGGTGAGCGGCGCCCCGGAGCCCGGCTGGGGCGATCGAAGGCCGGCTGGGGCATTGGTGGGGCTGGCGTCCCGGCAGGACCCGGGGAGGGGGGCCCCGAGCGGGGAGGCACCAGCTGCCCCTGCCTGGACTTTTCTTCTCAGCCAGGGTGCTGCCCACCCCGCGACCCCCTTAGCACCCTGCAGCCAGGCCAAGGACGCCCTGCGTGGGGTGGGGTCTGACTTGCAGGCTGGGTGAGGTCGCCTGTTGACAGGACCGATGGGGAAAGGCCCAGGGTGGTGAGATACAGAGGTGAGTCATTTCTGAAGCTTGTTTTTCTACCAGCCTGGGTGGGTGTGAAAAGTTCCTGGGCTGTTTATGGGCCATCCCAGGTGTGGGACCCGGTTTGGTGGGGATGTCCCAGCTCAGCCCTGCCAGCCGGTGGGGAAATTCCAGGGGCTCTCCAGCCTGTCATTGCAGTGGCTGGATTTTTGAGCCTCTGTCTCTGCTGCCCCAGGTGGGAGAGCAAGCAGTGACCTGCTCCCCTACTGCAGGAGGATGTTAAACAGTGGCCTGTTATGGCAGGATTGAGTGCACTGGCTCTCCCAGGCCCCGAACCCTGGAAATACCTGGAGAGCATTTGGGATCACATGCTTTTGATCAGTCCTAATCCATGTGTGATTTGTGAGCGGGGAGCTGCCTTCCTCTCCGAAGCAGCAGGGATCGGGAGGAGATGGGGGTAGGCACTAACATGGAGACAGAAGTTATCAAAAAACGGCACATAGGGAATGGAATGTGGTTCTGGACTCTGCCCAGATGGACACATGGGTCTTTTACATCCGTGTTCTTATCAGCATGGGATTGTTCCTTGTGGAGCTTCATCCAATCTAGTGTAAATCTGGACACCATCCCTTCACCTTTCTCTGTGGCAGGAATTCCCCCAATCTAATGGAGACCAATGAGCTACTCTCCTTTAGTGTGTCAGTCTCCCATCCCTAATTAAACTTCACCACAAGGATCACTTCGCTATACAGCTGCAACTGGCTGGAGCTTGGATCCAGGCTGGTGCCTGTTTTGCTCTTGCTTGTGCTGACTGCCTCCTAGAAAGGCTTAAACACAGATGTTATAGGAGGAAAAGACTCAGTTGATCGAACTAGCTGCAGCGTAAGATATATACAGACACAACCTCTCAGGTCTTATCTCCACTAGCATGTTTGTTAAAATTGCACACTATTACTAGCACTAGCTCAGCTTCACTGGCTGATTGTCTGTAGCAGTGTGCCCCGCTGTCACTACCAGCAGTCATGGGGCAACAGTGTGAGATGAAGGTTGGAGTTGCCTGCGTTGCTGTGTCATGGGATCTCTGGTAGTGCTAAGCAGCGACCGTGTTATTATTCAGTAGTGAGTTTTTAAAATAATATGTTTGATGTATATTCTGCAAGCTTCCATTTAGGAAAATGAAAAATGCTGTTTTTAAAAAAAAATTACATTTTGGGGGGAAAAGACACTATTTCAGTCTTTCACTTTTTTATAGTAATACTGAGGTGGCTCTGAAAACTGGTGCAGAAGTTTGAATACAAACAATTCCAGAGCATGAAGCAGATGTCTGAATTTCAGATCAGAGTTTGTAATGAGAAATTTGGAAGGGAGGAATATAAAAATATAAAGAGATTTATATTTGGCATCATCTGAGCCACATATGATAATCTTCAGAAATTTGAGAGGTGGGCACACCTGCCAGGGCTCAGAGCTTCTGAAGCCCCCAGCCCTGGCAGGTGCCTCCTGTGGGGCTGAAGCCCCTAGACTCCCCTCCCCAGTGGGCAGAAGCCCGTAGCCCCACCAGCCCCTGACTCTCCCCTACCCTCCGCCCAGGAGTGCTCAAATTACAGCCAGCTGGACAAATATAACTCCTGGATCTTTGCTATACAATCCATAGGTGTCCTGCTCTTTATGACGGAGGAGAAGTGGGGTGGAAACACAGCAGATCCAAGCATGCAATGCTCCATCTTGGTCCAGGTGTTCAGGCCCCTTTGTATGCCTGGCTACACAGCCTCCATGGATTGTGCCTGTGAATTAAAGATGAAGGCAGCTGCTATCTGTGTCACTTCATGTAAATTTGATGCAGCCTTTGGGCTCCTGTTGAGATGCCAGCACAGCCTGTCAGTTGGGCAAAGTTTGGACATCCCTGGTGTGATGGGAGGGGGCAGCAAACATGTTGGAGCAGGGTCCTGAGGTTCTTAACAGGCAACCAAACAGAGGAGCTGCATGGGAGGCAAGGAGAGAAGCAAAACGAAACTATGTTGTGACTTCTTCTACTTAACTTTATAAATAAAATTTCACGTTGTGATTGAAAAGAAGAACTGAATCTAGATGAAAGCGCCTTAGGAAAATTACCACACTCTGCTCTCAGAAAAGCCTGGCTTTAACAACAGCAGGCGAGTGCTTGCAGCTTTGAATAAACTAGCAAACTCTGTAGCTGTAATTATACCACTGGTGTAGCTCCGCTAGTGGAAGAAACACTGTGGACACTAGCAGAGACAGGACTGGGGCACCTTTGTCTTTGTGTCAGCTCAGTAACAGAAGTGCTTGCAGCTTTTGTATGCTACAGCCACAGATCAAGTGGGACTAGGTTTCAACTTTGATGTTTATTTAATAAAGTGGACATTTACCTGCCCCTAATGTGTGGGGTGAATAATTTATGTCTTGGGGTTTTCCTTGTAAACTTTCAAGTGGGTGCCCAGACGTGGGGCAATGAGACCATGGGCTGAGCCCTGCAAGAACGTTTTCAAGAGTGTGCCTGGAACAGTGTAGATTCTGTTGACTTTTAAGCTCCGTTCCTCTTTAAATGCTTCAGAGCTTTGTATTTCCATTATCTGGAATAGGTGAGAGGATTGGATCAGGTTCCTATGGAAACAGGGGCTCCCCCACTGGCTTCACTCCATGGGTGTGTTTTTCATCCCCAGCTGAAACTTTGATGCATAGTTGTGTGGTTCACAGAGCTGTTTAGCTGGGGAGATTTTAGGGTTGAAAATTTCATCCTGATGGTTCTGGGAAATAGTACTGCTCATTGATACACTCGCTGATCTCATGCTTTTTCTTCTCACTCAAAGAAGATTCCCTCTCCCTTTCCTCAGAAGGGCCTGGAGGGTGGTGATCTTCCATTGCCAAACAGAGTCCATGAATGCCACTCTTAGCTTGATGTGTGGCGGTCCTTCCCCATCCAGGAACTGAACAAACTCTCTTTGCAGCACTGCCATCCTTTACCAGCCCAGTGACTGAGGGGCCTGGGCCTGGGTCTCTTAAATGTATGAAAGGGTGATGAGTTAGCTCTAAAATCACCGGGCTGCTCTACCAGCTACTTCCTGAAACCACACAGTGACATGCACAGGCGCTGCAGGGCTGTGTGGTTTTGGTCAGCCTGCTTCCACATTGCCTGCTGAGCTGCTGCTCAGGTGAATGGGCAGTATTTGGAAGTAGCATTCTTGCCTTGCATACTGTGAATGCCATGCAGTAGTGAAATACTTAAAGACACACAATGGCTGTTGCACAGGCAACTTGGTGCCATCATCGTGCTGTGCTCTTGCCCCCCTCTGTTCCCTCTCCTGGTCATGGACCTAGTTTTTGGGGAAAAATCCATTTTTATTGTCCTTCTGGAGAGGAGGGAGGAGGAGAGCAAATGCAGTTTCCAAACTCACTTTCTGTTATAGACACCAAAAGGGGCTTTTATGTTTTGATGATCTTGTCTGTGCCTGCCAGTTAACCCAGCATGAGAACTTGTCTCCCTAATAATGCTTCCATGGGACTCCTCGGGTGTTTTAATTGCAAAGGTTTGAGCAGTTAGCAAACGAACATGGAATGTACGCTGTGCGGTAGCTAAAAGACACAGCTCTTTGGCAAGCCTTCATTAGGAAATGAGGATGCTGGCAGGAATACTTTGGAGATGCAATTTTCTTAATGAAAGCTACTGAATAGGCAGCCTCATGGGGAAGAACAGGCTCTTGCAGTGCGCTGCCAATTGCGCCTCTGTAGTGTTAATTTTGTATTTCCTCTTCATTGTTTCTGATACCCTCTTGGAAGCTTGCAGATAAACACTTTGTTTTCCTACTAATTGTGTCCTGTTTGGCAAGCAGTGGTTATAACACATGTTTTTTGGACTACATGAACTCCTCCTGGGTTGTCAGTCTTTGATTTCAGGCTTTACCATTTAAAAGGCAGCTTTCATTTGCAGCAAGATGGTCCCTATCATCAATATCACCATCACTCAATGATCTCCCCCTAGAGATTCTATTGGCAAAAGCATAGCTGACTTTTAAAATATATTTGAGAGAACTGTAGCTGGAGCTTTCATGTATGAAATTGGTGCAGTTACCCTGTGAAAAGTAGTTTTGTAAAAAATGGGTTGTCATGTTTGTGTCTTGATTGTTTCTGTGCCCAGTGTGCTCCATTTTCAAGAAAGGTGGCTTATCTAAATGACAGCCCTGAAATCTCTCCCAGAATCTGAGAGTTAAGCTGGGTTCTGTCTTTCATGCCTCGTGACCTGTAATAAAGATTCAAATTCTTCTCTGGGACAGTTGTGCAACCTCACTGTTTGCATTGCATGCACACCTGTAACTAATTGGTTAGCTAAGCTCCAGTTACAGGGGTGATCAATTTATGAACAAGAAGGAATAAACTCCAGCGTGGTCTTTCTGTCCCAGTTGTGCTGGTCTTGCAGGGGAACAATGGGTAAAAGCAGAACATGTGTATTTATGCCACTAATGTGAGAATATGTCAATTTTGGAGTTAAATAGGAAAATGCCAAATGTTACTTGGCCAGCTACTTATAGGTCATCCTCACAGTAGATCCACAGAGGTAAAGCTCTATTGAAATGCTGCTGTCTGTGTGACACAGTTCTCAGTTGTCCTTGTATTAGGAAGGATGTAACTGTCTTCCAGTTTTCTGTATCTTTTTTTATTTTTATTTTTTGATCAAACATGTGTCTCCCAGAGTTTTCTTTCTTTCTAACTGGTAGCTTGATAACATTGTATGTCCCTTAACCTATTCCTTCAGTCACTGATGGTGTGTCTATTTAAACCATATCCTTGAATCAGAGGCTACGCCACAAACAAGTTCTCATCCTTTCAGGTGGCATTTCCTTTTTCTCATTGTTTCTGGCAATCTGTATAAGTGAAGCTGCACATGTGTTTCTTCACTAGCAGTGCTTTTGTGTTGCTAAACTTGGCAAATAATGGCTCAGTGTGAACTGAGGAAGGGTGAGCTCCTTAATACAAGAGGGAGAATGATCCGTTTGGGTAATGAAGTTGCAGTTCTTGGGTTAAGATAGGACTGCGATTCTGATTGAACATATTATAGCACTATAAATCATGCCTTTTTAATACAAAGAGGCAGCCATCCTGCATTGGTTCTGTGCAGATGGACTCCCCACAGAATGCTCTAGGCATGTAGGGCTCTCCTTGCATCTGGCCACATAGATCCAGTTGAAAGATCAGGGCTTAAATTGCTGCTGAGACACTTGAGAGTCCGTAGGAGATTCTCCATCAGGTTAGATTCATTTTAAGGTGGATCCAGTCTGGGACACTGTTGTTGCTGGGTGACGGGCAAAAGACACAGTAATCTGAAGAAACCGCAGGGGCACAATGGGCTCCAAATAACTCATTGAACACAACATGCAGGGCCCAATTACTCAGACATGCTGCAGCTCTGGCTGAGTTTTTTTTAGTAGAACATAGTGGGCTCACTAACTATTTAAAGGGTGACCACCCTGCTCCAAACTGATATCAGTAAAGTACCTTTATAAAAGTTTTGTGAGTGCTGGTGGTGGTGACCTCAGGTTCTAGGTGTTTGCAAAAATAGGTAACATCTCAGTCCCTAAAATTCCTCCCCTGCAATGAACTATTGAAGGCTCTCAGCAGCGTAGTATGAGCACCTTCCAATCTTTGTCTTCCCTCTCCTGCCGGATATTTAGCCTACCATCACCCCTGTGAGATAGGGAAATGCTGTTATCCCCACTGTACAGATGAGGGACTTGGGAAAAAGAGAGACTAAGGGATCTCTGTGCTGCAATCAGAGGTGTGACTGAAGCATGCGGGCATGTACCCGAGCCAGCTTTTCTCTTGCTAGCTCCAATGACAATAGCAGTGAAGCTGGGGCAGCATGGGCTGTATAAGCCCATCCAGGACGCTGGATGTGTACTCAAGCAGCTAGCTCCTGTTGCTGCAGCTTCACTGCTGTTGTGATTTGAGCTAGCTATATGAAAGATAGCAGGGGTATTTCTACATGTGCTGCAGTCACACCTCTGACTGCAGTGGAGACAGAACCAAAGTGACTTGGCCAGGTGACGCAGGAAGTCTATAATAACAGACCTGGGTTCAAGTCCCTCCTCTGAGTCCTAGCACCTTAACCCCTGGGACATCCTTCCCCTCTTCAGGTGTGTGCTGAGATCTGCTCATCTAGACAACTTTTCAGGACTGGAGCTTTGGTATATAAACATGTTTCATTCCCTAGCTGCTCCTTGTATTATGATAATGTATAATCCAAAAAGCAGACCTGGGCTTGTATAGACTCCTTCTATTCTTGTACTCTCTTGTTCCAGAGAATGCTGAAGGTGACACACAGAGAATTTCTTGATTCTTTTGGTATTGAGCAGCCCTGGCTGATGCTGGCTTGCACGGGTGGGTAATTGGATGGATGTTGGATATTAAAACCCACCTCATCTTTAGAAATTAGGAAGACCGTGCTAACTGTAGCCCATCTCCAGGTCAGAAGGTGGAGTGGCTTCATCTTCAGCTGTAGACTGTACAGGTGTTGCTGTCAGATCCATAGGTGCAATTGCATGCAATTTTGCAGGAGAAATTGGGTTTAAAGCCCTTTGTCAGCCATGAAAACAAATGTGGATCAGAATCACAATTTATTCTCAGGGTCTGTCTGTACTAGGGGAACTTTTGAAAAATGTCTCAGTGTTGCTTACAGTGGCATAGCCAAAGATCAGTAGTGATAGGAACCCTCGCATAGATCAGGTTTGGCTTTTGACATGGCTTTCAGTACCACTCAGTTTAACCTTGCTAGGAGCAAATCTAAAAGATTGATAACAATTACAGCAGCAGTTGAAACAGTGTCTGTGTTACCATTTAGGGCTCCCTCTCAGTGGGAAATGTTCAGGGCCGCCCAGAGGATTCAGGGGGCCTGGGGCAAAGCAGGGGAGCTGTGGCGCTTGTACTCACCCGGCGGCGGTCCAGGTCTTTGGCAGCATTTTGGTGGCAGGGAGCCCTTCAGTCACTCCATGTCTTCGGCAGTGCTGAAGGGTCCCCCGCCGCCGAAATGCTGCTGAAGGTGCAGAGTGACACCGGGCCAGGGCTCGTGGGGCCCCTGAGGGGCAAATTGTCCCACTTGCCTCCCCTTCCCTTCCCCCCCGGGCAGCCCTGGAAATGTTTACACAAAGGGAGTTGTAGAAACAGGGCCTTAGAGTAAAGATTTAATTTGTTTTTTGTTTGTTTTTTGTTTTTCCATTAAATTTCAAGCAAATCTATTTAGTACCTTAGGAGTTTTAAAAAAAACACTCAGGAACGTTAGGGCTGGGTTTTTTTCCTGACCATTCTGTCCTGCAGTGTCTTTGTTTCACCATTAGAGAACTTAAGCCAACACAAACTGCATATGTAAGCTTGTTTTTAAAAATAACTAAATTGGGCAAAGTCATCACTCTATATTCATACCATGGAATTCAGCAAAGAGGGGCAATGTAGAGTAGTGTGTAGAGCACTGGACTGTCACATGGGAGATCTGCGTTCTATTCCCCGCTCCACTATGTGGTGTTGGGCAATTCACTTAACCGTCCTCTGTTTTTTCCCCTCTGACCTCCTTGTCTGTCTTGCCTTTTAGACTGCAATCTCTTTGGGGCAGGGAATGTCTCTTATTATACATATGTACAGCACCCAGCAGAATGGGACCCTGATCTCAACTGGGTCTCGATGTACTACCATAATGAAAACAGTACAGCCAATTGGCAGGAAGGGAAATGACGTACCATGTTATCTTTTATGGGCAAAATCTCTGGGGCTTTTAATTGTAGACAGGAGCACTTTGGAGAGAGAAATGAAGCTGGATGGCCAGTGGAGCAGTGAAATAATGGGAGGGGGATGATTACATGGTATTGCAGTATCACTGTTTTCACTTCTTCCTGGTACAAACCTACATTATGGGACCACCCACATGTACCTCTCATGTTAAAACTCTGGTTTTCCCTTAATGCTGTGTTCTGGTGGAGCTGTTGCCATGTGTCCTTTCTTCTGCCCTCTTCTTTTATCTTTCCTTTGTTGCTGCTGTGGGTATCCATGGATGACCCCTTGAAGCTGGGCAGAACTTGGGCAAGTGGCTGGGCATAGTGCCACAAGTGCAGGGAAGCAAAGCTTGACCCAGGGGAGCTGCTTCTGTGGCTGGATGTGTTGAGGCCATCATGGGAAGTAGCTTCATGGGCGGTGGGTTATAAAAGGCCATGGAAGGCTAAGCCTTCCCTGGTGCAATCACCACCAGACACCTGGATCATGGTGGCCACACCTCTTCCCCTTCCTGCTCTGCCCCTTCTCTGAGTCCCCCACCGCCTGCTTTTGCTGCCTGCCTGGTAAGTCTTCCTCCACTACACCACCCCTCCCTCCCAGAGATCTCTGCTGCGTTCCTCCTCACCCCCTTTCCTCCATTGGGGCAGGAGGTGTGAAGAGGGATGCAGTGAGCCAATGGTGGCAGAGAGCAGTGGGTGGGTAGGTGGGAAAGGGGTCTCACAGCAGCTGGGGGTGTGTGAGGAGGGATGAGGCAGGCAAGGAGGGACCAGGCAGATTGGGGGTCTAGTGGCGGGACACGGCATGTGGGGAGGGGGGATAGCCTGGGGTGGAGTCGAGGGCAGAAGAGGTGGAGCAGGGAGTTAGCCTTCCCCCGGGGAAGCTTCACCTGCCACATATGAGTATCTTGTTGGTATAAACATATGATTCTTACCAAGCATGTGGGAGAGGTCCTGGGTTCAAATCCCCAGCAAGCCTTTTCAAATGCCAGTAATTGTCCTGTGCCTTCAGGATAGGCTCTAGTTCAAACAAGAGTTATTTCAGAGAACTTCTGTTGACTGTGTTTAAAAAGGTGCTCAGGCTAGATGATTGCAGTGATCCGTTATACTCTAGGGGTAGTGCTTCTGGTTTTAGACTGTATGGATGGATTTGGGTCACTTTTAAACATTTTCCCAGTAGGTCTGGGGCAGGCTCAGGGTCCTGCAGTGTTCCCCAACCCTGCTGCTCTATGCTCCCCAGGTTAGGGAGTGTTGCTTTAGCAGGATAAGAAGCTAGGTATTATAAAAGTGACCAGGTGCTTTATAACTTCCTTAACAATTCTTCCCTTTCCTATGCCCTGTGAATAGCAATGGAGGAGTTTCCATTGCGTGCCAGTGACAGAATGCTAAATCCCCGAAGTGAAACTGTCAAACCCCACCGCTATCTCAAGTTAAATCTTCTTCAGGCTTGATACTGAAGTTGTAGTTGATAGTATCATACTGAGTGAAAATAAGCTTCTTGGCTATGATAAAGACTGATATGTGCTAAAATTAACTCTTCCATCATGTCGCCAAGGTGGGTTTCTTTTTTTGTAATTGATTCCAGGAACAAGTGAATTGTCTCTCAGAAAAGTGACTATGTACTGACCTTTACTTAATCGTCAAATCAGATACGTGTTTGTGTTTGGAGTCATTGCTGCTGTGAGGAGAACAAGCTGCCACACACCACAGTTAGCCTGACATATCACACACCGCGATGGATTGTGTTCAACAGGATGGTTACTGACTTCAGTTACACCTCTGCAACTCCATAAAAGGCAGTGGGACTGCTCAGGTATTACTGAGAGCAATTCTTGTGAGGACAGGTGTTGCCGAGGACACATCTTATACTATGTGACTTTTTATTACCGCTGAAGATGCTTGAGAAAGGAAGAAATCAGCTTGACTCTCAGATCCTAGGTTTAATCTGCAGGA
The DNA here is from genome assembly GCF_007399415.2 of Gopherus evgoodei. NCBI lineage: Eukaryota > Metazoa > Chordata > Testudines > Testudinidae > Gopherus > Gopherus evgoodei. Next base: position 6,573,282 of record NC_044336.1, on the reverse strand, counting down.
CTGACAGTTAAAACATCTTTTGATTTGTAAATTGAGCACAATTGATCTAGAATTACTGTGCAATAAGAAACAAGGAGCACCATGGTGTTGTTTTTACAACGTTACATTTCAGAGTAGAGCTGCACTTCAGAAAGAAGAAAACCCAGCATATAGTGGTAGCATTTAAGTAACCGTAGATGAGACCTATTAGGTCTTTTCTATCTCCCACATCTAGCCCATTTTCTACCGGTGCATATTTGTGCAGTGCATATACTACAGCAGTCTTTTCCAGTCTAGTTTTTAAATTTCTTCAGCAATAGGGCTTCCATAGTTTCCCTTAGGAGCTTATTTCAGAGACTAATAGATCTCCTTATTAAGGTATTAGAATGTTACCTCTATGCTATGAATCAAGCTAAAGGGCTGAGTTGTCTTTTTCTGACTGCCCTCAATTTTTGACACTTGTAACAGTTGGAAGAAATCCTCTAATAAAGTAGCATGGGAGGGAATACCTTCTTCCTAGAACTGATATCTAGAATACAGAGCTGGTGAGAAGAACATATGTCCCTTCTGCATTTAGCTGCTTTCTGACGAGATGCATGTTTGTTTATAAAAACAAAAAGTGAGTGCGTCTCCCATTTGAAGACTGCTCTGTGTTGGGAGATTAGCATGATATATCTTGATGTTTTAGTAAGCTTTTGGCACAGTCCCACATGACATTCTGATAAGGAAATAAGCGAAATGTGGTCTAGGTGAAATTACTGTAATGTGGGAGCAAAACTAGTTGACAAAAACTTACTCGAGGAGTAGTTATCAATAGCTTGCTGTTGAACTGGGAGGGTGTATCTTGTGAGGTCCAACAGGGGTCAGTCCTGGGCTCGATATTTTCGTTTCCACTTATAAAATGTATGGATGACACCAAGCTGGGAGGGGTTGCAAGCTCGTTGGAGGACAAGATTCGAATTCAAAACAAGCTGGATATATTACAGAGCTGGTTTCAAATGAACAAGAAGAAATTCAGTCAAGACAAATGCAAAGTACTACGTATAGGAAGGAAAAATCAAGTCCCTGTATACAAAATAGGGAATAATTGGCTTGACGGACTAGTATTGCTGAAGAGGATCTGGAGGTTATAGTGAATCACAAATGTGTTATGGTATGATGCAGTTGCAAAAAAAGCTAATGTTCTGGGGTGTGTTAACAGGTGTGTCATATGTAAGACATGGGAGATAATTGTCCCTGTCTACTTGGCACTAGTGAGGACTTAGCTGGAGTACTATGTCCAGTATTGAGCACACACTTTAGGAAAGATGAGGACAAATTGAAGAGAGCCCAGAGGAGAGCAACGAAAATGACAGAAGGTTTAGAAACACTGATCTATGAGGAAAAGTTAAAAAAAAATGGGTATGTTTTGTTTTGAGAAAAGAAGATTGAGGGGGAGACCTGATAACAGTCTTCAAATATGTTATGGTCTGTTATAAAGAGGATGGTGATCAATTGTTCTCCATGTCCACAAAAGGTAGGAGAAGAAGTAATGGGCTTAATCTGCAGCAGGGAAGATTTTGGTTAAATATTAGGAAAAACTTACTATCTCTAAGGGTAGGTAAGCCATGGAATAGGCTCCGAGGGAGGTTGTGGAATCCCTGTCATTGGAGGTTTTTAGGAACAGGCTGGGCAAACACCTGTCAGGGATGCTCTAGGTATGCATGTTCTTGCCTCAGTGCAGGTGGATGGACTAGAGCAGGGGTTCTCAATCTTTTTTTTTTCCCTGAGCCCCCCCCCCAACATGCTTTAAAAGCTCCAGGGCCTGGCAGAGGATGCTCAGGGCTGCTGCTTTGGGGTGCTGGGATTCAGGGCTCTGATTTTTCTGCCTGAAAGTGGCTGGGGGCTGCAGACCCCTGGTTGAGAACTGCTGGACTAGATGGCCCCTCAAGGTTCCTTCCAGCCCAACATTTCTGTGCTTCTCTGCGGAATAGCTTACATGGAGGATAGTCTCTTGGAGGAAGATTTGGTCTGGTGAGCAAGATACGGATTTGTTGCAGTCTGTGCTGGAGATGACTTGATGGAGCAAAATTAGCAACATTATTTCTCAGCGTGATCAAAATCCTCCTTTGTCGCTTTAGAAGGGTCGGGAGTGGAATTCCCCCCCTATCTTTCTGTACATCAAAAACAAAAATAGAGCTTGTCCTGTGACAGTGCTAATACCAAGAAAGATGTTTTAAAAATAAGCCTGGAGGAAGTGATAGTTGGCACATCTCCTTTGCAACCATTCTGCAAACAGTTCTGTCCTGGTCAGTACCACATTGTGCTGATTCCCCAAAGTCTGCGTGTGGATGTGGTTGCCCCATCTATAAAATTATGACTGGTGTGGAGAAAGTAAATAAGGAAGTGTTATTTACTCCTTCTCATAACAAAAGAACTAGGGGTCACCAAATGAAATTAATAGGCAGCAATATTAAAACAAACAAAAGGAAGTATTTCTTCACATAATGCAGTCAGTCTGTGGAACTCTTTGCCAGAGGATGTTGTGAAGGCCAAGACCATAACAGCGTTCAAAAAGAACTAGATAAATTCATGGAGGATAGGTCCATCAATGGCTATTAGCCAGGATGGCCAGGGATAGTATCTCTAACCTATGTTTACCGGAAGCTGGGAATGGGAGACAGGGAATGGATCACCTGATGATTGTGTTCTGTTCATCCCCTCTGGGGCACCTGGCATTGGCTACTGTTGGAAGACAGGATACTGGGCTAAATGGACCTTGGGTATGACCCAGTATGGCCATACTTACATTCTTGCTGCTAGCATCTAAAGCTAGAACTGTTCTCTGTGAAATCTCATAATTCATGTTGCTTAGTTAATTGTGGGGAGGTTATCTGCTAGGAAGAAAGTGTCCCCTGATTAGTGTCTTTTAACTTCTGAAAGCCTGCAAAGTACCTCATGGTGCTTCCAGACTTCACTAGTCCTGTGGACAAGATGTTATGCGGTTATGTCTGAACTCGGGTTCCTAACATGGACTCATATAGTTGCAACAGCCAAAGCACTAGTTTGAATCCAGCTCACGTCAATATAGATTTTTTTTCAATGTGAAAATGGGGTGTTGGTCTCATTCTAGCTCCTAGCTGACAGATGTGTTGGCGCCACGATTCCCAAAAGTGGCTACTGATTTTGGATGTTCAATATGAGACACCTTAGAAGGGGCTGCTGCCTGTTTTGCAGAGGAGGGATGCTCAGCACTTCCTGAAGATCCAGCCCTTTTAAGGTGTTTGAAGTTGGACACTCTCTATCACTGGTAACTTCTGACTAGGTGACCATAGTTGACGGTCTTGGCACAGAAGCCAAAGACCCAGTGGCTCTTTGATAGAGACTTTCCTTCTTGCAGGTAGAAGCACATCTCCTGGTCAGGAATGGGGCACAGACCCATGCTGCAGAAAGCTTGCCTCACTCAGGCAGCGCTGCTCCTGGATTGTGGCTAAATGTATTGTATTTCCCACCCATCATGTAGATTGTACCAGCCTTTCCCAAGTAATGAACCAGCTGGTGGCCTGTCTCAGAAGCAGACTCATGTTGAAGTTAGTGCATTTGGCATCAATTGCATGTTGAGAATGAGATGAGCACTTAGACAACCCCTTTATCTTGTCTCCCTTTCTTTCCTATCAGTTTCCCAGGTACATGACTCATTCTCCTTTACTTTTTCGCTTTCCATTTTCCATAGCTGTTTAGTCGTTTGCTTCTCTGTAGAGGTTGTTCGTGACATTGCAGATTATGGTGGCAGATCTTGTGCAGTGGATCCACTGAACCGCCATCAAATTATATCCAGTTTTTAATCACTTGCTCTTTCACAAAGCTAGGCTGGATTTGAACTGCCAGACTAGAGGTTCCAGACTCCTGTTTCTTTTGCCTCTGTTATTGGATGTCACCCAAACTCCTAGATGACACTGAAGTCTTGTCTTCCCCAGTTGCCTTATATAATTCATCCTATCAATACATATTTTTGAGGGTTCAAAAAGTAGAGTCTGAGGAGGGAATATGCTTTAGTCAAACACAAGTTCAGGTAAGTAGGTGAAATTGAATAGCCTGTGATATACAGGAGGTCAGACTAGATGATCTAATGGTCCCTTCTGGACTTAAACTCTATGAAATCTGCCCTATTTGACATCAACACTGGATTCAGGGAGGGAGATGCACAATCCCCCATACTCTTTAATTTGGTTGTGGAAAGCTGTACAATCATTGCAGAATTCTTAGGATGGGATGAATTTAAATGAGCTGTACCTCATTTTTGGATATGCTAGTGGCCTGGCTATTGTAAGAGAGAGAGAGATGATGTGGTACAGAGGATGACTGGAGATGTGAAGGAAGCAGCAAGAGAAGTGCAACTTATGTCAATGAAGATAAAACGTAATATATGGCTGTGAGCTGGTGAGAAAATCTTGGACAAGCTTACCTAGCTGTCAGTACTCCTAGATATCAACAAGTTAAACCATTTAAAATACCGAAGAGCATTAATTACCAACAACAATTTGATGAGGGAGGAAATTAAAGCACGGATGGAGAGCAGGAATGCCTGTTACATTTCTCTGCAGAGAATTTTCAGCTACCAACTTCTGAGAAAGACCAAGCTTCGGATAGACAAGAGACCACGATAAGGTCTGTTGTTTTTTATGGATGGGATACCTGGGCACTTACTAAGAAGGAAGAAAAACCACTAAATCCCTTCAGAAATAAAGCGTTGAGATGAATTTTTGGTCCAGTAAGGGAAAATGAGGTGTGGAAAAGATCTAATAGGGAACGGTGGGAGTTCTGTGTAGTGAAGTAGCTTTAGGGGATAGGGTTAGGATGATGATCAGCTAAGTTTTTCTTAGAAGGATATTCTTATGGTGTCCAACCTCATGGCCAACCAAGGAGAAGATGGAGAGATAACAGGGCCGGCCTTAAGGGTGGGCCACCCAGGTGACCCACCAGGGGCACCATGGTCAAGAGGGCGCCATGTGGCAGCTCAGAGGTGTGTGCTGCTGGTGTAAAATCAGAAACTGCTCCCGGCTGGTGGGGGGGCCTCCAGATTTCTCCCTGCTTCCTCACAGCAGAGGAACATGGGGTGGCAGGGCAAGAGGTGGTACAGATACTGCTCCCCCCAGTGTTCCTGTGTGCCCCCCCCAGGGGGCTGTGAGGTGGGGATCAAGGAGAAAGACCAAGAGCTCCATGCATCAAGGTCACTTTTCTCACCTGGTCTGTGCTGTGAGGCAAGCATCAGGAGCTGCTGCTCTCTGTCCTCCCCTTATGCAGCCAAGGTGGGAAAAGTGACTTGGATGCATGGAGCCCTGATGTCGCTCCTCACTCCCTTCTCCCTCACAGCCCTTAGGTGGGCGCTGAGGAGCAGCATTGGAGAGGGTGAATGAGCAACAATGCCAGCTGCTCCATGCATCCAGGTTAGTTTCCCCAAGTGGGCACAGGGAGGTCCAGGGCAAAGGGGGCACAGTGAAGTGGTTGGAGCACAAGAGAGGGGCAGAGGTTAGGAGTGCAGGGGCACAGTGTAGGGGTTAGTGATGCAGGTGGGGAGGGATTGGGGTGAATGGAGATAGTGTGCAGATTAGGGGCACAGGCAGAGGGGGTTGGGCTGCAGGCGGGGAGTGTAGGAATTAGGAGTGGAAGGGGCAGAATGCAGTGATTTGGGGCACAGGAAGGGAGTGTAGAGAGCATACTGTAGAGGTTAGGGTGCTGGGATTAGGGGCAAAGGGGGCACAGTGCAGAGGTTAGGAATGCAGGAGGGGTGATCAGAGTTGGGGTGCAGTAGGGGGGCACAGGGGTTGAGGAGCCTGGAAAGTCCACAGTGGCTAGGGACAGTGGGGGGCACCACACCCATGGGGGCAACGGGCACCAAAATACAAGTTCAGCCAGGACACCATTTTCCCTAAGGCCAGCCCTGAGGGATAATACTGAGCAAATTCTAATAGCTATAATGTAAATTATCATCACTGGGGAAAAGAAGCCTTGACAGAGAGAAGTGGGACAAATTGTGAGAGCAGCAAGGACCTGAGTGGCCTACAGAGCCAGGGGGCAAGTCATACGTATTGCTAGATTTCTGAAAGTGATTTTTTAGAAAGATCCGTGTGAATTTAATTCTTTTTGTATTCCCATAAAACTGCTCTCATTTTGTCTGCAGCGAATTCAAACATATCTGTGCAATAATTAGAGAGATTTATGCCACACTCTGTAGATGGTTGTGATAACATCATGTAAGTTCCTGTGTTTCACAACCTGCTCTATCAATTGACTCTGTGGGTAAGCTCCACCCATCAGCGCGATCTCTGCGTCTGTAGTAACTTGCCAAGTTGGAGTAAGGGAAGGAGATCAAAGGAGGGGAAAGCTGAATTGACCGGCGTAAACATGTGATTGGGGTGGGTGGCAGGGGGCTGGGGAGGTTGGGCCCAGTAAAACTGTAACTGGTCTGCGTTTGGGGCGTTAGTTATGAATGGTGGAAAGGGCTGTAAGAGATGTTGTGCTGTTCGAAGGGGTGTGAGCGATTGTGCCTGAAACAAAAAGCAGAAGTCTAGAGTGGGAAACTGTCTCAGAGGGGGGGAGTCACAGACCATACACAGCTCCCCACCCCTGCTCATGTTAAATGCCTTCCTAGTGAGTTCACTGCTTGATCTGTCCCTTCTCCTCCCACCATCCGCACACACCACGAGAGGGAAAACCTGTCCCTGGTGACCTGCCAGGACTCATGCCTACACATTGCTAGTCTAGCATGTTACAAGTACAAAGATCTTCTAGACAGCACCAGTTATCCCTTCATCCGCTGCTCCCACCATGTGGTTCTGTCATGCACCAATTCCCCATCAATTTAATATTGGGTACACCGATGGTCCCTGGCACCTGGGCATCTGGTGCCAGGCAACCAGTGAGAAGTACTGAGCCCACAAAACCCTGGGCTTTTTTAGCATCCCCCTTTCCTCAGGAATGTTCTCATGCATCCTTCCCTTGAGAGGAGAGATCCTCCCACTTTGTGGTGTTTCCTCTCCTCCCTCCTGTTTGTTCCCATGTGGGTCTGTTGGAGGGAGACGTTGTTTTGAGGGAGAGGGGAATGTCTCTATCAGACAGTTGTGGCTGGCTGGCATTTGGATCTTGGCACAGTGAGGGTTGGGCTCAGTTTAATCTCCTCTGGAGGGGGTTCTGTAGCTAGGGGCCCTCGGCTGAGAATTAAGAACGTGCAGCTCCAGCTCCCCTCCTCCAAAATGTGGGGTTCTAGCCCCATTTCCTCCTTAACACATGTAGGATTCCAGCCCCACTTTCCCTGCCCTCCAAGCCCTCTTGGCCGCTTCCAATTTCTTCCTGCAAAATGAAAAATATACCTTGGTAGCCCAAAGGCTCTGTCTGCAAGGAGGGCACCAGGACCCCCGGAGCAGCTCTGCAGGTCAGAAACCTCACAGTGAGGTGCTAGCACCACTACCCAGCTCTGCTACACAGACTGTTCACTTTGGAAAGGCTCGTGCTACTGTGATAGCACCTCTTGCATCAGCTGTTCCATGCAGTTATGCAATGCACCAGGGGCTAGTCTCTGCTCTTTGATATCTGGTGCAAACCCAGAGCTATTCCATGGAAGTAAAATCCCTTTGTTATTAAAGCCAGGGGGTTACCCCAGAATTACCTGGTGTAACTGAGAACAGAGTCTGGAGCTAGAACTGGAGTAGGATGCACTTTTCTTCTGACCCCTCCAGTTCAGTAGCTCCATTGCAAAGAGAAATCTTTATCTCTGACTTTCAGTTCAGTCCTTAGTGGGGGCATCCTGTCCCACTTCTGAAGGGACTAAAAGCCCTAGAGCAAACCTCAGTGGCTACTGAGTCTAATCAACAGAATTATAATGTGAATGCTTCTGTCCATTTTATACGAATGGTTTTACTCTGAAATAACTAAAATGGTGCTGTGGTCACATTTTTGCTAACTTTTGGTGCAACCCTGCCTGCCTGTCTCTAAACTTTCCCACCAAGAAGCAAATGTAAGCTGTTCTATGAGGTCAGGGTTAAATGTCTATTAAAAATCGACTCTGGGTGTTTATGAAGTACAAATTCTTTATGATGAAAGTGGGAGCAAGCTTGGGGTTTTTTATGGTAGGTATCTGCATGTCGTACGCATCTTACTACCTGCCTGGTTCTTCGATTTATAGATAGCTCTTCATTACAGTAGCTGGATGCGTCTCTACGAAGTTTACACCTCACTTGTCCAAAAGTGAAGGTATAGTGGATACCTTTGGAGAACTCTAGCTCCTGTGGCCACCTACAGAAAGGTTGACTTCTGTTGTCATTTTTGACAAATCAAACTTTGCAGACACACCAAGTTAAAGCAAAACCAGATGAATCTATCTTGCACACTTGTATTGTAATGTCTGAGCTCCTCCCAGTCTTTAATGTGGTTTATCTTCACAACACCTCTGTGAAGTAGAGAAGTGCTGTTATTTCCATTTTGCAGATCCAGACTTAAAGCACCAAGAGACTAAGGGCGGAATCCATGAAGGGACTTTAAGTGATACAATGCTGGACATTGCAGCACCTAACTTTTAGGTACCTAGAAAATCATAGGAACAACAGTGCGATCCACCAAGCTGAGTTAGCTGCCTAGGCTCCCTATAGGGTGAACGGGGAGAGATAGGAGCCTAAGCAATTCACAAAATCCAGCATGCTGGGCAGGGAGCTGCCTAAGCCAGCCAATAAGAGATGCTGACAAGAGGGGCCTCACCTAGGCCCTGCTCCTCTCTTGGAAATAGGTACCTAAATCTGGGCTACCAGGAAATGCCTATCTCTGCTTGCGATTCATGAACTGGTGGAGAAGTGGAGGAAGATGGGTGTCTGGCGGCCTAAGTTGCGGTCAGGACCTAAACCAAATGGGGCTGCAGGAGGAGAAGGAAGACCTCTCTTATAACCTTTAGCCTAGTGGATAGGGTACTCACCCAGGATGTGGGAGACCCCCCATTCAAGTGCCCCTGACTGAAGGAGGGAAAAGGGATTTGAACAGGGATCTCTTAGTTGGGTACCCCAGACACTAGGCTGTAGAGTCATTCCAACTCTTTCTCTGGCTTAAGTAATATTTAAATATGCCATTGTTTAATTAAAATGGAACAACTTCAATAGGAGTGCTTGAGGGAGCCTCACATCAGAATTATCCCGTGGCCTCGTGGCTGGGGCACTCCTCTGAGAGGTAGCAGATCCCTGATTAAATCCCTTTTCCCCTTCAGATGTCGAGGGGACTTGAACCCAGGGTCTCCCCTAGCCTTGTGAGTACCCTGTCCACTAGTCTAAAGGTTATAAGAGAGGGCCTCCACAATGCTCCCCAGCTATTTTGCGTGTACTTGCCTGAGGGGCTTGATCTGGTAGGCGTACTCACAGGCTGCCTGCTAGACAGGGCCTCCCCATGCAACTTAGGCAGCAGAACACTTATCTATCTGAGTTTGTGAATTGCTGTGGGGCTTAGTTGGGAGACAGGTTCCCAGGTGCCTAGAGGGAGGCTGCAGTGTGCATGCTGAGAGGAAATCTTGGGTGCCTACACTCACTCAGCACCCACAGGGTTAGGCGGCAGCTGAGAGGAGTTTTGTGGTTGGTAGTGTTGCCTAAAATTAGGACTTAAGTACCTTCGTGGATCCCACCCTAAGTGATTTGCCAGAGGTCCCAGAGAAAGCGTATAACAGAGCAGGAAATTGAACCTGGGTTTCCCAAGACCTAGATGACTCCCTGAGCATTGGACCATCTTTGACCTTTACCCCCTAAATATCTTGCATCATAGCCTTATACTTTGCTGTGTTCTGGCTGTGATGGTACGGAGAACTTGGAACAGATTTTAACAGCTTCCCAGCCAATCTTAACTGCACTCGTGAGGCATTGCATGACAGTATACAGTGCATAGTGTATATTAGATAACTGGCTCCCAGAACATTCAAGGCTTTAAAGATTTTTCACCAGCACCTTGAATGGTGCCCGGAAATGAACAGGAAGCCTTTGTAGAGACTTTAGCATAGATGGTGAGAATCCAGGGGCATTCATGAGTCCAAAAGGAGACGAAAGCTATAAACCACTATGGTAAAAGGTGTATGTATGTGCCCACAATAGATTATGTAGATGAAGCCGTGACCCTTTAAACTGACCTCCTACCAACAAACAGTACTCCTTTAAACCATCGGGGTTGAGCTGTAAAGAGTTCACTTTCATCTGGATCCTTGGTCAGACACTCAGTGTGTGTGTAGTGACACCAGAGTCTGGGTAGCCGAAAAAGATGCATAAAGCTGGCCGTCAGGATATGGGTGACCATGCAGTCTACAGTTATTTATTGTCCCCCGTAATGGCTTCACGTGCCCAGTGAACAGAGGGGAGGTCACAAAATGGAACCCTGCAGAACCTCAAATTGGGGACTGCTTGGGGAGGAAAGAGCCCACTGGGGAGTCTCTCAGTCCATCTTGGAAGATCCATCTTGTCTAGTGGGAGCAAATGTTTCAAAACAGGATCCTCAGAATATCAGACAAAGTGTAACAGGATCCAGTGGCTGGAAGTTAAGGCTGGACCATTTCAGACTGGAACTAAGGCATACATTTTTAATGGTGAGTGGAATTAATCATTGGAACAATACACCAAGGGCTGGGGTGGATTCTCCATCATTGGCAATTTTAAAATCCAGATGGGATGTTTTCTAAAAGAGCTACTCTAGAATGATTATGGGGGAGTTCTATGGCCTATGTCATGCAGGAGGTCAGAGTAGATGATCACTTGGCCTTGGAATCTTTGAATCTGTTTATGAATCAAAAGCTAATAAAAGCTGCACGTATCATTACCTTTGCTGTTGGTAGCTCATAAGCACTTATTGATATCGATGCCATCTAGTGTCCATACCCATAACTTGACTGGTATGGGTCAAGAAAATGACTCATAAACTTTACCCAAAGGAGAGAGTTTCAAGACAGGGCATTGGCATCATGACGTGGTCATTAAAGATGGCTTCTTGAGCAAGGGTCTTATTGTAGCTTGTGTAAGTGTGACTGGCCTTCACAGGGACACACTTACCAGTAATAGACACCTAATATCTCCACTGTCCTTAATCAGCCATGAAGAACTGGCCCCATCACCCAGGGGGTCAGATGCACACTTTCAATCCTGAGAGACTGTATCAGTCGTCGAGAGTAGGTGGAGCCATTGCAACTGAAATACAGATTAATACTTATCCATAACACTAGCAATTTCGTGCACAGGCACAGAAGCCTTTGGATATTAACAAGACCATTTGGGCCTTTTCCTTTAGCAACCCTCAGATCCACAATTAGATTTGTTTCAGAAGTGCCAGATGATGGTTCTGAAAAGCTGGAAGTGTATTTCCAGTGATAATGGAGGTGAAGCGGACTGTGTTCTCACCATGTTCCTTGGATTTGCCTCTATGAGGAATCTGGACATCCCAAACTCAGCAGTAAAACCTTTGTTCCATACCACGTGTTCTGTACAGGTGGCAGGGACAGAAAATAAGTGTGCTGTGAGAGGTTTGCTTGACTTAAGGAATTTTTTATGACAAAACACACCTGCCTTTCTAGCGTCTTCAGTCCAAGGGCAGATTTTCACACTTCCTAATTATGCAGTAGACTAAACAAGGTGTGAATTACAGGCATAGGTCTTTGGCCTTTTGGTTGCCAATTAATACACTGTAATTCCCATAGTGAAGGGTCATAGGGTGATTAGGAACTATTACCTCTAAAAATATTTAGACATGTGAATCTGGTGATGAGGCTACAACAGTAAATTTGAAGCAGGGAATATTTTATGAATCAAACCTGACACATAGCTCTGCTATAAAAAGGTTTCTTCTGGACAAATCCCCTTGGCAGGTTGGAGAGCAAGAAATTTTCCCTAGTAGGTACTGGGGATCTGCCCATCTGACTCTTTTGGACTTAAGCGACTATAGTTGTGACAAAAGCCTTCCCAGTGTAACTGAGGCAGTGATACCTGCCTGAGTTTGCACACAGCCTGAAACAGCAGTGAGACCTGAACTCTCTGAGGCACTGCAAATCCTGGCCTCAGTGCATAGGCTGAGCAGAAGGACTATGCCCTAGGGAATTCCTCTGGGTATGGAGATGGAAGGAGTCTTTTCTTTAGGACACTTTATGGCAGCCAATCTGCAACTGCTACTCTGATGTCAAGGTTGGAATAGCCTCTGCAGGGAAGGTGGTGGATGCCTTGTCTCCAATCCCCACTGCCTGGCAACATGCAGGGAGTCGAGGGGAAGCTGTATTTCTCTTAGTGCAAGGAGGGGGCATCCTTTGACTTCTTGGCTCTCCGAATTGTGCCCTATGTCTGTATGGTGCAACCACATTGGTTCTACAAGGGTGGGGAGTATCAATGGCTGTAGAGGAGGGATGGCATTTGTGGACATGGGGTGTTGGCTGTGAATCCTCTCACTTCCTGTGTCTGTATCAGTTTCATTGTCCAAGCTTCTGCCCACCTTTGACAGGCTCCTCCCCTCACTTAAATCCCGCATCTCCTTTGGTAGCGAGTTGGATAATTCTCTTGGTAAGTAACCTGCTGGGTGATTTGCCTTTTGTTAATGTGGTTATTTCTTGGCTCTGAATAACTTGTATGTGGTTTATTTTTCTCTTGAATACTCACACACGCACTCTCTCTACGTTTCCTGGTACTGTACAGACTAGACCAAAGTCCTTGGCTGCTAGTGACCACACAGATCAGCTGCATAGTGCAAAGGGATAACATGCGTGCAGCTCAGCAGTGGGAGGAGGCTGAAGTCATAGCCCAGAATAGGAAACTGCAGCAGAACTTCCTTCTGAATCCAGAGTGCTTCTCCTTTGGGTGATCATACGAGAAGGTGAAATAAGAGGATCTCTTCAGAAAATGCAGAAGTGTAGGATACTGGTGGAAACCATTTTTAGCTAATGGGAGCTTCCTCTTCAGGCTCCAAAGCATTTTGGCCTTGGTACATGTGTTCATGAGGATGGATTCAGCCACACAGCTTGTGGCTTCCTCTTCAGACAGGAAGTGTATCAGTATAAAATGAAAGAGGCTGAGAGGAACTGGCTGTTTTCTTTGAAGAGTCTCTTTCCGTAGTGCTGTTGGGAATTAATGGGGAAAGCTCCCCACCTGCCACTGTACTGTGTCCTGAGTTGAAGTCTAGTCTGCTGTAGAGTGTAAACTCTTCAGGTGTATTCTGGACCCAAAATGGCAGCTCAGGTTGTGTCCACAGTTTCTCTTCTCCCTCATCAAAGGGGAAGGGAGCAAATTTACAGACCGCTATTGCGCTATTTAGGATGTCAACAATTTGTTCATCATTGTCGCAACTGGGGAAAAGGCTGACATGTCGGGTTTTTTTTTTGTTGGAGTTTTCTTTGATGTAATTTGATTACTCAACTCTACGTTTTCTGAGCAGCGGATAAAAACAACACAGGGAAGTAGCATATGCAAATACATATCTGAAGCCAGCACATTCCAGATATGTGAGTGACATACCCAAAGTCACACAGCCAGTTGTTTTCAAAACCAAGATTAGAACTTGGGTTTACTGATTCTGTAAGGGTTTTGTATGGTTTCCCATCCCACAACAAATGGGGCTGATGTAGTGCATAAGATTCATAGAAATGTAGGGCTGGAAGGGACCTCAAGAAGTCATCAAGTCCGGCCTCTTGCACTGAGGCAGTACCAAATAAATCTAGACCATCGCTCACAAGTGTTTGGCCAACCTGTCCTTAAACCTCCAGTGACAGGGATTCCACAACCTCCCTTGAAAGCCTGGTCCAGAGCTTAACTAGTCTTATTGTTAGAAAGTTTTTCCTGGTATCTAATCTTAGGCTTTGTCTACACTAGCATTTTTGTTGGTTGGGGTGTGAAACCCACTCTCCTGGCCCCCCCTGCTGGACACACATTTCACTGACAAAAGCACCAATGTGGACAGTGCTATGTTAGCGGAAGAGCATCATGTAGTATCATGCTTTGCCCTTATCTTTATTGAATTTCATCTTGTTGAATTCAGACCAGTTCTCCAATTTGTCAGTCACTTTGAATCCTGTCCTCCAAAGCTCTTGCAACCCCTCCCAGTTTTGTGTCATGAAATTTTATAAGCACCCATTATCCCAGTCATAAATGAAAATATTGAGTAGTACCAGACCCAGAAAAGACGCTTGTGCGACCCCATTAGACTCACCCTCCCAGTCTGGCAGTGAACAATGGATAACTTGTCACTAAGTACAGTCTTTCAACAGTTGTGCACCCACCTTATAATAATTTCATCCAGACCACATTTCCCTAGTTTCATGATGAGACTGTCATGTGGGACTGTCAAAAGCCTTACTAAAATCAAGATATATCACATCATTTGCTTCCCCCATCTGCTAGTCCGGTAAGCCTGTCAAAGAAGCAAATTAGTTTGTTTGGCATGATTTGTTCTTGATAAATCCATGTTGGTATTCCTGATAACCCTATTACCCTCTAGGTGCCTACAAATTGATAAGTAATAATTTGGTCCAGTGTCTTTCCAGGTATTGAAGGTAGGCTGGCTGCACTATAATTCCCTGGGTCATCTTTGTTCCCTTTTTAAAGACAAGTACTATGTTTTTTTGCCCTTCTCCAGTCATCTGGAACCTCACCCATCCTCCATGAGTTCTCAAAGATACTTGCTAATAGTTCTGAGATTGCTTTAGCTAGTTCCTTATGTACCCTACGATGAATTTCTTTAGGCCCCGCCAACTTGAATACATCTAACTTACCTCAGTATTCTTTAACCTGTTCTTTTCCTATTTTGGCTTCATTCCTTGCCCATTGTTGTTGATAGTAATTGTGTTTAGTATCAGTCACCACTGACCTTTTTAGTGAAGACTGAAGCAAAATAGGCATTAAACACCTCAGCCGCCTTATGCCATCAGTCATTAGCTCTCCTTCCCTGCCAAGGAGGGACCTCCACTTTCCTTCATCTTTCTTTTGCTCCTAACGTATTTAAAGAACCTCGTCTTATTGTCTTTTATATCCCTTGCTAGGTGTAACTCATTTTGTACCTTAGGTTTTGTCCCTACATGCTTGGGCTACTCGTTTGTACTCCTCCTTAGCAATTTGGCCATGTTTCCTCCTTTTGTAGGATCCCTTTTTATTTTTAGGTCATTAAAGAGCTCCTGATGGAGCCATATTGGCCTCTTACTAGTCTTCCTGTCTTTCCTTCCCATCGGGATAGTTGGTAGTTCTGCATTTAATATTGTCTCCCTGAGAAACCGCCAGCTCTCCTGAACACCTTTATCCCTTTGATTTTCTTCCCATGAGACCTTACCTGCCAGCTCTCTGAGGCTGTTGAAGCCTGCTTTATTTGAAGTCCACTATCCTTATTCTGCTTCTCACTCCTTCCTTTCCTTAGAATCGTGAAATGTATCTTCAGATTCACAACCAATTCCTGACCGTTGGCCAGAATCAAGTCTAAAATGGCTGTTCCCCTGGTTACTTCCTCCACTTTCAGAACCCAAGGGTTGACCCCAACTTTTTGTTATGGGAAAATTGAGACACAGATGCAGTAAATAAATTCCCTCAGGGTGAGATTGAGGATTGGATTTGGCTTTGGATTCTGGAGATCCAGGTTTGATAGTGGCTTGTTGTGTGACCCTGGATAAGTCCCTTAACCTCTCTCAGGTTCCATGTCCCCATGGTACAGGTGGGGACAATGATGCTTACCTGCCTGGCAGCACCCTGTGTGCAAACATCATCTTTAGAGCACCAAGGATTAAATTTAAGAGCCTTCTTTTTTGTTATATTAAGTGCCTCCTGCAGCTTGGAGGAAGAGAGCATGTCCCTGCCTAGTCATCAGTCATCCCTTTTTGTGTCCTGGCTATGTTGCCATCCACAGAGCTGGAAGGGGTGTGACATGTTATGGGTGTGTACAAAGGGGAAGAGAGACCTGGAAGGCCTGGGGAGGAGGAAGCATTTCCTAGAACTAACAGGTGCAGTCACAAAAGAGCTTTTAGCTAGGCAGGGTGGTGTGGGAATCAGGAGATCCAGGTTCTATTCGCAGCTCTGCCACTGTCCTGTTGTGAGGCCCTGGGCAAGTCACTTTCCCGCTCTGCGCCTCTGTTTCCTCTTTCAACCTTCATCTTGCTCTGTTGCG
Organism: Gopherus evgoodei; assembly: GCF_007399415.2. NCBI lineage: Eukaryota > Metazoa > Chordata > Testudines > Testudinidae > Gopherus > Gopherus evgoodei. The sequence goes on along the minus strand of NC_044336.1, from coordinate 6,557,196 downwards.
ACTGTAAGCACTTTGGGGTAGGGAGTCTCTCGCTGTGGCCAGGTTTATACTGAAAACTTTTGCTGGCCCATCTACGACGGTCGGGGATCGTGATGAGCTGCAGCTCCATTGCTGTTCCAGACTCCTATGTTATACTGTCAAAATTGCACTTTTGCTGGTATAGTTTATTTCACTTGAGGGAGCTGAAATAAGCAATACCGCTATCAACCTTGTCCTCAGTAGCAGCAGTTGGCCAGTATAGTGTACTGGCATAGTTATACCAGCAAAGCCTTCCAAGTCCTGGCCCTGCCTCTATGTCTGTACACTGCCTAGCACAATGGAGCCCTGATCTCGGCTGGAACCTCCAGAGGCTGCTGGAATCCATATAATAGTAATAGATTTCAAGGTATTGATCCTCTCACTGCTGACGAGTCTTAGCTCAGTCGATGTTAAAACACTCTAGATTGGAGCTGATCCAGAAGAATTTTCAACTTGATTTTTTCAAGTTCCTAACTTCAAAGCCATTGGTTTACTTTGCTTTAGTCACTTGTCTTGTAGATTTCACTGAGGTTTAAATACCAAGCCAAGATCTCAGGCTCCAGCTCCTGAAGCTCACTGTCTGTGATAAACTCCAGCGTGGCACAGCACTGTTGTATCAACTAACAAACGATCTTTCCATTTGAATTAGGGACTCCATCTCGCTGTATTTGTAAAGTTCAGCCTATTACTGTGTCCTGTCTCTTCAGGGTTTGACTTCACAGCCTTATTGTTGTGTTAATGATAATGTTTTGTGTGGATCACAGACTGAGTTCCTGTAGGGGGTGAGGAGGGTTGCAAAGTGGCAGAGTAAAGATCGATCTCTGTCTAGCTAGGTACTTATATGGGCCCTATCACTATAGTATCTGAGCATCTAACAAACACTGAATTTAGTCTCATATGCTCCCAGGGAAGTATTTTTGACATTAATGTTCAGAAGAGGAGTCAGGGCCAAGGGAAGTAAGTAACTCACCCAAGGTTATACAGGTAGTCAGTGGCAGAGCTAGATTTGAACCCAGATCTTCTGAGTCCTAGCCCAGAGCCATAACCACCCCACCATCCTTTCCCTTGAAGGAGGCATTGTAACCATAATGCTGCATTCCAGTATTTTCAAACTTTAAGAGTATTTGTGAATTTCCTGCCTTTGGTATGTTCCACTCCATGCATCTGACAAAAGTGGGTTTTAGCCCATGAAAGCTTATGCCCAAATACATTTGTTAGTCTCTAAGGTGCCACAAGGACTCCTTGTTGTTTTTGCTGATACAGACTAACACGGCTGCCACTCTGAAACCTGCCTTTGGCAGGCTTTCTTTAACCAACAACTTTCTGTACAAAATTAGGATCTTAATGCTACTTTTAAAACAAGTCCTTTTTCCCCATCACAGTTTGCATTTTGTTAGATTCCCAACCACAAGCAAAATGCAGCTGAACTGGTGTACTGTGCACAGCATTATTGGGGTGCTGTGCCTATGATCTTACCCTCTTCTGTCCACTTTAGCACAGCTTTATATAAGAGATAAGCAGATTTATATGCTTGTGTTTTTAAAACACTAATCTGTTTTGTTTTTTCTAATTTTTTTTTTTTTTTTTTTTTTGCTATTCCTGCGTGCTCTGTGCCAGGTTCCTAGCTCCCTTGGCTGGAGTAGAGGCCAGCCCATTGCCACAGCTAAATCTTTTATTTATCTATTTGGCAATAGTGGGCAAAATAGCTAGCAAACTAATTAAACTTTTCATTGCTCATGAATTAGATTTCGCAAGTGGAAATGCGAAATCTCCAGGGGCCAGATCCTCAGCTGTCCTAAGTCCGGATAGCTTTGTGCACTTCAGGGGACCTGCTCTGTTTTACACCAGCTCAGGATCTGACCCTAGATAACTGCATAGCATAGCTTTGCTTTCTTGGTTGAAGTGATCTGAGCTCTTTTGTGTATTTGAGTGTTTAACCTAATTACGTGATTTTAAAGCTTCAGTCATTGGTGTGTACTGCTTCTGAGGTACCCCTGACAGGATGTCTTGGTTAAAACAAGTGGTTCTTGTGGGTTAGAAAAAAACCTCTATGAAATATAGTTTGTTTGTCTTTTTAAAAAGAAGCTTTCAATGTATGCACCCTGCTCCTTTTAAGGTCAAAGAAGGGTCTTTATTCTCACTAAAAACAAGATGGTGTAAGAAAAAATAACGCTTCTCGTCTGCTACTCTTGTGCTGCTTTGCAAGCCTTAACTATCAGAGCCTCCTAGCACCCCAGTGAGGCATGTAGGAGATCACCATTTCACAGAAGAGTAAACTGAGGCTCTGACACATCACCTTAAGTTGTGCAGTGACTCACTTGCAGAGTCAGAAGTAGAAGCTAGGAGTCTTGACTTTCAGTTCCCCTTCTAGCCACTAGGCAACACCGTCTTACTGTAGTTATGACATCTGGACAGTACACTAGGTTGTGGGGAGACAGTGTTAGGGTTTCTCTCTGTCTTAGGTACTTATCTGGCCCCCAATACCATAGTCTTGGAACACCTCAGTTTTTAATGTTTATTTTCTCAACACTTCTGAGAGCTATTGAAGCTCTGTTATTACCATTACCCACACCCATTTTCCCAGATGGTAAACTGAGGCACAGAGACTCAGTGACTTGCCACTGACTTCCTGTGTGACCTTGAGCTGAGCGGTGAATTAAACTACATTTTCGGAGTCCCAGCCTAGAGCCCAAACCATTGGACTGTGCTTCCTCTTTGATGCGTCACCAAGTCCAGTCGATCTGCTGAGTGTGTGTGTATGCGTCTTACAACGTAACACTTTGGAGGATGAAATGAGAGAGCTGCTCTTCCATATGGTTGCCCAGGATTTCTCTGTAAGGATTACGTCTAAGTGCAGGCTAGATTTGCTGTGCGTTGCCTTTGGACTAGTGGTCAGGCAGGTCGCGGTATTCAACCCAGATCATTTTTGCAGTATCTGAACTTGATTGCCGTGTTGTAACCCAGGAGTGGAATTCCTTGTAATGGCTGGCAGGTAATTGATCACAATAACAGGCAGAGCCTTTTCTTGCAGCTGAGATGTTGAGACCACTCTTCACTTGCCGCAGGGATGCAATTGAAAGGAACTTCCAAAGAGAGTAAGGCTAGCAATTCTTAAAAAAATAAACCAACTTTAAATCTTAACTTTCCAGAAATGTCAGCAATATAACAATAAGCAAGTGTGGTCTGCTATCTGCGTGAAGCATAATGAGCATTAGAGGCTCACAAGAAAGTGCACAAATCCCTAGGTGGAAAGGTTAGTTAGGGGTGAAAGAGCAGTAGGGAGCCAAAGGACATATGTAGTAGAGGGCCTATGTAACAGAGAGGGTTGTGGCACATGGTGAGCATGTTGTGTAGCCTTATAGGGGTTCTTGGGTAAGGTGACACCCACCTGTGCTATTTTTTTGCGAAGCGTGCAGTGTTCCACTAACTTAGATAAGTCAGGCCAGATCCCGGTGCTGGTCTGTAGCCGTTTGATTCCCTGGCCTGCTAGTCTGGTTCTACCAAGGAGCAGCTTAGAGCAGCCTGAGACTGTGCTAAATTGTGCCAGCAGGAGTGGCCCCCATGGGTTTGGAGAGCAAAGGGGCTCTTGTCCTTGCCCCCTTTTCCAGGATTGTCTCTCCTGTGTCAGGGGCTGCAAGGTTGGGGATTGCATAGGCCCTGTTCTGTGCCACTAAAGGACTCCTCTATGCAGATGGACTCCATAGCTGGGCATTTATAGGAGCTTTAAATCTGCTCTGCACTATTGGGTTGGCTGAAAGGGGCTGAGACACCCTTAAAGGAGCCTGATTTCCACAGAGTTGGGGCTCAGCACCTGTAATCTCTCAACCCTTTTGGAAACTCTTAGAGAGAGACCCTAAAATATGGCCTGGCCTGCTATTGGGCCAGCCAGTCAGGATCTTCCAAGGAAATGACCACTCTGATCATGTCCCCAGGGCTCTGTATACGGCTTTGCCACTGCAACAGATGAGGGAATTAGGGTAGTTGCTGTATGCAAGATTATCAATAGTTCCCCCCACCCCCACCCCCCAAAAAATAAAAAATCCTGTAGTCACATTGTTCCTGCTGCTGACTCATTTTGTGGCATCTTTCTCCCTTCTCTGGCTGATACCAAGAACAATACCTTTGGTGATTAGAGGATAGTTAAATTTGTGCTCATTAAGGATGACAGTTGGGGAAATTCTCCCAGCTGGTACAGTTACTGGAATGAGTTTTGCAGATGAATGGTTAGAAACTTACAAAAGATGTGACAAAAGAAATTTACATGTAGCATAACATTTGTCCTCTCAGAAAATGGACGATCAGTTTTCTGCCATAAGAGTAAATTGCTGTTTGATGCAAACTCTAGGTGCTAAGGAGTTTCTTTGCTAAAAGGATTGGGGATTGTAGTAGCTATTTAGTTCAATCCCTATGCAATCTCATGGTTATTTGGAAAGTAGGGTGTGGTGCACATGAACAACCAGAGGGTGGCTAGCTTTGTCAATTTCATTGAATTTTGTGATATTTGGTGTCTCTTTTTAATGGACGTTTTGATTCTAATCCTCCTGGTTGCAGAGAAAAGTTGGAAAATGTGACCCCTGAAGGTTCAAACACCAGAAGGCAAATCAAAAGACTAAATGTTGTTTGGCTTAAAATCTTTTGGAGAGGGGGGAGAGGAGGAAAGCCTCACTTGTGGTTTTTGAATGCTTGGAATTGGTAACACTGCAGGCTCATTCTCTGAGTCTCCTAGATGTTGTGTTACAACAAGACACGATGGTGCTGGGCTGCAGCACCTGAGCTATTTAGCTTCTTTTGAGCAGCCCAAAGTGTGTCTAGGCATGTCACTGAAATAAGAAACAGTCTCTACTCCAAAGAGTGACCAGTTGAATTCAGATGTGACACAAGGAGTGAGGGTCATAGATCAATAAAATACGAGGAGGAGGAGGAGTAAGAGGAAGAACAAGAACTCCAAATCATGGTTTTATACCCTTATTGAAGCAGGAAGAATAGCCCAACAGGGCGCTAGCCTGGGACGTGATAGCCCCAGGCTCAATTCCTCGCTCTACCACAGACTCCGTGAGTGACCTGGGGCAGTTCCCTATCTATAAACTGGGGATACTAGCACTCCCTGACTTTCTGCAAGGATAAATATATTAAAGACTGAGAGGTGCTCAGATAATAGTCTTAAAAAATGCCCAATGATGGAGAATCCACCACTTTCCTATGTAAGTGGTTCCAATGGCTAATTACCTTCACTATTGCAAATGTGCACCTTATTTCTGTCTGAATTTATCTAACCTCATCTTCCAGCCATTGGTCCTGTTACACCTTTGTCTGCTAGATTGAAGAGCCCTTTCTTATCGAATACAGGGGAGAGCCCAAAGACACAGGGCCTTGAAAACAAGGGTGAGGAGTTGAAACATGGCTGCAGAAGAGGGACAGTACTGAGGCGATATCGGTGTGTAGCCTCCAATGATTCTCAGAGTCTGGCACCCAACTGTAAGTTCTCAGAGTCCTGCTTCTCTTCAGCAAGCTCATGTGAGGGACAGCTGGCGCGTAACTTAGCCACATCTGTGTTTGTGGCCTGGTGTTTGTGGAAAGATTTGCTTTTTCGGCAACTGGGCTACAGCTCTTGATGTGAAGGGCGGGCTCAGTCTGTAGCCCTTATTTGACCTGCCTGGAAAGGATTAAAAATGGCTGTCTGTCTGTCTGCCTGTCTGTCAGGGTATGGATTGGGTGGTGAGAGGGATGGGACCATGCACAAGAAAGACCTGAGGAAGAACACAAGTGAGCCTTGACCGTACAGCATGTCTGTGGGAGTGAATAAAGGAGAAACTCTGCTGAACTGGATCTGCCAGAGTGCTTCCAGCTTTCTTCAAACTGCTGGCTGTGCTCTGGGGTAAGACCCTTGGCATGGCCGACCTGACTGTGAAGATCCTGCCCCCCGGTGCCAATCAGGATGTTTTCCTGTGCTCCTGCCTACAGAGTGAAAGTTCCAATGAAGGGCCCCCACAAATGGAACAAACAAAGCACTTTTTGCCAGCGGCATCTTGCTGCAGCCTCTGCACTTGGCTGAAGTAACTGTAGTTTCCACCATTTCAGATCTGCCAAATTAGACACCAGGACTGGTTTGCATGTGTTGTCAGCAGTGCATCACCTGACAGCGCTGCAGTGTTGAACTGAGAGCCTGGTGCAATGGAAGCTTTTGAGACAACAACAGAAGCATGTGATGGGCAAGAGCAATAATAGCTGGCTGTTACAGAGCACTTGTCATTAGTAGATCTCACGGTGCGTCAGTCTCTCTCTCGTGCATTTATCTTTGCAGCGCCCCTGTGTTGTTATCCACACTTCACACGATAGCTGCAGTTGTAAGGATGGGTTGCTTTCCAGTAATGGGGGTGAAAAATCCTACAAACTCAGACATATGAGAGCTGAACTGGCCTGTCCCCAGTGAGAGCCTCTTACCTCATTGCTGCTTTAGGGTCATGTTCATCCCTGGTATAACTTCACGGACTTTTAGTGGCGGCACATCAGAGGTGAATGTGTCCCTTCAAATCCAGACAGTCCAGAGCAGCCGTTGTCTGCTCCAGCACATTAAAAAAAACCCACCAGTGTGGTATTATGGCTTTTAGTTTTGTTCTGAACCTGGTTTGTTTGAATGTCAAGGCTTCAGTTCTTTTATTAACGAAGGGAAGTTGAAAGCCCAAATGCATAACCTCTTCACCCTTCTCTAGGCAAACCATGTATCACCATCACAACAATTCAATTTTTGGAACAAAGACAGAGAAAAGAGACAAAGCTAAAAACAGGAACTACTAGATAAACACCACTATGGGCTCTCTGCTTGTGAGACAAGTGTCTTCCTGCCCTGAGACATCTGTCGAGGTAGCAGTAGCTCTCTTGGGACCTGACAGGCTTGCGGAGTTCTGTTCTGCAGGTCTGCTGGTGTTCATTCTTGTAGTTACATCTTTCCCTCCAGCCACAAAGCCAGGTGGTTAAATGACTGAAAAGTTCTTCCATTCATGAGAAGTTTTAGGAGCAGGCTTTCTGTGTGACCTTGAGCAAATCAGTTAATCTCTTGCTGCCTCAGTTCCCTAGCTGTGCAATTGGGATACTGCCCTACCTTGAAGGGATGTGACAAGGATAAATTCATTAAAGCAGGAGTTGCCAACCTCTGGCACACGGCTTGCCAGGGTAAGCACCCTGGTGGGCAGGGCCAGTTTGTTTACCTGCCGCATCAGCAGGTTTGGCCGATCGCGGCTCCTACTGGCTGCGGTTTGCCGTCCCCAGCGGAAGTGGTGCCAGCGAGGGATGTGCTGGCCACGGCTTCCCACCACCCCCATTGGCCTGGGACAGCGAACTGTGGCCAGTGGGAGCCGCATTCGGCTGAACCTGCTGATGCGGCAGGTAAACAAACTGGCCCAGCCCGCCAGGGTGCCTACCGTGGTGAGCTACGTGCCAGAGGTTGCCGACCTCTGCATTAAAGACTGTGAGGCTGTCAGGTACTACAGGCATGGAGCGTCAGGTAAATACCAGAGACAGACATTCAGCTGTGATGTCTTGAATCCACTGTTACAAAAGAATTCTATGAAGTCTTCAGGTTCATGCGCCTGGTTTCTTTGTTAAGAGGAAGATAAGAAGATTAAAAAAACAGTCCTGGAAAAGAGAGAGACTTAAGAAACCAAGCAGAAAAAAAAAAGAGGAGGACCATTATTATTTGTGTTACAGTAATGGCTAGAGACCCCGACCAAGATCGGAGTGCAATGGCAGCTAGGCACAGTACAAACAGTACAAACTCCCCCAAAGAGTTTACAAACTAAACAGAGAAAGAAAATATCTTCAGTTTACAGATGGGGGATTTGAGGCACAAAGGGCCAAATATCAAAGGTATTTAGGCACCTAATGGGATTTTCAAAAGCACGTAGGGGCCAAAACACCCATTGATTTCATTGCATCTTTAGGTGCCTAAATACCTTTAAAAATCTGGCCCAGAGGCTAAAGTAAAAATTTCAAAAGTGCACGTAAGGTACATACCCATGTAGCCCCCTGGCATGGGTATAAGTAGCAGTGTAGACAGTGAGACATGGTTTAAGTAAGTAAAGACACGGATGAAGGATGAGGTATGAACCTGAGTACACACCCTACATGGCCCTCCACTCACCCAAGCTCTGCCTGTGTTTACACTGCTGTTTCTAGCAGTGTAGTGTCCCACTGCTGGAGCCTTTCCCTGCCTCAGGAATAGCCTCTGGCAGCGGGGAAAGGCTTGGGCAGGGCCCTGCTGCTGGAGACTCTCGCAGTCTCCCCTTTGCCAGAGCCTTTCACTGCCACTGTAGCTATACAGCACAGTGTGGCTGCAGCTTGCTTTCACTGTGGCATGTAGCTGCACATATGCTACCTACCTCCGCCAGTTGTGTGTAGGGTAGATGTAGACTGAGTCTCATTGAAAGTCAATGAGATTTAGGGTCCTGCGTCACTTAGGTGCTTTTGAAAATATTACTGTACGTTATTTGCCCACGACACTGGTTTGAGGCTCGCATAGCAATGCAGTGTGGATGCTCCAGCACAAGCTTGAAAAGAAGGAGTTGCAGGCACAGGTCCCACAGAGCCGGGTTTACTATGCAATGTGGACATACCCGCAGAGAGCCCGTAGCAGAGCTGGGAACTGAATGCAGTCTGTGTTTTATTACCCACCCTGTCTAGTGTCACACAGGGAAACTGGCAAAGTCCGCCACTGAACCTAGATATTCTGGGTCCCTGGAAGCCACGTCAACTTCTTGGATATTTGATGTTGATAAGTATGTCTAGTTTTGGTTTTGCAGGTTTGTGGTCCCTCCGATGCACGAATCCTAGCATTAAGCGACTGCTGATGATGCAATTAATCTCCAGGGTGGAATTGGGGAAATCCTGTTAAATAATTCCTATTTTCAGCAGCGTGAAAGGCTTGGAGAGAGGAATTTATGTGGTGATGACATTTCTTAAGCAGCTCTCAGCTTCCTGTTGGCTTTCCCTTTTGATCCCCTTATCTGTAGGCACTTAGTGAAAGCTAAGCAGAAGAAGCTGTACCAGAGGGAGTTGGAGGAATAAACCACACATGACTAACACATTAAAAAGGGCCAGCACTTTGGTATCCAGAGCTGGAAAATTAGTCACCCAGGTTCACTGGTGTGTGTTTTTTAAATATTTATCTCCAACAGCTGGTAACGCTTCAGGAAGTTGCTCTTCCTTCTGTATTTCTGCTTAGTAGAGAATATTTGCACTATAATGTTCTGGCTTTTTTGCAGGTCAGTGCACTTGGCCAATCTTCTCTTTCATGATCACAATACATGCCCCTCCTGTGGAAGGGCATCGTTGATTTTTACTTCCTAGATACCTAGTGCTGAGCTGCAATACAGCCATAATGTTGAGTTGAGACAATTCATAGTCCCTCCCGTGCCTTGTTCTTACGCTGCAGTAATCCACATGGTGGTGCAACTTTCTGCCTTTACATTTCTGCAGCACATTTCATCTAGATGGGTAGCAAAACACTCTGCAGATTGATGTAGAATATTCTACGGGGCTTGACTGTGGCCAGAAAATAAATATGAAGTAGTAAAATCTAATACACCACTAGCTAAAAAGACATTCCATTGTCAGTGTACATGACAAACTGGAGAAGAGCAGAAGCATAGGTCTCCATTTTGGATAATAGAAAGCAAGAATTATTGCAGGGTTATTCCATACTGTGCATGTGTGTGTGCGCTTTGTCCAGTTCAATCTTAAATGTTCCCAGTGTTGGGACTTGGATTGCTTCCTTGCGGAGTATAAACACTAGCTGCAGAGCCGTTGCTGTTGGAAAGTTTTGCTTGTATTCTAAACTATTCATTTCTTTAAGTTCTGCCCCATTATCCCCATATATATCTATACCCACATCCCCTCACCCTGAACTACGTAATTTCTTTCCATATTTGGAATGAGATTCTTGTAGATGGCCACCCATGTTCCCTATTCTTAGGTGTTGCTTAACCATGCCATACATCCTTGGCTCACTAAGGCCTGAGAGATGCTCAGCAGCCTCAATGCTCAACTGAAGTTAAGATGTTATAGGCCTCTTGCTCCATTTAGGAAGAAAGCATGAGTGAGTGGCACCTGCTGGCCTAATTGGGATGGAGATAATGACCTGCTCTTAAAGTCTCCTATGGCCCTTGGAGTATGAAGTAGACTAGTAGTATGGAGCTGTGTGGTCTTGTGGCTAAGGCACTAGACCAGGCCTGCACAACTTGTAAAGCGGCGAGGGCCGCATTACTCCAAAGAAAACAGCTGAGGGCCCCAGGGCCGCCCAGCCCTGTGGAAACAACCCCCACTTCCCCAGCGCCACCCCACCAAAACAGCTGTGGGACAAAAAGGAAGGTTGGGGGTGGGGAGGTGATATTTTATTTTAAATCAACCAGGGGCTCCCAGCTGAAGAGATGTCTGGGAGCCCTCAGGGTCAAATTAAAGGGCCCGGGGCTCCGGTGGCTGGGGGAACCCGGCAGGGCCGGCTCTAGGGTTTTTGCTGCCCCAAGCAAAAAAAATTTGGCTGTCTCCCGTCCAGCCCTGGGCTCCCCTCTGTACCCCCCTGCTGCCCCAGTCCTGGGCTCTCCCCCTACCCACCCACCCACCCACACCCCCTGCCTCCCCGGCGCTGGGCTTCCCCCTTTCCTCCCCACTAGTGCCCTCCCCCCTACCCTGCTGCTGCCCCAGCCCTTGGCTCCCCCGCCATATCCCCCCCCCACAGCTCCTACCGCCTCAGACCTGAGTCACTGGTAACTCGCTCCCAGGGTGGGTCATTCAGCAGGAATTTTGGATGTGCACAAAACACAGACAGGATTGGTTCCGATATGGTTACAGAGCTGCAGTAAAGTGGAACAATTTTCAGCGGGTGTGATTGGAGGATATCTTGATGCATATTATAAGACTGTCCTCCATAAATGAGGAAAAGTTGAGGTGCCTTTATTGTTCTTTTGTTCCACTCTTTCTTTCTATGGGGAATTTGCCAATGCAATATCACTGTCTTCCTTTTAAACAACCAAAAAGGCAATGGCTGTTGAAAATAGCAATTCCAGTCCTAATAAGCATTTCTTGCTCAATTTTATCCTACTTTTTCTACAGCAAGTTACAGTGGATCAGTATATTAGATTTGGGAGAAATGAAGTAACAGCTGCCCAAACTGAGCTTGAGCACTCCTGAATTTTGAAGTGTTCAAATCTGGAAGGCAGGTGCTTGGGGTGGGGTGGGGGAAGGTTTGGCCTCCGCTGGGGAGCATGGCAGCAACGTGTCTGGAGCTGCACGGAGCCAGACACGCTGGTCTGAGTGGCACGGTAAGGGGGCTGGGGGTTGGAGAAAGGATAGGGGGTTCCGGGGGGGCAGTCAAGGGACAGGGAGCGGGGGGGGTTGGATGGGGCGGAGGTTCGAGGGGGTAGTCGGGACAGGCAGCAGTTGGATAGGCAGGGGAGTCCCAGGGGTTTATCAGGGGACAGGAAGGAGGTGGGGTCCTAGGGGGAAGTTGAGGGGGTCTCAGGAGGGGGCAGTTGGGGACAAGGAGAAGGGAGGCTTAGATGGGGGCTGGAGTCCCAAGGGGCAGTTAGGGGCAGGGGTCTCAGGAGGGGGCAGTCGGGGGACAAGAAGCAGCAGCATTTAGATAGGGGTGGGGTCCTGGGGGGCAGTTAGGGGCAGGGGTCCCAGGAGAGGAGTATCAGGGGACAAGGACCAGTAGTGCTTAGATAGGGGGTGGGGGTCCTGGGGGGAGCAATTGGGGCAGGGGTCTGGGGAGGGGGCAATCAGCGGCCGTGGGCCGGGATACAAAGTCCTCTGGGCTGCCCGCAGCCGCGGGGAGCCCTGAGCCCTTTAAATCCCAGGCGCAGATGGGAATCTCTGCGAGCAGCCCAGAGCCCTTTGACTCCTGGCCACGGCTGGGATTTAAAGGGCTCAGGGCTCCCCGTGGCTGCCAGCAGCGCAGAGCCCTTTGATTGCCCGCTGGGGCTGAGATTTAAAGGGCTCTGGGCTCCCTGCAGCTGTGGGCAGTGCAGATCTCTTTGATTCCCTGCTGCGGCCGGGGTTCAAAGGGCTCTGGGCTGCCCGCAGAGCGCCCTGTGCAGGGGATTTAGAATCCCCCTACGGGCCGCACAGTGAGGCTTCGTGGGCCACATATTGTGCAGGCCTGCACTAGACTCTGGCTCAGGGCAGCTGGGTTCAATTCTTGGCTCTACTGCAGAGTCCCCGTGTGACCTTGGCCCAGTCTATTAATCTCTCTGTGCCTCATTTTCCCCATCTGTAAAATGGGGATAATGATCCTTTTTGTCTCTCATCCACTTGGATCTTAACCTCTTTGGGTTAGGGGACTGTCTCTTACTATGTGTATGTACAGCATCTAGTGCCATAGGGACCTTCTCTTGGTTGGGGATCTATAGGCACTACCCTGTTCAAATAATCGTATCATCCTTGATGTACAGATAGGAAAAGTGGAGCAGAGATGGTTACACAGTGAGGGCCCAGTACTGCTCCCACTGACTTCAGCAGGAGATGAATGAAGTCCTGAAGAAGACCCAGGAGCTATTGATTTTCAGACTTAGGCCCATGCTTCCTCTCTGTGTCTATGCTATTATTAGGGTTGCCTGTTCTGGTTGGCTGTATTCTTGGAGATTTCATCACATGACATAATCTTTAATTAATCTTTAATTCCTGGAGACTCCAGTCCAATCCTGGAGGTTTGGCAATCCTAGCTATTATAAACAGACCATCTGGGCCCACACAGTCACTTGTGCACTTGGTTTTTACATGATGAATCAAAACAAGTTCACACTTCTCTTATTTCTAGAGGACCATTCCTAGCCATTGGCCTGTGACCACTGTGACCTCACTCTCAGGCTATGTTAAGGGCTTGGTTTGTGACTGAGGCAATCCCTCCTCCTTTGGCTGTGGGGAAAGACCCTCTGATTCTGTGTCAGATGCTGGTTTCCCCTCTGAGGCTAGTGGTGATTCTCAGATCAGTGATGAAATTTGAGTACCCCTTTTTCCAGGGGGACTTGGCTTCCAACAGTCTGAGTGGAGAGAATTGCTCCCAGTCGCATACTTCGGCTTGTATGCTGCTGTCTTCCAACAGCCCCGCTGTGCGATCAGCTCACTTCCTACCCCAGTAAGCCAGGAACTGGTGACCCAATAAGGAAATAATGTTTACAGCCTGGGTGTTTGGATGGTTCACTTGCCTTTTGCAAGCGGATGTTTGTCAAACCTGTTGCCTTCTGGATCCTTTGATATGCCACCTTTGCAGGGTTTGAACGAACTTCTTATCTTATTCATCTCCCTGCACTTTGATGCTCTGTGCATACTTGAGCGTAAACACAGATGATGACTGTGTCTGAGCTGTGAGGATCATAAGAAATTGTGGGTTTCTCCCTGCTGTGCTCCGAATCCCCCAAGAAACATCCTACGGCTGCTTTCTGCTCCAGGACTCTACCCTTTGACCCTGGTACTTAGGAATTCATAGAATCTCAGGGTTGGAAGGGACCTCAGCAGGTCATCTAGTCCAACACCCTGCTCAAAGCAGGACCAATTCCCAACTAAATCATCCCAGCCAGAGTTTTGTCAAACTGGGCCTTAAAAACCTCTAAGGAAGGAGATTCCACCACCTTCCTAGGTAACCCATTCCAGTGCTGCTTCACCCTCCTAGTGAATTGTGTGCACAGGAGGAGGAGGAGATCCTAGAAGCTGGGCTGCTAAGAATGGCAGAAACTAGGACTTCCTCTGTGATCTGAGCCAAAGGATGGAAACTAAACTAAACCAAACCATGGATACAGAGGAATCCATGCCCTCATCTATTGTTTAACCTGCTCATTCCCACCTGACTATTTCTGCCGTGCTTTCTGGCCTGGCTAATAGAGATGAAACCCTCCGCTAATAACTGAAAGGTGGCCTCAAATTGCATGGTTCAGATCTAGAACTGGGTGGGAAATTGATTTACTATCCCATGAGAATTTTCAAGATATTGAGAATTTATCTGCCCTGCCTCTGGGACAAAAAGTCGAAATCTCAGATTCTGTTTTGTGAGCAGCCAGTCCAAAAAAAAATTTGGAATGGGTCAGTCAAAAAGTTTCCTTTCAATTTTGGCCTTTTAAAAAAATTAAACTTTTTTTTTTTTAAACTATAAATTAACTAACATTTTGAAACAAAAAGTTGTTTTGTACCAAAGCTCACAGCTCTTTGGTTCGGAAAAAGTTGATTTTTTTTTCCAAATTGGGAAACTTGTCAGATCCAACTCTTTCCTGCCAACCATTTTGGTGTCGACCAATCAGTATTTTCTGATTGGGGGGGAAAAACACATTTAATCAGAAAATTCCCAACCAGCTCTATTCAAATCCAGAGTTCTCCTTAGTGGGGCTTAGATCAGCTCTGGCTCTGCTTTGGGCCCATCTTAGCTTGTATCCTCCACACCCCATCTTTCAAAGACCAAACTAAACCTAGCAAACATTGCATATTTGGTACTCAAAAAATGTATGCTGCTGTGAGAGGCAGCGTAGCTTTATTTTGTTGTTGCTGCTGTTAAAGGCGTTTAAAATGCCGAGCAAAACTTGCTTTCTGTGAACTGATCACGCTACTTCTTTGTAATTCACATAGTTGGCGGACAGTGATTCTAAGCTTTCCTGTTGTCCTCTCATTCTCAGTCACTCCCCCTTGATCAGTAAGAAGCTGCTTCATTAATTAATCTAGTTGTGCAGTGCCACTCATGAGTGGGGAAGAGAGAGGCTGGTTCTTCATGATAGCATGTATAACGGTAGAAGTCTGTCCTATCTGATCAGCTATCAGTATCTACTATGCTGATGAGTTGCACTAGAAATCTCTGTCTAGTGAGATTATCTGTCTCTTTTCAGAAGACTCAGGTTTCAGAGGGGTAGCTATGTTGGTCTGTATCAGCAGAAACAACGAGGAGTCCTTGTGGTATCTTAGAGACTAACAAATTTATTTGGGCATAAGCTTTCGTGGGCTATAACCCACTTCATCAGATTCATGGAGTGGAAAATACAGTAGAGAGGTATACACTGCATATGAAAAGATGGGAGTTGCCTTACCAAGTGCGGGGGTCAGTGCTAACGAACCAATTCAATTAAGGTGGAAGTGGGCTATTCTCAACAGTTGACAGGAAGGGAAGAAAAATCACTTTTGTATTGCTAATGAGTTCAATCTAATCAATCTCCCTGGATACTAAATAACAGACTTAAAAGTGGCAATTCTTCAACAAAAAAAACTTCAAAAACAGACTCCAATGAGAAACTGCAGAGCTGGAATTAATTTGCAAACTGGATGCCATCAAATTAGGCCTGAATAAAGACTGGGAGTGGCTGGGTCACTACAAAAACTAACTTCCTCCCTGCTGATACTCACACCTTCTTGTCAACTATTTGAAATGGGCCATCTTGATTACTGCCCGAGTAGGTGGGCTTGTACAGCCTGGGTCACTGTGGCTTCACTGCTCCAGTACCTGAGCTAAGTAGAATAAAGGTAGCTCGGATACATCTATCTCCCTCTGCAATGTAGGCAGACCCTTAGCAAGGCCGCTTGGAAAGTCTGACTTGCACTTTCCAGTACTGTCCCCTGTAACGTAATTTTGCACAAGTTGTGGATCTGTTTGGTGGGGGATGATGTGAGGGGGAATGAAATGTTGCTAGTTCACCATTCTGGACACATTCCAAAGTCCTTTTTACATTAAATTTTCAACAGACTTTGTTGAATATGACGAGCCTTAGAGACGTATGTGGTCACCATAGATACATTAGGAAACAGACAGATGCATCTGTACTTTGTGGTTTGAAAATTACGGTAACAACTTTCCCTTAAGGTCCCAACGTCAGCTTCCTATTTCAAAATCCAGGGGCATAAGGGAAGGAATTCTGCCGTTCTGGGACAGTGCGTTGCAGGTGGATCAGACGTTCTCAACAGGCAAGAGACATTTCCTAGTTTTTCTTTGTTGAACACTAGACTAACATTAGCATTTCTTCAGATGACCCAGCTATGTTCTCGAACAAGCTGACATATAGGATTTTTGTGCCCTGTGGCAATGTGCTGGATGATACATGAGTCATTGCCTTCTTAGTCACCGCTTTCCTTTTGACGCTTGCCACGAGTCATGAGTGAAATGCCAAGTGGATCGGAAGATGAGCACATACTCTCTGTCTGTTCACTTCAGACACTTTGTGGCAGAATCTCTTCTCCCTACACTGCCATAGCAGAGTCAGTCGGTGGGAGTGCATATGCTCGCTGACAGGAAACCAACCCAGTCCATGGCAGAGTCTGGTGCCAACGTGCCAAAGAAGCTCTTCACGTCCCAGTAAAGCAGAGTGCTTTCACCTGCCATGTCTGTGCATCAGTGCCACTTTTCCCTGGAAGGACCCACATGTGGATTCTCTGAAGTGTGTATGAGGTAGGAATAGGGGCTTGATTTTCTGACTTGCCAAGTTCATTTTGCCCTGCTTAGGAGCCCAACGCAGCTAGAGGCCTCCATTAGAGATCTTCCCCTGTGCAGGGCAATCTCCACCAGCATATAGCTGATGGTGTGGCTAGGCCAGCTCTGCCGTGCCAGAACCCTCCTCCCTGCCCACTGACGTGAGGGAGGTAGTGGGTGGGCAGGGAGGCATAGGGTGGAGCACAGCTCTGTTATACTGGGTTCTCCACTGAATGTAAGCTGCCCACAGTGGCTGTGAATTGAGGAGTCATGATCGCTGAGTTCTGCTTGGATACATTGGAGAGTCAAGCCAGGAGAAATGCTGGGATGCCCCAGACTCAAGTTCAACACTTCGAGGCTCTTCTAGGATCCTAGTGTGTGTAGAGAATGAATAGGAGGCTGCTCCGGCCATCCACAGGCAAAGGCTGCACTGGCTAAATCTTCCTCCCAGGAGAGATGGATTTTAGATTTTTTTTTTTTTTAATCAAGTGGCAAGGAAGCTCTGAGACCTCACTAAGGCCCCTGGCTAGAGAGGGGAAGGTGCACACTCAGCAGTAGCCATCTGGATGTTCAGTTCTGATTGCAGGGGAGGTGGCCTTAACTCAGTAGTCTCTTCATTATTTGTAATAGGAGAAGATACATGATCACTGCCATGATGCTTAACTGAAAGGCTAGTTTTCGTACCACCATTGTGTCACCCGCCGCTCCCTTCAGTTGGATGTCATGCTGTAAGAGGGAGGATGCTACGTCATGTGCGACTCATCATATGATGACCTGCCTAGTGGGTTTGATCCCTAAGTAGTAGGGGTGGAAGGGTATTTTCCATACAGTGAAATCAATGGTGAAATGTGCGTGCGATGTGCTATTTCAGCATGGCTGTGCCATCCTGCATGACGAGGTGCTCTATCCTAGAGCCCAGATTCCATGGCCATGTGTGTCCTGTGTTACCTCAATAGCCTTTTGGCCTTTGCCTTAAGTTGGCCAGTCAGCAGCAGGGAGTGGCTGGAGAAGGAGCAGACCCAGCTCCCCTTTGCAGTCCCACAGGTTGTCTAAGGCTAGAACTATGATCTGTGAGCAGAGGCACCATAGGATGAATCCATAGCCACCATCAATGTCCATCCCGGTCACCATTTATATTACACGCCTTCGCTGTGGGATGGAAAGAACTCGGAACCATCCACTCCCTTTACCATCTAAGCCACCAGACTACCTTAGCTGTCAGTTATATTAAGACTCTTTGCCAGCCTGTAGCCACTAGACTTCTTCATCATTGCAAACGCATGAGCCAGTCTTGCTCTCTCCAGGGAAAGGTAGTTGTGAGAAAATGCACGCGCATGTACTGCAGTTCTGGCGGATCTTATGCCCCCTGGTCACAGCAAAGAGACCCTGCAGCGTCTCTTGATAGAGTTGACAATATCTCTTGCTTTGCTGTCAGTTGGGAAGACAGGTGATTGGCAAAAAAGATTACAAGGTAGTTGAAAAGGTCAGGAAGAGACTCTTAACTGGGTGAAATTTAAAAGTGGATCTCCTTGCTTGTCAAGACTTCAGGGAGTTCTTTTGTGTTCTCTGTTCAGCAGAGTGCTCCTGGGTACGGCCTGGTGATGTTAACTCTTCTCTCTCTCTCTCTCTCTCCCTCCCTCGCTCCATTTAGGAGATGAACTAAAATGCAGCACACAACTTGCACAGAGGACAGGATCCATCATGCATTGGAAAGATGTCTACATGGGCTGAGCAGAAGTACAGCCTCCTCCACCACATGGACGGGTAGGTGACCAATGAAGGCCCAGGGTATCCTCACCAAATCTTGTGTCATAAATGTCCTGAGATTCTTCCTGCCCTTTCTGTTGATATTTGTACATCTCGTCTATTTCCTGGTAACATTCTGCCCAAGCAGCAGGAAGGTAATGTGGCTAGGAACTACCACCCCATTCCTCTAGCAACTTTGGGGTCAGAACCACCTTCGCTTCAGTACATGAGTTAGAGGTGGGTCTGCTCTACTTACCCACTTGTGCCTTCCCAAGTCCTTCACCTAGTTTGAAAGATGTGCCAAGATGTTGAGAGATTCTTGTTAAGTTTAAGGCAGTGAGTAAAAGTACTATGGTGTATGTGAACTGGTCAGAGCACTGGCTGAAAAGGATAGGAACCTCCATTCACCACAAGGGATGACACCTGTTCTTTGACTAGCTGGTGTGGTCTTGCTTTGAGGCAAACACAGCTCAAACCTGTATTTCTGGGGCTGGGGCAGCGTGGGGGAGTGTTCACTGGGGTTTTGGGACAAGAGGGACAATGAAACATGGTGGATGGCATTTGCCAAGGGACTCAGTGCTGGCCTTGCTCTGTCCCATTAAAGTCAATGGTAAAGTTCCCATAGACTGCAGTGGGAGCAGAGTTAGCTCAGCACTGACTATTCTGGCAGTCCCACCTAGCGTTCAGTGCCGGGGTGTGTGACAACATTCAGTTAACTGGGGGAGTGGGTGTTCTGTTAACCAGAGATTAAACAGTTCCATGGAACTGCAGTTACATCATCTCATTAAAATATTCCCCCTCCCATGTCTGTCATTTAGTCATGTCAGGCAGCATCACTGAAGACATGGAGACTGTGTATAGAGTAAGGTATTACTCTGTGTGAGTAAGCACGTCAGAAACTAGCCCTGAATTTCTATCTTGCTACTGATATCTCTGTGCTTTACTCACTGGTCACTGCAGTTCAGGGATTGTCTGTCTTTGCTAACCTTATTTTCAGGGTTTTATAACTTGGATATCAGTAACTCTGGACTGAGATCTTAGAGCCAGGTTTCAGCCTGGGATAACTACCAACCTTCTTCCCTTTCCCCCGAGATGACTAAAGTATACAGCCCTTTTTCAGCCAGCTGAGTCAGCCATCTTTAAATCGGGGAATGGAAAAAGAATGGGTGTGTCCCAGCTTTGGGTGTACTGTGTTGGTGTGTGCAACTGTCTCGGGTTGTTTTCAGTACTTGGCACCTTTATGTTTCTAGATATGTGCTTGTCTGCAGCTGCTGTTTTGTAAGACAGAGATAATGCAGTATGCTATCAAGGAGTTGAATGCTGCACGTTTTCGTGGAGACTTTAGATTCATAGGTTTCTAAGGCCAGATGGATCATAATGATTATCTAGTCTGACCTCCTGCAAAACCCTGGCCAAAAACACTCACCTTGAAACTTTGGCATAAAGCCCATATCTTTGGTTTGAGCTATATCGTATCTTTTAGAAATGTATCTAATTTTGAATTAAAGACTTCAAATGATGGAGAAACCATAGGTAAATTGAGTAATGACACGTGTTAAAAAAATGTGCCTAATTTCTAATCTGAATTTGTCTAGCTTCATCTTCCGGCTATTAGATCTTGTCAAGCCTTTATCTGCTAGATTAAAGACCAGTCTGTCAGAAATCTCTTCTCACATAGATACTTGTAAGCTCTGATCAAGTCACTTTTTAACCTCCTCTTGGATAAACTGAATAGATTGAGCTGCTTTAATCTCACACTGGAAGGCAGGTTTTCCCGACCTTGAATCATTCTTGTACAGGTTAAACCTCTCTAGTCCGGCACCCTTGGGACATGACTGGTGCAAACCAGAGAATTTGCTGGACTACAGGAGGTCAATGCAGAGTGCCAGTAGGTCTCCATAGGCACAGGAAGTAGGTTACAGGGGCTACAGCAGCACCCCCATGCTTTGCACCCAGTGTGGCCCCTTGCTTGGGAGCCCCACTGCTGCTCCCCGCCCCTGGGGGCCCTGATGCCAGACCCAGGTCCCAGCTGCCAACCCCTCGCCTGGGGTTCTAGCCACTGGTCCCAGGCTCTCTCCCTCCTTCCCGGAGCTTGAATCAGCTGTTCACGGAGCTCTGGAAGCGCAGGGAGGGAATAGGAGGAGTTGGTAAGCACGAGAGGAGGACAGAAGGCACCTAGTAATTTTTCCCCATGGGTGCTTTAGCCCTGGGGCAGCCATGGAGTCGGCACCTCTGCCGGGCCATGGATGTTGCCGGATCAGGGAGTGCCAGATTAAAGAGGTTCAACCTGTAGCTCTTTTCTGAATGCTTTCCAATTTTTCAACATCCCTTTTCAAGTTTGGACACAAGAACTGGGCATGGCATGAAGTAGTGATCTTGATAATATTGTATATAGAGGTAATATCGACTCCTTACTTCTATTCAATATTCCTTTGCTTATATAACTAGTGATCGCTTGCAACCTCTTAGCTACAGCATCATGCTATTAGCTTATGTTCAAATGGTTTTTTACCATGGCCACTAAGTCATTTAGTGTCACTGAATTCCCGGATATATACCCTCAGCTTGTAAATATGGCCTACATTCATTGTTCCTGGTTGTATGGCCTTGCATTTGGCTATATCTATTAGAACACGTTGTTCAAATGACCCTGCCTTGCCAAGCAATCCAGGTTGCTCTGTATAACTGACCTGTCCTCATCATTATTTACCACTCTATCAATGTTTGTGCCTTCAGCAAATTTTACTAGTATTGATTTTATATTTTTTCCAATTCACAAATAAAGATATTGAACTTAATTGGGCCAAGAACAGACCCCTGTGGGGCCCCCTTAGAAACACCCCCATTCAATGATGATTCCCCATTTAACGGGTTTTTAATCCAATTTAATTTGGGCTATGTTTTTATCAGAATGTCACACGGGTCTAAAACATCATCCAGAAGTATAAATCTATTATGTCAACACAGTTATCTTTACCAGCCAAATTTGTGATCCCATTAAAAAAAACCCAGCAATTTGACAAGTCTTGTTTTCATAAAACTATGTTGAGTGGCTTTAATTTTATAACCATTCCTTAATTCTTTACTAATTTGCATCCCACGTCAGTTTTTCCATGATTTTGGTGAGCATTAGTATCTGACTAGCTGGCCTATAGCTACCTGGATCCTTCTGTTTACCTTTTTAAAATATTGACAAAACATTTACTTTTTTTCCAGTCCTCTGGAACTTCCCCAGTGTTCCAAGATTTGTTAAAAATTACTATTAATGGTTTCAAAGGCTCATTAGCCAATTC
The DNA here is from genome assembly GCF_007399415.2 of Gopherus evgoodei. Classification (NCBI taxonomy): domain Eukaryota; kingdom Metazoa; phylum Chordata; order Testudines; family Testudinidae; genus Gopherus; species Gopherus evgoodei. The sequence goes on along the minus strand of NC_044336.1, from coordinate 6,535,713 downwards.
TTTTGCTACTCCTGGGAGCAACTTCTCTGGTACTGCCGATTTAAAAAAAATTAACTTTAACATCCTCAACTCTTTCACATCCTCCCTAGTTACTGATGGAATAGAAAGCATTTCATTATCACTGTGGTATATGAATTCACCATCCTGCGTCTTTCCAAATACAGAACAGAAATATTTATTGAATCACTTCTGCTTTTTCTGCACCATGAGTGACAATTTTACCATCCTTGTCTAGTATCAGATCTATACTATTGCAAGGAGATTGTTTATTCCTAATATATATTTAAAGAATTCCTTCTTAACCTTAAGCCTACTGACCACAGTTTTGCATTGATGCTTTTTGCATCCTTTATTAATTGCTTTGCCAATTTATTTTGGCTCTTTCTTGCTTTTGCTGTGTTCCTTAATCTGAAATAAGTAACTGACTTGAAAGGAAAGCAGTTACTGTTTGTGCTGGAAACATAGGTATACCTGATCCTGATTCTATGATCACAGATAATTTTCTGCATGTCTGCATATTTAATACTGTATTTTATTTTCCAGTACTATGCTTGCAAGCCTTTGCTCCATAGTGAGTGTCTGGCTTAGCATGGGGCTGCCCCTGGATACAGGGTTACTGCTATTCTTTTGTTTAGATCAAAGAAAAAAGCCCACTGAAATATTTGACTTGTAAGGAGAAGTAGGAGATGTACCTAGAACTCAGTGGAACAAAAATCAAGGGATGGGACTGGGACACGTTTTAGGGATGTGAACCCTGACAATGAGTACAGTCTTCAAAAGCACCTAAGTCCTATTGACTGACTTGATTTTTTTTCAGCAGGATTTAGACACATTTTGAAAATTTTTCCCAATGTTCCTTTAACTTACAAGACTTTAAAGATTCACACACACCGGCAAATTATTACAGTGAATTGATTTACTCACAGTGAGATATCAAGTGCACAATGGAAACAAAGTGAAAAAATAGACAAATGTTTTTCACTCTGGCAACCTGTGCCTGTTCTACTGATCTTGGGTGTCACTTGTACCAGCTGGCTCAGAGTCATGTGGCGAGTTTGGTTTATTATTTTTTTTTTGAAGTTGACAGTTGTCCATTTTAACAAGAAGCAAAGGGGAAGCGTTAACCACAGCTGCAGAACTCAGGAGGTAGCAGCCGCTGGAGAAGGCGTGCTGATGCCAAGTATTGCAGTGTAATTCTGAGAAAAGAAACCTTCAAGCCTCATCCTTCCTAGCCACCTCCCCCGGCCCTGATATTGGCTGGCTGTTGCTCGATTCGAGGTGTGATGTTGTAATCTTTGTTGACACTGGAGATCAAAGCAGAAACATTTCAAGGTGCTATTCTGTACAAGTCTATGTAACATGATTCAGGCGCTAGTCCAAACTCAGTGTTTGTAATATTTATTTGTATTATCCTAGCACCTAGGAGCCCCGGTCATGGACTGGGACCCGGTTGTGCTAGGTGCTATACAAACAAACCAAAAATGATGGTCTCTGCCCCAAAGAGCAGCTGGTGAGTGTCTGTTTCCTGTACTAAAGTGAGATTTCTCTGGGACTGGCTGTTCAGTCACAAGTTGTTGGACTTTATTGTTAATTTCTTAGCTGCAAAAAACAGCTCGGCCTATCCTGACATGGTGGTGGAGGCAGTGTGGTCAGAGGGGACCATTAGATCAGCTAGTCCAACCTCCTTTATAGCACAGGCTGTAGAATTTCACCCAGCTACCCCTGTATTGAGCCCAATAACCGTGAATTAAGGTGTGATTATAGCATTCGCCACTGGCTGCAAAATATTGTCACTGATAAAATTCTGTTCATGCATTTGTGGCTTTGCTGGGAAAATCACATTTTCAGGTTTAGTCTCCCACCTAAGGTGATTTACTCCTCTTGGTATATTTCCAGTTGGGTTCCACAGAGATCAGTTCTTGGCCTTATGTTATTTAACATTTTTATCAGTGACCTGATAAAATCATTCCAATAAAGTTTGCAAATGACACACAAACTGTGGGAGTGGTAAATAATGACGAGGACAGGTCACTGATAGAAAATGATCTGGATCGCTTGGTAAACTGGATGTAGGCAAACAATATGCATTTTAATACCGCTAAATGTAAATGTATCCATCTAGGAAAAAATAATAGAGGCCATGCTTACAGAAGGGGGACTCTATCCTCAAGCAGGGACCCTGAAAAAGATTTGGGGTTGTGGTGGATAATCAGCTGAACGTGAACTCCCAGTGTGATGCTGAGGCCAAAAGAGCTAATGCAATTCTGGGATGCATAAACGGGCGAGTCTTGAGTAGTAGTAGAGAGGTTTTTACCTTTCGATTTGGCACCGGTGTGACCACTGCTGGAATACTGTGTCCAGTTTTGGTACCCACAGTTCAAGAAGAACGGTTTTAAATTGGAGACAGTTCAGAGAAGAGCCACAAGAATAATTATAAGTTTAGAAAACCTGCCTTATAGTGTGAGAGACTTAAGGAACTCAATCTATTTAGCTTAACGAAGAGAAGGTGGAGGGGTGGCTTGATCACAGTCTATAAGTAGCTATATGGTGAACAAAAGTTTAAAAGTGTCTCCTTAATCTAGCAGAGGAAGGTATAATACAATCCATTGGCTGGAAGTTGAAGCTAGGCAAATTGAGACTGGAAATAAGGCATAATTTTTTAACAGTGAGAGTAATTAACCATGGGAACTATTTACCAAGGGTCATGGTGGATTCTCCATCACTGACCATTTTTAAATCAAGATTGGAGGGTTTTTCTAAAAACTCATCTTTAGGAATTATTTTGGGGGCGGGTCTCTGGCCTGTGCTATACAGGAGGTCAGACTAGATCAGAGGTAGGCAACCTATGGCATATGTGCCGAAGGCGGCACATGAGCTGATTTTCAGTGGCACTCACACTGCCCGAGTCCTGGCCACCAGTCTGGGGGGCTCTGCATTTGATGCTGCTTAAACATTTAAAAAACCTTATTTACTTTATAACAATAGTTTAGTTATATATTATAGACTTATAGAAAGAGACCTTCTAAAAACGTTAAAATGTATTACTGGCACACGAAACCTTAAATTAGAGTGAATAAATGAAGACTCAGCACACCACTTCTGTAAGTTTGCTGATCCCTGGACTAGATGATCACAATGGTCCTTTCTGGCTTTGGAGGCTATGACTGGGATGGCCTTTGCTTTTAGGTCCAGAGCCCCCAGGTTCAATCCCCAAAGAAAACCCTTGGGACTTGTTACACCAGGAAAGGCAAAAAGCTGCCTGAGAACAATGGGTTATAATGGGGGGATATGAGGGCAAGAATTCAGCCTTACCCAACAAGTTCATTAATTATGTGGCGATGGTGCAATGGTCACATGTGCTGGGTGCTTGTGGCCTTACTTTAAAGGCTTGTTCACAAGAGTTGCAGAAAGGGGCTGCTATTGGCATGACTGGGATGTGTTGGCTACATGTTACAGCAGATACATCTCGAATTACAGGACACTGAATTGCTTTATGCTGTATTTCATAAAAATACCCTCCTGTCGCAGCAGAACTGAGGTGTGCTCCGCTCTCCCTTCTCAGCAGACTGCATTGCATCCCTTGAAGACACCTGCAGAAAAAGTAGAGTTTGTGACTAAATGCCCCGCTTGCTTTAAAGGTAGCCTGTGATCTTCTGACCAATCCTCATAGGCAGCATGTTCGTGTCTAAATGTAGCCGTAGGGTGGGGTGACAGGGTTAGAGATCCAGACTCTCCAGCACTCATATCAAGGTCCTGAATACCCATGATGCAAAGCTGGTGTGGATGTAACATGGTGATGGTGGTCGGAGACCAGAATTCCTGCAGAGGCCTGGAACCCTGAATCCATGGTGGTCACTGCTGGCCCAGTACTGCTTCATTGGGCACATGTTCCTGGCTTCCCGTGGATTTCAGGGCTGGAATGCTTTTGCTTGAATATATTTTTAACAGGGACACAGCACTGCCCTGGCTTACCAAACTGGTCAGTGAAGGCTGCGGATGTCCCATGGAGTTATGCTGGCCTAAGCTCTGCAGCAGCTGTCCCCTCTGCCCGAGTCATCTGTGTTCCCGCTGTAACGAGGGAACTTTGATTATCCAGCTCCCTGTATCAAACAGGTTCCACTCTATCTCCTGGGACAGGATTTGAATATTGCTTTGCCGCGTTATCGTGGGGTTGGCCCTATGTTCTGGGAGACCCTGTGATTACAAGAGTGGCTCATGTGATCTCAAACCAGCATCTTTGGTACTTGCCTTAGCCCCCACCCTCATCCCTCCTTCCTCACCTTCCCTGTTGTCCATTTTCTAAGAGCTTGTTGTGTCTCTCCTTTTGGAAGGAATCCAGCCCCCTGGCCCCCATCTCATTCAGTCCAGAATAAAGCAGCCAGCCAGCACTGTGATTTCATTCTCTCTTGCTAGTGATGAGAGGAAGGAAAGAGCATGCACCTTTTTGGGTTATTTGTACTTGTGGCTGTGCTCGCACAGGAAATGGAGTTCTCCTTATCCGGCAATTTACTGAAGTGTATTTCAGTCCCCGCTGCTTTTGCAAATTCCACTTTGTTGCCTTGGATTTTTCCCTTCTCAACAGTGAGGCATCTGGTCTTGAAGGTGTCTGTTCCAAACAGCCTGATTTGCCTTAGCAATAGGCAAACCCACCTGACCCCTACTGTCCAAATCAGTCTAGCCGAACGCAAGGTGGTTTGCATCCAGATCAATGCAGATCATGCCCAGCCTTTGCCCCAACCTGTCCCCTGATCCTAACATCCTTCTTGCTTTGTCAAAATCAGCCAGGTTCCCGGCAGCTCTGGGCCCCACTCTTGGGACAGCAACTTTCCTGAAAATCTTTTGTGTCCTGGGACTTTCCCAGGAAGGTGCTGCAGTCTAGGGTGACGATGACAGAGGGAAACCCCACTGTGTGAAAGATTTGATTACAGCGACTTACCAAAGCCCAGCAAAGAGAGGAGTGAAGTTCAGGAAATGTGTTCTTCAAATCACATTGGCTTCTGAGACAAACGCCGGTCAGAGGTACCGTTGAATGAAAAACTGAAACGTTGTTGAATTAACTGTTGAGTTGCTGGCTATGCCTCCTGTGTACACAGATCAGATCATAAATAATACCACATTTATTACCACAGCACTAATGTTGTAAGCAAACCAGGCAGAAGTTGGGCAATGCCAAAGGTCAGGTTACAAGTGCAACGTTAGTTATTTATCTTCCTAGTGGGTAGGGCTTTTGCCCTGAAATCGTATGTTGTTTCTGCAGCCCCTTGCCTGATTCAGGGCTCGCTGAATGAGGCAGCTGTTCGGTATTTATTTGTCAATCACCTCTTAGATCAGAAGAGGGAAGTTGCTCATGCTGTCAATCTCTCTGTCAGCCTTAAAGCAGATCTAAATGGATTGAAGCTGGTCAGAAAGTTGGGGTTTTGCAACATGCTTTTTCTTGACCCAACCTTCCCCCCACCCCTAAATCTGGGTCTTCACAGTGTGGTGTCCTGTCCACCGAAAAGATGAAGCAGCCTCCCTGAAATCCACAGCGTGGAGTGTCTTATCACTGTTATCACATGGAATTTGTGCCTAAAAGCAGGACAAACCTGTCTGGCTCCTGCAGTTATGGAACTTCACTGACATAAGCGTAACTGGGATACTGTATATTATAATCATGTATCAGGGGGAGCCGTGTTAGTCTGTATCCATAAAAACAACAAGGAAGAAGTGAGGTTCTTTAGCCACGAAAGCTTATCCCCAAATAAATCTGTTAGTCTTTAAGGTGCCACAAGACTCCTTGTTGTATATTATAATGTGATTGTGCAGCCACATTAGTTAATACATAATTGTCTTCCTTACTGGATATGCAGAACTCTCTTCCAGAATCAACTTTCTTTCTTTCTGTCTTTCTTCTCAAATGTGTTTAACCACTAAAGGTTGTGAAGAAAACCTTCAAAATGTGACCCGTGGTTAATGATGTAGTGCTGCCTGTGCAAATCTTCTGAAACAAAAGAGCTAAGAGGTAGGAACTGCCCCAATAATCTCAGTTTAGGGACGTTAGTCCTGAAGGCTAATGTTGCCATTAATGAAAGATAATGTTGGCATTTCAAATATTTCACTGTATATCATTTTATTAAAAAGGTTAAGCTAATATATTTGTCTGCCAGTTGTTGCCAGTGGGGAGCAATGGGATGATTGGTTGCTATTCAGCTTTGAGGGGGGTTGAAAACAAGGAATTCGGACCCTCCCACTTCCAAATTCGGAGTAACCTCTACCCAGAAAGGGGAGGGAAAGAAGAGCTGCATCTACCTCTCCAGTACAAAGAAACTTCAAACCTCCGCCCCCATTACCCAGCAACCTCTACAAAGCAGTCCAGTGTGTTCAGTGCAAAAATCTGCAGCCACTGACAATTTAGGGGCAATGTCCAATTGACCTTGAATTGCAAATTAAATTAATATTGAGGGAGAAAGGGGTATTGGGAACTTAGCAAAGCAGTAAGGAGGAGAGGGCTTAGTGGAGCAAATGGTGGCATAATTCAAGGGTTTCTGCCATATAGGTTCCTACTGCATAATGTGCTGCATAGGACTTTAACTGTAACTTCATTGACAGCCAGACAGTCAGAATCCAGTTACACCCAGCATACCAGTCTAAAACCTTTTTGTGCTGTCACATGTCACTTAGGGCATAAACCATCTTCCCTGTCTATCCTGGGCTGCTCTTTGCTTGTCCGCCACATTAAGTCCTTGAAGTTTTTCCTCTCTGTTCGACACAGGGATTCTCTCAGTCGTCCTGTTTTGCACATTTCCTACACAGTGGCAGACCCTCTGGCTTCATTCTCAACATGAGCTATTTCCATCTTTTCTGGGTAACTTCAGGGATAAGGCGTTGTTGAATACTCTCATGGATCTTGACATTTATTATAAATTCATTCAAGTGAATACCTAGTATTTGTATTTAATACCTAAGGCATTTGCTTTCTGAGGCATTGAGATGTCGGTACCTTTGGGAGGATTTCTAGCTTGCACATCTGTATGTTAAGGTGGCAGTGACATTGGAGTTGAAGATTCGTAGTTTCGTCTTTAAGTGATAGATTTTTGACGACCAAATCTTGTTTATACTGGTTAAGTGCCAGGTTGTGACATTATTTCTTCCTGGACATCCCCACTGGCTTGCATGTTACTGCCAAACCATGTGAACTCTTACCTTCCTTTGCCTTCTAATGTAACCCGGGAGTTGGGAGTTGCTGGGGTTCTCATTAGATCTGTTTTTTCATAACTGATTTTTAAATCCATCTTTCTTGCGCTGCTGGGTGTCCTTTGCTTACATATTGGTGGAGCTGCCATTTAGAAGAGCTGTGTTGCCAGCAAAACCTAAATTTTCGAACATATTGTAATTAAACCACGAGGCTTGTGTTGTATTCATCCACGCTTCTCGTCATGGAGTTAGTGGCAATGACACAGGAGAGGTGAGCGAATGTATCCTGGTTCGACACCCGTGTTTATGTTAAACCATTTATTCAAGCTCTTCTCATCATTAAGACAGGAGGGTCTGGTTTGAGCATGTAGACTAGTTCCAAAACAACAGGCTATTGAAGCATTATGATCACGCTTTTCAAATTAAAATTAATAGGAACTGGACACCCTTTGGTGGCTTTGAAAATCTCAACCTCTGAGTCCTGAAGCAACTTGCAAAGGTTTTAGTTAGAACAATGACTGGGGGGGCTCTTTTATTCTGCAAACCTGTTCTCTTGCTGTGTTCAGACTCCTGCTGCTGACATTAGAGCCCATAATATGGTTCTCTGCCGTTTACATTGTAAAGCCATTGCAGCTACTGGGGAGGGAGCGGCAGTTTTGTTTGGTTTGCACATTATTTACTCTGTTGTTTAATTCAGTTCCTATGGCAGCATCTTTTCCTTCTAGGGGCAGACATGCATAGCTTAACCGGAGTAATAATATACCACAGCTGAGTCAAGATGCCTGGCAATGATGCATGACATAGAAAGAACCAGACTTGACTCAGACTTGCAGGGTGAGCTGGCTGTAGGGTGACCAGATGTCCCAATTTTATAGGAACAGTTCTGATTTTGGGGTCCTTTTCTTATATAGGCTCCTATTACTCCCCACCCCGTCCCGATTTTTCACATTTGCTGTCTGGTCACTCTAGGTGGCAGTTAGGAAAAAAATACCTTTTCCTTGCCAGCTGATCATACTTGATCCAGAGTCACAGAGATCCAGTAAATAAGGAGCCTGGCGACCGTCCCCTTTTCAGAATAACTTTTCAGAGCAAGACTGTGCTTTGAAATTCCGTGAGTGTTTCTCAGTAAAATAGCTTTGCTAGTAACAACAGCTCCACTGCTCAGTGGCCCAGGTAGGTAGCGAAGCCACTGAATGTTAATGGTTGATGGTATGAGCAGGAGTGGGGAGGACTGGCAATGAAAGGGTTCATGCAGGCTGTTCTAGTGTATGGTGTTTCCGTTCCCTGGGCGGCTTTACTATATGGGGCTCTGTAAATGATACACAGGTCCTTGTAGGTCACAGGGCAGGCGTCCTACGGCAGTTTTGCTGCACCAGTCGCTTTCTTTGGAATCATCTTTGCTTTGCTGAAATACAAAACCAGCCGAGCCAGCAAGTGAATCTCTTCCCTTGGGACCGCTCAGTTAGGAGTGCAGGAGGGGGTCAGGGGCTATCTTAGCACCGAGCATTTCCTCAGCGACTGTCTGGGAGGAGTTGGGGACTGAGTGACCACCTGATTGGTTGCTGACACAGGAAGAACTAAGGAACTGGAAGATGCCTTGAGCCGTTGTCAGCGCTAGGGCTGTGAATTGATAACGAAGGAAGCGAGTGTCAGGAGATGTATTCTACTGGTGATGCAGTTGCAATTGGTCTGGACAGAGGCTTCTTTATCCTCCCTCTGTGACCTTTCTCCACTCCCTCAGCATCTCATAAATTTTGCATCTTCTCCTTCAGAAATCATTTAATACCAGGGCAGAAATAAGTTGTGTACAGGCCTCTGTGAAGGTAGTTATCTGAGACGGTTTTCTAGGTCTCTTGGGTAAGATTAGTGGCAGTATCCATGTATTTGAGGCTTTCTCTGTCTGAGGACTCTGCCCTCAGCTCACTCTCCGGGTCTTTTCTCTCTCGAATGTCTCTGCTCTCCTACCTGCTAGCTGTGTGCATGAGAAGGTGAGTGGTGATAACGGTGTGAGACTTGGAACTGAGGGATATTAAATACCTGGGTGGCCACAATGGGAGTTACTTGCCTCATGACCTTCGTACCACTTACATACCATCGTGATCAGGCCAAGTTCAAGTCCTTCAACGTGCTCAGGGGCCAGGGCCCGGAGCATTTGAAAGAGCCTAAAGTTCCTGGATGAGGAGTGTGGGTGACACCACTGCTGTTCTGGTACAGTGGAGCTCTCTACCGCAAATGTACAGCTCATCTGTGCAAGAGATGGAGATTTCGCTGGGCCGGTCCCAGACTGTGAAACAGACTCCTCCAGGAACTGAGGACCATCTCAAACCTGCCAAGTTCCAGGTGCACTTCCCTGACTTGCCTTCCCTGATATCACCACAGAGTAGCGTGGACACTGCCAAAACAATTCCCAATGAATCACACGTGACAGACATTAGTCATGTCACTTAATGCGTGAGTGGAAGGTACTCAGATACTGTGTCAATGAGGGAAGGATAAGAACCTTGTAGAACAGAATAGAATGAACATTCTGGGTTTCTAGCTCTCACTGACACAAAGTGCTAGCCCCATACTCCACGTGTTAGCGGTTCCTTCTGTGCACTGCTACTGCCGGCTCTGGAATTCCTAGTGCATTTGATATCTGGTTTTCCTTTCTCTCTCTGATAGCTGGGCTGTGTCTGAACTGCTGGAGCCTGCAGGAGTTGGTCAGCCGAGATGCAGGAAACTACCTCATCCTCCTGGAGAAAATCCTGCAGAAAACCAAAGAGGTAAGTCCCTGCCAGCAAGAATGAAGGATGCCCCAGCAGGGAGGAAGTGGAGGTCTTCTGCGAAGGGGGCAACGGGGGCTTTCTTGTCATTAGGGTGGAGTCTGGCAGGGAGTCCTGCTCTGAAGTCTGTAAAGAAACCCCTTCCCCCAGATACTTTATAATTTGGATGCATGTGTGAAGGGTTTTAGGCTAGTGTTACCTGAAATGCTAGGGTAACCCACTGGTGAGTATGTTACAAGATTCCCTCTGTGCCCAGTCTGCAGGGGATCTGAATCTGTTACAGGCCACACAAGGGAGCCCTGGCTCTGTAGCTCAAGATGTAGCAGCTGGTGCTTTTAGAGCTGGATGGCCCAGGTTCAAGGTGAGGGCTATTGTACTAGCATTGGGACTATTGCACTAGCATGGTGCTCCCTGCCATCACTTTGGAACCTGATCCAAATCCCACTGAAATCAATGGAAACATTCCAGTTGGATTGGAGTGGGTTTTGCAAAAGGCACTTTACTTTTATCTTGTATCCTCTTCCCCCACACTTTGTCTTTTTATCTTTAACAGTAAGCTCCTCAAAACAGGGTGTGTGTGTGAGAGAGAGAGAGAGAGAGAGAGAGAGAGAGCATGCATGTACAGCACCTAACACAATGGGGGCCCTGAGCCTGACTGGAATCTTTGGGCACTGTTGTGATATCGATGATAATCTCAGTGAGCACTTGAAGTCTAGGAATTTGAGGGCATTTGCATCATTTCTGGTACTAGTTCTTTTCCATATTATAGTCCTTCTGGTGCTAGGTGACTTCACAGACGTGAGAGGCGACTGTGTTAGTGAAACCCCTTCCAAACCAGGTTGAGTGCACTCACCTTCTTAGACAAGAGGCTGGGCCCAGATCCTCACAGGTATCCAGGTGCCTAATTCCCCTTGAAGTTAGGTGCCTAAATCCCTTTGAGAACCTGGGCCATAGGGCTTTCAGGATAGTGCCTAGTGGAGCAGAAGCAAACAGTGTTAGAACCATGTTCACAGATCCCTCCCTGCCTTTAGTGGGAACAAGTTAGTAGCATGGCTTGAGACTGGAGCTTGAGACTGGTGGTTGATGCTATAAAACACAGTTCCCACGGTGCTGATAAATCCCTTCAAAGGCTTTTGTGTCCTTCTTGGGGTGTTTCTCCGTGAAAGTTCTCTCAAACAGTCACTGGTAGGAAAGTTCCTGGAAACAGGGAATTTTAAGTGAATGTTGGAAAACATTTGCAGAATATGAACGTTGAATTCCTAATAAATCCTGCACCTGATTCTAAGAATTATGCACATCCAGCCAGGCAATGGAGACATACCATGTGACTTGTGCCCAATCAGAATTTACCAACACAGCTTGAATTTCAAATATCGCACACGAGTGGTGAGGCCTTCGTAAGGCGCACATGAGCAAGCTCCGGGTGACTGTGGAGATGAAGATGGAAAGAAAACTGAAATATGACTAAGAGCTGTTGGGCCTGGTGCGCCTCGGTCCCGCCTGTTCTCTCTATGTGTCATGGAATAGTCTAGTCTCCTGAGGGCTGTAAGACTTTGGTGATTTCAGTTGTTGGGCGTAGTGTGCGGGTGCAGGTGGCCTGCAGTATACAGGAGATCGGAGTAGGTGGTCTGGTCGTCCCAGCTGGCCTGAAACTCTGTGACTACACTAAGAATTACTGACAGGAACTGGCAAATAATTCAAACAACAAATTCAGTCACATCATAAGCTGTTCACAGACCACTTGCAAAGAGGTAGATGCTTGTCAGTTAAATAAATCAATCCACCTGAGCTGAGAGGTTTGCCCCATCTTTACTTGTGGACTGCACAGAGTCCACATGTGCTACCAAATGCCAAGCAGCATCGCGTTCCTCCAGCGAGGTCGGCCACAATAGCATGAACAGGGTGTCAGTGCTTGGGAAGAATGGAGCCTGTAGCTCAACCTGACACCTTTCCCATGAGCCCTCGCGACTAGGTCTCTTGCTTTCCGTGGAGGAAGGAAGCCTGTGAGCAGGAGGAAGTCTGAAGGTTATGCCCAGTGAAAGAGAAGCTGGTGTCTGGCCTGCAGGCTTGCTGGTCAGTTGGCCGTGTTCTCTCTCTCAGCACCGGAGACACCCAACTCTGCCTGCGGACCCCCAAATGTGAATCTGATTTGCCGTGAGTTGGCCCCATTCCAGCTTGCCCCTCTGCAGTCAGTGTGCAAAGGTGTCAGCCTCTGTGGCCAAAACTATTTGAATTTTTCAGTTTTTAGCAGATGTTGTAATAACGCGTGACTGAGCATCAGAGCCTGGAGATTATCGAGCTGGTCTGAGCTCAGACCTCTGAAGAGCAGCTTCTGGCATGTGGGAACTGTAGAGAAAAGGGATATGGCAGGGCACTGGGAAAAGAGCAAGGCTGAACATCTGCACTTTGAATAGCATCACAAGACACAAGGAGAGGTTTCCTACTTCCTGAAGTGCTTCTATGTGCATGACCTCCAGTCCCACAATAGTGACCGCCCTCCTATGCACTTGGGGAGAAGCACAGATTCCAGTCTCATTCTCCATTGTGTGCTGGCCATTGTGCGGAGGGAAGCCGGGGAAGGGAGATCCCAGCCATACAGTTCCAGGAGTCCTAGGCATGCATGTTTCTAGGGGCAGGGCTGAAGTTGGTTTGGTGCGCTAGGATTTATGAGGCTTGGCTTCCTGAAACCCTCCCTTGTTGCAAGCTTTTCTTTTTTATCCTGTCCAATTCAGAATGAATTGATGGCTTCCTGCTATTTTAATGGAAGCTTTGCCTGGGCTATTCTGGTTTGCTTTGCAACCAAAAATACATTTGGAACATAGGGACTGAGCAAATGCTATCAGCTGTAGTAAGCAGCAGGCTGCTAGAGTTTGCTATGTCCAGCTAAGTATGGTAAGTGAAGAATCAAAGTTGCTGAACTGTTAACTTTCAGCAAGTCTGTCTTCTGATGTGAGGCCATCAACTCTCCCAAGTTAAGTATCCTCAAGACTTGGATGGTAGACCTTAGCTTGGTAGGAGGTGGTGCTAGGGACTCTGGAGTTCAAGTGAGCAAATAATTCACATTGCAGTGTTGCCAACCCTCACAATGTTATCATGAGTCTGGCAATATTTAATGTTTTTCTTACAGCCCCACCTCCTAGACTCATGTGAGTAAGTGAGAATCTCAGCTTTCATTTTGTAACAAGTTTCTAGCCTTTCTAGTTAAGGAGAAAATCTTGAAAACGTGACCCAAATGTACCTACCCTTAAAGACTCAACCAAAAGAACTAAAATGAACCAAAAATGTCTCTTTTTTTTTTTCCTGGCCTGATTCGTGATTTTTAAATGGCTGGGGTTGGCAATATGGCAACTAATAAGTTGATTCGTTTTAATCTTTACTCTTTTCCCTGCTTTTGTCCAATTGTTCAGGAACACCTCATGCTATTCCTGTATGGATTCATAATTATTGGTGAATTTCCTCAGTGAATTCTTAGTCTGCAGATTGCCCATAATTAGGTTTGTTACAGAATTCCGCAATGTTGCCTAGTGACATAAGTTAGCTGGTGTTGTTTCTGTTATCTGGTTGCATGATTTACATTCAATGCACAGCACACATTGCAACAAGTGTGAATAAAGTTCCCTCACACAGAAAATGTAAAGGGTCACAAACTTGGCTGAATAGAAATTCCCTTTTGAATTTGAATAGTTGCAAAAATATTTTCCATTATGCACTCATGTGGTGCTCATTCCTCCAAGGGGAAATCTAAGATTGACTGGCACCAGCTAATGTACATTTTTAAACATGACTATCTTTGTCCTCGCTGGGCGCTAAATAGCATTTAACAAAGTGTTAATTTAAAGATTGCAGGTAACACATTTTCTAATGTTCCTCACTTTCCTGGAGTAGACAAAGATGGGATGAGCTGTGCCAATGGTATAGTCTGTACTTACAAAGCTGGGTTGGTATAGCTGCATTGGTTAGGGATGTAAAAAAATCCATGCTCCTGACCAGCATAGGTACGGCAACCTAATCCCTAGCGTAGACGCGGTGTAGTTAAGCCAACCTAAGGCCAGGTCTACACTACAGACATATATCAGTATAACTATGTCTCTCTCAGGGGTGTGAAAAGTCCTGTTATACCTGTACAGTGCCTGTTGAAGTCAATGGGAATCTTAGCATTGATGTCGTTGAGTGGGGTGCTGGACAGGATCTTGCGATCCCATGGTTTCCTACAAAGCTTCCTTCCATCTCCTGATAGCTTTTGGATATTTCTGTAACCAAGTAGCACAGCTGATCCTCCTCGTCTCTTGTGTATTTCCTGCAGGTCCAAGAGACAGGCAACTATGACCTCCTCACGCCATTGGCTCTGCTGTTCTATTCTGCAGCTCTGTGTGTAAGTCCTAAAGTTTTTAACTGATTGTAACTTCAGCTTCAAGGACAGGTTGAGAATTGGAGCACTGCCCTAGCTGAAAGAAGAATAATGTCGTTATGTAGGACATAAGAACTGCCATACTGTGTCCATCTAGCCCAGTTTCCTGCATCTGACATTGGCCAGTACCAGGTTTTCAGGGGAGTGTACAGAACAGGTCAGTTTTGGATAGATCCACTCCAGCTTCTTGTCCCAGCTTCTGGCAGTCAGAGGTTTAGGGTTGCCGTGAGCATGGGGTTCCATCTCTGACCATCATGGCTAATAGCCATTGATGGACCTGTCCTCCAGGAACGTATCTAGTTCTTTTTATAACCCAGTTATACTTTTGGGATAACCTCACCTGAAGTACTGTCCTCTGCCCTGGTCTTCTCATCTGGAAAAAGATCTAGCAGAAGTGGAAAGGGATCAGAAAAAGCAACCAAATAGCATAGGTCAGAGAGACTGAGAAGTTTGGGTCCATTTATGTTTAGAGAGGGGACAAATAAGAGGGGACATGATAGAAGTGTACAAAATTACATGTGTATAGAAGGTGAATCTGCCCCATTTGCTCTTTCTCATAATAAATCAAATCAAGGAAACTTCTAATGAAACCCAAAGGCAACACATTTAAAACAGATAAAAGGAAATACGTTTTTTTCACACAACATATAATTATCCTGTGCAGTTCATTGCTCCAGGATCTCATGGAGGCTGAGAACTAAGCAGGATTCATAAAAGGGTTAGGCATCTGAAAGGATGAGAACATCCATGGTTGCTAAGAATATGTTTTCTTTAGTAAGAGAGAAACTCTCCTGCTTTGGAGAATAAGCCACTAACTGATGGCACTTAGGAAGAAACAATCCCAACAGGCAGGTTATTCTGTAGTTGTCCAGGGAAGGGTTTCTTGAACCTTCCTCAGAAGCATCCAGTGCTAGCTACAGTCAGGGAGTAGATTGTACGACCTCTGGTCTGATCGAGACTGAGAGGTTTTTTTTATTATCCTCCTAGTGCCAGCCCACATACCTGCTTTCCCGTGATGCTAATGGCCGCTGAAACCTCCTCCTCTTTTACTTAGGCTATCAAGCAGCTCAGTTTGGGAGCCTAGTTTGGGATCTGGGAGGATCTGAATCTGTCTGAGTGGTGTCGGGGGGGCAAGGCCAAAGAGGAAGGACAGGCCTCCATGATTGTGTCCTTGGCCCGCCTTGGATTGTAATCCTCATGCTATTTCTTTTTCCCCTATAGACTCCTCACTTCCCACCAGACTCTGACCTGCTTCTGAAGGCCATTAGCACCTACCACACCTTCCTTACCTGGCCTATGCCCTATTGCAACATCTACCGGGAGCTACTGACCTTCATCAGCGATGAACTCAAGGCACCAGGTAGGAATCCAAACGGTCCTTTGTTTTACAGGTCCCTCTGACCTGTAGTCTTTGTGGTGCTGGGTGCAGCTAACTTAACCTCAGAGAGTCTGGGTGAAGTACTTTGACTGTTGTTCATGCCAAACCAGAAATGCTCACCACAGTGGCCAGGCATGCACAATGTTCTCTCTGAAATTCTCCCAGTGTTGCTCTCATACGCACGCGTTGCGTTTAAATAAATCATGCAAAGCTCAGGACCAGCAGCCTTGCAGCAAACTGTGGGTCCATTTGCTGCCATCTGCTCTGTGTTTTCCAATACAATTGTGAATGGGCTTTTGTCTTCTGGGAGGAGCGGGCTGAGACTGATGAACTCATTTCACTGGTGCCCTAACACAGATTGGAAGCCAACTCTCCTCCAGAGGTGAAAAGCTGAATTGACACAGTTGTGTGTCCAGGGGCATGTGTTTAGCATTAATGCTGTAATGTAGAGGAACCGTATTGCATGGCATCGGACATGTCTCCATGAATGTTAAATTCAGACAGACATGCTGATCTTGGTGGATTAACAAAGCAGATGAGCATTCCCACTGCAGCCTCTTCGTTCTGGGGTATCTTTTGCATGGCAAAATAGCTCTGGTTGCTCCTTGCTGCTATTCCAGCTAGCCCTGAACTTTGCTTTGAGAAGGAAAAGTGACTCCGTGGCACAATTTGATTATAACAGTGAATCCATTCATTCCCATCAAGGTGGCGTTAGTCTTTGAGAGTGCTGCTTTGTAAAAAAATTTTCATACAGTTCCCTGGAACTCCCAGCTACTGCTTTGTGGCTGAGGTGCTGTCTCTGTGTAATTGGACTTTGGGATCAGCTACAGTCGAGACCTGCAGCGTGTAATCGTATCTATCTTTATGCAGTAGAATCGTCTTAATTAGGCTATGCTGGTGGATGGCCTGATTCCAATTAAAAGAAGAGGTCATTTAAAAAGAATCTTATGCATTAGGATGGGACACAGAGAATCATTTTTCTTCAGTACTGTATTAGAACAGACTGTAGAATTTCACACCCATTTAACATCTGGTTAATCGCCATATCGCCCCTTGGCACCATTTGATTGCTGATGCAGGATTAGATAGGCTCTAAGCAGGGTTAGGGGACATGCTGTTGAAAACCTGTGTTGGCAATGCTCAGGCCATGTCTACACTAGAGACCTTACAGTGGCACAGCTGTCCCGATGCAGCTACGGCACTGCAAAGATTTCCTGTGTAGCCACTCTATGCCGATGGGAGAGAGCTCTTCCGTCGACATAAGTAAACCACCCCCAATGAGTGGTGGTAGCAATGTCAGCAGGAGAAGCTCTCCAACTGACATAGTTCTGTGCACACTACCACTTAGGTCTCTTGGGGGGTGTTTTTTCACACCCTGAGCTACATACATTTTGCCAATGTAAGTGGTAATGTGGACACAGTAGTCTGCACAGCAAAGTTTTACTGGCATAGCTATGAATAAATCACACCCAGCATAACTCTGCTGGCAAAACTCCCAGTATAGAGACGACAGAAGAGTGCATCTGTTGGTTTAGATACTGTTGTTTGAGGAAGTGGTGTAACTACTGGCAGCAGAAGAACTCCTTCTGTCTGCCTCTGCTGCGTCTCCACTTGATGTCTCTGCCATCCTAGGTGTACTGGCAAAGGTTCTGTAGTGTAGATGAGCCCTGAGGCACCCATCACAGCTAACACCCTATGTGCTAGCTCAGACAGAGCCAAGAGGAGGCCCCGTACTCCAGAGCGGAAGCTCTCTGGGAGGGCAGTGGGGGAATACACTGTGTGCTTCTTAACTGTGATGTTACCCAGGGATCCAATTTCTGCTGGTGATAGTGACTGGCAACAACTGCAGGCTAATTATCAGCAAATTATCAGCCAGTGCCAAGGGGTTAAGTAGAGATTAACCAGGTGTTAAGTGGGGGTGAAATCTGAGGTACCAGAAGTGGCGGTGGATAGAAGATGCTTTGGAGGGAAGGAAAAGGATTAAAAAAAAAATCTTCCATCTAAACCACATCCCAACTCAGAGCTGCCCGGGGGCCCTCAGGCCCTTTCCTGGCTTGTGGCTATAATGTTACGAATAGTGCACTGATTGTATTAAGTGAGGTGGCAAATGAGGCCCAGCCAGCAAGGGGGTCTGGATACGTTTCACCAGTCCAAGGTCTCAGGCCCTCCCAAACAGGGTTCCCAGTGAAGCAGCCCAGTGGCTGGGATTGGCCCTGGTTTACATTATGGAGTCAGGTCGATGCAAGGCAGCTTACATCCGTTTACCTTAAATGGGCAACCAGCTCCAGTGGGGTCAGCCCCTCCTGGGTACCGCTGCAGTGGTAAACCCAGCCAAGCATCCCCCACCTTTCCAAGGGGTCTTCTTCAGCTCTTCCCTCTCATCTGCAAGGGCCTGGTCTCTGGAATGGCAAAGCCACATACAGCTGGGCTGCAATTCTGCAATTTCAGAACCAGGGATGGTTCAGAACTGGGTCCCATTTTATCCAGACCCCTAAAATGAGGGCAAGCAGGTGGGAAACTGCTCTGGATTTGGCCCGAGAGAAACTGCGAAGGTCCCCAAAGAAAGCTGCCTGGCTCCAGCGTTCTTATCATGATCAATCCGCCTTGGCCCCTCTGCTGTGCACATCTCTGTGGCCAGGGTGTTTCCTGCACTGCCTGTAATGAGAACCAAACCCGACAGAGCTGGCTGCACTGGCCAGACCTGCTGGTCCCCATAATGGGCGCTGCTCTCATGAAAGCAAGTGATCGAGGACTCTGGAGGGATAAAAGGAAAAAGCATGAGGCCAGACAGTGACAGCTGGGAAACGGCACCAGCAAAACGGGGAAGTCTTCTGTAACTCTGTGCAGGCTATTGGCCAGTTCCTGTTTGCTGCGGCGTGACGCTCAGTTGCGTGGGAGCAGTGATGGGATGCATGGCTCAATGCTAAATTCTGGCAAGGCAGGAAACTGCAGTATTCTCCAGGGAGCAGTGTGCTTTGGGAATGCCTTTTTCTGATTGACAGCCGGGCTGGGCTACATGCTCCTGTCCGGAGATGGTGTTATTCTGACCCCGTTTAACGGCAGCACAAGTCCCAGTATCCTGTCGTGAAAGCCGTGGTGTTGGGATGGAGATTATGCTGATTTCTCAGGGCTACCTTTGTGTGGGGAGTGTGTAGGGGGACAAAGATGTGCAGGAAGGCAGGACTTAGTGATAACCTCCTCCTCGAAATGATGAGTTCTGTTTTAAAATGTCAGTTTGACATGCCCTCCCCCACCAGTTGCCGCCTCCATCTTCTGGGCTCTGCCTCTTCCATGCTGCCAGCCAGATGAAAGCTGCCGAGTGGTGTGTGCAGTATCCAGAGGGTTAATGTTTCCCCCTCTGAACTGTATGGTGCTCACCAGGAAACTGGGTTTGCTGTGATGAGAAATCTAGTTTCTTTCATTCACAGGGGTCTCTCCTGCACCCTGGACTGGCAGGTGCGGGGGGACATGGTGCCAGTGAGAGTCAGACTGCAGAATGAGGTTCAGACTGGGATGTTTGTCCTGCAGACCTGACCCCCAGGTTGTGGGAGATGTTGGGGAGGGTGGTTTGTGGGAAACATGGCAGTGCAATATGGAACAGGAGAAGGTGGTTGGAAATCAATTCCAGGTCTAGTCCCAGTCTTGATAAAAAGCCTTCCATCTGAACCAGGTTTGGGTGCACTTTGTCCTCTGGACTACTTTGTGCTGAAACCGGATGGGAACCTTCCAGTATCTGTAGTGTGGATGGGCCCTAGAAGTACCATGTGGCTGATCTGGTGATGCTATTGATGATGCTGTTCCTGAACTTCTGTGGAATCTCCCAGCCTCATCTCCATGGTCCGTTATCGCTGTGACACCAGTTCAGGAAGCCTGTTTTAAACACAACTGCAAACCCCTGGAGATCGCCAGGAGCCTTCAGTGAATCCTGCTCTCATCATTACACTACTGATGCCCAAGAATAACTTGGCTGGGGGCTTAGAGCCAAATTGCTCTTTACACCCTACAAGAAGGCAGATGGTTCGACAGCCATGGAAACAGATAAAGCACAGGACAGTGCTGATGTGCCCCGATTGGGAGCTGGAAGGACTGCCTTCAGGGATCAGAGCCTCGTTCTCTCTCCATGGCACATCCGATCCTTGGCCTTTCCACTTTCAGTTCGCACCAGTAACAGTGATGGCTTTGTGGAGATGACATTTGTCCATTGGAAGTCCAATCAAGACCTTATAGACTCATTCTGTTTTCCAGGCACTTCCGGAGCTGTTTGTGGTTCAGTATCACCAGATACTGTCCAAATGCTTCTGCTTTCCTGGGAATCTTATGAGGTCAAAGCCAAGAGATAAAGATTAACCAAGACAAAGCTGCTGTCAATATTTGCCAAGAGTACAATAAACCTTGGTATTGTCTGAGAGCCTGGGTGGTGGATTGTTCTGCAAAGCACGATCATTAAATGAATCGATGAACAAAACATCAGCTTGGATCGCACAGGCTGCCCCAGGAAATTGCATGGGAAGGCACCACTCGATCAGGGGACGCTGCTGCAGGGGCTTTCCGAGGCCCATGTCTGGTAGCTGATTGGTGTCCTGTCTGAAATGGATTTGATAAGTCTCAGCCCACTTCCCAGGAGCCACAAATCCAGATCAACAAAGCTGTCAGCACGCTTGAGGCTCATTGCGGGTGGCTGGGCATGAGCATGCCACATGGACTGAGTGCCCGTCTGGTGCTTCTGGTTCAGGGGGGAAGCTGTGTGGGAGAGGGGAAGCTTGCACGACTGCTGCCTGCACGGCAACTTGTTCGATGGACAAATAAAAAGCCTATGCCCAGTGCTGAGAACGCAGGCGGGTAGGTGCTGAATTTGCTCATACAACCTGAGAAGACTTCAGAAGTCATGTTGGGGAAGGGGGGAATAGGATGCAGGTAAGAGAGAGAATTTTGTCCCCTCTCCTCCCCCCAGCACCTGGGACCCCTACTTCCTAAAGTTACAGACGCTGAATGAAATAAATGAGTGAAAATCATTGCAAAGTCTTCTCCGTCTAGTGAGGCCTCATGGATGTCCTGGGGAAGCAAGTGGAAGCCGCGGGTAGTTGCTGGTTGCAGTTCAATAGTGTGAATCTTAGTGGTGTAGGAAAACTTTCCTTGCTTATTTTTCCCCATGACTGGTCCTATTAAAGCCAATGGGATTGCCTCACCAGAATGGACAACGTCCTGCCCACAGCAGTGGCCCATATCAGAGGCGTCAGAGACAGAACTGTACCCTGGTGTAAAGCCCCTTATTTTATCCTGGTTCCCTGCTGCTGATCAGCTGGTGCCCTGAAGCCTGGAGATCAAGAGCTCGTTTTCTTTAATTCTCCCTCGCCTGACTGTGGAGGTTGCTTTTGGGAGTCATATGCCCAAGTCCCTCCATGATGCTTTAGAGACCCGGTGAACAGTGAAACCCACTGATCTTGGTACCTGACTGTTCTCCACCAGCCTAGAGACTGTTCTTGACACTGATATCCAGAGCTGCTCAGCACTGCTGGGCTGAATGTGGCTTCTCTGAACTGGTGCAGGCTAGAGCATGGGGTGAGATTGGTGAAATACATGATCATGTGATCCTGATGGCCTCAGCAGCCACCCGGATGGGGCCACACAACTTACACCTTAGCAGTGACTCACCTTCCTGGTCTCTGTCTGCTCAGCTGGAGAGGATCCTGGGGCACTGTAAATGAAGATTGGACAGAACAGTAGAAAACAGCACAGGGCACAGTCTGGCACTGGCAGAGGGATGTGACCTACTTGGTTTTCTCTGTTGTGTGCTTCTTGTACTCTCCTGCTCCCTGCCCCAGCTCTCCATCACGTTCCCTTACTTTCTCTCGTTAGCTGAATGTCATTTAGACTTGCCTTCAAATCTCCCTGGAGTTGCTCCGGCTTCATAGCCCCCTTCTCCCTGCATCTGCTTCCGGCTCTTCTGCTTGCCAACCAGTCTTTCAGATCTTGTGTCCTCGTCTTTTCCCAACGTGCCCTTGCACTATGCTCCTGGGATTTCTCCCTCAGCCTCCTGCTTGCCACCTCCGTCTCTCCTATCTCATACTCACCTCACACCCAGCCCACTGCTCTGACTGCCATACGCCTCACACTTCTCCCCTCTGCTCTGTGTGAGCTAGGGCCGCCTAGAGGATTCCGCGGGCCTGGGGCCGTCGGCGGCAGGCGGCTCTCGTGGACCTCTCGCAGTCGTGCCTGTGGAGGGTCTGCTGGTCCCGCGGCTCCGGTGAAGCATCCGCAGGCACGCCTGCGGGAGGTCCACCGGAGTCGCGGGACCGGCAAGCGGCAGGGCGTCCCTCGCATGGCGAAATGTCTAGAGCCGGCTCTGTTCGGCGGCGGGGGGCCCTTCCATTCTGGACCTGTGGCGGGGGCTCCCCGCAGGCGAATTACCACCGAAGCGGGATCCGCCGCCGAAGTCCAGCCCGCTCTTCGGCGGTAATTTGGTGGCGGATCTTTGGGGCACTTCAGCGGCGGGTCCCGGAACGGAAGGGCCCCCCCCACCGAATTACCGCCGAAGACCGGGCTGCACTTTGGCGGCAGGTCCCGCTTCGGTGGTAATTTGCTGGCAGGGGGTCCTTCCGCCCCATAGCGGAAGGACCCCCCCGCCGGTGAAGACCAGGAGTGGAAGAAGCTCCAGGGCCCGGTCCTGCAAGAGTTTTCCGGGCCCCCCGGAGTGAGTGAAGGACTCCGCTCCAGGGACCCCGAAAAACTCGCATAGGGGCCCCTGCAGAGCACGGGGCCTGCGGCAAATTGCCCCTCTTGCCTCCCCCTGGGTGGCCCTGGTGTGAGCTCCCCAACCTGCTCCATGCTTACAGTTGACCTTGTCTCCATCTCCTTTGGTTTCTATCCCATCGCTCCAGCCTCTTGCCCACATTCATCCTTGCTTGGTCCTAACCACCCCTCCATTCCTGCTCCATAGCTCTCGCACAGTTGAAGTAGGGCTGGTAACTCACCTCCAGCATGTCGTCTCCTATCACTTCACCATAGGCTTTGTTCTCACCCCACCCCACACCTACCCAGGTACAGTCGGTTCC
The DNA here is from genome assembly GCF_007399415.2 of Gopherus evgoodei. NCBI lineage: Eukaryota > Metazoa > Chordata > Testudines > Testudinidae > Gopherus > Gopherus evgoodei. The sequence goes on along the minus strand of NC_044336.1, from coordinate 6,512,937 downwards.
ACTTGGAGAGTTGGGTGAGCCTCTGAATGCAAGTTACTTCTCAGGTCTTGTCTAGATGAGGACTGAAGATGTGACGTTAGCATATGGTAGCTAATGCGTTTTAAAAGATCAGGTGCCCTCCTGGTCTTTACCTCAGCTAAGTTCAGCAAATGTTAAAGAGACACGCTTGATGCCAGCAATTTACTGGCTTCTCTTGCTCCTGTGTGATCCAAGTTGCCGTCAGTGAATTGCTTTTCTCTTTCCCCACAGGGATTTCGTACCAAAGGCTGGTGAGGGCGGAGCAGGGACTGTCCATGAAGAGCTGCCAGAGCTCCACCATGTGAGTGCTGCTGTGGGAAGATGGGGGCAGCTTAGTGTGGTCTAGCAGCAGGTCTCCCTGGAACCACCACTGCTCTTTCCAGAGTGCTCATAATCAAGGGGCAGATGCCAAGCTAGGGCAAGCAGCCCGTACAACGTCACCCTAGATGCAGATGCAGCTGGGTATGAGTTCAGGGGGAGAAGGCAGTGGAGAACAGCACCGAACTAATGGCAAAGGCATACGGATAAAGTAGAAATCACAGCATTCCCATAGTGGCCATCCTGGGCCCTCCCCACGTCTGGTGTGTGCGTATGTGTTTGCTGACACCCCATGGTGGGAAATGCGTCGTCTTGAGGAGAACAGGATGGGGAAAAGAAGGGGCTGATCCATGCCTTGTGCCCAGAGAATGCTTGGTCCGATTTCCATGAGTTGGAGAGCAGAGAAGATCCAAGGTGACGTGCCTTAGCCAGAAGGGGTGCGGGGCAAAGGTTGGAGGGAAGGGAACAGCTTCATCCCATCCCAGGCAGGAAGTTTGACAGGGTTCATGCTTGATCAATAAAAGCACCGTCTCTTGACAAATAAAGAGGCCAGCACATAGCCAGGAGTATGTGACTGAGACAGAGGAGGAAGGTGGGGCACTTATCTGGGCCTTCGATCCCTTCCTCCCTTTGCTATCACCCTCATCTGTAAATATGAAAGTGTGAACACGGAGCTGATCTCTCTCTAGCCTGCTATTAGCAGCCACTGCTGGCTCATGTGCCCCTATTGTGTGCATTTTTTATTTCGGGCTTGTCGGTATGCAAGTTTGACTGCTTTAAATATACCAGTGTGGTTAAAATGTTACAACAGCACATCTCCCAGTGAGGATGCAGTGATAAAAGCATAAAGGTGCTTTATACCAGGCTAGCTATCCCTGTATGGGAAAGGAACTAAAGCCATGTCTACATCTAAAATTTTGCAGCGCTGGTTGTTACAGCTGTATTAGTACAGCTGTATAGGGCCAGCGCTGCAGAGTGGCCACACTTACAGCAACCAGCGCTGCAAGTGGTGTTAGATATGGCCACACTGCAGCGCTGTTGGGCGGCTTCAAGGGGGGTTCCGGGACGAGAGAGCAAACCGGGAAAGGAAACCAGCTTCCCCGCGGTTTGCTCTCTCGGTCCCGGAGCCAGCCAGCAAACCGCAGGGAAGGAGACCTGCTTGCTCGGGGTTCCGGGACCGAGAGAGCAAACCGGGAACGCCGCGGTTTGCTCTCTCGTCCCGGAGCCAGCCAGCAAACCGCAGGGAAGGAGACCTGCTTGCTCGGGGTTCCGGGACCGAGAGAGCAAACCGCGGCGAAGCTGGTTTCCTTTCCCGGTTTGCTCTCTCGGTCCCGGAACCCCGAGCAAGCAGGTCTCCTTCCCTGCGGTTTGCTGGGTGGCTCCGGGACCGAGAGAGCAAACCGCGGCGTTCCCGGTTTGCTTTCTCGGTCCCGGAACCCCGAGCAAGCAGGTCTCCTTCCCTGCGGTTTGCTGGGTGGCTCCGGGAACGCGAGAGCAAACCGCGGCGAAGCTGGTTTCCTTTCCCGGTTTGCTCTCTCGGTCCCGGAACGCCGAGCAAGCAGGTCTTCTTCCCTGCGGTTTGCTGGGTGGCTCCGGGACCGAGAGAGCAAACCGGGAAAGGAAACCAGCTTGATTACCAGAGGCTTCCTCCTTCCACGGAGGTCAAGAAAAGCGCTGGTAACTGTCTACATTGGATTACCAGCGCTGGATCACCAGCGCTGGATCCTCTACACCCGAGACAAAACGGGAGTACGGCCAGCGCTGCAAACAGGGAGTTGCAGCGCTGGTGGTGCCCTGCAGATGTGTACACCTTCAAAGTTGCAGCGCTGTAACTCCCTCACCAGCGCTGCAACTTTCTGATGTAGACAAGCCCTCTGTTACACCGGTATTTGGTGTGTTAATACCAGTGTAACCACGCTAGCAGTTGTACCAGTATAAATATGTAGGTAAAAAAAAAATCATACCCCATAACCCACATATTTCTACCAGTACAAAATCTGTGTATAGACTAGGCCTGGGCATTATACAAAGCTTGTGCCCATTACCTGAGACTGTGGGCCTATTGAGGCCCTAGTACTGCAAACCCTGCAGCATGTGCTCAGCTTTAAGCAAGTCCTGTTGATTACACTGGGACTGCTCACCTGGTTAAAGTTAATCACCTGCTTAAGCACTTTGCTGCACCAGGGCCTTAGCAATTAACATGCAACTAGAGGCTGCTGTTAGTATGGAGAAGAAACTCCATTGCTGTGCTTAAGGAGTGCCTCTGTTCCCCACTGCTCTGCCTCAGGGTGTGTGCTGTGTCCTGGAGGTTAACAACCTCCGCCTCTGATGAAATAGCTGGGAGTCCAGTTCCGAAAGCAGGGGCTTTCCTCTGAGACCATCCATCCCAGGTATTTAAATCTAGGGACTCTTAGTTTGAGCACCTTGGTCAATCTCTGCAGCAGCAACTGCACATTGGGAGAGAGACGGGTCTTGTATGGTCTATACCCTCTCATGCCCTGGATACGTTCAGTCACACCTGGAAGCTAGCAAGGATCTGGTGCATCTGCCAAGATCTCATGTGGATCCGGTAGCCAACCCCATTAACCAAGATGCTCTCCCAAGGGCAAGTTTTGTTTTTCTTCTCTTACTCCATTGCCCTTTCTGTCCTTCCCCCGTCGTGTGTGATCTGTCTCATTTAGACTGCAGGCTGTTTGCGGAAGGGACCTGGTGTCTGTCTGATGAAAGGGCTGTAGCACTGTGTGCAATCACAACGGTCTAGATTTAGGCCACTGTCAACATACACTTCCTGCTCCATGCCCAGCCTGTGCTTTGGTAAAACAGCCTGTGGCCTGGCACAGTTGGCAGTTTGTGCTGATGGGAAGCCCAGGGACCAGAGTGCTGGGGCCCATCTGCCAAGCACTGACAGAGCAAAGCTGGTCTATAGATGCCATTGCTGACAGTGCATAAGGGTGCAGGGTGGGGGGAGCTCGGCAGTGCTGTGCGTGTACAGTAAACTGGGATAATGAGGTGAAGGGCTTCTCTCAGGCTCCGTGTTCCTGTAACTTGGAAGGATTTCACCATCTGGTAGGTGGAATAGTTTGGAATTGATCAAATGCCACACAAAGCTCCCAAGTTCCTCTGCTCCCCAGGTCTTGCTAACAGTGCAACTATTATTTATTATATCTATTCCCATGCCAGGGTTCAGTTTGCAAGGTGCTGTTTAATTAACCCTGAAGCTGCAGTGGGTTGATTTATTTTATGCTCACGAACCACCATCTCGTGTTGCCCTTAGCACGGTTCTGCTGCTCAACCCCTCTGAGGTTCAGAGCGAATACCTGTCTGTCGCCAAGAAGATGAGCACCATGGAGCACACCCAGCACAGCACCTTCGTCATGCTAATTGGACACATCTACCAGGCCACTTTTGGGACCAAGTGCGATTTGGGCAGCTTACAGAACATCTTGAAGGTAGAGCGAGTCCTACATTCTGCTTGGAGGCCTTTGAACGAGAGCAGTTCTATCCCCGATGCACAGGGTGATTTTTTTCTGTGCTGTTAAGCGGTGGTCTCCATCCCAGAGATGGCTGCATTTCCATGCTGACCCTTGTGCAATTCACGGATCAGTTTGGTTGCACAGTGCATCTGAGGATGCTGCATGAATGTAAATTGTCTCGTGAGTTGCAAGAGGGAGGTGAGATCTCGCAGCAGTTCAATTCAGAAGGTAGAAACAACTTTTCATGCCCATTATTTTACAATGAAACAATGGGAAACAGTGATGAATAGAGCTGGTTGAGTTGTCATTCAAAATTTAAAACCAAACAGAACACGGTTTCAGCAATGATTTCTCAAGGAAAAAAGTGTGGTGTTGTACTTTTTTTGTTAAATTTATAATGAAACATTTAAAAGTATTTTTTGAAACTTTTTTATGGTGGTGGAGGGGGAAGTCCCACTTTTTTCTCACTACTTTACTACTTTGCCCTGCCCTGCCCTGCCTTTTCATTTTTTTAACCCACTGGAAAAAAGGGGTCAGAAGGCAAAGAAGGAGGAGGGAAGAGAAGAGATCTAAAATTCAAAGTTAACAAAAATTCCCATTTTCTTTTTTTTTAATAGTTTAAATTTCCCCTCCAAACAAAAAAAATAGATTTATTTGAATGAAATTAAGACATTTTCCCCAAAAAATTTTCATGGGGGGTTCACTTACCTCTGCCCAGGAGTATTTCTGGAAGAAATGAGTGATGCTTCATGGAGAGACACCCACACATTGACAAGCTGTCTCTGAATCTCTGTGCTCTCTTTAGTCCAAGACCTTAGAAGAGCTCTCAGAGATCCATTCTCACACCACAGAAGCTCAGGAGCTGGCAGTCGTTACCAGCGACCCTGTCGAAGCCAGGGAACAGCTGAAGTCCATGCTGCAGGACATTGTGGCTGAAGCAGGCTTTCCTAATATCACAGGTATGAGAGTGAGTGGGGTTGTTCTCATTCAGGGGTAGGCAACCTATGGCACGGTTGCCAAAGGCGGCACGCGAGCTGATTTTCAGTGGCACTCACACTGCCCAGGTCCTGGCCACTGGTCCAGGGATGCTGCATTTTAATTTAGTTTTAAATGAATCTTTTTAAACATTTAAAAAACCTTATTTACTTTACATACAACAATAGTTTAGTTATATATTATAGACTTATAGAAAGAGACCTTCTGAAAACATTAGAATGTATTACTGGCACATGAAACCTTAAATTAGAGTGAATAAATGAAGACTCGGCATACCAGTTCTGAAAGGTTGCTGACCCCTGTTCTAATTTATACAATGTTTTACTTTTCTTTCTCTGGCCTGGTCCGTCATATACGTTAGCTGCTCTGTTTTGAGAGATAAGGAGTGAATGCTATGAAGCATGAAATCCTTGATTGGACTACGTTTCAAAAGTAAAACAAAAAATCTGTTCTGGCTCACTCCCTCATGATGAGCTGGTCTTTGGGGCTTTCTTCTTGGTCGTTTCTTTTTCTGCTCCAGAATCTCAGCTTTTATTTAAAAAAAAAAAAGTCTCTAACCCTTATGATTAGGAAGAAAACTTTCAAAACACAAACTGATTGTAACAGTTATCCCTGCCTGGGTCTGCAGACAGCCTGAAATTATAGCTCTGAGAGCTCTGAACTGCCCCACTCATGCCTAGCATGGATCGCTTTAAATGTCGATGTTGTGAACCTTTTTTGCTGCTGCTGAAAGCTCTCTCACAAGGAGAATGCCTGACTGTATGGTGAAGGTCTGCGTGATCGGCTGTGAGCAATGGCTCATTGTGATGTCATGACAGAGTGTGGTGTGGGTTGTGGGCAGAGTTTGGGAGTTCCATTCCAACCTGATCTCTGGACCCAGCAAGGCAGAGGGGCGGAATGGAGCACAAAGCAGCATCTTAGCCCCATTGAGGGGGGACAGAGCCCAAGGAGTCCCCCCAGCTGAGTTTGGCAGAGGTTGTTTTGTTTAACACGTGCACCGTCTGTGGTGAGAAGATTCTCACGTTGCTGTCCTACATGGGTGGAGCTCATTTTGTGGGAGGAGCTAGTGAGAATTCACTGCTTCCTCCTCTCCCCACATTCATCCCTGGCTGTTAGAGTGAATCACTGGTGGCATCACTTGCTGGAGAGGAGTGGGGGATGGGGCCCACAAGTGGAAGAGGGGCCTTGATGTTGGAACTTTTCACTTCAGTCAACGCTTTCCTGTGCTGACTTAAACTGGCCCTGAATAAATTTAGGCTGGAAATGAAAGATGGTTTCTAACCATCAGAGGAGAGAGGTTCTGTAATGGCCCTTCCAATGGGAGGGGAGGCGAACAATCTAAATGGTTTTGAGATGAAGCTAGATAAATGTATATGAATGGGATTATGAGATGGAGCTAGATAAATGTATGAATGGGATTATGAGATGGAGAAGCCTGCAATAGCAGGGGACTGGATTCAGTCACGGAGGAGGTGCCTTCTCACTCTGTGGTCCTAACTTGCCACTTGCTCTTCTCTCTTCTCAGGGGTGGCCCAGTCAGATAAACTCCACACTGTCCCCATCCCCGTTGCTCGATGCTACACTTACAGCTGGGACAAGGATAATTTCGGTAAGGCTAAAACTCACCCACAGTGGATTGCCAGCTTGGCTGAGGAAGAACTCCCCTACCCCCCATGGCACTGGTGTACAAAGAGAGCTGTATCGTATTTGACTTCCTCAGAAGCATGGAGCCAGTGGCGGAGGCAGGATCCTAGACCAGAGAGGCTCTCAAGCCCCGATCTTGCAAACATGCACGTGCTTAATTTGAAATGTGTTGAAGTCATTGGTGCTCCTCGCAGGATTCAAGTTAAGCATGTATGTGGGTGTTTGCAGAACTGAGACCTGGCTCTGTGCTGATCTGGTACCTTCCTGTGTTCCTAGAATGTAGATAATGTCAAGAGAAATAATGGTCCTTGATGTTGAAAATGTACGTTATTGGAACCTACCTAGTACTTGGATGGAACGTTCTCTAGGACAGGGTCTGCCTTTCGGTTCTGTCTCTGTACAGTGCCCAGTACAATGGGGACCTGGTCCATGACGGGGGTCCTAGGTATGACCACTATACAGACAATTAATAATAATACAACTATAATAGGGTGGTGTGCCCCTTTAAGAGTCGGGGAGCTTGTGGCCAGCTGCGGAGAGGTCAGGGATTGCCGTAAAGGGCTGAAAGAGCTCAGTTGAGGAGGGAGCCTGCAGGAAGGAAGTTGGCTCCTGGCAGGTCCTGGAGCAGTGGGGAGAGACACAAGGGGAAAGGCCCCTGGGTCCCTGCCACCTGCTTGGGTCTGGGAAATAACTCTGTGTCACTTGGTGAGTTTTGTGTTCAAGTGACTAAACCACAGCACAAAGCAAGAGTCTGAAAGAGGCCTGGGGCATGGCGTCAGCCCTTCCAGGCTGGACAGGCCAGCTGTCCTACAGCAACTTTGCCAAATTGTAGTGGCCCGCTTGGGGGTAAGTTTAGCTCCCTCGGCAGAAGGCTACACTGGAGGTGGAGGTGCGAGTCCCAGTTTGAGAACTCTGCTAAAAACAGATGTTCAGCCACCATAGCTGGAGCAGCAGGAGGGCTAGCCCTGCTGAGTTGGTGCCTGTGCTCTAGGAAGGGTACATACACAGGGTGGCTAACCCCTCGCCCTGCAGTGGCCATGCTCTGTTCTTAGCACACTAGCTCGATGAAAACTAGTGTGGGTATGTCCACCCGAGCTGGGAATTTCACCTCCAGCTCCAGTGTGGGCGTACCCTTTGAGCAGCAAAATACTGGGAGTTTCCATTGTCCTCAGGGTAGGGTCAAGTGAGCAGGGTGTTTTTGTGCCTGGCCTGGTAATTTCCTCCCCCCTCCCGCACATGGCAATTTTGCAAGCGAAGCTGCTACCTCTCTTTTACTCCCAATCCCTGCTTATGGCAAATCTCTGTGTTTCTGTGCAGTCAATGGTAGCAGGCCCCAAAAAGCTACATCAATTCTGTCGCTCTGAAAAACTGTTGGCCCACTTTCTCCTCCCCTGGGTTTGTCTGTTTCATTCTTCTCACTGAGTACATTTTTGTCAGGGAGCCAGTCACCTGTAGGTGGCATTATCACTTTCCGACCTGGCTGGTTATCTTGAATAGTGTTAAAATACATTTTAATTGGGTGTGGGTGTAAGTAGTAGAACTAGTTGACAATCCAAGTTGAAAGGAAGCGAAACAAATGTTAGTTTACTTTTGTGTTTGAAAACAAACAAAACAAAAACTTTCATTTGAAAGAAAACTGACTTTTGTTTCAAACTTTTTTTGCATAACAAATGTTATTGAAATCAAACAGTTTTCATGAAAGTGTTCAGATTTTGACAAAACTGCTTCCCTCCGCCCCCCACTCCCACCCCCCCCCCACACACACACACCAAAAACACTTTTTTTGGTCAGAAAACATTGACAACGTCTGACAAGACGACTTCTGGACACAAGTACATTTGGTATTAGTGTGGGATGGCTCAGAAAGGAAGGGATGGAAGTTCCACCACTGGGTCATATGAGGCTGGACAAAGTAGTGGAGAACAACACTCTAGAGGATAGTTCTTCACTGGCTCTAGGGTGGACGGGCTGAGAGGCCTGATATACCCCTCCCATCTCCCATGTTGTGGTGCTTAGGCTTCTGTGCTGGCTCTGATTCTTTCAGATATTCTCAGAGACATACTTGACAAGGAGTGCGATGTTCTTAAGCCGGTGCTCTTGGAGGATGAGGAGGAAGAGGAGACAGAAACAGATGGCTGTTCTCCACAAAGAGACTCACTCCTTTCCTCCATTTCGGCGGTTTCCAAGGACTCTGTATACTCGGAGTTATCAGAGGAGGCATCGAAGCATTCGCGGATGTCTCTCTTCACCACTTCCAAGGACTCCATTTCGGAGCTGTCGGTGGTCTCCAGGAGGTCCTTGAAGTCCTTTGTGTCTAGCCTCAAGGACTGCATGGACAGTGGCTATGTCGAAGACAGTGACGAGAGCTCTCTCGATCTGGTGGGGAGGCCAGACCTGAAAGAGGAGATGACAGTTCACAAGCAGAGGCAGAGACTGGCCAGCAAAATCTGCAAGCTGTTCAAGAGCAAAAGCCATCTGGTCTTGCGGAGAGACGTAAGGGACTATCCCGACACTGGTTCGCTCTCCCTGCCTCTGCGCCGGGCCGAGAGCCTGTGCAACCCGGAGGCCAAGCACCGTATCCCAGCGCGCTCCCGGAGGGCTCTTTCCTTGCCCCAGCACGTGCTGAGTCAGCGGCTCCCGCAGCACCATGTAACACCGAATGTGTGCATCCAGCGCAGGCCCTTCCTGAGCTACGACGAGGACACCAAGATCTCCACGCTGCGCGTCGTGGTCTTTGGGTCAGACCGCATCTCAGGGAAAGTGGCCCGGGCGTACAGGAACCTTAGGTGAGTGGGACGGCGCCAGAGGAACCTGGCTCCCATTCCTCGTGTATATTTACCCAGCCCTCCCACCACACGTCCCCTTACGGAGTCCAAGGGCCAGGCCTCTGATGGTGTCAATGGATGTAGCTCTGTTGATATCCATGAAAGGTAGGCCCAGATCCCCTGGCTGTACTCCGGTGCAGACTGTGCTGTGAGGCAATGATGAGGGATTGGGGTCCCACTGTTAGCCTCCAGGACTGAGGCCTAGTGACGTTCCCTTCACCACACTCAGTGCTGTCCCTTCGTGGTGCACGTGGCAGTGCCTTGTGCTGTGGTGTTGTGCAGATCTCCTCGTGTGATGCACTGTGTGAACATCCGACAGAAGGCCAGTCCCTGCCCCAGAGAGCTTATGAGCTAAGTAAAGAGTGTTGGGCTGCTTCTGCGCTGTTTCCCTCACTGTGCACACAACTGTTTGTGTGTGGGCAGGGATCACGTGCGTGCCTTACATACCTGACACTAGTCACACCTCGTTCGTGTTAACACAATGGGCTCTCTGCAGTTCTCTCCTTCCCTTCCCCGTTCTAGACTACAAGAAATTGATTGCCCATTACTGACAAGGTACTTCAAGCTGCAGTTTTTCTACATCCCAGTGAAGAGGAGCTGCCTTACCTCATATGCACCACTGACACATCCTCCTCCCTCTCCAGGAGATCCTCATCTGAGAGCCTCAGGACAAACGGTATGTGCTGTGCCTGCCGTCGGACCAGCTCCTAGTGTAGAGACCTGCCTGCATCTCACAAGCAGCGCCACACTTGGCCCTCACTGGTTCTCCTCATGGCTAGCTCAGCAGAGAGGCCAAGTACAGAACAGGCCAAGGGCACCTGAGGCTGGCAGGGTTGGGGCAGGGAGGGAAACTTTTCCTGTCCCTAGCTGTTCTGTAGGCAGTCTGCCTTCTCAATGGCCATTAGTGCAATATCTTCTGCCAGCTCAAAATCCACCCGCAGTAAGTGAAATAAGTGAAATAAACCGGTCTGGGAGGGTATGTCTACACTGCAACTGAACACCTGTGGCTGGTTTATGTCCGCTGACTTGGGCTCAGGCTACAGGGCTGTTTAACTGCTGAGCTCTGGGACCATCCCGCCTCCCGGGGTCCCAGAATCTGGGCTCCAACCTGAGCCTGAACGTCTACATCACAGTTAAACAGCCCCATAGCCTGAGCCCCACGCACCCGAGTCAGCTGATGTGGGCCATCTGCAGGTGTTTGTTTGCAATGTAGACATCCCCTGAGTGACTGTCTGTCTGGTTTCAGGAGTCCAGCTCAGCTGGGGCACAAAGCAGCACCAACGACATCTCCCACTACATTGGGATGTTGGACCCATGGTACGAACGCAATGTTTTCGGGCTGATTAACTTGCCCACGGACGTCCTGTGTCAGGTATGTCCGGGAGCTCAGGAGAAAATGAGCTTGGCTTTGGGTCATTACTCCACTCTCCCTTTCCGTGTGTTGACATGGGGCGAGGGTGGGGGGGTGTCTCTCCCCTTCATCTGGAGTATCCACCATCAGCTGGGCCAATGGTCTGCTCCAGGATGGGTCTAGTTTTGAGCTGTCCTGTGAGATCCAGGTTGGGAGTCAGCTTGAGGCTCTCCTGGGGGTGAACATTGCCAGCCTCTGGGGAGTGGTTGGTTCCAGCCTGACCCACCCTGTTGCTCTGCCTCTTCTGTGAGTCTGTTCACAGGATAATGCACAGGAGACTGTGCATTAGGAGACTAACTGGCCAATAGGGAGACATTGGGGGAAACTCTGGGGCGCAAATTGTGTTCTTGCTGTTACTTCCCACATTGGTCATCCCCTGGGCGCCATTCTCAGCAGAGAGGCCAAGGAGGCTGACCTGGTCCCAGCAAGGTGGGGTGGAAGTATGTCTGTGGGGGAACTCGCCCAGCCGCTGCATCTACTCAAAGGGTTTTAGTCTCCAGGGCTGCGACTCCAGCACCTTTCCCCAGCACCGATGGCCTCCCAGCCCTGTGCTGAACAGCAGGTACAGAGCGGGTTTTCATTTCACCTCCTTGTGCCTATGCCAGCAATCTGCCAAACCCGAGGTGGAGCCTACAGAGGAGTCCAGGGAGCAGCTGCCCATCTTGGCTGACATGGTGCTTTACTACTGCCGGTTTGCCGCTCGCCCGGTGCTGCTGCAGCTCTACCAGACAGAGGTATGCAGGACGGGGCCTCTCCATCCCACCTTGCACTGGGCTTTGTGAGCACTTCTGTCTTTGCATAGCTCAACTAAGGACTCCAGTACCATCCTCTGCGAGGCAAAGGTTTCCTCAGGACTGATACGTCCATGATGCTCAAGGGTTTGTCCAGTTTCTCCCTGCACCTATGTTTCCAGGGGCGTGTGCAGGAATTTAAATTTGAATGCTTTTGGAGGGGCACGTTAAACACACACAAATGAAAGGTTCACGTGACCTGCCCCCCCCCCACCATTTCTCGAGACGCCTCTGGCAGGATGCCCAGCAGTGAGGAGGCATCAGCAGCTCCCCCTGCAGGAGGCACTCTCCATTCCCTCCAACCCCAGCAAGGAGGAAGCAGCCAGACAGCTGGCTGCAGGGTCCTTGCCCCCACCCCTACAGCTGCAGCCTGCTGCTTCTCCTTCCCTGTTGTGGGAGTCCCAGCGCTGCTGCCTGCTCTGCAGATGCCCACTGAGGTGAGTCAGGGGCTGGAGGCAGAGGCAATGCGTGGGACTCCAACAGCAGGGAAGCAGAAGCTGCAGCTGTAGGGGTGGGGGGAAGAGGAGCTCAGCCAGCAGCCGCCCTGTTGCTTCCTCCCTCACCGGGCTTCAGGAGCACACAGAGATTTGGGAGGAGGCAGAGGTGCCCCTGCTCGCACCCCCCTTGTGCATGCCCCTGTGTGCTTCCATTAGTCAATCCATCTCCTTCTGCTTTATCACCATGGTAGAGCCTGGTATGCAATTGCCCCTTCCTGCATTAGCTAATGGTTCATGATGGACTGATGTCCCTGCTGATCCTGGTGATAGAGCTGGTGTAGGAGGCTTCTGGGTGATAAATCTATTTCAGGAGCACCTGTTAACCAACAGCGACCTCCAGAGAAACTGAGGTGCTGCCATTGTAGAATGCAGTGGTTCCCAGATCCCTGGGGATGGTTTGAAACATAGTTCAGATCACACCATAAAGTCTCCAACCTCCCCACTGCTCTCTCCTGATACCCTGGTCCCTAAGAGAGGATGGATGTCCCGTGGACAACTTCTCAGCTAACTTGTCTTCCTTTCCCCATATATATGTGGCTCTTACCAGTGCTAACAATTACACACACGCTTTGCCTTCTGAAATCCCTGCCAGGAGCCTGTTCCCCAAAGCCTGCTCTGTCCAACATGTAGAGATTGAAGGAAGGTTCTTGTCATCCTGTGCTCTGATAACAAGGTGATGGGTGTGGGATGAATACGTAGGTAGTAATGGTAGCAAACATTTCTCAGAGTAGAAATGCTGCTGTCGGGTTGCTGTGACTTGCCCTGCTAGGATTTTGTAGCTTGAAGGGTTCTCTCTCCTTGCACTGCTTCATTTGAAGGCATTATGCTATTAGGAATATGCCCTGCTCCCTCATTGTGCAGTGTATTCATTGCGCATCTCTCTCTTCTACCCCGCCCCCAACAGCTAACCTTCAGTGGTGGTGAGAAGACGACTGAGGTCTTCATTCACTCCCTCGAACTGGGCCACTCCGCTGCCACCCGGGCCATCAGGGCGTCGGGTAGGTATCAGATCTGGACACACGTGTTTTCTTGCTTTCCTAAAGTCTCATGCATTACAGATTCTGTAGTGAAACAATGGCAGCTTTAGAAATTGGGGCACAAATAGATTTGATGGTGAACGTTTAATAACCAGCTCCTTAGGGGAGCTAGAAAAACCCGGATGAACTGCACAGAGAAATCGGATTCACATTTAGGTTGGATTGCAGGTGGCTGGGGAGAGTGTTTCTCCAATAAACTCTGTGGTCGGTGAGCTGGGATATAGAAAGGGATTTTTACAAACCTGGAAACTAAAGCATCAAGAAACCTACATTTTCCCTTCTGTAACAGTCTTTACGATTTCTGCTTCTCAAAGAAGTTTTTTGTAACTTTCCCCTTGATCCAAAGTTAATTTATTTTAGCATAGCTAAAAACAGGTCCTTTCCCCTTCGTCAGGTCCTGGCACAGTACAGTGTCTTGGAAGCCAGCACTTCCTTTTTGTTTTGTTTTTTTGGTCTTTACTCACAGTTTCTTTTTCTGTCTTGATACTTCAGTTATAAAATCTCTTGGTTATACTCTCGTAAGCCTTAATTAGGCAAAGGAAAGAAACGGATAGATTCATAGATCTTTTAAAACAGGAAATATTATTTAATAGAAAACAGCTACAACCATGGACACACACGCAAGCATCCACACAGCTTCAGTTCCAATTTTGTCTCACTTGTACACCAGAGACCACATTCTGTTTGGAGCTCTGTGCAACACACACAGACTCTAGTGGCTAAATTATATACTGCAAGCAAACACATTATTAATTTGTTTTTTTCTTTTGGCACTGATTCCTTTTCTGTGCTCTAACTTCTTCTTACTGTCTCCAGGCAGAACTTACAAAGTTCTCTCCATTTAACTAGTTGGCCATATCCCCATAACTATGGACTTAACCAGGTTATGCTTCAATAGTGAAACCCATCAACAATTTTAATCTTTAAACAGTTAGGGCATAGTTTTGAACTGGGTTTCGATGATGCCGTTTTGCACCCACCCTTTTGCACCTGCAATAATTTTGTCTGGAAAAAGCATCAGTGAACTTCAGGCACAAAATTTAAAGCCCAATTTATGATTGGTACAAAATATACCCCCCACCCCCCAAAAAAGGAAGCCCATCTGGTAAACCAGCCCTTTACAGCTTTGTATTTTCCCCAAGACCCAACACTTACCCAACAGCTCCTGCTAATTTAATTTAATTTTTTCATTCTGTGGCGAGGTCTCTGGCTACTTATTGTGATTTATGCTGAAAATCCCCCATTAGCTTAGTCATGTGAAGCAGCTTTTAAGCGAACTGTAATTTTCCTTTTTGCTCCTCTGTCACATTCCAACAAAACAAGTGGAAGGCGTTTGATTCAGTATAATAAACAGGTTAACACTGATCCCCTTGACATTGCTTGGCTGTCCTGGGTATACTGAACAGCATGTTTTGACACAGAAATGATTTCTGGAAGTGGGAATGGGTGTCTGGCTTGGGATGGAATAGTGGAGCCCCATAAGATCAGGGTTCGAGTCCTGATGACGGTCTGAAGTAAAGTATTTGGTGGTGTTAGCTCTATCTTTAATAGGCAGCAGTCTTTATCAACTAAACCACCACACGCAGCGGGAGGAGTGGCTGGTCTTTCCTCTGAACTTGTTCATCCATCTGTAGTGATGCCCCATTCTGCTTTGTAGCAAGCTGAGGTACTCTAAGGCCACTTGTTCTGCTGTCAGCAGGACGCATGACTTGAGAGAGAGCGAGAAGCTGAACTCCTCAGAAATGGGGCAGCTTTTCCTAAGGTGGGAGAGATTGGTGTGAACATGTATTGAAGGGCAGGGAGAGAAAAGGCTGTTGTGTGACTTTAGCTTCTTTTTGTATTACAAAGGTCCAGGCAGCAAAAGGCTGGGAATTGACGGCGACAGAGAAGCAATCCCTCTAACACTACAAATCGTCCATAGCAAGGTAACTGGGTGGTAGTCCCATGGGGACAGAGGCTGCAGGAACTTCTTCAGCATTGTGTTGACCTCCACTGAGTCAGAGATTTTAGTAGGGTATATGAAGGAAATCTCTTTAAGTGGAGAGAGAAATAAACACAACTGAGAGCTACAATGGGCATGTTTAGTCTGAAGAAGACAAAGCTGAGGGGGAACCTGATAACAGTCTTCAAAGTGCTGTTCTAAAGACAACAAAGAGAAATTGCTCAAATGTTCTCCATGTCCACCAAGGGCAGGACAAGACATGATTGGCATCATTTGCAGCAAGGGAGATTTAGGTTGGATATTAAGAAAAATTTCTAACTTTAAGCACTGGAGCAGGTTCCTTAGGGAGACTGTGGAATCCTCATCACTGGAGGTTTTTACAAACAGGTTGGACAAATACTTGTCTGGGATGGTCTAGCTTTTGTCCTGCCTCAGCATTGGAGGATGGACAAGATGACCTCTTGAGGTCCCTTCCAGTCCTACATTTCTATGATTAGTAGAGTGTGTTAATATCCGTTGAGGGAGGATAGGGAGAATATCTTGTGATTCAGGGTGGAAGCTGATCTTTCCTCTCTGCAGAGTAGGGAAGGAGTCCCTCATACCATATTGCTGAACAACCAAGTGCATCATGGGGGGGGGTTGCCTTCAGGTATAGGTCGTGCATGAAGAGGGAGATCTGACAGGCTATCATGTCAGGGAACCTGGTTACAACATGAATACGTTTTGAAGTGTAGACAGGACTTTAAACTTAATACTGAGCTGTGGTGCAGCCCTGGAGAGTCTGTGCTGTAACCAGGTCTCCACATATTCTTCTACTTGCAATGCAGAGAGGTTCTTTATGGCCATGTTGCCTGATAAGGGGAATTCTTTGAGTTAATTGATTCTCCCTGTTGGGCCCTTTCTGAATGGGATTGGTGGCTATTTAAATGACAAGAGTTTAATCCCCAAGAGGAAAAATTAATTACCAATCGCTGCTCATATCTCACTCTCATCTCCTCCATGTGTTTGTTTCTGGAATATGAAAGGAACCTCATGTGAGACCGAAAGAAACCAAAATAAGGTGATATGTGAGGCTCTGAATTTCTGAAGGATAGTTGCAGTTTGTACTCTTCTGGCACTTGGCAAATACTAATAGTGTTTGCTGCATTTCAATAGATCCAGCAAATTACTTTGACCCTTGCTTGACATTAAAGCCCATGAGTTGGCTTCAGTGATCTAATCTGGTGCTTACAGTTAACTGTGGACTTAAATGCCTTGCTGGATCACAGCCTAAATGAGCTGAAAGCACTTTGGCTCCCTCTCTTCTACTTTCTGCTTCATTTATTGGCATAACCAGTGGTGGCCTCCAAGTAAGCAGGAAGTATGGTAGGCCCTATAGAAATACTGGCTCTTATTTCATGCTGGTAGATTTCCGTACTAAAGTAGTAAAAATCCTGAGAACAATCTCCGCCTGCTTATACCACTCCTTTTGTTGTTGCCAATTCAGCATCCTGTTTAGCTATTGAGTGTTAACCTACTATTGGAATGGATGGGAAGCTTGGGCATCTGGTAATGTGAGTACGCAGCAAGTACATTTAGCTAAAGGTACCAGGACCATCCAGCTCAGCGTAAATCCAGTTCTCTAGCTATGTCAGCCAGAAGGTCAGAGATGAGCAGAGCAATATCAGGGTGGAATGTGACCCGTCTCTCTGACTTGTGCCTGGTCTCTGCAGACAGCAATCAGTGGAAGGAGCCGCTGGAATGATATTGAAAAGGTCTGCACCTCTGTCAACCTCAGCAAGACCTGTAAAAAGTACGAAGACCTAGGTGAGTGCTGGTGCCCTTAAACCTTTGCGCAGGGGTAGTGGGAGAGGATGGAAAGTAGACAGCAGTGGTGCAGGAGAAGATATTAGAGATGGCCTATGTGCTTTGGGGCAAAACAAGTCGTGCCATCCTGGTTCAGGTCCCCTCCACCTTTAAGGCCGCTTTCAAGGATGAAAGGGCACTGCACTCTGTTCACTGCCCTGAGCCTTCCCCCAAAAGGTGCCATATGTGGCTCTGAGATATGAATGTCTCTCTATTGAGACCAGCAACTCCTCGTGCAGGCAGCAGAACAGCCATCTGAGGGTGCCGACCTTCAGTCTGTGCTGACCTGATCTGGGATGAAATGGGTCACAGAGGTGAAAGCTTCTGTGTCCCATTAACAAACCTCAGAGCCAGGGCTTAAATATTGTTTCCAAAATTATTCTGCATGGCGGACAGGTGCACATGGGATAAACATACCGCATGCCTAGGACAGGCAACAAAGGCCAGGAATGGGATGGTGTACAGGATCGGGGCATTGATTTCCCTAAGCGGGTTTTTTTTTTCTGCATGTTTTGTTAGTTAAAATGTTGTGCTGAGAATTTTACATTAGTTCCTTAGTAAAAGCCCTGGATTCGGACCCTCTGGCCGGCTGGCAGGAAAAGCCTGTGGAAACCTGGGGAGCAGATGCAGGCCTGTTGGCTAAAGCACTCGACCCAAAGCTCTGCCCGGCCCTGGAATAACTTTATATAGGGTCCTTGGAATGAACTAGACCTCTACTGTGTCCCGAGGGAGGCCCAGGGCTGGCTGAGAGACTGCTGGGTGGAGATGTTGCGGGGGTGAAATCTGCCTAGTAGCCATCTCCTTGCCATCCCTACCTCACTTGCTCTGAAGGGACCTGACCCATGTCTGAGAAGGAGAAATTCAGTGATGCAGTCCAGAGCCTGCCACACTGCCTGTCACTCAGGTGAGCTGCCAGAGGGGAAATTGGGACCTGCCAAATTAGCAGAGGGGCTCGGTGTCCCTGAATGCATAGTCGTTTCTGTGAGCTTCCTGTGCAGTCTAACATTCCTCCCCTTCATGGCAGCAGCCCTACAGCAATGGGGTAGCCTGCGCCTGTTCCGCTTTACTGCCGGGTGTCCCAGCTCACACCTCAGCCCACCGCTGTGGCTGGTGTGACGATGCCCATTCCAAGGAGAACGTGCTCTTGGTGTTGCCATTGAGTTCCTCTTGTGCGGCTGTTCATCCCAGCCCACTTAAGGGACAGCCAGCCTAGCAGACTTGGTGCCGCGTTGCTGAACTGCTCCTCCGATATGGGTCAGGTCCCTTCAGGCCAAGGCTCAGACTCCATGTTACTGAAGCAGGTTTTTTGCCCTGGGAACATGAAAGTGTTGCTGATGCAGGGGGAAAAGATATAGATCATGCCAAGCTTTGGGATCTGCCCCGCTGGTTATAGCAGCTAATTAGGGGGCTGAGCAGGATCACTTCCACAAGAGCTATAGCGGAAACTCTCAATGGCAGGACCATTGGACAGCCTGTCTGGCCTGTTCAGTGCAGGGTATGAAATATAACGTACTGGGGATTATAACACAGCTCTGTCCAATTTTCAAAGCCAGACAGAACGGTAAATCCATCTGCACCTTACGCTGACAGTAGCTAGCCTGTAACACTCGGTGCCAGAGGATGCTGAAGCCAGAGTTTAGCAGGATTCAAACTGTATCGGACCTGGATCTCTCCAATAAATAATATGAATAGTAACATTATGGCTATAGAAGCAACAGCCCGCTGTCTGGGGCTAGGGAGAACCTCTCCTGTGGAAATTCACATAACGTTCTCTATTCCAGAATTTCTTGTGCCATCCTTTGAAGCAGCTGGCACTAGCCACTGCTGAAGGCAGCCTGTTGGACTCGGACCAGTAGTCTGACCTAGTCTAGCAATTCCCATTAGGCAGAGCTGTGCTCTGGTTCACCAAAGGTGGAGATGAGGCCTGGTCCAATCAACCCAGAGCTTTGGGAGGTGTTTGAAATCCAGAGCTTCTCTGATATTTTGCCAAGAGCTGGGCTTATGACCCTGGATGAACCCAGCCTGAGTTTTGGGGTTGTACCAAACGTGTAAGTCTTGGTGGGTTTGCCCTTGTTTGGGGTCTTCGCCAAAAATGATCAGAGCAGGAATTGGCTGCGGTAGAGAGGTGGCCATTGGAGGCTGCACAACACCTTGGTAGAAGCACCACAGAAAATAATGCTCTTGTAGGTGCAATGTAAGAACCAGGGAAATGTGCTCTCTCCAGTAGAGTTAATAACTGAACTCACAGTAGGCCAGTCCTCTCATTTCCTTGCTGGTCCCCCACAGCAGTTTGGTCTGTGTGTTTGTTTTGTTGGTTAAATTTCTTCCTTTCTTTAGATCCCTGGTAGTACAATGTGCCCTGAGCCTCCATGAGAAATGTTTCAGCACTGTAGTCTTCTTAATGAGAGGTTATGGCTCTTTTGCTTGAGCACAGAGCTGCTTCAGCAGATTCACTTGAGAAGATCTTGTAGTATTCTGTTTCACTAAAATGCTCCATGTGATGCGCCTGGCGCATGTAAATTTGCTATAGAGGCAGCAATTGGGACCAACCATTCAGATGGAGCAATAGCCAATGAACTGGCGCTTCTCGGAGCCTCTCTATCTAAAACTCTCCCATCAGTTCAGACACCTCCCTCCCTCCCTCTCTCCTTCTGGAAAAGCTGAAGCTTTTCTATTGATTAGTTTTTGTTCACCAGCATCATGTTGCAGGCTGCAGCTATTACAAAGCTATATATTTCTGTTCTATTTCTGGAGCTTAACTTGCTGATCTGCCTGCAAGCTGATTTCATTCTGGATGTCTTTCTACAGGCTATGAGATGTCTAGGGAGAGGTTTTCCCACTGCACTCGAATTCCCTACATGCCACAGAAATCTGGGATTATCTTTCACATTCACTGGTTTGGCCACAGGATGTCACTGCAGCTCCAGACAAAAGCTGCTCACAAAATAGCTGAAAGGTGTCAGGCCTTTAGAATCATAGATTATTGGGGTTGGAAGGGGACCTCAGGATATCATCTAGTCCAATCCCCTGCTCAAAGCAGGACCAATCCCCAAATGACCCCCTCAAGGATTGAACTCACAGCCCGGGGTTTAGCAGGCCAATGCTCAAACCACTGAGCTATCTGTCCTCCTAGTGAAGACATGAAAGTTTTTAGGTCACTTGGCCTGCACCAGCTCTGGAGGGAGCTAGAATTTATTCCAGCCAATATTGCAATTGTTGCTTTTGTAGATCCAATTTTTTTTAGCCCTTAATTAAGTTAATTGGCTTTCAGGGTAACGTTTGTAAAGGTGGGTCATGTTTGAGGCTGGATAACGATAAGTATTTCTGCCTGCTTTTCTGGTTTTCTCTCTCTGTCTGTCAGGAGGCAGATGGGGGAAGAGGAAGGCTGGAAGGAACATCTGTTTGACTTAGCTCAGAGTGTATACCTTGAGGCTGTTGTAGGTGGCAGCAGAACAATCTCTTGTTTTGTGCCCTTTATTCAAAGATAGATAATTAACTCTGTAGAGCTGAGATTTGGGATCTTGTGGCTCACAACAGTCCTGGAATGCTGTGGTGTCTAGCTGGGGATTTCCAATACAAACAAACAATAACAATAATAATAATACTAAACTCGTGTAATAATCTCCCTTTCCAACAGTCAGATGGCATTTTAAGACTCCAGGGTTGTATGGGGACCCCTGGACTGGCCCATTCAAAGGGGTTATCAGACTGAGGGTAGCCCTCCGACTCTCTGGTATGGGCTAACGTCTTCACTGCTTTGAGTTGCAGGTGTATTTTGGATATTGTCCTCGTGCAATATCCATCCTGATAGCATGACGGATCCTTGTTAGAGATACTTGGTGGAGAATGGGGTCAAGAGATCCCTTCTTGACTCTCTCCCCCCTCCCCCCAATTCCCTTCAGAGACTCTGAACTTTACTACCTGCCACTGGCCAAGCAAAGCCGGAGGCATGGCAGTTCTATGCCTCAGGTGTCAGAGAGACCTTTTCAATTAAAATCCAAATCCTTTCGAGTAACCCAAGCAAACGCCCCCCTCCTGTGTTCCAGACTTGAAAACGGAGTGTCTGACTTTAACCATAACCGAGGTCGTCAAGAGGCAAAATTCCAAGTCAAAGAAAAGCTTCAATCAGGTAAATTGGATTGGCCATATTTGTAGCCTCGTCTAGGCTGGCAAGGAGGGAGTAACTGTGGCTCGTTCGCTGTTGGGGGAGGAGAATGTTTGAGAGCTTTGGAGAGGCCAGTAACTTGCACCCGGAGGATCCCATCACAGTTGCCATCTCCATGAACTTTGGGGCCCTCACTTCCAGACTGGCAGGAAGGCCTTGCGTGTGCCTGCCCTTGGCCTGTATTCGCTGTGCCAAGCAAGCCTGTGCAGCCGTAGCTGAGTCTCGTGGCTTAGAGAGTCCTGCTTGTGGTAGCACCAGCACAATGAGAACTAGGATGCCAAGTGGCAGAGGGAAAACGCCAGGCTGGAGCTGGAAAAGTTCCCTGTTGTGTACCCAGGGCTGTATCTGCACCTGGAAGTCAGGCTGGCATATGCGTCCTGCCAGCACAGCAGGTGTTCAGGAAGCAATGCACTGCTGGCTCCGGCCAGCACTGGTACCTAAGCTTGTGAGCAGTCATGTGTTGGGGGACTGGGATTTGGTGCTGTTTCTGGCAGATGCGGCCTGAGCACCTCACAGCTCCTATTGAAGTCAATGGAAGCTACCGAGCGTTCAGCACATTTAAGAACAGATCACATACGCAGGTGCCTAAATATGACTGAGGGACTTTATTATGGGGCCCCTCTCTGAAAATCTTGGCCACTGTATTTTAAAACTGATCGGTTACTTTAACAGCCTGGATGGGAGACTCTGAGCCCGCTCTGCCTCTAGCACCCAAATCCAGCTGTATAAGTAGATAGCTGTGTAAATCCTGCTTTCAGAGCGTGTTCCAAGGCTGGGTAGGTTCCTCTGTGTTAGCGTGTGAGGCCAGCAGTTTAAATCCCAGACCAGGCCTTTGCTCGTAACTGGGGACTCAGAGCTAAGAGAACGAGCTGCTGCAGCTTGAGCTAAAGGATGACGTCCCCTAGCAGGCATCTTAACAGGCTTGTATCCTCATGGACTGCACCCCCTCTCCCCACACCCAGTGGTGGGTTACACCAACATCGACACCCAGTCTAGTGTGTTATTTTAGGATAAGGAGGACAAATGTCTCCATGCATAGGTGAACGTCCAGGGTGAGTCTCTTGCCTTGTCAAATCCTCCCTCTTGAATTGCCTCATAGCCCTGCCCCTCCCTGTGCCAAGCCCTAACACTAAGGCCATGTCTACATTTGGAGCTGGGGCTGTGAGTCCCAACATGCAGAGACGTACTCGGGCTAGTTCTCATTGTGGGGTATCAGGGCCACAGGGCCACCCCAGTGCATACCTACCCGTTTCAGGCAGGTTTGTGTTTGGCACAGTGAGCCCGTGACTCTAGTCGCTGCTGCCTGAGCTGCCGCGGCTACACCAGTAGCTCAAGGAGAGCTAGCCCGAGTACGTCTAGGCAAGCTCTGAGTGTAGACATACCCTAGAAGATGCAGCATACAGTGAATGGGATCCTGGCCCCTGGCTGCACACGCCACGAGGCCAAGCTGTGCTGGCTGGAGAGCGTTCTGAGCCTGACTCGCGATGTTTCTCTCTGTCTCTCGCAGCAGATCAGCGTGTCCCAAATAAAAGCAGACAAGGTCCAGATCATTGGGGTCAACTGTTCCTTCGCTGTGTGCCTGGATCAGGATGAGCAGAAAATCCTGCAGAGCGTCACAAGGTAGGAAATTGCCAGTATGTCTTTCTGCGGCTGTGGCCAGCCTTCCTCTGGGGACATGTACTATAGGGTAAGGTGCCCCCAACAAGTCACGTGAGCCCTGAGAGGACTAACCCACCAGGCCTCCCAGACCCAAATGTAGTGCTTACACTTCTGAACCTGTGTGGACTGTCAGTGGCCAACGCTCCAGTAAACATGCATTTGAGAGGCTAGATGGCCTAAATGGCGTTCTGCACTGCATAGCAGCGCTGCAGATCGTGAGCCCTGGCAGGAGCCACGGTATCATTCAGATCACGACAGCCGTGTGCAGATGTGGGTACAACTAATACAGCCAAGCAGGAGCGGAACCTCAGTCCCAGGATGGATTCAGCACCAAGGTCTCAGTCCTTCTGCTGCCCCTCTCTAATTCTGCTCCAGGCTGGAACACTGGGAGACTGAACTTTTACCAAGAGGTTAAAGGTTTGAAATAAGATCTCCAGTTCCTAACGTTCAGTCACCCACCTAGGGGTACAATGCAGTCAAGGATCTCCAAGCAGAAAGAGATCTTTCAGCAGGACTAATCAGTCAACCAGGGGAATTCAAGGCACAATGAATACTGTGACTAGTGACTGTGCTGAGCATATAAACGGAGCAGACAGCTTCCAGACCTTGCAGGGATTCTGCCCTGGTATTGGTACACTCATCCCAGATAGTCCACATGCCCTTCAGTGGGGAGGTTGTGAGGGGGTAGGGGAAAAGACAAATGACTGTCTGTCCATGAGTATAGCCTAGGGTATCGTTTCCAGTGGGGTATTTCTCCTCCTCAGAGAGAACCAAGCTGCATTACCAGGGATGAGATTGGATGACATGACACAGAGTAGTGCATTTTCACTTGGGCTCAATACTGGGGTAACTGGGTGAAATTCTCTGGCCTGTGTGGGCAGGAGGTCAGCCTAGATGATTGAATGGGATCTATGAACATTTAAATTGACTGTAAGCAGTGTTGTAGCCCTGGCAGTCCCAGGATATTAGAGAGACAAGGTGATTGAGGTAAGATCTTTTACTGCACCAATTTCTGTTGCTGAGAGAGACAAGTTTTTGAGCTACTCAAAGCTCTTCCTCAACTACTTATGCCCCAGCTCGTCTCTTAATTCTTTTTACTGCTGCAAGATCCAAAGGCAATCATTTAAAACTTTGACACAGAGACTGCAAAAGAAAAAGTGTTCCACACTTCAATTCCAGGAAATGCAAAAGGTTTGTGTTGTGGGTTTTTTTAGGGTGTACATTTTCAGAAGTGTCTGTTGATTTCGGATGCCTCTGCTTCTGGGTCCCCAGTCTGAACAACCTTAAAAGGGTTGGTTGGCCAGGTGCTCAGCACTTCTGCCAATCAGGCCCCTCTCTGAGGGCGCATATGGTCTCTGTAACTTGAATTCCATGGCATACGTTCTTATTGCACTCCCAGCCTGTCCCAGCCCTGTGATTTCCATTGCTCATTTTATCTGCAGGTGTGAGGTCTCCGCGTGCTACAAACCCAGGGATGGTGAACCCTGCACACTGAGGACATCCCCTTTGGATCACCTCCCTCAAGACCAGCCTGAGCTTTGTTCTCTTCTGTGCTTGCCCATTGCCACCTTCAGCGGCGCACTGCCATAGAAGAACCAGCAAGGCCAGGGTAACCTCTCAGGCCCCATGCCGCCTCAGACCAGACTTGCCTCCAGCCAATCCTGATAATTGCCAAAGCAGCCCCCGGAAGAGGAAATGTATTGCACTCCCTTGAGTCAGGGAACTAGAGCTTCCTGCACCCAACCATCTTGCAATGTGAAGCATTAGTACAATGAATGAGCTACCCCCGGCCTGCGGTTAGCATGCCCTTGAGAAATGGAGGCCTCACTTCAAAGCTCTGGTAGCTGTCACAGTTCATGGCCTCTGGGAGGGAAGTGGGTTCCTTGCCATCTCTAGATGGCGCTGCCATTAGCAGGGTGGGGCAAGGAGAGGAGTGCCACTTTCCTGATCAGCTGTACTTGCAGCCAGTGTAGATACTGGAGAGATTGTGATAGGCGGTTTTGGGGACACACAAAGATAACGAGTCTCCTTAAACAGCTGGAGAGTTTCAAACTAACTTCCAGACAATATCCTGATGATGCTTCACCCAAAGCAAATTTGAAGATCTCTGTTAATGTTACAAATTCTTCGGAGTCAAGGGACAAGTTTACTCTAAATTATTTGGGGGCTTATTTGTCCTACAGGCACAAAGATGAGGGCTGCGTTTAGGGCAAGGAGTTGAATGTGGCTTGCAAACCATGGCTTGGGTGCCAGTGATCTAGTGCAATAGGCAACTTCTGGGCATACATTGGTCTATGCATCATGTTACATTTACTGTAAAGCTAGGTCACCAGAGTGATCAACCTCTGTGTCCTGCTAAGTCTCTGAAAGCACAAATTCTGGGGGAGACACAAACTCCCTTGTTCAGTTAATGCTCCCGTGGCCAGCTTACCTGCACTGAATGCTGGGTTAGGAACACCCTGGAGAGGTGAATGTATAGTGCTGATGGAATTGCACTCACAGTTCAGGGCAGGGGGGGAGCCGAGTACTGGGGAGGCCACGTTATTGAGTGGGGTCAAGTTTAAATATACCAGAGACACAGCTTTGCTGCGAAAGGCCCTGGAGCCAAAAACACTAGTGACACAGCGGTTATAGGATGCCGAGCTCACTGGGAGAACCCCTCTCTCAAGCAGGAGACAGTTAACTCCCTTCTTGTTAAAAGGCTGTAGGTGCAAGGTGCCAAGAAGGTGCAATGGCTGTGGGTGCAATCTGACCACAGAAGCAAGGGGAGGTAGAACAGCCTTGTTTGCTACTCTTCACCACAAAGCTATTTATTAGTGTTGGTTGGCTTACTGCCCTGTTACTAGCACGCCAAACAACGCACGCTTCTGCTGCCTCACATGTGTGCAGGCAGTTCTGAACGCCAGGGTAGGCTCAGTCACTGGCTAAAACGCCCTTTTGCCAGTCCAGAAGGGGATCGCTGCGCCTTATCCTGTCACAACAGTGTAATCTGTGATCTTGACATCCATGGCTAAGTAGATTCCGCCCTGTTAACATTGTAAACACTGATGCTTTCGCTAACCACACAAAAATATTGGAGAGCAGAATTTCCCTGTGATAAATTAAAACAAGCACAAAACTCTAGGAATGTATAACCCCATTAAGGATTTTGGGCCTGCAATGCTTTTTTTAATGATAGAAGTTCATTTCAGGTTGAACTGTATATATGTTGAACATCAGCAAGTTTGTGCATCTGTGATCATTTGTAAAATATTGTTCAAAAAACTTTTAAGAAAAATGTAAAATATTAAACGTTGATTTATTTCAAGAGCAATGTGAGTGCAGAGTTTGTGTACTCAATAAAACATGGTGCGTGCCAAGCAATTCCTGATCCTGAAAGGGGAATGATGTGAGGCATTGGAGCTGTATCCTTTCAAATGCAGTGGTGGCTGTAGCTGGATGGTTTGCAGGGGTTGAACCCATGACTCCTGGATCTAAAAAGATTTAACCTCTGCAGCTTGAGCTGAAGTATTGGACATATTACTCATAAACTTATATAGTCCAGCCACTAAGGGGAAGTGAAGACCCACACTGTGTTAATTTGAGTTACATATGCTTTTCCATAGAAAGAGTGACTGTACACAGTAAGTCTAAAACAGCTTTACATCAGATAGAAGAGAGAGAACAAAAGTAAAGTCTCCACAAGAGAGCACAGTCTTTGTGTTTCTTCTGTAATACGCTGCAGTCACTCTTGCACTGTTCTTGTTTTCAAGATAAATAAGGGAAATTTTTTTGCAGGGCTGCAAGTCTTGCTGCTCCTATGACCACAAATAAAGTTACACCAGCTTGCATTGTGATACATCCAAGAAAGAGGATGTGTTACCCCTTACAGAAAAAACTACTGGCATAGACTAAGAGGCTCTAGTAACCTTGTGATAAGTTTAGGACAACTCCTGTGTATCCAGGATATCTTTTCTTTTCACCCAGCAAATGTTGCGTTCTGGCCTGTGCCTTTCTAGCCAATACTCCCCCCACCATCCAAAACCACAAAAAAGGAAATAGCCCCCCTCCAATATTAAATGAGACTTCAAAAAATAATTATGACTAATTGTTTCAAGTGTACCCACACCCCTGTGTGTTCCCTTTCTGGGGAAATTCAAGAAAACAAGATGTTTTTTAGTTCCTTCAGACATTCCAGCTAAATTCCAGTGAATAAGCTTGGAAAAAAATGCAATCTCTTCGTGAACAGCTTGAACAAAGAGAAGGTGACAGCTTTATATATAAACAACCTTTTAGGAATTGTCCACCGAGCACTATTTTAATTCTCATCAGAGCTGGTTGAAAATTTTATCAATTTTTAATTAAAATGGCTTTTGAAGGAAACAAATACTTCCACTTTTTTCTTTAATTTTTCAAAAATGAATTTTTTTCAGTTTATTTTTAAAACATTTTCCCCATCTTTCTCCCCTTTTTCCTTTTTAAAGGAGAGAAAGGAAAAATGACAAAAAAAAAGAAACACAAAAAATTAAATCCAAACCAAAATGGAACACTTTTGTTTGACTTTGTTTTTTAAACAAAATGAAAAATTCTTGTTTAATTTATAACTTTCCATGGAAAATACTTGCCATTTGTCAGCCTGGACTAATTCTGATCCTCTAAGCACAGTTACATTCCTTGGGGGGTTTAGGAACATTTGCCATTAAAAGGACTAAGGTGAGGTCTACACTAGAAAATTCCTGTATAGCTACACCAGCAAACCCTCCTATTGTAAGTGCAGCTTATACCAGCAAGGAAGTGCTTTTTGCCAGTATAGTTCATGCCAGTTCCTGTGCCAGGATAAAAGAATGTTTATACTGCTATAACTGCATCTACACTAGAAATTTCTGCCCTTACAGTAATGTATCAAAAAGATACATATATCACACTCCTAACCCGCAAAAGTTTCTTTTGCAGACTTGGCCTGAATTCCTGCACTTCTTTGAAAATCTCAACTTCTCAGTTTCTGCTGCTGAGTGGGACTGAAGCCCATAAACTTTCTCAAATTTGTGCCATGGCTGAGTCATCCATTCCTTTTCTTTCAGCCTGTTCACCTGAATGGCATTTGTAAACCAGTATTTGTCTGACTGGAGCCTGCAGCACCTTTAAAACACACACCATCCTTCCTACAAGGACACAGCAACCTAATTATACCTATAAAAGCATATTGTAGCCCTGCCAGTTGACTAGCAAGAAAAAATTACTTTAACACGCAGGTGGGTACCATTACACCCATCATTCAGAGTAGGCTGAAAAACAGGAACTTTGAGGGCTTGTGTACGCAGGGAAAATTACAAGCAGAGCTATACTGGTATAATTATATAGCTCTGCCGGTAACTGTCCCTTTGTAAACAAGCCCATAAGCCACAAAGTTCCAGGAAAACTTGGCTTAATAAGACTTAAAAAAAAAAAACCCAACTCTTTAGCCCTGAGGTATAAGGTCTTGGTGAATGAAGTTCCTACTAGTACCTGTACCTTGTGTACAGTTTCCTTTCCCTCTCCAGCTCACAGCCCATCACCATTTAGAAATAGATGTAATACTCCTTCTGTTGTGCCCAGTATCCTGTTCAAAACCATGTAGGCCTTCATTGTAAAAAAGCCCTTGCCAAGGGTCCACTTGCCCTTTTAACACCTGGGGTGCAGACTATGGGAGAGATGGGTTGCAGTTTCTAACAAGAACACTACGGTGAAGCCTTGGCATTGGAAGGGTTTGCCTTCTATTCTGCAAGCTCAGTCATAGCACCTGTGGGCATCTCATCAGCTCTTATAGCTAAGCAGGGATCTGCCAGGCAAGGATTTGGATAAGTGAACCTGGGGAAACCAAGATGGTACAGGACCTGTTTGTCATGTCATTTGGGTGGCAGAGCAACATGCATAAAAGGATGTTGTCAGGGTTTTCTGCCATCCAGGTTAATGAGAATTGGCTTGGTGGTGGGTGGTTCTTGTTGCCCACCTGTTTGTTCAATGTATTGTTTCCGATCACTTCCTCTTGCTAGGTAAGTTGTTCTCGTAAGTGACAAGGTCAAAATATCCTCTGTACTTTCTTTCTGCTTTCTTGTAGACACGGTGGTTTGTGGTTTTAAGATACAATGGGCAACATTCAAGTAAATTCTCCCTATTAGAGAGAGCGCAAGAGATGGTGCCCCAGCCATGGTGTTAATTTGACAGGGCTAATCTGCAGGATTAAGTTTTATGGAGCTGAGCTTTGCTGCTTTTCATGGAATAATGTACTGGAATTGTTTGCAGATATTTAATCAGCTCTAAACTGTAAGGCCCATTAGCAGAAGAACGACCCAGCACTTCCAGCCATGTTAAATGTTTAATTGTTTTTGTTTACAGGATTAGAATTAGCTAGATCTTAATGCATAATTGGTACAAATAATTCATAAACCCGTGACATAACTTCACCTTTTTGCTGTGTGCTCAATTTGTCATTTTCTCAAATTATTTGTTTGAAATTAAGATACTGAGAAATTCCTGGGAATAATTCTGATCCATAACTAGAGCTGGGTGGAACAAAAACAAATTATTTAAAAAAATGCAGATTTGGCAACACAAACATTTTGTGAATTCAGTTAAACTGAATTAACTGAATTGTTTTGGTTGAAAAACAAAACAACCCCCCCCCCCCAAATTAAACATTGCATTTTGACACTGTTGTGATGAAAGCTTTAGATTTATTTTGTTTTAAATGCCTTAGTTTTGAAATTTCCTTTAATTTTGTTTAAAAAATAACAGTACCAAAAGGCTCAAAATTAAAATTGTTTTACATTTTTCAGAAAGACCCAAAAAGTCCATTGTTCACCCAGATCTCTCCATCACCCATTTGCAACCCCTTTGCAGTGGTGAGCATTCAACAGGTGAAGCTGGAGCTGTTCTGATGGGGCCTACTGCTCGTGAGGGGCCTGACCTTGCAATGGCAAACCCCATATTGATGGACCCAATGGAAGGATTCGGGCCGTGCTTGGTTCTGGAAGAACATAACTCTCGAATTAGGTTTCCTGTGTGAATACTCGTGATTAGAAATTCAGCATTTGCTTTCCCCAAATATTCTCAGAGATTCGCTATGCCACTCGGTAAATACGCTGACTGGAAATCTATGTGAAAAGCACAGGATGGGAGCACAGATGGAACAAAATCATTTCAGCGTTCACACTATCATGGAACACTTTATGAATATTTGCCCAGGTTTGGAATGAGCCCAGACTAGCACTTGGCATAGTAGGACTCTCCCTGATGAGGGTGGACTGATGCTACCAATCTTTTTCACATAGACCATCAAACAGTCCTCAGAGGGAATGATTTTTTGGCTACTACTAGACTAGCCCGATTGTAATCGTGGACCTGGTCAGGAGTCATAGCTTGTGACATCCATTCCTGTTGTAAACAATCTACAGGTTGCTGCAGCATTAAAAGAATCCACTGGAACCTCTGCCTTTGACTGGCATAGCCTCATGATCAAGGCTGCGAGTCTGTCACGGAGGTCACAGAAGTCATGGATTCTGTGACTTTCCGGGACCTCTGTGACTTCTGCAGCAGCTAGCTGCACCGGCCGCTGCTAGGGCAGTCTCAGGCCACTGCGCTCCCTCCCTCCCCAGCAGCAGCAGTTGTCTCGGGCCTCCACGCCCTCTCCCCAGCAACAGAGGGGGTCCCAGGCCATGCACCCCCCCCCCTACAGCAGCAGAGGTCCTGGGCCACGTGCCACCCACACACACACAGAGCAGTGGGGGTCCCGGGCTGCAGGCCACCATTCCCCCCCCAAGCACCCACGGCCCCTGCCCCAGAGCACCCATGATTTAGTCAGTTGTATCTAGTACAAGTCATGGACAGGTCACGG
Source organism: Gopherus evgoodei (assembly GCF_007399415.2). Taxonomy (NCBI): domain Eukaryota; kingdom Metazoa; phylum Chordata; order Testudines; family Testudinidae; genus Gopherus; species Gopherus evgoodei. The sequence goes on along the minus strand of NC_044336.1, from coordinate 6,482,464 downwards.
GCTGTGAATTTTTGTTAACTGACCGTGACCTGTCCATGACTCTTACAAAAACTACCTGTGACTAAAATGTAGCTTTAGTCATGAGAACTGAAAAACTCTCATGAACTTTATCCGCTGTGTAACTTTGGACGATGTATGCAGAGACATCACGTCACAGTGGAAAGAGGTGATAGTCCCACTTCAGACAGCCCTTGTGTAACTGCTTTACTACTTGTATTCCAGTAGTCCCCGAGGCTCCACTGCAAGCATATAGCAAGAGAGTGCCTGCCCTGTAGGGCGAGATCAACAAAGGGACTCAGGCATCACAATGCCTAGCTCCTAGGAGCCATGCTATCTGGAGTCCTCAGCCCTGAGTGAGGCACCCAAGGCGTGGGGAGAGAGAGGTGCCTACAACAGGGATTCTCAGAAGTCAGCATGCTGAGCGGGGAGCTGCCTGGGCTGGCCAGGAGTGAAATATAGAGGAAAAGGGTGGAGCGCAGTCCTAGATGGTGGAAGGAAGGTAGGCACCTGGCTGACAGGCAAGAGGCAGGTGTCTATCTCTGTCCAGGAGTCTTAAGCATGAACCCTTTCCTGGAGTGAGAGTGAAGGATCCCTCCCCCGTGCTCCCTAGCCCAGTGCTTAAGGCACTCACCAGGGACATGGGAATCCCAGATTCAAAGCCCTGTTTGGCCTCGTGGGGCAGAATTTTGAATTAACGTCTCCTACTTCGCAGGTGAGGGCCCGAACCAATTGGCCGGGGGTCTCTGTCTCGCCTGGTGAAGCTGTGCCGCTTTGTGTAAATAAATATTCATTGGGGGGCGAGGGTGGAGCAAGAGAGATTCTGTAGCTCAGTGGTTAGGGTATTGATGTGGGAGAGTTGTGTTCAAGTCCCTCCTCCCCTCACTCTGTAATTCAGATACATGGATTGGGAGTGGAGGCTGATATATAACACACCTCGGCCAGTAGGCTGCCTTTGCCATTCCAAACAGGTCGGCGCTCCCTTTCACACTTCATTCCGATCCTCTTCCCACTTTATATTATGGGTACATTTACCAATAGTTGAAAAGATTAATTGATGTTTAGAAGCATGCCACAAACATAGAGTAGTAGGTGATAAAGATGGTTATAACATAAGCAACCTGTTGGACTCTGTAACTATTGATCCAAATCTCTATCTGTCTTTTATTAGCCCCTTGGGCACTATTTATAAACGTACCTTTATTAAAGTGTGATCCACATTCCCTTTGCTCACACCCTCATCCTCCACAAAACAGGAAAAGTCAGAAAAGCAAATGACCTGAATCACTAAGGAAAAAAAATCAACAAATAAAAATCCAAACAGCCTTGTAAGCTGCTGTCATTCAGTTTCAGAAATCTGGTTCTTTAACATCATTAGCTCCTTTTAAATACAGCTAGTAAGACGCTTTAATTTTTGAGACCCTTCAGCCTTTCCACACACTACCCCCATTTTTTGTGTTTTTGAGGAGGGAGAGAATTTGTAAACATCACAGGGTGTTACGAAGGTGTGTGATGTGAGGCTGAACGCCCACTCAGCACATCCTCACAGACCGACCCGGTGCAGCTGTATGTGCAGCACGCTACTCCTCTGTGAGAGAGACGTCAGCAAAGAATTAGTACGTCCTGCTATGCATGTTGGTTTGTCCCATATTACTAGTGGTGAGGAGATGCCTTTGATAGCCAGTGAGTGAAGCTGGTTGAAAAATTTAAAAAAAAAAAAAAAGATTTCAAAGTTGATTTTGTTGCATGGGGCTTGAAAAGAACCTTTTGTCATTGACTTCCTGATTTTTTTTTGAGTGAATTTTTAAAAATATTTTTTTTCATTTCACCTTTTTTTACTTTCCACTGTTGTCTTTTCTTTTTTCCTTCTCTCATCATTCTCTCTCCCCCTCATGCTAGCAAATGACTGGGAAACTAGGAAAGAGGGGGAATAAAAAGAAAAATCGGTATATGAAAAAGTTCAAATAAATTACAAAACATTTTGCAAAATATCTTAAAAACTATTTTTGCAAAAAAATTAGTTTTTTTTATAGCCATAATTTGACAAAAATGTATCTGAAAAATGTTGAGTGGGTCGCCCAGTAATATATTGGAGTGAGCTCCTTCAGCCATGGTCATTGTTGGGAAATGTGTCAGAAGAGGATTCTTCACAAGACTGGTATGAATGTAGACAAAAAACGTATGGGAGATTTCCCCAGTTTATGTGCGAGCCTATACTCTTGCCTCAACTGGGAGTGACTTTGGGCCCTGCATTGTATGTTCCACCATCACTTACGTTAGAGCCCTTTCAGCTGATAAAACAGAACACCTTCTGATTCCAATTGGAGAAGGATTTGACCCGAAGAGATGTAGATCAAATCATTTTAAAGTAGATCTGGGAGCTATTCCTGTCTTTGCCACTGGCCTGTTGGGCGATCTTGGGCAAGTCATTTCACTGCACTGTAACGCAGTTTCCCCATTTGTAAAATGGGGATGATAATATTGACTGCCTTTGTAAATTGCTTTGAGATCTACTGATTAAAAACACTATATAAGAGCTAGGTATAATTGTGTATTGTAAACAGGGACGGCTTTATTAACTGCGGGGCCCCATTTAAATACCCAGAGGCAGGGCCGGTGCAACCATTTAGGTGACCTAGGCGGTCGCCTAGGGCACTGGGATTTGGGAGGCGCCATTTTCTTCGGCAGCGACCGCGGCAGCCGGATCTTTGGCCACCCTGGTTGCCACCAGCATTTAGGCAGAGGGAGCTGGGGCAGGGCTGCGCAGGGAGGGCCGCCTGCAGCAAGTAAGGGAGTGGGGGCGGCATGCAGGGGAACTCCCCACCCCAGCTCATACCTGCCCCGCCTCCTCCCTGAGCATGCTGTGGCTGCTTCACTTCTCCCGCCCCCCCAGGCTTGTGGCGCCAATCAGCTTAGGCGCCGCAAGCCTGGGAGGCAGGAGAAGTGAAGCAGCGATGGCGTGCTCAGGGTGCTCATGCTCGTGCGTGGAGCATGGGTGAGCTGGGGCAGGGGGGTGCCTCAGAGCGGAGGACAGGGGGTGAGCTGCCTCAAGGGGGGCGCCTCAGGGTGCAGGGGGGCAGCTGCCGCAGGGGGGGCACCTCAGGTCAGGGGGGGAGCTGCCATGGGGGGCAGCCTCAGGGCGGGGGCGGCGGGGGTGGAGGGCACAAGGTGGAAGTTTCACCTAATGCGCAAACATCCTGGCACCGACCCTGCCTGGAGGCGGTCCAGGGCTTCGGCAGCGGGGGCTCCACTCTGGGTCTTCTGCGGCACCGAAGGACCTCCCACCGCCGAAATGTCGCCGTAGACCCCCAGAGTGGACCTCCCGCCGCCAAAGACCCCCAGAGTGGACCTCCCACCATCGAAATGCCGCCAAAGACCGCCGGAGTGGACCTCCCGCCATCGAAATGCCACCAAAGACCCCCGGAGTGGACCTCCCACCATCAAAATGCCGCTGAAGACCCCCGGAGCCACCAGGTGAGTTAAAAAAAATAAAATTAAAAATGTGCCTAAGGAGCAGGACCCTCTTAGGCGCGGGGCCTGATTCCGGGGAATTGGGCGAATCAGCCTAAAGCCGGCCCTGCTTGTAAAACGCAGCAGGCACCAATCTTTAGGGGATGTAACTGGCACAAGGGACAGCATTGTGGATGCAATTTGCCTGACGAATCATGCACGTGCAGGTATCTCTCTATGTTTAAACAACGAACTTAAGCTTTCTCTGTCTTATACATCAGGATGGAAACTCATGCAATGTCTCTAAAGTGCTGGTGACTCAGAATCTGAAAAGAGACTGTAAAATGGCCCTTCCAACACAGGTAAGCTGCTCGCTGGGTGTCTCTTGAGCTGACTTACTTTAAAAGAACAAGTTTTTCGCATATTTTTCTCTTGCAGAACCAGTTGGAGAGCAAGTTGGATCTGGCTCCTCTCCATAATCATCACGTAAGTACCATGAGCAGAGTCTTTATTCCCAATGAAAAGGATCCTAGGTGGAGTTTGCAATGAGGACACTTGAAAAATATAGTTCTTGATTTATGTAAGCATATCTGGAGAGCAGACCCAAGAACCGCACAAGGTTCTTTCTGCTCTCGGTCGAAACTCCCACTTTAAGGAACTTATTGCGAAGACCTGTACTCTCCCTCTTTGAGCTACTAAATCTCCTTTCATTTGTTGCTTGTTAACTGGAGGTGATTGTGTGTTATCAAACATGATTGAATTCACCAGGACTGGGAAGATTGGAGATTAGAGTGAAAAACTTTAAAGCAGGTGTGGGGCACCTTTTTTCAGGGGCCATTGATCCACAGAAAAAAATCAGTCGTGGACCACACACAGCCCCATGGGTGGCACAGATGCTCAGAGCTTCCCCTAGGCTCTGGGGTGGGGCCCGAAATGAGGGGTTCAGGAGGGGGTTCCAGACTGGGGTAGGGGGATTGGGTGCTGGAGGGGGTGAGGGCTTCGGCTGGGGGTGCAGGTGGGGCTTGGGATGAGGGGTTTGGGGTACAGGAGGGGGGGTCCAGGCTGGGGCCAAGGAGCTTGGAGTGTGGGAACAGGCTCAGGGCTGAGAAAGGGGTGTCTGCAGGTTCCCCACCTTTGCTTTAAAGGCCTTGCTCATTCCTTTACCAGCAATTCTGTACCTAATATCTTCCTCTTTGGAACAATTCCTATCAATTCATTTGGATTGCCCCTCTTTTGATTGGCCTGTAGGTGAGCAGTCATGTTTCCTGCTTTTAATTCTTGTACATCCAGTTTTCAACGAACACGACATTTTCACTCACAGCAGTGTGAGTGATGTGACTGGAGTCCCATGCTCTGCTCAGAGCTAGCGCTAAGTAGGATTTTTATTTTACCTGAAAAAGATTTTCAGCAGAACATTTTTCACTGTTTGTTGTTTTCATTCATTTATTTTATTTTTGGGGGTGGGGCTTTTTTAAAAGAAACACAACCTCCCACAATCCAAAAATGTTTCATTTTTCAGTAAATGAAACAACATTTTTGGGTTTTGATCAAATTGGACATTTTTCCTGAAAAATTCCACTGTATTGAAAGTAATTTGCTGTTGAAAAAATGTTACAGTGGAGACTGCCAGAAACTGGGAGTGGATAACAGAGGACAGATCACTTGATAATTGCCCTGTTTTGTTCATTCCCTCTGAAGCCTCTGGCATTGGCCACTGCCGGAAGACAGGATACTGGGTTACCTGGACCATTGGTCTGATCCTGTATGGCCATTCTTATGTTCTTCTGTAAAATTTTCAACCTGCTCTACTCAGAATTGTTTCTCCTATCTTGGCCTATCCGCCCTCGTATACAAGAAACCAGGCTGGATGTCTGCTTTAAGACTGATGAGCCATGACATTTTTAGTAAGACATGCAATTCTACACTTGCATGTATGGTGAGACCTCACATGTGACCACCATATATGTGAGGTCACCATGTGGAGGGTGTCATTTTTTGTGGAGGGCACACTGTTTGGAGGGTGCTTTGGCTATGAGTATCCATGTGGCTGATCTTGTCCTACCACTTAATATGGAGCAGCTGATGAAGACGATGGGAATTGCAAACATCAATCTACTGCTCTTCAGCCTTCTTCTGTACCCATGTTTCACTTGAGACATAAACGATATCACAATAATGTGCAGCTACAATCTATTTGCTTGGATACCGCTGTCAAGATGGAAGATGTAGCAGTCAGAGGAGTTTTCTACACTTCAGGGCATAAGGACTAGTGAGTACCCTCTTCCAAGCATCTAACATATGGCTTCCTCAGGGAAAAAGGACTCCAAATCCCTGTTTTTGCCCATCTCCAATGGAATGGCCTGATTAACAGCCCTGAAGACCCATATTCTTTAGCTCTTCACCTGACCAGGTCCAGCACAGCTCCTTCCTCCCTGCCCCAGAAGGACAACCTCACAGGGGAAGAATCTCCATTTGCTTTTCACTCATTGGCTTCTCTGCTGATGCTGCCAATAAAAAGCCGGTTATATCACTGCCATCTGCAGTAGTGGTGGTTGTGATGGAGAACCACCTCCTCATTTCATCCAACAACCCCACAGGATCCACCTGTGCAAAGCTCCTCTCTGAGGGGGTGCAAATGCAGAGTGTAAGTTAATACCTGATGTAGAATATGGTTCTCCAAAGGGTTTCATAGATTCTCAGGCCAGAAGGGACCACTGTGATCATTTAGTCTGAGTTCCTGCATCACACAGGCCAGTGAACTTCCTTAAAATAATTTCTAGAGGAGAGCTTTCAGAGAAACATTGTCTTGATTTAAAATTTGTCAGTGATAAGAGACTCACTAGGACCCCTGGTAAATTGTCCCAGTGGTTAATTATTGTCGCCATTAAAAATGAACATCTTATTTCCAGTTTGAATTTGTCCGGCTTCAGCTTCCAGCTGTTCGATCCTGTCAAACCTTTCTCGGCTGGATTGATGGGCCCATTGTCAAATACTTGTTCCCGCTGTAGATACTTCTAGACTGTAATTGTCATCCCTTAAGCTTCTCTTTGTTAAACTTTAATTAGATTAACCCTATCATTATAAGGCAGGTTTTCTAATCCTTTAATCTTTCCCAGCTTTTCTCTGAACCCTCTCCAGTTTATCAACCTCCTTCCTGAATTGTGGGCCCCTAACTGGATATGGGATTCCTGCAGCTGGTCACACCAGTGCCAAATACAGATCTAAATTAATGTCACTACTCCTACACGAGATTCCCATGCTTATACATCCCAGCTCTTTTCGTCACAGTGTCGCACTGGGAGCTCATGTTCAGCTAACTATCCACCACAATCCCCCAAAACTCCCCCATCCTGTTAGCATGGCCTGCACTCTCTGTTCCTAGAGGTACACATTTACATTTAGCCATATTAAAACACGTATTGTTTGCTTGCACCCAGTTTACCAAGTGATCTGGAGGGATCTGTGCAGCCTCTTGGGGCTGAGGAGAACGTGAGAATGCCATGGAGAGCCACTCCTCTCCTTTCTCTCCAAACACCACAGAGCCTGATTCCCACAGAGCACTTGGAGAAGGGCTTCCATGTGGTCAGATGAAGCACTGGGGGTAAGGGAGACACATATCCCAATGAGCTGGCAGATTAATATAATGTGAGACAGGTTGGCATGCAGTTGCTAGCACCTTTAATATTTGCCATGAGCCATTAGCTTCGCCTCAAAGAGCTGGCCAGGGACTTGTGACGAGGAGACTTGGTGTGAGGGGAAATGCAAACCTCATTGACAACCCCCGCACTATTTAAGGATCTGTGAGCAGAGCTCTGGTGCTCTGGACCAGCCCGCTGTGGATAGAAGCAGAGGTGAAAGTGGCCAGCACAGGCTGGTACGGCGTACCGGTAAGAAAGTGGCTGCTCTTTAAGCACCATACCAGCAGGCCACTGATAGGGGTGGGGGGCCAAAGGGGCAGCTGCTCCTTTATATCACCGCTGGAGCCCTGGGTGGCGCAGGCTGGGCAGTGCTGAAGAGCTGGCTGGAGGAGTCTCGCCACACCCCCACCTCTTCTGCCCAAGGCCCCACCCCTTCTGGGAGCCCAGAGCCACGCCCCCACCTTGCCCAGGAGGCTGGCTGCCCTGTGTACCAGTAAGTCCTTTAAGTTACTTTCACCCCTGCATAGGAGGATAATTTCCCTCAGTACAGGGCAGACCAGAAAAATTCATCCATTTTCCTGGCTGCAAAATCATCCCTTTACCCAGCTTCCCCTCCCCCACACCTCTCCCAAGCCCATATTTCCCAGAGATGGGACAAAACTAAGCATCTTAACTCAAATCTCCTTGAATTTCAGGGGGGCAAGAGACGAACAAATCCCTGGCTCCAAAATGGCTGCTGAGGTCTTAGGGCTTTATCCAGCTTCCCTTCAAGTCAGTAGAAAAACTCCCATTGACTTGACCAGTGCAAGATGAAAGCTTTGGGCTAGGCTGTTTTCTGGTTCTGGACTGGACGCAGCCCATGTCTTTCAGGAAGCACTGTTCATGCAGCATCTTTTCCTCCCTCAAGCTCCTTCAGCTCTCATCACAAAGTTAGTGACCTGGGGGGCCTGTTAGTAAAGTAATCACTTAGTGACAACATGCAGGTGGGGGAAACAAAACTCTCCATGTGGCAGCCAAAGTAGAAATGTGATTCCAGGAAGAATTTCCCTGGGACAGGAGCCCTTCTTATTTTACTGTGTGTGGGAAGGGTGTGGGGTGGCATGGGTGGTGTGGGGGTGGGTGCATGTGAGTGTGGCTGTGACCAAAACAGGAACTGAACTCCTACAAGCAGTAGGAAAGGAAGGTTTAGTGGGCTTCACTTTGGCTTCTCGTCTCATTTTCTGTTTAGGGCTTTTGACAACAGATCCTGATTGCTGCAAGTCCCAGCGTAGCCATAAACACTCCTAGTGTAATGCTGCTGCTAAGGGAGACTCTGAGTCAGCGGCTAAGGGCACTATGTTATGGGCTGACGGGAAGGAGAAACAGGGTGTGCACCTTACAGCAAACAATCTGCTATCAGCATAGCTGGGAACCAGGGAACTGGAACAGCAAGGCTGGTTTCTAAGCAGGGCAGGATCTAGCAAAACTGTAGAGTGCGCGCTGTCAGAAGAGGTGGTGGTGTTGGCAAAATCATAGCGCCTCATGTCTTCAATGTCTATCATAGGAGAAAAAACACAGCAGGTGCTCTAGAGCAGGAAATCCCTTTTCTGTTTGATATATTCCCCTTTGGTTTGAACTAATGTCAGAGGAGAGCCCTTCACCTGTGCCTGATCTGTGGGGAGCTATTTCTAACAAATAAGGTTAAATAAAACGGGACAAAATGGCACCAGGAACAGGTAGCAGGACTGGGAAGGTGCCATGTCTTTAAAGATGCAGCCACGATGCCTTTATTTTCCATATAATAGAACCTTTAAATCTCAAAGGACTCTGTTGTCTGCAGCGACAAAGTGCCATTCTGAGCTCAGTTTCAGACATACTGCCACAGAGGATCAGCACTGTGTGTTCCCCCAGTCAGGGCCATCCCTAGGGAGGTGCAGGGCCCAGGATAAATCAGCCTCTGTGGGACCCTCTTATCATTTTTTATACAGGTGAAATCTGGTTGCAGTGACCTTCAAGGGCTGCTGCAGATTAAATATTGATAGCACCCAGCTGTATAATTATAATGTATTTATATTATATTGTAGTTCTTATGTATAATTATAATGAAGTTTAGATAATTTAAAAAAACTCCCCTTGAGGCAGCCCTGCCCCAGGACTAAGCTGTGCATGGGTCCGCTAGCTGGAGGACAGTGTCCGAGCTGCTCTGCACCTCTGCAGGGAGCTTGTGGGCCAGGACGCAGCAGGCCAGACCAGCCCCTTGCCCTGCACAGAAATAATCAGCCACAAAGGGACCTCTCACAGGCTCCCAGAGCTGGGTCCTCCCCACAACCCTGCTGTGGGAATCCCGGGAGGGCAGCACTGACCCCCATGAGATGCGGTTGAGAGGTCCCAGCCCATGGGACACTGCCACCTGGCTGCACTCACCACCCCCCTCCGGCCCCGCACTCACCCCCTGGTCCTCCCCGATGCTGGCTCCTGCCTTTTGATCTCACCGCTGCTGCAGCCCCACTGTCTCTGGGGCAACTGACCACGAGGCCCATGGAGAGACAATCGCTGCTGCCTCCAGTGCTGTGGGGCGAACCCAAGAACCACTGCCAGGATCCCCCCATGGATCGATACCAGTCCCTCAGGATCCCCCATCGGCCCTTGGGATCCCCGAACCCCCCTGAGCAACATACACACACTCTGATAGGTGCATGCTAAATATTGCATCTGACACCATGATGTCGAAGCACAGGACCCCCCAAAGCGTGGAGCCTGGAACTGTCGCTCCGATTTGCCCTACCCAAGGGATGGCTCTGCCCTCAGGCAGGGAGACTTGACTTTTGTTCTTTCTTGCTTTCTTAATCTAAACTAAAGGTAACTCAGACTGTTTTTGCTTTGTGTCATAGCAAAGCCTTTCACCTCTGGGTTGCCAGTTCAAATTCATCTCAGGTGGAGAGTGAGTCCGAGTTGTCTAGGAACTGTTTGGTGGACTGTATGAAATGATTTTGATGATCCTCAGCCCAATTCTCAGGAGATAAATGTCCATATCTTAAAACCCAGCATGCAACTGGCACCAATGGGCAGTCTTATCAGAGAGGCCAGGGAGGGGCTAATTCCTTCCCCTTGGTGCTGTGTGTCACCTGCCGTAGAAAAATATATTAAGCTAAGGAGATAATGTGAAGGCTCGAACTGAAATCCATTAGTTTTAGTGAATAGAAATCTGTGGTATGCAAAGACCTCATCCCCTTCCAGGAAAGGCTCCTAGGCAAGAGATACATGGCTTCCTTAATCTGAGTGGATTTCATAGTGGAAGAAGTTTGGAGAGTGACAAGAATAGGGATGGTAAAATTCAGGGTGGGAGAAGAGTCACAGACCAGAACAGCTGATGGCTACACCAACATATCTAGGTCCTGCAGTGTTCCACAGGAACGATCTGCAAGCCAGAGTTGTCAGTGTCAGAGTATGAGCAGGCAGATAGGGAACGCAGAGTTCCTTAAAACTGTAAAATGCCAAAATTTACCACTTCAAATCTGTAAGGAAGAAATGCAGACCTGACCTCCGCTGCTCATGAGGAAGCTGATTTGAACCCTTCAGCAAGGGGGAAATCTGCCAGCAGGTTAGCTCAAGTGATAAGCTCTGCTTCTGCATTCTGAGCCAGCAGCAGTCTCCAGCTCCATAGCGTGCTAAGCTACAACATGTAACTAAAGGGTCAGCAAAAATGAGTCAGAAATGGACACATGGAATGGAGCTGCTGTGTCATTAACACAGGAAACTGGTGAGATGACTCAGTGTCCTCCTTGAGCAGCCAACTGACCCTTGGGCAGTGAATAATGGGGAGGATGAAAGTTCAGAAACTGGAAATTGTGGGTGAAAAGGGAACTCTGAAGGTATCGGAAGGAATGAGAGTGGCCAGGGTATGTCTTGTCAGAAGCTCGAGCATTGAAATCTGCTAAGTGAGATGTAATGAATCAGCAGGTACATTTGAAGGACTCATAGAAATGTAGCGTTAGCAGGGACCTCAAGAGGTCATCAAGTCCAGTCCCTGCACTGAGGCAGGACCAAGTAGCCCTAGACCATCCCTGACAGGTGTTTGTCCTCACAACCTCCAATGATGGGGACTCCACAACCTCCCTTGCAGCCTATTCCAGAGTATAACTATCCTTAGCATTAGAAAAATTTTCCAAGCATTTAACCAAAATCTCCCTTGCTGCAGATTAAGCCCATTACTACTTGTCTGACCTTCAGTGGACATGGAGAACAATTGAGCACCATCCTCTTTATAACTGTTCTTTGCATATTTGAAGACTGTTCTCGCGTCCCACCTCAGTGTTCTTTTTTCAAGACTAAACATGCCCAGTTGTTTTAACCTTTCCTCACAGGTCAGGTTTTCTGAACCTTTTATCCCTTTTGTTGTTCTCCTCTGGATGCTCTCCAATGTATCCACATCTTTCCTGAAGTGTGCTGCTCAGAACTGGACACAACACTCAAGTTGACGACTCTCTAGTGCTGAGTAGAGTGGACATTTACCTCCCATGTCATACATACAATCCTCCCATTAATATCCCCTAGAACAATATTAATCGTTTTTGCAACAGCATCGTGCTGTTGAATCATACTCCATTTGTAATCCACTATAATCCACAGATCCTTTTCAGCACTACTACTGCCTAGCCAGTTATTCCCAATTTTGTAGGTGTGAATTTGAGTTTTCCTTCGTAAGTGTTATATTTTGCACTTCTCTTTTTTGAATTTCATCTTATTGATTCCAAACCAATTGTCTAATTTGTCCAGGTGGTCTTGAATTTTAATCCTGTCCTCCAAAATTCTTGCAATCCCTCCCAGCTTGTTGTCACCTGCAAATTTGATGAGCATACTCCCACTTCATTATCCAACTGATTAATGAAAATATTGAAAAATAACGGACCCAAGACTGACCCCTGCAGGGCCCCTCAAACCTCCTAGATGGACAGCAAACCATTGAAAATTACTATTTGAGAATGGTCTTTCAACAGTTGTGCACCCATTGTATAGTAATTTAATCTAGACCACATTTCCCTAATTTGTTTATGAGAATGTCATGTGGGACTATGTCAAAAGCCTTATTAAAATCAAGATATATAATTTCTACAGCTCCTCTCCGCCACCAGTCCACTAGGCCAATAAGCCTGTGAAAGAAGGAAATTAAGTTAGTTTGGTATGATTTATTCTTGTCAAATCCATGCTGGCTATTCTTTATAAACCAGTTATCCTTCAGGTGCTTACGAATTGATTGTCCCAGTATCTTTCCAGGTATCAAAGTTAGGCTAGCTAGCCTATAACTATCCAGGTCCTCCTTTCCCCACTTTTTAAAGATAGGTACTAGGTTTGCCCTTCTCCTGTTCTGTGGGACCTCACCCGTCCTTCATGAATTCACAAAGACAATTGCTAACAGTTCCGAGATTGCTTCAGCTAGTTCCTTAAGTACCCTAGGGTAAATTTCATCACATCCTGCTGACTTGACTGCATCCAATTTATCTAAATATTCTTTAACCAGCTTGTTCCCTATTTGTGTTCCTTCCACCTTGCTGCTAATATTAATTGTGCTGAGATCTGGCCATCGTTAACTGTTTTAGCGAATACAATGAAGCAAAATAGGCATTAAACATCTCAACCTTCTTGATATCATCAGTTACTAGCTCTCCTTCCAGCTAAGTAAAGCATGTGCACTTTCATCTTTCTCTTGCTCCTAATGTATTTACAAAACCTCTTCTTATTACCTTTTATGTCCCTTGCTTTGTATCTTAGCCTTTTTCATTTGACCCCATCTGTTTTGCAATATTCTTTTGTATTTATCCTTAACAATTTGTCCATGTTTGTGCTTTTTGATTTTCAGGTCACTAAAGAGCCCTTAATGGAGCCACATTGGCCTTTTGCCGTTCTTCCCATCTTTCCTTTACATCAGGATAGCTTAGAGTTGTGTCTTTAATATTGTTTCCTTGAGAAATTGCCAACTCTCCTGAACTCCTTTATCCTGTCGATTTTCTTCCCATGGGACCTTACCTGCCAGCTCTCTGAGTTAGTTAAAGTTTGCTTTTTTTATGTGCATTGTCTGCTCTCACTCCTTCCTTTCCTTAGAATCATGCAATCTCTCATTTCATAATTACTTTCACCCAAATTGCCTTCCATCTTCCCATTTTTGCAACCAGTTCCTCCTTTTGGTCAGAATCAAGTGTAAAATGGCTGCCCTTTCAGTTACTTCCTCCATTTTCTGAAACAAAAAAGTTGTCCCCAACACATTCCAAAACTTACTGGGAATTTTATATTTCACTGTATTACTTTTGCAACAGAAGTTTGCATAGTTAAGAGTCCCCCATTACTACTAGGCCTTGTGTTTTGGATGTTTCTGTGAAAAGAATAGGTTGCTGGCTTTGAATCAACCAGCGCTGGGGCTAACACTTCAAAAATAAAGCCAGTGAGTCTGCTTCTCAGCTCTGTTTTGCACCAGTATTTGGATAACAAATGATTTATTCACTAAAGTGTTTGCAAACAGTGTAAATCTTGGTGGAGACAGATACTTTATGAAATATTCCTGGATTTATGGAAAGATGAGGGGATAGTTAAACAGTGACACAGGAGTTCCCAAAACATGAGGCCAGAGACCTGCCATCCTAAATATAGTTATTCCTACGACACTTGCCAGAGTGCATGACTTTACCCTTTGCAGACAGGAGCGCAAAGGCATATGCAATAATTAAAACTGGCTGAGGGACTGTCAGTGACAGAAGTGAAAAAGATGATAGCGACTTGGCACTAAGGCAGGTAATACGTCGAGAAGGGTTGAGGTACATGAAAGCACAGTTTGTAAACAGCAATGCACAGGTACACATAGAGAATAGATTGGAAATGAAAGCATGGTCAAAAAATGATAGCAGTAAATTCAATCCACGTCCTTGACAGATAGTTTGTGTGGTTGTATAAGTAATTTTCTCCTAAACACCCCTGCCTAAGTCACTGGCACTCAGACAATTAAATGAACTAGGCAAGAATCAGAACAGTTTTATAAACTGGACCATGCCCAGCCACACACAATTATTTGGTATTAATTTGACAAGCTAGTGTATAAGACAGCCCTTAAACCTCACCTTTGTCTTCCTCCCTCAGTCAGGAAGGAAACCATCTATTTTTAACCCTGGAGCCCACATATGTAACTAAATATATCACACTCTCTAGACCAAATGAGGACAGAACAACACGTAACATGGAAGGCTGTTCCATTGACCTTCTCGTCACCTGACAGCTCTGCCTTCTTTCCCCATTCCATCCTCTCCCTGCGAAAATCAAAGCTTCAGTAGCTGGTTTGGTCACGAAAGTCATCCAGTCAAAGAACAACAAAAATACCGTGTGAGTTAAGAGAACAATCATTCATCTCCAGCCATGAATCCTGATCAGCAAATAATTATGTTGCTTATTTCACAAGGCAGGAATCTATTGTATAAATGAGTCAGTGAATAATCATGAATAACGACCGTGAAAGCTGTGTCCTTTTTTGTGGTTACTTGGCAAGCAGAAGAATGTGCTAAATTAACCAGATAAGCTATTAGCTACAAAGAATTGAACCAGGTCTAGTAGAAACTATTATTTATTTATTTGTTTAGATGTATCACCTAACAACAACCATCCCATGCTCTTGGGAACTCTTACAAAATGTCAAATTCATATCATACATGTTTATAGCCCACACAGACATCATGTAATGAACTGCTCCACACACGCATTTCATTGTATTTGGCACCAAACCACTGATCAGTAAGACTGTTGATAGATAAAGCAAGTCCTGTTTCCATCAACCTGAATATTAAGTAACTTTGTGCTATACCGCTTACATAGGTTAAAACAACAAACTCCAGACAGCTTAACTCACAGAACTCTGGTGCCATGTGTTTTCAGTAGGACTGTCAAGCAACAAAATATATTAATTGCAATTAATTGCATGGTTAAAAAAATGAATCACACAATTAATTGTGCTGTTAAACAATAGAGTGCCATATATTTTTGGATGTTTTGTACATTTTCAAATATATTGATTTCAATTACAGCACAGAATACAAAGTGCACAGTGCTCACTTTATATTTATTTTTTATTACAAATATTTTTACTGTAAAAAAGACAAACAAAAGAAATAGTATTTTTCAATTCACCTCATACAAGTACTGTAGTGCAATCTATCATGAAAGTGCAATTTACAAATGTAGATTTTTTTTGTTACATAGCTACACTCAAAAACAAAACAGTGTAAAACTTTAGAGCCTACAAGCCCACTCAGCTAACTGCTCAGTCAAACAAGTTTGTTTACATTTATGGGATATAATGCTGCCCGTTTCTTATTTACAATGTCACCTGAAAGTGAGAACAGGCATTCGTGTGGTACTTTTGTAGCTGGCATTGCAAGGTATGTACATGCCAGATATGCTAAACATTCGTATGCCCCTTCATGCTTCGGACACCATTCCAGAGGACATGTGTCAATGCTGATGATGGGTTCTGCTCGCTAACGATTCAAAACAGTGCAGCTCAACGCATGTTCATTTTCAACATCCGAGTCAGATGCCACCAGCAGAAGGCTGATTTTCTTTTTTGGTTGTTCAGGTTCTGTAGGTTCTGCATTAGAGTGTTGCTCTTTTAAGACATCTGAAAGCATATGCTACACCTTGTCCCTCTCAGATTTTGGAAGGCATGTGAGATTCTTAAATCTTGGGTCAAGTGCTGTCTCTATCCTTAGAAATCTCACATTGGTATCTTCTTTGTGTTTTGCCAAATCTGCAGTGAAACTGTTCTTAAAATGAACACGTGCTGGGACGCCATCCAAAACTGCTATAACATGGACTGTATGGCAGAATGCAGGCAAAACAGAGCAGAAAGCATACAGTTCTTCCCCAAGGAGTTCATTCTCAAATTTAATTAAGTCATTATTTTTTTAATGAGCATCATCAGCATGGAAGCATGTCCTCTGGAATGGTGTCCGAAGCATGAAGGGGCAAGTACCCTGATTTTGCATGTACAAATCATGGATGACGATAGCTTGACTCACCACTGATCAGGATTGCTGTCTGCCTGCAGCCAGTGTTCCTGGGAATTACCCAGCCAACCCCATGGAACCAAAATTTGGACTTGGCTTCTACCAACCAAAAGTCCTAATGGCCCCTTGGAATTTCCTGCTTTATTTGCCTTTGCCCAGTACCCAAAAGACCCACACTCCCACAACCAGGCATCAGCTCCCCGCCGTACAGAAGTGTCCTACCTGCGTGGCTATCAGATGAAGGCAACAGCTGCAGACAGGTTCTTGAATAAAAACCTTGTGGACAGGCCACAAAGAGCATCTCACCCACCCTGCACCATTCTAACCCAGTCATAAAGTCCCAGGGAAGCCCAGGAAGCCTGGAGCTGGACTTCATGCAGTACAGTGAGATGGATTTCATATAATACAACTACACAGCTACAACACCCAGTCCCTGGTTCACATGCTGGTAGGATGACCAGATAGCAAGTGTGAAAAATCAGGACAGGAGGTGTGTGTGTGTGGGGGGGGGTAATAGGAGCCTATATAAGAAAAAGCCCCCAAAATCGGGACTGTCCCTATAAAATCGGGACATCTGGTCACCCTACATGCTGGGTGAAGAGTGAGCTATACAGGGAATGGTTCCTTCTGACATCGCAATATAAGCAGAAGAGGACTGACAGTCAAGTAACTGTATCTCAGGCTGGAGCGTTCTCCCATGGTGAGACAATGTGACTGAGAGTCAGGATTTGCGGATTCTGTTCCTAGCTTTGCCACTGATTCGCTGTGTGACCGTGGGCACATCACTTCCCTTCCTGGTGCCTCAGTTTCTCTGTCTGTGAAATGGGGACAGTACTGATCTTCCTGTGAAGAAGAATGCTTGTGAAGTGTTCTGAGACCTGCCAGGGATGAAAGGCCCTATAGAAATGCACAGTGTCATTGTTATCAGAAGGAATGCAAAGCTAGACTGCAGAGCTGGAAAAGTAGCCATGCATTAGCCAGATGCCTCCCTGTCACTCTTAGCAACATTGTGTATGTGTGTGCACTGTTTAGCAAGGCTTGTTTTTCTGAGACACTGCCTCTTTCTTAGCAGGCTGGCATCATGACAGAAGTTCCATGCACAGTTTCTTGGTGGGGTGAGCCGACACATGCCACACCGCGGGGGCTGAGGTGGTAATGCCAGCTAAGTGACTCATGCCACACCTACTGTTAGTTTTGGCTCACCTCAAGTTTTATAAGTCTCCACCTGACCTGAATGTTTGCTACGCTTCAGAAAACAAAGTCTAGCAATGCTTGGCCCTTCCTCTCCCGCTCCGGGCCCTGTGAGCTTACCAGGGAGATAGCGAACAACAAGGCTCTCTCCTTGGGAGACGTCTTGCATGAAAGAGGAAGTCATCTTGAAATAACACAGGCACTCCCCTTTTTACTGAGACTTTTGCAGACTTTGAAACATGCAGCACAGCCCCTAGAAAGGCAGCAGCTGGATTCGTTAAGTTGTACAGGCTGCCCTGCTGCACCATCAGAGCAGGCAAGGAGATGGCTTGTCAACTGTGCCCTGCTGCCTTCATTTGGGATGGGACCTCAGGTGCACATGAGACTGGCAGATTGCCCCAGTGGCTGTTCTAAAAGAAGTAGGTAGCATTCTTTTATCATATAGCAGGCTGCTGCTGAATGCATAGCTTTGGATGCACTGAAATGCAAGTCTTGTCATATTCCTGTTGCTTTCTCGGCTCTTTCAGAGGGGCTCTGCCACTTAGATCAATGCATCACTCAATAGGTGGTTCTCTTATCAGGTCCTTGACTGGAAACTTTTATTGAAAGGGGTCGGGGGAGATGCACAAAAATGATATTGTGTCGCTAATGTGCTTGTCACATTTGGGAGTGTTGCAGATTGTAGAAATTTGAAATCAGTGGAGGGGGGGAGGTGGGAGGGAGAGAAAACTCTGTTCCTGGTAGAAAAAGGCCCTGGAAATTGTCCTAACAGGATATACATGGTTTCCTTTTTCTAAGTGAATTTCATGCTGGAGCTAGGTAGGGGACTGCCAGCCCTGGAGAATGAAACTCCCTGCTTATCCACAGAGCTGGAACATCACAGGCAGCAGCAGTGTGAGCTTCCCCCACACGTCCTGGTCAGTGCGCGTGAGCCATGACCTGAAGTGACTGCCCCTTGGGCCAGTGCCTATTTCAGTCTGTGCAGCCCATTCAGTGGTCTCTGCTATAACTGCAAACGAGGGGGACAGCTGGTAATTTTTGTGCTGCGGATGCACAGTGCTGCTATGAGACCCACCAGCTCATTGCACGCAGGCCCCCGAAACAGCTAACAGAGAGTAACCACTTTCGATTTCTTCCCACCACGGCTGGAGTATGATCAGTGAATTCCAGTGAAATTATTCTCACCATGATGTTTCTGGTATCTCATCCACATCTCTTGTTCATTTATAAAACTGACTCCAAACCTGCACCTTCTGCTCTCAGCGAGTTGAAAGGGTCACATGCCCTCATCACCACTACCATCATCCTCTCTTCCCCAACTCAGCCCGCTGATTGTGTCTCCTCTTAATTTCTGTCTGTCAGATCTTGGCAGTGTATCTCACTCTGCAATGTGTGCAGCGCCTCGCCTGCTGGGGCCCCGATCCCTGAATGAGGGCCTGCAAATACTGGATAGCACAATTAATAAGTAATGATGATAAAGAGATGGATCGAAGAAAATCAGTACAGTCCTTCTGGGATAGAAAACTGAGAAGGGTCTGTGTTCGGTGTTCAAACGTAACAAAACAGAGAGCTAAGACAGTGCAACATTCAGCTTTTATTCCTTTCACCACATGTACTGTCCTCTCTCATCAGGCATTTTCTGACAGTCGAGGGCTCTGAGTTCCGAGAGGTTATCCTATACATAAGCACACTATCATAGTATAATGTCCTCTGTCATGGACAGTTAGAGGTTCCCTGAAATTTGACCCTAAATGCTGACCCTGAATTTCTTTGGTGGCGTTCACCCACCCCTACCACACAACTATTATTGCAAGTTAATAATTAATAGGGAGGGGAGACTGTACCATTTTTAATTCTGTCTGTGGAAAGGTATTTTATAATCCCTGTGTGGCTTGAACTATAGAACCTTAAATCTGTGAAATGTTGCTTTCCCCCTCAGGAAATCTCTTAAAGCAAGTCACTGCATTGCACACCCCGTATGGAGAATCCCTGCAATCAGCCTGTTGCAGAGCTCTTTCCAGCCCAGAAATAGGTCTGTGTTTTCCAGGCAAGGTTTTCCCCTTTCCAGGATCATCCAAGACTGCTATGCAGAACTGGGCACCAGTTGCTCTGACTCCCACATCAGGTGGAAGGGCTTTGCTTGGCCGTTTTTTTGGAGTACATTTGGCAGTGAATTTGGGAATTATTTTTTTCCCCCCCGGATTGTTTTTCTGAAGCTGACTTTTGGAATGGAAGTAGAGATGCTAAATTTAAAGACCTGATGCTTCCTGAAAATCATTTTCTTCCCCCAGAAGTAATTGAAGGTGACGTGAATGAGAAATTCTCCAAAGAGTCATTAGTATCCAGGAACTAGCCTGCACTTCCCACTCCAGATTTAGCAAAAGAGTTTAGAGCCTATTGGACTCAGAGACACAGACAGACACAGTAGAAGCTGCTAATGGGAGTGGAGTGAATGCTGTGAATGAGTCCCTCAGAATTCAGTAATGAATTGGCTTCCTCTGTGTTTGAGTTCCCTTCATATTTGCTTTCTGCAAATATGAGTCTCCTGGCGGGAATGATCCTCACAAGAGCAGTGAACATGATGCAGATACTGCAGCCTACTGCCGGCAAGCAAAGTCTGAGCTTGTTATCTAAATCCATAGGAGTGGTGCCAGAGTTAGGGCACCTGGTTTTATATCAGAACCAGCCAAAACCACAAGTTCAGCCCGGTTTGAGGTGAAACCAAAAATCAGCCCAGACTTGCTCCAAACTGGACCCAGGCTCTCTCCCCTTTTCTTTAGAGTCTCCTGCACCTCAGTAGCCTGTTTGAATCTGTAAAATGAAACCTGGACCTAGCTGAATTTTATGTGGTTTTGGGGTTTCATAATGAAAGTTTCACTCAGTTTTAGTTGTGACTTCAGACTCAAGCAACAATGGACCTAAAGGGCTCACGGGTCATGGCAGCACCTCACCAATGTCTCTCTGCAGCCTCCTTTTCCTGAACTTTTGTTCAGTATCTTTGGGTTTTTATGTCACCTTCTTCCTGCTGCAGCCAAATGGGGCAAGGCCTTATACAGTCTTTATCCCTGGCTGTGGTTTTGATCCTTGGGACTGTTAGCAGCAAGCAGACATTAGAGCAGCCCTTGGGCTGCTATAAATTATTGCATGGAAAGCAAAGCTGCACACAGTGGCTCCTGGATTGGAGAATACAATGTATGCTTTATGCCACCTTTGTACACACACCCCAACCTCTGCTGCATACAGTTCGACCAGACCTCAGGATCTGGCCCTAAATCAGGAGTAACTCCATTGGAATCAATGAGTGTAAAACAGGCGTGAGAGGAGACTCTGCCCAGTGAGTGCAAAGTGGGCATGAAATGCTACCACTGGTGTCAGTGAGTGGGGAATGCCGATGCAGTATTTTATCTACCCTTTGCACAGGGGTAACTGATGGCACAAGCTGCAGTATGTAGAATCAGATTCCTCTTTGCAGCTGGCAGAGCCCCATGCCCACAGCACAGAATCACAAGGGGCTGTAAGGCAGCAGCAGTGACTGGCATGGAATGGCTAAGGTCTGGGGGGGGGGGGGGGTTGCTGCAAAAGAAGACCCCCATGGCAGCCAGTCTCAGAGCCCAGATCAACTGACCCAGTTTAGATGTTTGGACTGGGGCTGGAACCAAGCTCTGAAACCTGGCGTGGGGGATGGATCTGCCTTTCCACAGCTGCCCTGCTCCCTTCCAGTAAACAAGGATCACATTTGATACTTTCTGCTCCTGCAACTTTCACTGGAGCTAAAAGGAAACGCCAGCTGGGCAAGCACCAAGTGGGAGCTCTGTAAGGTTAGACTGCAGTGCTTCATGTGTTACTTTCAGAACTGTTCTCGCTGTGAAAAGGCTGTGAGAGAGCAGGGTGCAGCAGTGCAGTGCGGGGGTGTGTGTGTGTGAAGTCTGATCTGCTCCCAGGGGCACCTGTCATAGTGTGGCGAGCCAGAACGGACACACATGCTCCTGCATGTTGCCCCAGGGCTGTGGACTCACAGCCTCACCATGCAGGACGGCTCGGGACCGATCACCTGTGACGGTATTTGTACGAATTCATTCTTCGCATTAGTAGCAAGCCAGGGTTTTGATTTCTGCAATGTGATTAGTGCTTTTGGACCGGAGCAGTGATTGATAGGGAGGAAGCAGGGTTGGGGGGCGGGGGGAAGGGTATCTTTCACATTCTGTTCCCAATTAAATTTCCTTTGCAAATATAGCTGCTTGTGCTGATAATCAAGATAAATGGAATGTACTTAGCCGACTGAATTTGTGTAAATACACCAATTTCCAAGACTTGAGCTGGACTATATATAACTCTCCTAAAACATGTGTGAGCATTTCATGGCAGTGCATGACCCAGCTCTGGGACTTCTAAACGTTGGTTAATAGAGGGGGTTTTAGGAGCGAGAATATTTTCCTGTTTTGTCATTATCTTCTTTAGGTTTTTGGCACTTGACTGTTCCAGGAACCCTCCAGGATGCATCGTTTTTGACTCATAATTTGACACTAAATGGTGGGAAAACTTTTCTCATCACAGGTCTGTTTCACAGACTAGACTGTGGCTGGGGAAAAAAAGGCAATTGCTTGAGTTAGCGAGTTGAAGGGTGAGACAATGAAGGCCACACTCTGGAAGAAATCCCCAAATTCAGAGCTGTAATGCCGACAGTGATACCAGGGACTTTGGGAGAGTAACGAATGCAGTTCTGAGGATGAAATTCTTGCTAGATAGAAGCCAGTGGGGGTTTTTGCCACTCACTTCTAAGGGGGCAGTTCTGTTCAATATTTTCATCAATGAGTTAGATAATGGTATGGAGAGTACACATAAACTTTGCGGACGAGACCAAGCTGGGAGGGGTTGCAACTGCTTTGGAGGATAGGATTAAAACTCAAAATGATCTGGACAAACTGGAGAAATGGTCTGAAGTAAATAGGGTGAAATCCAATAAGGACAAATGCGAAGTACTCCACTTCGGAAGGAGCAATCAGTTGCACACACACAAAATGGGAAATGACTGCCTAGGCAGGACTACTGCGGAAAGGAATCTGGAGGTCATAGTGGATCACAAACTAAATGTGAGTCAACAGTGTAACACTGTTGCAAAAAAAAAAAGCAGACATCATTCTGGGATGTATTAGCAGGCGTTTTGGAAACAAGACATGAGAAGTAATTCTTCCGCTGGTGTTTAATATTCTGTGTGCAGACTTCTCTAAAGCCAATGTGTGCTTGCCAAGACATCATGGCACAAACATACTTCTCAGCCTGCTCCTTATGCCTAGGTAGCCCCTATTAGATTTTCAGGCTCTTCTCTGTAAATGCATTTAGAAGCAATCCAAAAGGAACATGCCTTTTACCTACTTGTATAAATGGGAAAAGCTGATAACAGGCTCTTGTGCCTTGTCACTGAACGTTGTGGCTCTGTATCGCTCACTCTTACCACGACACAGCTTGAACAGAGAGGAAGGCACCAACTCAGCACCATGAACCGGAGAGAGCATAATTTCTTTACACAGAAGAGATTCATCCAAAACCCTAGAGCCACACTTTAAGGAAGCTCTGCTCCAGGTCCAGAGGTGTCTTGGTCTGCTCTTTGTTTAGTGCACTAGTTTTAGAATCATAGAATCTGTGCTGATGCCGGACCAAAGAAATCTAGACCATCCCTGATGGGTGTTTGTCTAACCTGTTCTTAAAAAAACTCCAATGACGGGGATTCCACAACCTCCCTTAGAAGACTTGTCTGGTACCATAAAACACACACTGTGATCATTTTGACATTTATGTAACGTAGTGGTAGTGGCAGGGGGCTCAATCCTGCAAAGGGCTGAGTGCCTCCTGCAGGGTGCTGTGTGTCTGCAAAGCTCCAACGGGAGAGGAATACATTCCACAAATCCCAGGGAAACATAGCAACCGAAAAGCAGTTCTTCTGCCACACATCAATAGGTGACAGGTTTCAGAGGGGTAGCTGTGTTAGTCTGTATCAGCAAAAACAATGAGGAGTCCTTGTGGCACCTTAGAGACTAACAGATTTATTTGGGCATATGCTTTCAGATGCATGGAGTGAAAAATACAGTAAGCAGTGTATATATATATTTATATATGTATGTGTATATATAAAAGATGGGAGTTGTCTTACCAAGTGGGGGGGTCAGTGCTAATTAGCCCAATTCAGTTAAGGTGGAAGTGGCCTATTCTCAAGAGCTGACAAGAAGGGGTGAATATCAAGAGAGAGAAAGGTTTCAGAAATGGCCAACGTCCACCTTGATTGCATTGGCCTTGTTAGCACTACAAAAGTAATTTTCCCTCTCTTGAAATTCGTTGGTCTCTAAGGTGCCACATCAATAGGTGTGGCTGGTTAGGCACGAGAGGCGCCCTGACACACAGGAGAGCTGGTAAGGGCTGGTCATCTTCAGTTCCAGGCACTAGCCAACTGATGGGGATCAGGATTCTGTTGACTCATATCCAGCTTCTCATCCACTGTAATCCCCAGGTCCTTTTTTGCAGAGCTGCCACTTAGCCAGTCAGTCCCCAGCCTGTAGCTGTGCATGGGATTCTTCCTTCCTAAATGCAGGACTCTGCACTTGTCCTTGTTGAACCTCATCAGATTTCTTTTGGTAATGTGGGGGAGGGAAGAGGAGCGAGACTACAGTGTGCTCGGGGGAGGGGGCGGAACTGGGCGGGGAACAGGTGGGATTGGGGGCAGGAAGAGGGGGAGAAGAAGTGGGGCAGGACAGGAAGAAGCTGGGCAGGGGTGGAGCCTTGGGGGAAGAGGTGAAGTGGTGGCAGGGCCTGGGCGGAGCTGGGGGGGAGCACTCCCCCCAGCAGATTAGAAACTCGGTGCCTATGTCCAGGGGCTTGCTCCTGCCCCAGGGAGGGCCCTTTCAACAGTATTACTTTTAGCAGTCAAACTTGTCATGTCCTTAAAAAAAGTTCTTCTTCGAGTGATTGCTCACATCCATTCCAGTTAGGTGTGCGCGCCGCGCGTGCACGTTCGTCGGAAACTTTTTACCCTAGCA
This sequence comes from Gopherus evgoodei, assembly GCF_007399415.2. Classification (NCBI taxonomy): domain Eukaryota; kingdom Metazoa; phylum Chordata; order Testudines; family Testudinidae; genus Gopherus; species Gopherus evgoodei. The sequence goes on along the minus strand of NC_044336.1, from coordinate 6,458,140 downwards.
ACTCCAGTGGGCCGGCAGGTCGCCCCCTGGAGTGGCGCCGCCATGGCGCCCAATATATATCCCTGCCGGCCCGCCCGCTCCTCAGTTCCTTCTTACCGCCGTGTCGGTCGTTGGAACTGTGGAGCGCGGCATAGATGTCCTCCACGTCCCTAGCTCTCCTAGTTATCTATCGTTATCTATCGTTATCTCTAGTTTCATTATAGTTGTTAATTAGTTTGTTACGTTGATAGTTAAGTTAATTAGTTGTAAAGTACTTCTTCGCCGGGGGCTTAGCCCTTCCCGGCACCCGGCACCGGGCTCATGCCTGGTTCACCGGGCTTCAAGCAGTGTGCGGCCTGCAAGAAGCCCATGCCTACCAGCGATCCCCACGAAGCGTGCCTGAAGTGCCTCGGGGAATCGCACAGATCCGAGAAGTGCCGCATCTGTAAGGCCTTTAAGCCGAGGACAAAGAAGGAGAGGGATCAAAGGCTCCGAACTCTCCTAATGGAGGCGGCACTTGACCCGACGGCTTCGCAGGCCGTGGTATCGGCACCGGCACCGGATCGCTCCGGCACCGAGAAGACTCCTCGGCACCGACCCTCTCCGGCACTGGAGCCAGAGCCAAGGCCGTCGAAGTCTAATACTCCGGCCAGGCAGACCCGGCTAGAGCGCCCGGCCTCGACATCGGCCGCGGCGCCGCCGGCACCGTCAGCACCGTTGACTCCGGGCCCGGCGGGTCCGTTGAGTCCGGTGCCGCCGAGCTCCCCCATGAGATCTGGGGTTGAGATAGTGGTCCCGTCCACACCGGAGACCTTCGCCTCGGCTCGGGACCTTATTGCCCTGACTGAGCCTACTCGGCTGCCACCCCCGTACCTCCGGTGCGGGTCGTGTCCAGAGGCAAGCCCATGATGTCGGCACCGCCCAGAGACAGTCGTTCCCGATCCAGGTCCCGACGTCTTGGGCGCTCCAGATCCCGACGCCGCTCGCAGTCCCGGCACCGCTCCCCTCAGCGGTACCGGTCGCACTCGCGGCACCGGTCGGCATCGAGACGGTCGCGGTCAGGCTCCAGTCGACACCGGCACCGCGACTCCAGGAGCAGGTCCCGACGCTACTCGCCGCACCGGTCGACCTCCCGGCACCGAGCTGGTGGCAGGTCCCGGTCCCGGTCTCGCTCGACCTCCCGGCACCGAGCTGGTGGCAGGTCCCGGTCGACCTCCCGGCACCGAGCTGGTAGCAGGTCCCGGCACCGAAGCGGCGCCCGGCACCGAAGCGGCGCCCGGCACCGATCAGGATCATGGCACCGTGACAGATCCCGGTCCCGGTCCCGATCCCGGCACCGATATGACTCCCGGCACCGGTCCCCGGCACCGAGACGATCCTCCGTGCCGGCCCGCGCAGACCCGTACCATCCAGGGTCGGCCCCACCGTGGCCCTCGAGACAGCCGTCCGTATCCTCCCAGACGGACAGCGGCTATGCGCTGGGCACCGACCGGCAGGCGGCGCTGTTTGGTGATCCGCCGCTGCAGGACCAAGGCCCACAACAGTGGGGATTCTGGACACCCTGGGCATACCATCAGGCCCAGGGCCCCCAGCAGCTCCCTGCTAGGCCGGCGACTGCGGAGCGTAGGGCCCCGGAAGCCTCGTTGTCTCGCCCCCCTCCCTCCCCGGAAGGGGAGGAAGGGTCCAAGCAGCAGGACTCCGCTGTGGCTCCGGAGGCAGAGGCGAGGGCTGAGGAAGACCCTCAGTTAGACACTCTCGTGCCGGGGGTCTCATCATCCTCCTCCCCGGATGAGGCGGTGGCGGGTACCTCCTCCAACAGTCCCCCCCGCTGGATCTCAGGGCGCACCAAGACCTCCTCAGGCGATTGGCTCAAAATCTGAGTCTGCAGGCGGAGGAGGTCTCGGAGATAGAGGATCCAATTGTAACCATCATCTCTTCTGATGCTCCCACCAGGGTCGCCCTGCCCTTTATACGAACCATCCAGGCCAACGCCAACACCATCTGGCAGTCTCCGGCCTCCATCCCTCCGACAGCAAAAGGTGTCGAGAGGAAGTACATGGCCCCTTCTAGGGGATACGAATATCTCCATGTACACCCGACTCCGTGTTCACTGGTGGTTCAATCAGTGAACGATAGGGAGCGTCATGGCCAGGAGGCTCCAGCCCCCAAATCAAGAGAGGCCAGGCGGATGGACCTCCTTGGCCGTAAGGTGTATTCGGCTGGGGCGCTGCAGCTCAGGGTCTCCAACCAGCAGGCCCTGCTGAGCAGATATGCCTTTGATTCCTGGGTGGCAGTGGACAAATTTAAGGAGCTGCTGCCACAGGATGCTCGCCAAGAGTTTACGGCCATCTTGGACGAAGGCAAGAAGGTCGCACGCACGGCCTTGCAAGCCTCCTTGGACGCTGCGGACTCGGCTGCCCGTACCCTTGCGTCAGGAGTTACGATGCGTCGCATCTCCTGGCTGCAGGTTTCCGGCCTTCCGCCGGAGCTCCAGCATACTATACAGGACCTTCCTTTCGAAGGCCAGGGCCTGTTTTCTGACAAAACAGACCCCAGACTCAAGAGTCTGAAAGATAACCGAGTCGTTATGCGGTCCCTCGGGATGCACACTCCCGTGACGCAGCGTAGACCCTTCCGGCCACAACAACAACAACAACAACAACGCAGGCCGTTTTCCCAGTTCCGCCAGCGGCAGGACCTTTACAGGCGCCGCGGCAGGAACGGGAGGCGCAGGCAGTCGGGGAACCAAGGGGGGCAGAACCAAGGCTCCTCAAAACCCCCGCCTGGTCCTAAGCCTTCATTTTGAAGGTGCGCTCGAGGGCGCAGTAACAGTTTCCCCTATGGATCCTTCCCCCCCGTTTTCCAACCGCCTTTCGTTTTTCCTCCCGGCGTGGTCCCAAATAACATTGGACCGCTGGGTCTTAAGCGTGGTGCAGACGGGATACCGCCTGCAGTTTGTTTCGTTTCCTCCTTCCCGCCCTCCTTCCTCGTCCCTCTTCAGGGACCCCTCTCACGAGCAATTCCTTCGGCAGGAGGTGCAGACGCTCCTCAGCAAAGGAGCTATAGAGGCGGTTCCGGAAAACGAGAAAGGCAAGGGGTTTTATTCCCGCTACTTTCTGATCCCCAAGGCCAAGGGGGGCCTCAGGCCTATCCTCGACCTGCGAGAGCTCAACAAATACCTCGTGAAGTTGAAGTTCCGCATGGTATCCCTGGGGACCATTATTCCATCCCTGGATCCGGGAGACTGGTACGCCGCCCTCGACATGCAGGACGCGTATTTCCACATTGCCATTTGGCCGCGCCACAGACACTTTCTCCGCTTCGTTGTGGGGGCTCTTCATTATCAATTTGCAGTCCTCCCGTTCGGCCTGTCCACGGCCCCGAGGGTGTTTACAAAATGCATGGCAGTTGTCGTGGCGCATCTTCGGCGCAACCGTGTCCACGTGTTCCCTTATCTGGACGATTGGTTGATTCGGGGCACGTCGGAACAGCAAGTGAACAGCCATGTCCGCGTGATCACCGGCATGTTTGCGAGTCTGGGCCTCTTGATAAACTCAGACAAGTCCACCCTGAGGCCCACTCAGAAGGTGGAATTTATCGGGGCCGCCCTGGACGCCACTGTGGGCAGGGCCTCGCTGCCTCTGCAGCGGTTCCAGACCATGGCGGCGATCGTTCAACGCTTGCGGTCAGCCCCGCTGACGTCAGTGAGGACATGTCTAACCCTGTTAGGCCACATGGCGGCGTGCACCTTTGTGACCGACTACGCTCGGCTCCGCATGAGGCCTCTCCAGCTGTGGCTTATCAGTCATTACAGGCCGGCAAGGCAACCGTTAGACATGTTAATCACAATCCCCCAGAAGGTCTTAGATTCCCTCGGCTGGTGGTTGGACCAGTCCGTATTGTGTGCGGGTCTTCCCTTTCACCCGTCTCAGCCCTCGGTATCCCTGACAACGGATGCCTCAGATCTAGGCTGGGGGGCCCACCTAGGGACCCTGCGGACGCAGGGCCTGTGGTCCCAGGAGGAGGTGGGGCTACACATCAACATGAGGGAGTTGAGAGCAGTCCGCCTTGCTTGCCAAACGTTTTGTCATCAGCTTCAGGGTCGTTGTGTAGCCGTGTTCACGGACAACACGACGACCATGTATTATATCAACAAACAGGGCGGCACCAGGTCCTCCTCCCTGTGCCTCGAGGCGATACGACTCTGGGACTTTTGCGTAGCCCACTCCATTCACCTCAGGGCTTCCTTCCTTCCCGGAGTATGGAACACGCTGGCGGATCGATTGAGCAGATCCTTCCTGTCACACGAGTGGTCCCTTCGCCCGGACGTCGCTCTCTCCATTTTCCGGAGGTGGGGTTATTCCCGGGTGGACCTCTTTGCGTCCAAGGGGAACAGGAAGTGCCAAGCGTTCTGCTCCTTTCAGGGCAGGGAGCCGGGGTCGATAGCGGATGCCTTCCTCATCCAGTGGTCGACCCACCTGTACTATGCGTTTCCTCCGTTCCCTCTGGTTCACAAGGTCCTCCTGAAGGTGCGCAGAGACAGGGCTCGTGTGATCATGGTGGCCCCGGCATGGCCCAGACAGCACTGGTACACCATGCTGCTGGACTTGGCCGTAGCCGACCCAGTTCCCCTGCCCCTTCATCCGGACCTGATTACCCAGGACCACGGGTCTCTCTGTCACCCAGACCTGCAGTCGCTGCACCTAGCGGCGTGGCTCCTGCGTGGCTGACTGGTTCCGAGCTGCGCTGCTCCACGCCTGTGAGAGAGGTGCTCTTGAGCAGCAGGAAACCGTCCACAAGAGCCACATATTCGGCGAAATGGAAACGCTTCTCCTGTTGGTGCGTAGAGAGAAATCTCCGCCCTATGGAAGTTTCGGTAACCGAAATCTTAGACTATGTTTGGTCCCTCAAAGAGCAAGGTCTGGCCTTATCGTCGTTGCGAGTCCATCTAGCAGCTATCTCCACCTTTCACCCGGGTGAGGACGGTCGCTCCGTTTTTTCTCACCCGACGGTGTCGAGATTCCTTAAAGGGCTGGAACGGTTATTCCCTAACGTCCGTCCCCCTGCTCCAACCTGGGATCTTAACCTGGTGTTGTCCCGGCTCATGGGGCCCCCCTTTGAGCCGTTAGCTACTTGCTCCCTGCTTTACCTCTCTTGGAAGGCTGCCTTTCTAGTAGCTATCACCTCAGCTAGACGGGTGTCGGAACTCCGAGCCCTTGTGGTAGACCCCCCATACACGGTCTTCCACAAAGACAAGGTGCAGCTTAGACCACACCCTGCCTTTCTACCCAAGGTGGTCTCAGCCTTCCACGTCAACCAAGAGATTTTCCTCCTGGTTTTTTTCCCAAAACCTCACTCCTCAGGCAGGGAGCAGCAGCTCCACTCGCTGGATGTCCGTAGAGCTCTCGCGTTCTACATAGAGAGGACCAAACCCTTCCGCAAATCCCCCCAGCTTTTCGTGGCGGTAGCGGACCGTATGAAAGGGCTTCCTATCTCCTCCCAGAGGTTATCCTCGTGGGTTACGTCCTGTATCAGGACCTGTTATGACTTGGCCCATGTCCCTACGGGCCGTGTGACTGCGCATTCTACCAGGGCGCAGGCGTCGTCGCTGGCTTTCCTTGCCCGCGTGCCCATCCAGGAAATCTGTCGGGCAGCGACCTGGTCATCGGTCCACACCTTTGCTTCCCACTACGCCCTGGTACAGCAGTCGAGAGAGGATGCGGCCTTCGGAACTGCAGTGCTCCATGCCGCGACTTCTCTCTCCGACCCCACCGCCTAGATATGGCTTGGGAGTCACCTAACTGGAATGGATGTGAGCAATCACTCGAAGAAGAAAAGACGGTTACTCACCTTTGTAACTGTTGTTCTTCGAGATGTGTTGCTCACATCCATTCCACACCCGCCCTCCTTCCCCACTGTCGGAGTAGCCGGCAAGAAGGAACTGAGGAGCGGGTGGGCCGGCAGGGATATATATTGGGCGCCATGGCGGCGCCACTCCAGGGGGCGACCTGCCGGCCCACTGGAGTTGCTAGGGTAAAAAGTTTCCGACGAACGTGCATGCGCGGCGCGCACACCTAACTGGAATGGATGTGAGCAACACATCTCGAAGAACAACAGTTACAAAGGTGAGTAACCGTCTTATTTTGTTAGTTTGACAGGATGTTTTCCATAAACCCATGCTGATCTGCATTAATTGCACTGCCTTCTGAATTGCCAAATGGACTCATATATATGCCTGCAATTGCTGGGAAAGTTGGCTTTCAGTTTTCTAAAATAGAGGGTTTTTTTTAATCAGTGAAAATCCAGCATATTTACTGAAAATTGAAGAAAAAATATTTTTTCACCAAAGTTTCCTGCAATGCCCCCCTCCCCATCCCTGCTCTCAAGAAAACCTGGCATTTTTTCAAGCAGTTCTCAACTGCATTTCCCCCGGAGGCTCTCTTCAAGGGACCCTCCACCTGCCCAGCTGGTGAGCCACAGAACGTTGCCCTCCTGGCAGAAAAGGGAAACTCCAGTGTAATGGAGAAGAAAATCTAATCCCCATTCGTATCACAAAGGAGAATCACCAAGTTAAAAAAAAATTAGCTACAACATTTAGAAATGTGGCTCCCATCTGGTTACTAAAAGAGGATTTACTAATTGAACCGGGGTATGAGTGACAAGCAAGGTGCTTGGGGCAAGAATCTCACTGGTGGGAGAGATGGGAATGAGATTGTCCTGATATATGGGGGCACCAGCTCTGCCTCGGCTGTTGTGTGTCACATTTTCCCCTTCGACTCAGCAGTCACTTCCCCATAAGTCATGTGCTCTCCCGGGGGTCTGTGAGCCCTTCCTGCTCTCGGACGGAAGGCTTGTGGTCACAGTGAGCAGTGAGTTTAGAGCTCACAGATAGAAAATCCAGAAGCGAAACCCTTTCAGGCTCTGCAACGCTTTTCACTTGGCTGCCGATGCAAAGGCCAGAGGGGACTTGCAGCCCTTCAGTATAGCCCATTCCTCCTATGCTTGATCTCTGGACTAACATGGGCTGTGGCCTGCACACCATACATTGCTGAGGTCTGCCTCAGCCACAGACTCCTGCTCTTCTTTATTTTCCCTGCGATGCACATGCTGGGGGAGCTCTGTGCTCTGGGGAGAGCTTTGCACTTACAAGCCAGAAGAATCCAAGGGAAGGTAAGGGCAGTCTCATGTGGAGGGGACAGGACAGAGCGGAGAGAGATTTTACCCCCCAAGATGTGGGACACTGGTTGCATTTGGCAGAACGTGGGAGCACCAAGAAATGGACTGGCCCCTAGAGAGTGCAGCAGCCTCTAGGGACAACTCGGGTTCACCTCCAGAATTATGGGGAACCGCCTCCTCCCCCTCACACCCCCAAAGAATCCCCATGCATAAGTGCCTTGGTGGGAAGGAGGAATACATGAGCCCTGCTCAGGGCCGCCCAGAGGCAGGGGGCAAGTGCGGCAATTTGTCCCAAGCCCCAGGCCCTGCAGGGCCCCCGCGAGCCCAGGCCAAGCGGCGGTCCAGGTCTTCGGCGGCATTTCAGCGGCGGGGGGCCCTTCAGTGCTGCCAAAGACACGGAGCGACTGAAGGACCCCCTGCCTCCGAAATGCCGCCAAAGACCCGGACCGCTGCCGGGTGAGTACAAGTGCTGCAGCTGCCCTGTTTACCCCAGACCCCCTGAATCCTCTGGGTGGTCCTGGCCCTGCTGGATTCCCCTGCTCTCTTGTTGGCTTTTGCTTGTGATTGTGCAGTGGCGGTCTGTCAGCAACTCTGCCTTCCTGTCTGGTGTATTACCCTGTAGTAAATTCTGCTGCTTCTCTTTGGGCTCTGGAGAATGAGCAGAGCCTTCCCTGCTTTAGATCCTCCCACGAGAGCACTTGGTGCTCAGAGACAGTTTGAGAAAGTTATTTATAAGGGCCTGGTACAGGGGACACAGTTATGTTCCTTTGGTCAGACTCTGGAGCTGTTGCCCCATCCAGAGACATGCAGTGCACAGCTGAGTGCTGTGTTTGGTTGGGGTCAGTGGGGAGAGCCTAGTGTGCTATTTTGCTCCCTGAGTGATGGAAACTGGGTTGCAGTTTGCACATTCCTCCGCATGAGTTTAATTAGACAGCAAGAAGAACAGAGTAACCAGTAGTGTCACTAGCAAACCATGGGTGAGGAAGTACACACTCATACATGCTTGCACACTCACACATGCACACATGAACATGCATATGTGCATATGTATACACATATGTGCATGCATATGCACAAGTGTGCACATATGAACATGCATGCATATGAATATACACACTCATACATGCACACATATAGACATGCATACATGCGCACTCATATACACACACACACACACGCACACACATCGACAAGCACATACTCACATAAACTAAGGCAGGGATCGGCAACCTTTGGCACACGGCCCATCAGTGCTGTAAGTACTGCAAGTTTCAACGCTGTAAAGTGCCAGTGTAGACAGTGCACCAGTGCTGGGAGCCGGGCTCCCAGCACTGAGAGCTATTCTCTTGGTGAGGGTGTTTTTTTAAAAGTTTTAACATGGCTTTAACGTTGCCAGTGAAGACATGCCCTGACACAGTGGTTTTCAAACTTTTTTTCTGGTGACCCGGTTGAAGAAAATTGTTGATGCCCATGACCCAGCGGAGCTGGGGATAAGGGGTTTGGGATGTGGGAGGGGCTCAGGGCTGGGGCAGAGGGTTGGGGTGTGGGGGTGAGGGCTGTAGGGTAGGGGTGGAAATGAGAGGTTCAGGGTGTGGGACAGGGCTCTGGGCTGGGGGTTCAGGCTCTGGAGTGGGGCTGGGGATGAGGGGTTTGGGTGCAGGAATGGGTTCCGGTTTTGGGGGGCTCAGGGCTGGGATAGGGATTGGAGCATGGGCTTACCTTGGGTGGCTCCTGGTCAGTGGTGCAGCGGGGGTGTTAAGGCAGGCTTCCTGCCTGTCCTGCCACCGCGGACTGTGCTGCGCCCTGGAAGTGGCCAGCAGCATGTCCGGCTCCTAGACAGAGGCGTGCAAGCAGCTCCGTGTGGCTCTCACCTGCAGGCACTGCCCCTCCAGTTCTCATTGGCTGGGAACTGGTCAATAAGAGTGTGAAGTCGGGGTTCAGGGTGGGGGAAGCATGTGAGTGGCCCTTCCGGCTAGCAGCCGGACTGGCTGCTGGCTGCTTCTGGGGCACAGTGCGGTCTCAGAATGGGTAGGGACTAGAATGCCTTAGCTGGGCAGCAGCACTAATGGGACTTTTACCAGCCCAGTCAGCGGTGCTGACCAGAATTGCCATGACCCAGTACCTTACATTCCGAGACCCAGTACTGGGTTGCAACCTGCAGTTTGAAAACTACTGCACGAAAGCAACCTATGAGTTAATGAATGAGTAACTAGTAAACAAGAGCAGCCCTGTAGTCCCAATTCAGTGGAAAGGGAAGGCGTCTGCCTCCAGCTCAAAGAGAAGAGTCACTCCTAGCAAACAGCACCCAGGGTCAGAGCCCTGCAGCGGGACTGGGGTCCCGTGGATCCTGCAGGATCCGCTGACATAATAGCGGGAGCAGGTAAAATGTACTTTGTTGTGGGCGGGATTAGGTGGGAAAAAAAACCAGCCTGCAGTAATTTGTGGAAAAACACTAACTCTCTCATCAATTTATCAAGAGTAGCCTATTCAAGAAATTATTTTCTTTGAGCTTCTCTTTCCCATATGTATACAATATATTAACCAACCATTTTTGTTGGTTTTTTTTAGTAGCATGAGGGAACCTGTCCCTCTTGTGGGATTTGCAGGATCTAAGATTTTTGCAGGTGGGAGCGAGATTAAAAATTGAAGAAACAATGCGGGGAGTGGGTGGGACTAGGAGTGAGTATTGCGGGCCGGGATGGGAGCGGGATTAAAAATATAGTCCTGTGCAGGGCTCTACCCGGGCGCATGTGATGAATGGACAGGCTGGGGCAGGTCCTCTACAGAGGGAGTTGAGATGCTGCTGGAACTAGCACCCTTGGAAGAGCTGGTGGAAATGCAGCATTTCTGTTTCAACATTTCAAAAATTGTTTTCATTCCAATTGGAACAAAACCAAATATTGGCAAAATTTCCCATGAAATGGAAATTCAGAAACCTTTCTGTTTCAAAAACGAAGTCTTTTTGTGTGACATTTCATCCAAACCAACATGATTGCTTGAAAATTGGACTAAGGTCAAAATGGCATTTTCTGGACGAAAACAGTTTGGATGAGAAACTTCCAACCTGCTGTAGCTCTTGGACTGGCAGTTGCTCGGGTACCAGCCTCTAACTGAAAATAAACCATCACACCTAGCCAGGCACAGACTGAATCAGGGAAGGGGACAGGAGAAGTCAGGTGGGGATGGACCCTGCCCTGCTGCTGTTTCCCTTATTCTTCTGCTAGGAGAGCATCTCTGCCTCCATCCTCTCTCGGGCAGGCACGGGCTCACCCTCTGATTTCAGAAGCACTTGGTGATGGCCTCTCTGCTGCAGTTGGTTTGGGGAGAAAGCTCCAACTTCCCTCTGTCCCCATGTGCTGCACCTGACCTCCCTAGGGTGGGGCAGAGTGTCTGCTTCCTGATAGGATGCGGAGCCTGTTGATCAGATCAGATGAGCCCAAGAGAGAAGGACATTTGCTTTGTCCCCTGTTGGAGGAGACCTCAAGCTGCAGGAGAGCAATGATGAGGTGGTAAGATTGGGCACCTGTATGTGTCACCCCACACCAGGTAGCACGCTTCTAGTGGTGACTGCGCCACATCTTGAGCTGTGTCGTTTAGCTCACGCTGCAGATGCTCCTGGTTTCAAATCCAGAGGTCCCAGATTCCATTTCTGCTGCTGTTGACCCACACAGCGGTGTGGATGCAGCATTATGTAGGGTCCTGACCCAGTGATTTGGAGTCAGGGTAATCCCTCTCAGACCCTAGGCAGGACTAGGCAAGGGATGAGGCAAATGTCTCATACACCAGTCAGAGAATGTAAGGCCTGGTTTGGATTCATTGTGCCCATTCTGAGCCCACCGGCCAGCTTCACTCTCAGATATCCCTACGACGAGAACTGCGCCCACAGCAAAGCAGACAATGCACGTGGGCATTGTGGTGGAAATGGAAATACCGCATGACACCAAGCCACTAATTGTCCGCTAAGCAGCAGCAAATGGAAACAAAGATTGGCAGGGCAGGAAATAATGATGAGGACATGGCAGTCACCCAGAGCAATCTGGATCGCTTAGGAAGCTGGGCTCTTTGAAACCAACTGCCTTTTCAATACAGCCAAATGTAGAGCTAGGCCTCTAGAAACCAGGAATGCAGGCCATAGACACAGAATGGAGGAGTGTATCCTGGACAACAGTGACTCTGAAAAAGGATCTAAGGGTCATATTGGACAAACAACCCAACCTGAGCACCCGGTGTGATGCTGGGGTGTAGGAGGAGGGAGATGATGATTTTACCTCTGTGTATGGCATTGGTGAGAAAGATACTGGAATACTCAAAGCTATTAATTCCAGATAGTGCACCCCAGTCCACTTCTGGAAATTAGCATTATACATAGCTGCTGTCATTCACTCTTTGGATCTCATTAGTCTCTAGAGTTCTCTGTTTCTGCGGTTGACCGTTTCCACCTCTCCATCCATCACTCTGTTCGTTAATATTCAGACAGCGCATTTGGCATGTCTCAGAGTCTCCATCCTTTTGGACTCTAATGTTATTTATTTCCCTGGAGACATTTGAGATGGTGCTTTTAGGAATTATTCCTCAGACTTGTCTCTTTTTAGAAATAATTCCTTTTTTCCCCTCCTGAGCTATTTTTCCTGTAGAATTTATTTTTTATTAGTACTAGTCTAGCCTGTGAAGACCCGGCTTCCATAATGTGCCAGCACGAGTTATCAACCCTGCCAAAACAGGCCTTTGTTATGAAAAAACAGAACAGAGCCTGAATCCTTAGCCGTCAAGGGCTGCTGCTGGCATGTCTCTTTGTTTCATGCTGTGGTTTAGCTCCATTTGTTTTTAAACTGCCTATACCAAGACCATGTCTACACTATAGACTTTTGCCACCAGAGCTCTGTTGGTCAGGGGTTGTGATGAGATGTGATCCCTGACCCATCAGAGCCCCTAATGCAGATGCAGTTATATCCAGCAAAGCTGAGCTTTGACCGGCATAAGTTGTTTTGTAGATGTGGCCCACGTCAGTGGCTTTCATTGGATTGTTATGGGAGGCGATGATTGTTGTATTCCTGTAGTGACTTGCTTTCCCATTGGGGCTGTTACCCAGTGGCTGCCTGAGGGAACAACATTCTGAGGCTACATCTGCTGTAGGAACAAAGTGCTCCTCGTGTGGACTTCGCTGATACTGGCAAAACTGCGATTTTGTTGGTATAGCTTATTATACCTGCAAAATAAGCGACACCAATGAAAGCACAGTTTTACCAGAATAGCTGCCTCTAAACTAGGGGCTTTTGGCAGCACAGCTATATCAGGCAAGGATCACACTTCCTCACACCCCTGGCCAACCGAGCTGTGCCAACAGAAGCCCTTAGTGTGGACCAGGCCCTAGGCTCCCATGCTACAAACCTTTATGATTTTGTGCAGCTGAGCAGTCCCGTTTGCTTCACTGGGATTCCCTTACAGGGCAGAAAGTGGAGCATGTATCTGATCTGCAGGATCAGGGCGTATGCTGGTTTTTGCTTTCTAAGGCTAAGCACAGCAACCCTGTGGGTTGGTTCTCTGCCTCCTGCAATGTTCTGTTTCACCAGCTAGCCACCAGATCCTGAGCTGGTGTAAATCAGCGCAGCTTCATTGATGTCAGTGAGGCTCATCCCAGCTAAGGATATGGCCCCACATCTATAATAAGGAAGATCAGGTAAGCTGGATGCGGGCTTGAGTTCCACACACGTTTTGATGCTTTTCCAAAGAATCTTTCCCTTTTAAAATTGAGTCCACCAAAAAGTGATGGTGTCCAAAGGGCGTTGGAGAGTTCCATGTTTGCTGGCTCTGGGTGTGTTCATATCAGGTGTGATCAGTTTACAGTGTCCGTAGAGTTTTGTGCTAATTGCAAGCCTGCAAACTCAACCTTCGCCCTGGAAGTAAAGCAAAGCTGGACTCTCTTCTTATGCGTCCGGGCTTTAATAACGACTCTGCAGGCCAAACTGGGTCCTAAGCCCCTTTGTCTTAAAATCTGCCCTCAGCAATACCTGCGGTGCAAATGCATTGCTCTCTTTGGGTTTGCATCAGTGTAAGTGATTGGTGCTTACTGAAGTTAAACAAGTCTTGATGCTGCACAAGAAGGAACAGAATCCATCTTACTCTCCCAGATCTGGGTTGGTTCTGTGGAGCTAACAGAAGGAGAAAGTAGTAAAGACTTATTTAACTCACTGAAGTCAATCCTGTTCTGTATAGGCTCTTATTCTATTCTACATAGATTCTGGCCTGTTTATGCTACCCTCATCACTGTATTATCTGAGCACCTTCCCATAGATCATTGTGCAATGTGACTAATATCTGACTAAACTGTTGTGTGCAGTGTAGTTGTAGCCTTGTCGCTCCCAGGATATTAGAGAGACAAGGTGGATGAGGTAATATCTTTTACTGGACCAACTTCTGTTGGTGAGAGACACAAGCTTTTGAATCACAACAAAGCTCTTATTCGGGTCTGGGAAAAGTTCAGTGTCACAGCAAAATGCCAGGGGGGGCAGATTGCTTAGCATAAGTAGTTAGCACATATTGTAAGAGGCCATTTAAGGTAGAGTGGTCCACCTTGTGTGTCTAATCTGTCTAAATTAATGTACAAATAAATATATGTGGGGGGAGTATCTTTCAGAGTGGAGCTGCACTTTAAGTTACATTTCCTTTGGAAAAAATAATGCTTTACTTTAGAAGAAACAGGGATTGCTAACTAAATTTCAGCTTCTGCTGTGCAAAGGCTAAGGATTCTTATTCTTGCTTCTACAACAGCCGGGGGAGTCCAAAGTTTTAAATTAGTGCATTTGCTCAGAACAAAGGGGAATCCCTATCTATAAAGTCTCTTGGAGCTTTTTTCTAAATCTAAAAGCCCTTGATTTGTGATTGGGTTCTAAATTTGGCCAAACAAGCTCACCCGCCCAACCTCTGGAAGTGAGATTTGAATGTGTAAAACCACCAGCAACATTAACAGTAATTGTCGTTCTTAAGAGACACTGTCCATGAGCATCCCCTGGCCTGGAAAAACCTCCAGGAGTTAGAGGAGATAGAGATCAGTGGTGCAGTCCATCATTGTAGCACTCTGAAGGAGGCTTCCCTACTCTGTACCTGTTCTGTAGATAACGAGAGCATTCCAGTCTCTGGGGCTGGTGGGCTGGCACCTTTTCCAGCAGTAAATTCACTTTTTAAAAATAGAATCATACAGAAATCGACAGGACGAGTGGTGTTGCTAACTCCAGGTATTTTCTCAGAAATCCTGCAATGTCTGGTGTTTTTCCTGAAGCTCCAGTTCCTGGAGTCATGTGACTATAGGAGAATCTCCACTTAAAAATAAAGAAAGTGAGTAAGTTTCTAGTCCTCGTGGTTGCACAGAAAAGCCTGAAAATGTGACCCAAGTGATTTTGGAAGGCTAAGATTTGGTGATATTGAAAGCACTATATAAGATTCTTCCACTACTGTCCAGAGTCCAGGGCCTCTAGAGCCAGGTCCCATCCATGTGCCTAGACGCAGAACCATGTAGTTAATACGAAATGGGAACTTGTTCTTTGGACAGACTTTGTGAGTCTCTCCTGGCGTTGGGGTGTCTACCCCTGCAAGGCAGCCCCACAAACTTGGGAGCTAGGCTATAGAAGACGGATCTTTGTGTGACCAGGGCAAGGTAGAACAGTTTTTACAGCTAGCTGGTTCCCCCAAGAGGCCTCTGACTATTTCCAGGCAGTGGAGAAGAAGGGATGGTTTTAGGCCTCAAGGTGGCTTCCATGGGATGGGCTCAAAGGAAGTTTGCTGCTTTCCTGTACCATATTAATGTGTATTGGGGGGAGAGAGAGAAGTGTGAAGCCAGTGGATATTTAGTCTATGAGCTGCAGTTTTCTAGACAGAGCTGAGCAGCATGAGCTCAGGAGGCTGGGGATATTTATTGCCTCCGTGGTCAAAATAAGAGGCAGCAAAGAGGAAGTGGAGACGGCTGTATTTACGGTAGGTACTTGATGTACACCTTAAAAATAGAACAGAGGAAAATGTCAAAAGAGCGAGAGTCTCTGAGCACTTGTCATTGGTGTAAGCCCACGTGCCTCCTGGTTAATGACTGACTCATTGGCCATTTATTTTGAACTCTGAGACACCGATATAGCAGGGAAGTGACTCTGAAAATGCCCCTATGAGCTTTTGCCCGTTTTGAGGATTAAGTGCAGGCCATTAGCTTGACCTATGTCATGGGGTCTGCACACACCGGGGTGAGCTCACGACCGGATTGCAGGACTCCCGTGTGTGGCTTGTAGGGGGTGTCTCCAATTGCTGAGTTATTTATTACCAAATGTCTTCAGTAACACGGCTTGCAAGGCTGCTGTGTAATCTTTCGGCAAGGGGCCACTCTCACGTTGCCTGATCACACTGGCCAAAGAAGGAAAGAGAGAAGTAGAAAAAGCGAAGTGCGCTGTGCTGCCGTCAAGGTGAACGCCAGCCTGAGTGAGATAAGGAGGCTGGGTGGGTGTGTGGCAACGCTCTCGAGAAATCTGAACAGAGCAGTGCTGTGCGCTCTCAGGAAGTGCTGCTGTAGTTGCAGCCCTCCTCTCACTCAGCGCTCAGGAGAGGCGAGGGTTTGACTCATTTAATGATAACGCTTGGCCATTTGCCTTCCCTCTGAGGATCTGAAAGCACTTTCCAGACATGCATTAATTAAGCCAAGCAACTCCCCATGTGGTGGGGGAATAGTGTTGTTCTCCACTTTGTTGATTGGGAAACTGAGGCACATAAAAGCAAAGTGACACTGTGTCAATGCCAAGTCAAGGACAGAATCCATTCCCGGCTGTAGTTCCAATATCGAGCTACCACCCAGGCTGCACGGAGAGGGATGGGGCTTCTTAGAAACTGATCCCAGGAAGGTTATGTGGAGCTTTTGCCTCTCATTCTCTCTGGCTCTTGCCTCTGCTCTTCCATCTGCTTCTGGAACAGTGCATGGTGCTGCCATCAGGATTGGAACCTCCCCCACCCCAGTGCAGTGTGCTTCCAAAGCGATGCTAACTGGGAGCAGGCTGCTGCCCAGAGAGCAGTGGAAGTCAGCATGAATGGCAGACAGCCAGGTCTGGTTCCCAGTGTTTGGAGCCAGAAATAAATACTAGAGGGGGAGAGGGAGATTTTGCAACCTGCAGATTTTGCAGGAAACATTTTATGAATTGAACAGCAGCACACTCTCACTGAGTCATGCACGTTGATCTAGAAGGGCCCTGTCCTGCATGGGGCTCACTACATGGGCAATCCCACAATGGCAGTAAGCACTTGGCTTGGCAGGAATTGTTCACAGGATTGGGCCCTATACTATAATTCTCCCCCTCCCCAATTCCCTTGGCTGGCTGGATCTCTCCAAGTTCAATCTCTTGGTGATGTCGTTCGGTCTGTCTGTCTTCCCCTTTGTCCCCCTCCCAAGTCCAACGGTGACACTGCATTGAGAACTGAGCAGTTATCACAGTCTCTGGAGAGCAAATGCTGTGAATGTATTGAGCAGATGCAAAAATGTGGATCTGCATCTGCCAGGATCAACCCGCGGTCTGCTAGCCGTCTTTTACCTGTATCCACATCTGCAGCAGCCCCAGCTGTCTCACGAGGACTAGCGACCTGGGGGGAAGGCGGGGAGCGAGTGGGGAGATGGGGTTTTGCAGGGAAGACGCAGTGCGAGGGTTGGGACTGGGTAAGGGGCAGCATGGAGGTAAAGTCTCAAGGAGAAGGGGCGGAGAGGAGGGGGGGCTAGGAGGAAGGGACATTGAATCCCGTGCTGCTCCTAAGGGCTTCAGCAGCAGTGCCTGTTGCATCACAATGAGGCAGAGGGGTGGGGCAGAGGGGGCCTGCCTGCTCCAATCCCTGTGGCTGGGGGCAGGTCCTGCTGCCCAGGAGCCAACAGGCTGGGCCCAGGACAGGGAGCATGGCCAGTGCTGCCGGACTGGGCCATGATGGGGACACTGGAGCTGTCGGAGGGGCCTGAGCTGCTGGACAGCCCCTGATTCCGACATGCCGCCCAGCCCCAGCCAGTGGCTGCTGGCCTCTAGCCCTGAGCGCGCTGCACCCACCAGGCTGCCTGAGCTGGATGCTGCGGGTCAGGCAGTGCCAGTGAGTAGAGCCATGCACAGGTTCTATCTGCATCCAGTCTACCATCTGCAAAAATGGTTAGGGTAACCAGATGTCTCGATTTGATAGGGACAGTCCTGATTTTGGGGTCTTTTTCTTATATAGGCTCCTATTAGCCCCCAGCCCGTCTCGATTTTTCACATTTGCTGTCTGGTCACCCTAAAACTTGTCCGCAGATATGAAGCAGATATCCGCAGATTTGCAGGGCTCTATTTATTCCCCCAAGGTTATCAACCTGAGATCAGGTTCAAGTCCTCCTCCTCCTGCTCTAATGACAGCTGTAACCCCCTTGGTGATATACACCACTGCCTCCAGGATACTATGGTTGTTTCTCTCTTTCTCCCCTTGGACAGTGGGCTCTTAAACCGCCATATTTCAATGACCAGCCACTAAGGCTCTCTCTCCTTAGCCCAAGCGTTCCAGCTGGGTAGCTGCCTGCTGTTATTTCCCTGATTCCAACACTGCTTGGCATATTATATTTCATGTGCCTAAATGCAAAACACTGTAGATGAATGTGCAAGGCTGTAGAACAGAGGTTCTCAGCCTGGGAGTCGCAGACAGGTGTCAGGGGGCTGCAGGCATGCTGCCTTTCCTATATTGCTAGGAGGACGCATGGTCCCAGTATGGAACAAACTGGGAACCACTGACGTGAGACACACGTTCCTTCTCCACACCTTGCTGTACCATTCAGCACTAGAAGACACATTCCGCAGTGCCCACCTGCCACCTGGTTATTGTGCCACTTAAAGCATCATCAGTTGAGTTAAGTGAAAATCAGAGTTTCCATCCTGTGGAAAAATCTGACATTTTGACATTTGTTTTCATCCTGAAGCAGGACAAAAAGTCCAGATTTTTGGCAGAGTGAAAATTTTAGAAAAATGTATGTAAAAGTTACTGGTAGCCCCCTTAACAGCTTACAAGCAGCCAGTAGGGGGAAGCAGAAGCCTCATGTACACAGTAACCTGAACTTTTAAATTATCTTTTCTCTTCTGCCTCAAAGCAAAAAAAACTTGCTTCAAACCAGTTTTTGCTAACCAGATAACAGAGTGCGGGCTTTAACACCTACCAATCAAGTGTTAACACGCGAGGGTCTTTGTCTATAAGTCTATAAAAGGCTTGTAAAATTTGTATAAAACAAAGTCTTTGTACCAAGGTACGGGGCTCTCCTTTCTTCGGCAGAATAAAGCATCTTTCCTTATCCCTGTCAGGCTGTTATTGGCTCTCAGCTAGGCAAACCCAATATTTCGGTAACAGTTTCTGGTGACCCCAGACGGGACTCTCCTAGCTCGGACATCGGACTCTGGATGGCTGTGGCAAACTAGGAGCGGCGCCACCAGGGTGTTTAGCCCCTCTTCCTCACTTCACCGCGGCCCCTGGGGTTTGTGTTCCGATAAGGTGAGCCCTAATAGGATAAGGAAATGCTATCTGGTTCTGGTTTGCTATCTGGTTCTGGTTCTGTTCTGTTTTGGTTAACCGGTTACTGTTTTTCTGCTGTATACATTTGGGGGTTAGGTGTGTGGGCGGAACTGAGCCTCTTGTTCGTAATTCCTCAGGGTGGAAGCCATAGCGTGCGATGAAGCTCTAAGGTTGAATTGGGATCCTTCTGTCCTGTCCCCTGTAGCGGTCACTGTAATAGAGATAGAAAATTCTGGATTAGACCATAATTCCCTCTGCTCTCTGTGTAATTCTCTGTTAGAGTGTCAGGAGACAGATGGGTGGGTCTCTGTGTAAACCCTCTAAAAATAGCCCTTTGAATGATATGTTAAGTAAATGGCCCCTGCCCAGTGTTCAAAAAGGGATGTCAAGGAAGCGCTTTTTACAACTTTGCACCCAGGATTGGCCAGCCCTGGGAACTGCATGGCCTGAGTTTGGCTCCATTAATATTCCGACTCATTTAACCCCTTTGCGCCTGATATTGGAGAATCAGGCGCCAGATCAAATGGACTATCGGTTTTTGTGGGACGATGAGGCTCATCGTCGCTTGAAAAAGGTACAAATCCAGCTCATAATCCTGATTGGCAAGATGTGGGCCAACTCTTAGATTGCCTACTGCACACGGAGGAGAAAGAGCGGGTCCTAAGGGGAGCCCGGGAGGCTGCGAAGGCTTCTGGTAATGGGGGCAATATTATAGCTCTCACTAACCCTACTCAATAAAACCCGAATAATTCAGCCCACCAAGCAATTCTAAAAAAAATTCCTAAACTATATTTTGACAGGTATAAAACAAGCAAAAAAAAGAACTCTAGATTGGTCTAAGGTCCATAATACTGTGCAAGGAAAAGAAGAACACCCCTCCGACTTTTATGAGAGTTTGTAAAGCATTTTGTACTTATACTAACATAAACCCCAAGGCTACGGACACACAGTCCACGGTCAGGCTTATTTTTATCTCTCAGTCAGTCCCGGACATTAAGAAGCGGTTGCAGCAGCTCGAGGGCGCTGAGGAAAAATCCCTAAAAAAACTGGTAAGCGTGGCCACCTGTGTGTATCACACAAAAAATGAAGTTCAAAAGACCAAACAGGTGAGAATGCTAGCAGCCCTTGTAAACGCTGAAAGTAAAAAAACAAGAAGGAAGGCGGTGACCCCCCAAGTGGCAACCAAAAGAGAATCAAGGGGGGGAGAGGGCCCAAGCCGCGCTACTAAAATGTCATTACTGTAAGCAGCTTGGTCACTGGAAAAGAGAGTGCCCAAACCAACGTACCGGACAACAGCCCCAACCTCAACACTAGATGGCTGTGAAAAAAACAGATGCTGTCAATAGTAAAAAATAACGGCAACCCGGGGGTCCACTTGTTACCTATTCAAATAACTTTACCACTTATGTTTGTTCCTCCACAAACCCCCATGTCCGTTTAACTTTGGGAGGAACTGCTTATTCTTGTCTTTTGGGTAAAAAGCATCTTTCGTTATCCCTGTCAGGCTGTTACTGGCTCTCAGCTAGGCAAACCCAATATTTCGGTAACATTTAGATTTGGAAATGTTGAAACATTTTCGGTCAGGTCTATTTGATGTTAAATCACATGCACTCACAGTCAGAGGCGACACATGGCAGGCATGTGGGGTCACGTGCCCCCCCCCCCAGATTTCTACCACAGTTTGCCGACTGGGCCCCTCCATGTGTGGCAGCTCCTGGAGCCGTTGAGCTGCAAGCTGCGGTCCTGGGGAGAGGCAGCAGCAAACAGCTGGGAGCTGCAGGGAGGGGCCATTAAGGGTAAGAGGGGGGAGACGTGCTGTGGGGGGGGGGAGTAACTCAAGCTGATGGAGGGGGCAAACCTTTAAATTGTGCTCCTTCCACTCTCAGCAGGAACCAATCATCTCGCCCCACAGTCATGAGACTTTCATAATACAGCACATGGCTCAGGCAGAGGGGTGACTGCATTGCATTATGGGAGATGTAGTCTGGACCAAGAGCCTATGGGAAAATGGAAGCGTGATGCACCTTGAATACAGCTCCCATGAGGCATTGCAGCACCCAAGGCAGATATAGTTCAATGTCGGACCAACCCAAGATGAAATATTTTGGTTTGAATACATATTGCAAATTTGAAATTTTCCTGTGGAAAATTTTGATTTTTTCAGAAACTGCATTTTTTGTCAAAAAATTGTTTCACCAGCAAGTTCTTAACCATTGCTAGTGATAGGCATTATAGCCTGGCACAGTCCCTCCCTGTGCCATCACCAGTCTGTTGTGAGTCCACCCAAACACTGGGTCCCATATGCTTCCAAGTCAACTGGGTTTGGCCAGAGTCTAGGATCTGTAGCGCACGCTCTTGTCTGACACTTGTCCAGGGGCACTGCCACCTTACCATCTTAGACCCTGATACCAGTGGCTCAGGCCTCGTGAGCTCCCCAGTGACACCTGCACCCCAGAGCTCTGCCAGGGCTGTGGGCACTCTGGCCTTCTCGTTAACTATCACCTTTAGGGACAGCAAGGCAGAAAAACAAGGGACACAGGCCTAGCAATGGGATTCCTAACCACGGAAACTTGACTGTTGAAGTGCTTGAGAGTTACAGATCTTTGGAAACAACAAAGGTCCTCAGATGCCCCATCCTCCGGTCTGATTTCACTCCATCTGGGAGTCTGTAGTTCACCAGCATCCCAGGCTGGCCAGTTCCTCCTGCCCTCTCACTCCTGCTCTGACCCCGTGGCGATGGCTGGTCCCCAGCACAGACCAGGATCCCATCTCTGAGCCATGACAGAAGCTACAGACCCACCAGTCACACTTGCTTCTTCCCCCCATGGGCCAGCAGTTGAGAGGCAATCAAAGTGGTTGGCCCCGGGCTGCGGTCTGGATGGTTCTTAGTCCTTCAGTGAGGTATGTCAGACCTTTCCTGGGCAGGGCAGCTGTCTGGAGGGCAGAACAACAGGCTGTCTTTGAGTGTGTACAGGCTTCACATGTATAGCAAGACAGCCTTCCTACTCGGACACAGACAGAGCCCATCTGGTCACTGTCCATGCTGCCTGGCTTTGCTGCTGCAGAGTCTGGAAGTTCCTGGAGCTTGTGTCTGCACAAAGAACCCTCTCGATGCTCGTCTGTACCTTCTCCGGTCCCCACTTCTCCTCCTCCTCCCTTGGCACTCCCTGTCACTCACTGTCCTGTGACAGGTTGGCTAGCTGGTGGATAAACTGCCTGATTAATTCCTTCTTTTCTCCCATTCCCTGCCGCCAACCCGAGCACGTCCACTGGTAAGTCAGTGGCTGACAGCACTTGCTAAAGCTGAGCGTACCATGATCTGGCCCCATACAGCTCTACTGATGTCCCTCAAGCCAGACTCGAGTCTCCCCTGCTATCCATTCCTGGGCTTACCTTCCTCATTCACATAGATCTGCCAATGCTCCTCACTCTCGACCCACAGAACCCCCCACCATGCCAGTCTTGGGCTCCCCACACCCAGCTCTCTTGTTG
Organism: Gopherus evgoodei; assembly: GCF_007399415.2. Classification (NCBI taxonomy): domain Eukaryota; kingdom Metazoa; phylum Chordata; order Testudines; family Testudinidae; genus Gopherus; species Gopherus evgoodei. The sequence goes on along the minus strand of NC_044336.1, from coordinate 6,435,967 downwards.
CCCCTCAGTTCCAACCCACAGCCTCCCTGCTACTCTAGTCCTGTTCCTACACACAGCTCTGCCAGTGCTCCGTGCTCTGCAGCATGAACCGCTAACCCAGTCCTCGGCCTTCCTGAGCAGTGATGGCCAGGTCCCAGGCATGCCAGAGTGAGCATAGTGGTGTGACGCAGACAAATCTCCCTTCCTTCCTATTCCACTTCTTGTTTTTCTCCCTGTCTCTGAAGAGAACAATGAGGCCTCAGCGCCAGGGGAAGCCATCAGGTTCCTGGCTGGCTTCTCTCTTGGTGCCCTACAAAGACCCTGACAGAGCTGTGCAAGAGATTGCCTTATGGCCTCTGATTCTCTGAGCCACTGGACTGTGATTAGGAGGGGTTTGATGTGGCGATGGCTGTGGTGTTGCTTCTCCCTAGGTAACGGGACAGCCAGTGAGTTAAGTCTGCCCTGGCAGAGGCCTGTATAGGCAGTGGTGAGCTGGAGCCAGTTCGCACTGGTTCGCAAGAACCGGTTGTTAAATTTAGAAGTCGATGTAGAACCAGTTATTAAAGGGGCCAGCGGGTGGGCAAACTCCGGTCTGCGGGCCACATCCTGCCTGCGGGACTGTCCTGTCCCAGGCCCTTTAAATTGCCACCAAAGCCCCCCTGCTGGAGCCCTGGGGTAGGGCTGGAGGGCTCTGGGGGCTATTTAAAAAGTCCGGAGTTCCGGCTGCTTCTACTGCCCCGGCCCTTTAAATAGCCGCCGGAGCCCCACCGCCACTACTCCAGGGCTCCGGCAGCTATTTAAAGGGCCAGGGCAGTGGAAGCAGGGGAGCCCCGGGCCCTTTAAATAGCCCCCAGAACCCAGCGGTAGCGGAGGGCTACAGGGGCTATTTAAAGGGCCAGGGGCTCCAGCTGCCTCTGCCGTCCTAGTCCTTTAAATAGCCACTGGAGCCCCGCTGCTTCCCCAAGCCTCCCATGACTATATACAGGGCCGGGGCGGTAGAAGCAGGGGAGCCCCAGGCCCTTTAAATAGCCCCCGGAGCCCCGGGCTGCTGCTGCTACCCTGGTGGGGGGGGCACTTACCTTATTGGGTGGGCTGGGGCTGGCTCTGACTCCCTCAGCCACACCCCTTCTGGGGGCCAGAGCTGGCCCCCACGTACTGGTAAGTCACTGGCTTACTTTCAGTCCTGGTCTCGGGAGGGGGTGGTCAAGGGACAAGGAGCGGGGAGGAGGGGGAGTTTGCTGGTTCTGAGGGGGGCAGTTGGGGGCAGGACGTTGGGTTGGGTTGGGGTCGGATGGGCAGGGAGAGAGGCACGTGGGGCTTGTACTCACCGTGCGGTTCCCTACCGGGTCTTTGGCGGCAGTGGGGGGTCTTCACTTGCTCCAGTGAAGGACCCACTGCCAAAATGCCACCGAAAACCCAGAGCAAGTGAAGACACACAGCGCCCCCCCTCCGCCGCCAAAGTGCCGCCGAGGACCTGTTAGGGAACGGGTTATTAGGATTTTGGGAACTCATCACTGTATATAGGTGAGGCTGCCCATAGCTGTGCTGTGACAGTCATGTACCTGATTTGTACATTGCGCACCTGGCTGGCTGCAGGACCGCGTGTCTTGGTGAAAAGCATAGGCAGCGTGTGTGTGTGTGTGTGTGTGCGTGTGTTTCATCCCTCAAATCAAGTCATTTAGATCCCTGATGGGGCATCCAGCAGGAGCCAAAATCCAAAAGGAGAGAAGCACTAGGAGGAGCTGAAGGTTAAAGCTTACTCTACTTTTCAAAGTCAGCTGAAGAACAGACTCTGGATGACTGGATGCCTGGGTTCAATGTCTGGCTCTAGCACTTAACTTCCTGGGCAGTCCTAGGGAGAGCAGTTAATCTCCTTGGGTTTCTTTTTCCCCACGTATAAAGCAGAAATAACGATATTCACCTCAGGGATGGGCTGCTAATATTTTAACTTGGGGTTCTTACAGAAATACCCCACCACCACTTCCCCTCAGGGAAATCCAATGGACAGTGGGGATCTGTCCTTTTCTTCTCCCTCAGTCAAGGAGCAAGGCAGAGCCCTCTGGCAAACAGACTTGAAGTGAGTGTGCCTCTGAGATGTACATGGAACAGATTTTCCTCTAACCCAGACACGCTTGTGCCCCAGGATAGCCCCACTGGGCCCCACTCACCATTGCAACTACCACCATTTGCACCAGTGCAAACTGGTTGGAAAGCCCTAGCAGAGCAGGGAGGTAACATCTCACCTGCTTTGCACTAGTGCAAAAGACTTGGCAAGATGAAGGCTGAAAGAAGTCAGCCGCATGAACTTCACTGGCATGATGCCCGATTGACACCAGGATAATTGCTGAGATCTGGATGACCATGTACAGCTCAGCTTGTGCCATTCAGAGTGTGTGTGTGTTTGTGTGTTATGGAGGGGGGGTTAAAGACCCTGTGTGGGGACTGGGCGTTCTATTTACCAAGGGCTATTTTGGGAGAATCCCCGACCCTTGGTATCACCAGGCCCCCTCCGAAGGCCCAGATCTGCTGTGCAGTATGTTTCTACAAGAAGGCCGTCATGTCATCCTAGGCAGGGGAACCCCTCTCCCAACCTTTCCTTCAGTTTGGCTGGAGAACACAGGACAGCCCAGCACCAGCAAATCAGTGACTCACTAAGCGAGCTCTTCCATTAGCATCTCTGTGAAGCTGCTTTAGACATGACAAGCACTAGGTACCAGTCTCTGCTTTGTTGGCCTGCCACGGGGTGGCTGGCCCCTGTGAGGAGAGTCAGCGTGATGGGTTTCGTTGAGGCAAATGAGCCCATCTCAGCCCACCTGTAAGCAGCTGGCTAGGTGGCTGCTTGGCAGCTAATTAAAAGCACCTGGGCCTGATGAAAGGCTGCCAGAGCTCAGCTGGGGCAGGGTTGCTGGTGGGGAGAGGGAGCTGCCCAGGAACAGTGCTCCTTGGGGAAGGAGCTTCCAAAGAGCTGCAGGAGGCCCAGCTTCCAATTAAGGGGCAGGAAAGTCCTGGCTCCAGGAGGGAATCTAGGTTGGGAAGGCCTTATAAACATGAGATTGACATGCTCAGCTGAAGTCTGCCTCCCTGCTAAGAAGCGTGGGTGAGGGGCTTTCTTGTGATGCTGCTGAATTTTCTGCTAATGACCAAGACCCTCAGAAGGGGGGCACAGTTCAATATGTATCAACCTCGCTGACCTTACAGATGGCTGCATCAGGGAAATTAGGGCAGGGTCTCCCTGTAGTGCAGTGCCTGGCCGCAAGAGGGTGCAGGAGACAGCGTGTACCTTTTACACTTCCATTCGCTGTGTGCTGGCAGCAGGGAGTTCAAGCTAGGCATGGGCTTTCCCGCTAGTCGAGACTGCTTCAGCTGCAGCAGTTATGCCGCTGCCTTAGCAAATCCACCTGCAGTGCCCATCAAACCTGCTTCCCTGACAGGTGCTAGCTTGCCTGAGTTAAATCCCTACCCACTTTTATTGGGGAGCCCCCTTTCTCCTTTTCCAATCTTCCTTGCAGTTCCCTGGCTTGTTTCCAGTGGATGCCCTGTTGGGGGGCTGTGCAGCCTATCTGAATTCTGTGGGGAGGAGTAAGATAAAAGCCCCCCCAGGTGAGGGGGGGGCAAAGGACCGAGGAGCCAACTGGTTGCTTGGAACAAAAATTGAAAACATGGGAAGGGGAGTGTAGATGAAAGGTGTAAAATCAGGGTAGCAGAGGGGGACCCAGCAGAGAGCTGTAGACAGTGACTGCTGCTTGATGAAAGAGTCCAGGGAGTCAATGGATGTTGGCCAGAGGAACTTGTCTGTGTGTGTGATACAACTGGGGTGGCCAGACAGCAAGTGTGAAAAATCGGGATGGGAGCTGGGGGTAATAGGAGCATATATAAGAAAAAGACCCAAAAATCAGGACAATCCCTATAAAATCGGGATATCTGGTCACCCTAGATACGACCAGGAAATGAGAAAAGGGCGTGAGGTTGCAGAGCAGACCCTTCCTCCCACTGAACCGCCTAGTCCTGGGCTGGTGAGTGGCCAGTATGGGCAGCCCCAGGAGGAGGCTAGCGAGGAGCTCTCGTACCTTTGTGGGACACAGAGGGGGAGCTGCGTGCATGGAAGTAGATGTGAGGAGAAGTGCAGACAGCACCTCAGCAGGAGGTTCTGGAGGAGCCAGGAAAGGGGCTGCACCCTGGTGCACTGGTGGCAGGCACTTGCCTCTCGCAGAAGGGACAGATGTCAGGCACCTGCGAACCATGCCCATGTTCACAGCTCCATGCAGGAGTTACCAACTAATATCCCCAGTGGGCTGAGGTACTGGGGTGGAATAAAGACTGTCCCATGGTAGAACATCTTGCAGCTGGGTTGGGATGGGACGTGAGGGTAAGGAAATGCATGGTATGGGGCATTAGAACATGGAGATGCTCCCTAGGCATAGTTCAGAGATGGACTGACTGCATATCATTCAGCATGCTCAGGTAGCGCACTGGGCATGGCTGTTGGGGCTTGTGGAGCAGGGGCCCAATGGTGAGCTCTGGAGGGTGAGGGGATAGGGACAGGTTGGGTGCACCCTCTTGCAAGGCCTGCTTAAGATAAGTAAGAGAGGCAGGGGCAGGCAGCCCTCACCTCATGGAGCAGATGGTGTGAGCAGCACCCAGGGTTCAGCCAGTCCTTCCAGATGGGGCCTAGGAGGTCTCTGGTCCTGGTGACACCAACGAGAGCCAATCTCTGATGTGCCTGCACAGGGAGCCGGGGGTTGTGCAGCAGGGGTGTAAGCAGGTCTTCTCCTGTCCCCTCTGGGAGGCTGCCACAGGCCTGGTCACAGAGACAAGTTTGCGGGTCCTGAGGAGATTCTAGTAAGAGACCAGCAGCTCAGAGGGGGCTAGATGAGACCTCCCATGGTGAGCAGTGCAGACTGAATGCCCCAGAGACTAAAGGCCTCTCTCTGTCCTGAGAACAGGGGCAGCATGAGCAGCCAGACTCCTCCATGGCTCACTCAATGCATGGCCCCTGCTGAGGCTGGAAAAAGAGGGCGATTAGGGCCCATGGGCTCACTGGTGGATGCTGAGCTCTCCTGGGAACCTGGCTGTCATCCATTGTGGCTGCCCATTTTGGTGGCATCTCCCTATTTGTGCCCTGTCCCTCTCTCATTTTCACATCTGAGCTGGTCTGATCCCACCTTCCTCTTGAGATTTCACTTGCGTCTCTCTGTTTTGCAGGTGAGACACAGGACGCAAGGCCATGCAAATGCTGAGTGAGAAGCTGCCACCTGCTCACCCTACTGTTCAAGAAGTGCTGAGACAGACACGTCTGCTCCCTGCCCATTCATGGAGAACACAGGTCTGTGATCACCAGCAATGTCCTTGAGTGGGTGGGCTGAGGCAGCAGGGAAAGGCAAGCTGGCCAAGACAGCCCAAGGCACTTCAGCACAGCGAGAGGCTGGGTGAGAAATAAGTCCATCTAATGACTAAGGAGGTTGCTCTGTTGGGCTGGTACTGCTGTGGGCCCAGGGAGGACAGATGGTGGTATGGGTAAGGTGCAGGGTTGGCAGTCTAGGAGAAAGGCTGCTTGTAGGACTGGGTTCTAGTCCTATTTCCTTTCCTTTCATTGTACGTCAGTTTCCCCCTGTGTAAAGTAGAGATGACATTTACCTACCTACCTCACACTGTCTAAGCTGTTATTATCTGTGTGGCTGTAGCACCTAGAGGCCCCAGTCGAGATCAGGACCCATTGTGCTAGACACCACACAGTCAGAAGGAGCCTCTGCCCTGAGAGCCCACAGTGAAATAGACAAGACAGACAAAAGAAAGATTATTGTCCCCATTGTACAGATGGGGGAACCGAGGCACAGAGAGACTAAGTGACTTGCCCAAGGTCATGCAGGAAGCCTGTGGCAGAGCAGGGGATTGAATGCAGATCTCCTGAGGCCAGCTCAGTGTCTTTACAAGTCCCACTTAGATGCTTTTTTGAGGATGTAAGTGGGACTTAAGTAATTCAAGGGCCTTTTGCTGGCTCTCTGCACAGGGCTGTTTAAGCCTCCAGCTTACATTCACCATTCAGATTTTATGATGCTGGTTTGCCCAGTGCTAGAGCTGATTACACAAAGATTGCAAACATGGATATTTGTTTATAATGACAAAAATCTCTGGGTGCTCAGAAATGGCTCAACAATTTTCACTCAGGCTTCCTGAGAAAATTTGCTTTGGCCCAAGACCAAATGTGGAAAATTTCAGCCTGAGAAGTAAATGTTTGAAAATTTATAAGCATCTGGGAAAGGCCCTTTAGAATGGAAAATGCAACTTTAATTCCCGGATAGGCGTCACTCCACACAATACCTGTAATTCAGTTATGGTATCATGGTACAGTGCAGTTAGCTTTTAGCTATCCATCAGTGCTGTAGCTAGGACAAGGAAAATACTGCCTAGAGCCAGCTGGCTAATTATCGGCACATACTTATGATTAACTGGAAAGGAAGGAGTGCACCCCACGTCATCTTAGGAGGTGCAGCAACCTTACTCATCCTCCTTAATCGAGGTGTCCTTAATCCAGAACTCCTTAGCAAACACATCCTTAGCTAAAGTTGGTTGCAGTGTTGTTGTAGCCCTGTTGGTCCCAGGATATGAGAGAGAGGTAAAATTCTAGCTAGAACATCCACAGGAAAGTCCATCAGGTAGGGATAAGCCTCTTGTATGGTCCATTGTGAGTTAAGTGCTCTTTGAAAGGCCATTCAACTTGAATAGTCCCTTCACAATGTGCTGGCCAGACAAGAAGTAAGCTGCCTTGTGGGTGTGATGACAGAAGCGAATACATTTGAAATACAGATCTACAGGCAATATTCATAACTTTAGATATAAAAATTATACATGCATACAAATAGGATAATCAAACAATAACCTTTTCATTGACACTTTACATGACATACTTTGTACAAACTCTGTTGCAGTTATATAACAGTGGTAGTAACAATGATCTACATGGTCATATTTTAATCAGATAACATCACATGTTTAATAAGCCAACTTCTGTTAGTGAAAGAGACAAGCTTTGCTCTTGTTGGTCCAATAACAGGTACTACCTCACCCACGTTATCTCTCTTAGCTCAAGTGGCCTTATCAACAAAGTCCTTAATTCAAGAGGCCTTAATTCACAGAAGCATCCTTAACTGAGGTGCCCTGTAGCCACTCTGGGGTAAATGCATGGGGAAAGAAGAATGGGAATATTTGCCAGCTGCCAGTATAGGACTGGGACACCCGATTCTCAGACATTTTATTTTCAATGGGAATCGGGCACCTGGATCCCATTAGAGAGCTTTCGAAAAACTCAGCCTGACATGTCCAGGGATCTGACTCTCCATTAAGTTAGGCTTGAATAAAGACTGGGAGTGGATGAGTCATTACACAAACTAAAAATTATTTCCCCATGCCTATTTTTCCCTTACTGTTACTCACACCTTCTTGTCAACTGTTTGACATGGGCCATCCTGATTATCACTCGAAAAGTTTTTTTTCTCCTGCTGATAATAGCCCACCTTAATTGATTAGTCTTGTTAGAGTTGGTATGGCAACCCCCATTTTTTCATGTTCTCTCTCTCTCTCTCTATGTGCATATATTCCTACTGTATTTTCCACTACATGCATCTGATGAAGTGGGTTTTAGCCCACGAAAGCTTATGCCGAAATACATTTATTAATCTCTAAGGTGCCACAAGTACTCCTCATTCTTTTTGTTGATACAGACTAACACTGCTACCACTCTGAAACCTAGTTTAGTTGAACTGGTTATGCCACTCATGAGGGTGAAAAATTCTCCCCCTTGAGAGATGTAGTTAAGCTGACCTACGCCCTGGTGCAGACACCGCTAGGTGAACAGAAGATTTCTTTCTTCGACCTAGCTACCACCTCTCAAGGAGGTGGATTTACTACATTGATGGAAAAATCCTTCATCACTATAGCAAGTGTCTACCCTACAGCATACAGCGGCATAGCTGCAGTGCTGTAGTGTAAACATATCTTAAACTGATGACAGTTTGTGCGCAGACAAGGCCTATGATGAAGTCCTCGATGTATAGCACCACACTCTGCTGAATGAAGTACAAACTCTCTTCCCCACCACATAGGAGCCAGCTACATTTAGCATTTTGCCTCATTCCTTCCATTTATGAGCCATCACACCTTCCAACTGAGGTCAGGAAACCATAGCATTTTCACATATGTACAAATCACAAATAGTTCCCTCCCCATTCACAATTCCACCATGCTGACTCTTCTTTCACAAAGCCTGTCCCAGACACTCAGTCACCATTCATTCCACATAAACCACAAAGCGCCTTCTGCTCTAAAAATTAGAAACACCACTGTCACTGTCATCTTAGTCGCCTTCCTGGCGTGGTTCTGAGACCGTGACACCTACACCTGCACACTGTGCTCAGTCTGCCAAAATCCACTCTGCACATTTGGCAGGAAATTTGGTAATGCAATTAATAATAAAGGAAATCCCAAGAGGATGGTAAATTTTGGCCAGGTTGTGTGTATAATTCTGTTAGGAAGAAGGTGGGAATGCTACTTGCTTTCAGTCCCATAATGTAAAATATAGACCTCCAGGATCATCACAGGCTGCAGTTTGGTCCATATCAGTGGAACTGGATGCAAATTATAGTCCAGGTTAAGAGAATGAAACTATTGTATTCTGAGTCAAGGAATGTTTTGCAAACTCCCTTCTGCATCTTCCTGTAGAGAAAGAAAGTACAAAGGCCCTTTGCAAAGAATTAATGCAAATCTGAATGATCTTTAATTATCTTAATGCATTATCTCTTTTTAATTAATTAGTGGATTATTTTAATGAAGAGAAAGGCAAGATGCCTCTGGGGTCCTGGAGCAAGGTTTTTACAGCTATGGAACAAAACAGCTTTAATTGTTTCATCTGAAGATTATTTCTCTTCTTTCGCCATGCCTGCCTTCTCCCAGCTCTCAGCAAATTGGATCTAGATATTAATGACACTCACTAAGTCCCTGGAAGCTAGTCTGTGGGTGTCAGACTGACATACTGATTTTAGAACAGCAGAGAGCTTGGGTTTTGATTGAATTTTTGCTGCTTTAGGGCCTGATCCAAAGCCCATTGAAATCAATGGGAATCTTTCCATATTAACTCCTATTGGCTTTGAATCAGACACCTGGCCCACCCTATTACTTTTACACACTTAGACAGAACAACTGGTCCAAACTTACTATCCTCCTGGAAGTTCCTTGATTATGAACTTGATTACTAGATTTCCTGCCTAGTCTTTCTCCTGTACTTAGCTGTTTTGTGGGTTGCTCCCTGCAGAGCCCCCTCTATCATGGCCCTTAGTTCCGTACGTGTCAGAGAGATGTCCAAGGGGAATTCACTGCTTCCCTATGGCTCCTCTCTGTTTATAACCTGCCTAGGAAAACAGGGCTCTCTGAAGGTCTGAGACCAGTATGTGCAGGGTGGATGGTGCCAGGCTGAGCACAACATATAGCTGTCGTTGAGTGTCGCAGTCTCAGAACCGTGTCAGGAAGGCGACTAGGATGGCGATAGCGTTGTTTCTCGTTTTTTGAGCGGAAGACAGTTTGTGGTTTATATGGAATGGTGACTGAACAACTCGGACAGGCTTTGTGGTATTGTGACCACGGGAGGGAGCTATTTGTACACAGAGGGTAATATGTGACAGGCTTTTTGACCTCAGGCGGAAGGCGGGTCTGCGGGTTGGCTCATAAATGGAAGGAAACAGGCAATATGCTGAATGTCACTGGCTCCTGTATGGTGGGCGAGAGAGTTTGTACTTCACTCAGTAGAGTGGGGCAGTACAGTGGTTGTTATTATTTGTATTATTGCCTAGCAGCGCCTGCCAGTCATGGAGCAGAGCCCTGTTGTTTTAGGGGCTGTGCAAACACAGGCGAGAAAGATAGTCCTTCCCACAGAAAGCGTCCAATCTAAGTGAGGAGTGTATGTCTTTTATCTGAAGTGTAGTGGCTATGCAGTGCCTGAAGGACATAGGCATACAGGTCACGTGAGGAGAACAGAGGCTACGTCTACACTACAGCATAAAATCGAAATTACTAAAACCGGTTTTATAAAACCAATATTATAAAATCGATTTTATGCGTCCACACTAAGGCACATTAATTCGGTGGTGTGTGTCCATGGTCCTAGGCTACCATCGATTTCTGGAGCGGTGCACTCTGGGTAGCTACATTAAAGGAATGAGACCAATAACTTCGATTTCCGTCCACACTAACCCTAAATCGATATAGTAATATCGATTTTAGGGTTACTCCTCTCGTTGGGGAGGAGTACAGAAATCGATTTTAAGAGCCCTTAAAATCGATTTAAAGTGCCTTGTAGTGTGGACGGGTACAGAGTTAAATCGTTTTAACGCTGTTTAAATCGATTTAACTGTTAGTGTGGACCAGGCCAGAGTTAAGATTTCTGAAAGAACCTTAACTCTAAATTTCCTGACTTTCAAATATCAAATGGGTTAACGACACCGTTCTGACAAGGTTTCCTACAATGTATTACAACCTGAACTCGGTCTGAATAACATTTTTTTTTGCTTGTTCCACCCCACCCCAAAATTCTGAGCAGTTATCATGATGACCATACTTCCTATTGCGGGCCAGCTCCTCAGCTGGTGCCAAACGGCATTGCTCCGTAGAAGCTACTGCTACACCCGAATGTGAAGGAGTTTCCGTTCTTCGTTTACAGATGGTCTGTGTCCAAATCATTATTTTCTGCGAACTCTCAACAATTCTTCGAAGAATTTCTGTTGCAAAAACTCTGTATAGACCCTTTGCTGCTTATACGGCTGTATGGCTCAGGGAATTCACAGTGTGGATTTAGCAGTTTAACTGTAGTAACCATGTCTGAACATTTTGGCCATAGTCTATTGAGACCATCTCTGGAGTTCCCCAGTTCTGTAACCTTTGTAAAATTGTGGCACTTCCTACCTACCCTAAATGAAGGTGATACAAAGTAAGCACCTTATGCCTATGCAGCGAGCTGGTCTGTTCCATGTGCCAGTATTTACCCAAGTATAGCAGAGCGGTGCTGGTTGCTCATATCTTTTCCCTCCTTTTGCACTAGAGGTGGAGTCGGACATTCTGCGTAGCGTCCGTGCCCTCCTTCGAGAACTCGATGGACACCATCATGCCTTCCAGGGTGAGCGAGGTAAGACAGGCCCTCTCTCAGCTTCCCAGCACTGTCTCTCTCCTGTTCTCTGTGCCTCAGACAAGGTCAGTGTCAGAGATTGTCCTGGCTGTTTATTCTGATTTTGTTGGGTTCAGAGGCCCCAGAGCATCGGTGGCCAAGTATTCTCCCACCGCACTCAGACTGAATCACTGGCTGATGCTCTACATCGTTCTCACCTCCTTGTGTGCACTTGGCTTGCGAGGCTGGTCCCAGAGGGACTAAAATTTTCAACCAGCTTTTGGTTTTGGGCACTCATTTCTCCTACGGTGAAATCTTCTTATGCCTTCACTGTAGCTACTCTGTATGATGCTTCCAGAGCAGCTCTAGCCAACCTCCTCCATTCTCCTTCAGCACAAGGTCTCCAATAACTTTCATTAATCCGCAGGGCTGGATGATTAGACCAGGACACTGAGCGAGAGATACCATGGGTTTCATTCCCAGCTACATGCATGTGTACATGCATCCGACGAAGTGGGTATTCACCCATGAAAGCTCATGCTCCAATACGTTTGTTAGTCTATAAGGTGCCACAGAACTCTTTGCCACTTTTACAGATCCAGACTAACACGGCCACCCTTCTGAAACTTGATTCCCAGCTACATTGCTGAGTCACTCCATGGCTTTGGGCAACTCGTGGAACTTCTCGGTGCCTCAGTTTCCCCACTTGTAACATGGGAACAAAACCCTTTTTTGTAAAATGCTTTGGGCTCCTCAGCTGAATGGGGCTATTTATGTGCCGCAGTTATGGAGAGTTGAAACCCTACGCTGTCAGTCAAACAACTGGGTTCCAGAGCCTTGTAAGCCTGAATTAAAATTAAAATAGATCTTGCTGGGAATACACAGACTATGTTACCATTAATTAAAATTAGAGCTTATCCTGAATGAATCCTCAGTCTCTGCAAAATTGAAATGTATGGATTTTATCCTTGTTGCTATTGTACATTATCAGCAGCTAGCATTTCAAAGTCTGTGTGACGGTAACCACGGTAATCTGAATGCTCGATAGACAATGAATCTGTATAGAGATGTGACGATGATGATGATGATAATAATAATAATACTCTTCTGCCCTTCTGTAGCCCCTTCCTTTCAAAGATGTCAAAGGGCTTTTTACCATGAAATCATTACACACCCCATCTCCTCTGAGACACTGGCCTGCGTTGTCATCTCTGTTTTATACCAGGGTAAAATGAAGCTTAGAGCCAGAGCACCTTGTTTGCTGTAAGAGACAGAATCAAGTATAGAACCCAGGAAAGCTGGCAGCAGTGCAGAGTTTTATGGCAAGGGCAGTATCATGGGCCAAAGTCTAATCTGTTACTCTCTCAGTAACAGAAGCCAGCACAGTTACTCCAGATTGATGCTAACATGACCGAGAGTAGAATCTGGCTCAATGACTAATCATTGCCAGCTGCTTGGAAAATGAAGACCATTACAATCTCCGCGTGCAGCTTTCACAGTGTAACCCCAGGAGTGAGTCTGTTAGTGTTTGTCAGTCAAAATGGATCCATGTAATTCTGCCACTAGATGATGCATGGGGCAGACATTCCCAGCTGCTGCTTGGGAAGGTGCACAAAGGATGCCGTCACATCTCAAGCCGGAAGTCTGAGCCAGAGGGGCCCAACCACTGCCCTGTCCGGTGCCTTATTGATAATATTCCAGCAGCCTCATTTTCTTACACATTCCCATTGCCCTCATCTCTATAATGGAGACAGCAGGTCTCAGCATGCAGTGTTGCAGCTGGGTCCAGGTGGCATTCTGCTGGGCTCAAGATGGAGCCCTCATGTGCCATGACCTTTTGTCTTCTTGGATGCTGCTGCCAGTTACAGACCAGGACTGCCGGGGGTGCCGTGTTCTGTAACATTATGGGGAGAGCCTGGCAGGCAGGCTGCTGTTGAGCTAGCCCATTGTTGCTGACCAAACTCACATCTTTGCTATGCAGTGGCTTCTGCCTTGAAGCCGTGAGGATGCAGTTTTGTTTGGCCAGCCCCATGGAGCATGTTTGATGAAGACCAAGACTATAACAGGGTTCAAAAAAGAACTAGATAAACCCCCTGTTTTGAAGTGGTTTCCATTATCTCCGGGGTTTACAGTTTGTTTCAATGGCTCTCAGTACCCCCATTATACAAATTGTTCCAGCAACCTTGTAGACAAATTCACGGAGGATAGGTCTATCAATGGCTATTAGTCAGGATGGGCAGGGATGGTGTCCCTAGCCTCTGTTGGCCAGAAGCTGGGAATGAGAGACAGGGGATGGATCATTTGATGATGACCTGTTCTGTTCATTCCCTCAGGGGCACTTGACATTGGTCACTGTTGGAAGACAGGATACTGGGCTAGATGGGCCTTTGGTCTGACCCAGTGTGGCCATTCTTATATTCATGGATTTATCCAATACCATGTCAGGGATTTAATTACAATTTTTACAAAGCAAGGCACGCGTAGCTCCAGAGGTATAGCAGTGAGATGAGGACTCGCCTCCCTCCTCCCGCACACACACACACTTTGTGCCTTGGCCCTGGTCACTCGGAGATTGGAATTAATGCCTGGAGGCAGCCTGCTGTTTCTTGGTTTCTCTGACTGGTTTAAAAACCAAGACCAGACCAGTTGTAACCATGGTGAAGTGTTTGTGCATAGTCATCTCTTCATCACTGCGGTGGTGGTGGTGGTGGTGTTTGTGTATCTGTAGTCATGGCCCAAGACCCCATTATGTTAGGTGCTGCACAAACTAGGGGAAATAAAAATGACCGTCCCTGCCCCAGGCACTTACACTCTAAGTGTTGCCAACTTCCATGATTCTGCTTCAAGTCACACGATATCTGTCATTTTCCTTAGAGCCCCAGCTCCCGGGATCAGGAAATAGCCAGGAGACTCTTCGCTACAATTGTTTTTTAAAAAGTCAGCTTCCAGACATTACGGTGGCAGAGAAAAGGGTGAAAATGGAACCCCACTGTGAGCTAACGGCTCAAAACCCAGCAAGCAAATCAAAAGAATCCACTATTTATCCCTGCATGAAAAATCATGTGGTTTAAAAACAATCCGACTTTCTGATGATTTTTGATTGCTTGGGATTGATGATACTGCCCTTGGCATGAGACTCCGCATTGCTACCAGCTCTCCGGTTCTGATGTGCACATGTACTGGCAGCGCTGCCAAGGCTAAGACAGTGGCTCAGAGATAGCATCTCTCTTCTCCCACCATTGAGAAATGTGTGCAGTGTTAAGTGTGGGAGGCTTCCGTTGAAGCCCTGGAACTATAACTTCCCATCAGAGTGCTCAGGGAGGTAAGACTTATCCAGGCACAGAAACTGCACTGCTGTAACTAAAGGTTTCTTGTCTGCATGGGGAAACTCACCACTATAATTACAGCAGTATAGCTCTCCCAAGTGGGTTTTAGCCCACGAAAGCTTATGCCCAAATAAATGTGTTAGTCTCTAAAGTGTCACAAAGACTCCCTCGTTCTTTTTGCTGATACAGACTAACACGGCTACCACCCTGAAACTTATTCCAGAATAAGTGTCCACATGATGAGTTCTACCAGTATAGCTATTGCGGTATATTTGTACCAGTATATTTATTCCAGTAAACTTCCCCATGGAGGCCCTGTCTACACTTAAAAGGGTTTGCTGGTTATAAATTACAAGCTGTAAACTGGCAAAACCCCCTAGAGAAGATGCAGCTTATACCAGCAAAAATCACAGAATCATATAAACACAGGGCTGCCTGGAAGAGGCCCTGAGAAGGAATCGACTCCAGCCCCCTGCGCTGTGGCAGGACCAAGAATGCACATGCCCCAGTGGTGGAGCCAGGCTTAGAATGCCGGTCTCATGGCTTAGTTCCTACCCCTAGCTACCACGGTGCACTCCCTCCTTAGCACTGTTTTCTGCTGGATGACCTTTCCCTTATTCTTGATCTCACAGGGATGTTGCGCTGGACCTTGCATAAGAAAATTGATCGGAATCCCCTCAACAGCGCCATCTTGGTTAAAATTCTGGTGAAAGAGTTGGAAAGGGTAAGAAGAGAGAACAATGTCTGCCAATGGTGCCTGGTACCGAATTGGTCCGTGTCTAGCATAGCCATCTCACTATGGCTTTATATGGCCCTCCTTAGCATGGCATCTCTGACTGGGTTGCTAGGCCAGCTCTATGCCTGCAGCAGCCTCTTCCTGCTGTTATGTATGTTGCTGAGAAGGAAGATCCCAGCCGTCTCTGGAGCTCTGACTCTGAGCACAGAGATATTAACTGCACAGCTCAGTGCCTGGGATGGCCAAACCAGGGGGCAGTAGAGGTCTGCAATTACTGGGGGGGCTGATCTGTGTTTCTGCCCTGCAGTATTTCCTCTGTCACCAGGGAGGGTGTGTGGTCACCACCCTCATTCCTGTAATTTGGTGGCATGCTGTGAGCACCACAATTCGGAGAAGCCCTGTAAATACTTAATTGGGTGGGTGGGTCCAGATACCAATCTACCAACTGCCTTCCACCACGCTTCTCCCAGGGACCCCAGCTGCCCTCTCAATAGCCATGGAACCTCTTCCCCAGCCCCCATGACCTATCTCCCTCCATGGCTGGAGAAGGAGAGCAGTGGGAGAGTCACCCTTAGCAGATTCACCACACTGCCCCATCCTGGCTTCCAGCTGCTCAGCAGGTTTATCACAAGGACCTGATTTGTTTGGTGTCACCTGAATTGGGAAACACAGTGCTGTGGTTAAAGGACAAATGTCTGAATGTCTGGTATCTTAGAATTAAGGTGCTACAAGAAGCTGCATGGCTACTCTGTGTCAAGGCCCACCTATGCCTACACCACAGACCTTCCCCTCCACCCATCTGACCTACACATCGCCACCTCTCCCCACAAGCAGGCTGCTGATCAGATCACAGACTGTATGCCAGTTCTCTATCCTATTGAGGCTGAGAAACCCCAATATCTCACCTCCTGTTTTTCCTTATCTGTTTTTGTTGGGTTCAAATAGAACGAGATAAATTCATGGAGGATAGGTCCGTCAATGGCTATTAGCCAAGGTGGACAGGAATGGTGACCCTAGCCTCTGTTTGCCAGAAGCTGGGAATGGACAACAGGGGATGGATCGCTTGATAATTAGCTGTTCTGTTCATTCCTTCTGGGGCATCTGGCACTGGCCATTATTGGAAGACAGGATGCTGGGCTACATGGACCTTTGGTCTGATCCAGCAGGGCCATTCTTATGTTCTTACATTCATCTTCTGGCCCAAAGCCCAGCATACCTATAATATCTCACACTGTGACTCCTGTTTATAATCTAATTGCTCTACACCCTCCTGCACCCCTAGAGCGAACCCGGTCTGTCCCATCTGCCCTCCCTAGGACTGTCTGGGCCTGGAATGCTGCCCTACCATGCAGCCATTATCCTCTCTCCTTACATTACTGGGATACCCCACCCCTAGCGCCAGGGCCTTCGCCTGCCCACTCTGTGCAGTGCTGAAGCCTCTGGGCCAGATTCTCAGTGACACTGAGGCCTAGTCTACACACAAAAGGTGTGCTGCTCTAACTAGATCGGGGCAGTCAAAGCAGTACCACTCGCCCCAGTGCGGGTGCAGCTATACTGCTATAAAGGTGCCTTATGCTGGTCTAGCTTATTTCTGTTGGGAAGACCAATAAGCGCTATCAATGTAAGGTACCTTTATAGCAGTATAACTGCATCAGCACTAGGGACTGTACCAGAAAATCTGTATTGCTAAAAAATCACACACACACACACACCCCCAATTGAAATAGCTATACTGGTAATAAATGTGTGTGACCAGTGTCAAGGGGCCTTAAGTGGGTGGAAATGCCCCTTGAGGTTAATCTCCCTGATGGAGCTCTCCCCAGCCAGTACAGAGCTGCTCCCAGGACCTGGCTTGGGTGCCCCAGGGTGCTAGGGGCATGGCTGCGGGGCATGGCTGCGGGGCTATTCTCCCTGAGCTGGGGGGCAGTGCAAGCTGCTCCCCATGGTGTTCTCTGTCTGCTCTGCAGGCTGCTACAGAGATGGAGTGAGGCCATAGATCCCTTCTCTTTGTTGCCCTTCTGACAGCCATAAGGCCTTAGGCAGGGGGAGGAGGGAGCAGAAATCCTTTGCATCTGCTTTTCCGTCTGCACCCACCCACACGCACACCTGCAGTCTGGCTCCTGGTGTTTATCTCTGGGTATAATCTCAGATTTCCATGCTATGGTCATGTTGCGGTGGCACTGGCATCTGATTTGCCAGTGCTGCAGCCCTTAGGCTGGCTGGCTGACACTTGATGCCATCTCTTTAGCAAGGGTTGGGTTCTGGCGCTCTGCTTATAAAATAAAGGTCTCAGTCTGAAACACAAACCACTGCATGCTGCTTGCCAGAGTGAATGCAGCAGGCACCTTATCTCAGTGATCAGAGCAGATATAGTGAGACCTCTCCATTAGCAGAGGCTAGGTGTGCTTCCTGTTCCCCTCCACCACCATCGCTGAGTTGGTCTCTCAAGGGAAGGCTGGCAGGGGAAAGCAGAGAATGAAAAGGTGTGGAAATGTGTGAGAGCTGGGGAGGTGTAAAGTGAGAGGGGTCAGCTGGAATTGTCGTATACCTGATTGTTGATGCGGCTGCAGCTGATTTCGTGCTTCTTAGCTGACACACAATCACTGCTCCTTCCAGGTTATTATGCCATTTGTACTAGTGCTACAAATCACAGCTATCAGAGTTCGCAGCAAGGATCAAACCTGGGCTCTCCAGTGAGGAAAAGCACAAGCTCTTGCTGTCTAAGCAAAGGCGGAACTCTTGTACCTGGCCCACAGCAGCAGACTGGATGGTTGCTGTGACAGGATATTAGCCAGAGATATTAGCACTCAGACTAGGCCAGGGTGTTATACTTGCATTAGACACTAGGGTCTGTGAGCCTTTCTAGACGAAATAAATCTGTTTTTTTTTTCTGGGGAATTTTCTCTTTTGAATCACTGACGGTTGGCAGCCTGGGCATTGGCTGTTCAGGGCTCAGAGCTATGGTGGGTCTGCTGCATACTGCTCTGGCCCTTTGCAGGGGTTGATGCAGCAACCTGTATTCTGTTTCTGCTGTGCAGGATCAGAAACTAAAGCTAACTGGAAATTTTCCATCAAGAAGTTTTCTCAATGGGAAATGGTTATTTTTTGGTGTAAACAGAACTTCCCATGGGAAATATCAATTTTGCATTAAGTTAGGGGGCAGAGGGGGTTGAAAAGCTAAAAACCAAGTGCTTTGGTTTTCAGTTGCTGAAAACCCTTTTTTTTTAACCAGAAATTTTACATTGTAGCCATTTTTCACTTGAAAAAAAATCCTGACCAGCTCTGTTAGAAACACTTGCCTGCTCCCTTCTTGGGGAGCAGGCTTATCACACAAAGCTGCCTAAACCCCAAAACAGTAACTCCTCACTTAACATTGTAGTTATGTTCCTGAAAAATGCTACTTTAAGCAAAACGATGTTAAGCGAATCCTTTCCCCATAAGAATTAATGTAAATGTGGAGGGGGGGTTATGTTCCAGGGAAATTTTTGTTCACACACACACACACACACACACACACACACACACACACACACACACACACACACACACACACACACACACACACACACACACACACACACAGGCTTATTCCTTCACCCTCCTGCTTCCCTGGTCCTTCCCTGGTCCTACCCGAACTCCAAAGGCGCAAACAATTCGATGTTTATTGGGGTGAATTTCCAGCAAGCACAATTCCAGTTTCCTTCCTTAGTGTCCCCCTTCCCAGCTCTGACACCACAGAGCCTTGCCTGTGTCCCTGTTCCTGTTCCCATCCCGTTCCCATTTCCCTCTTTAGCAAAACATGATCCCAATTCCCCCATCTGCAGTCCCTGTTCCCATTCCCCCCCCCACTTCCTGACTGACTTCAGACTATATAGCAAAACCCGAGTGTTGCTTAGCTATTCCTTAACCAATCATTTTACTGAAATTTAACTAACCAATCCTAACATATTGTAACATGGTTATTTAACCAATTATACCCCACCACCTTAATTGATTTACACCCAACAAAATTAATTATACAGTAGACAGAAACAATTACAGAACCAGACAGAGACTATGCAAATAAACATACAAAACAATACAGAAGTGAGGATTTCACAACTACATCTATACAGACATAAGGGTTCTCCAGCTGTGTCTATTGATAAGTGAGTTCTTGCCAGACAGGATGCGATCAAACTGTTTCCTTTTACATCTTCTAGGCTCTTCCCTTTCTCTGGAGGTGATAGGAATATCAGGACAGAACTGTATTCCTAATAGCTCAATAGCACCTTATTTCAATGTGACTAGTTTGGAATGTGAGGATGTGACCATACACTTCCCAGCTTATGGCTGCCTAACTACATTTTAGCTGAAGGCCTTAGCCTGTCACAGTAAGAGAAGGCCATTACACAGACAGTGATTTTGATTCTTTCTTTTATACCTCTATAACTAGCTAAATGATAAGAATACATCTAAATTCTTAAAGTATAGGCCTTTGCAGACAGACCTGAATATCTATATCCTAACAACACACACACACACATACACACACACACTATAAGTTTTAAACAAACAATACTGTACACAGCAATGATGTTTGTGAAGCTTGGTTGAGGTGGTAGAGTCAGAGGGTGGAAGAGGGTGGGATATTTCCCAGGGAATGCCTTACTGCTAAATGATGAACTAGCACTCGCCTGAGCTCTCAAAGGTTAACACGTTGTTAATGTAGCCTCACACGCTACAAGGCAGCAGGAATGGAGGGAGGGGAGACAGCATGGCAGAGAGACACAGAGGCACACACCGTGTGTGTGTGTGTGTGTGTGTGTGTGTGTGTGTGTGTGTGTGTGTGTGTGTGTGTGTGTGTGTGTGTGAGAGAGAGAGAGAGAGAGAGATGCACATTGCCCCTTTAAGTACACTGAGCCCACTCTAAGTACATTGCCCTTTTAAGTAGATCAGCAAGTTGAGACAGAGGCTGCCGCCAGCAAGCTTTCTCTGTCCTGAGCCCTGTGTGTGTCTCCCCCATCCCCTGCCCCCTACTCTGTGGAGATTGGATAAAGGAGCAGGGGGATGTGTGGCAGGAGTGTGGGGGGAGGGAGACACTGATATTAGCACCCTTCTTTCCCCACTCCCCCCGCACAGCAAGCAGCAGGCTCCTGGGAGCAGCTCCAAGGCAGAGGGCAGGAGCAGCACATGGCAGTGGGGGGAGGGACAGCTGAACTGCTGGCAATTGATAGCCTGCTGGGCGGTTGCCTCACAGGGAACTTAGGGGAGCAGAGAGCTGATAGGGGGGCTGCTGGTCAGCCCTGGTTTCAAGCCCCCATTAACTAGCTCCAACAGGCTGCTCTTTCTGCAAGCCGTAGACAAACCAGGCGGTTGCCAAACAATGTTATATGGGAGTATTGCACAACTTTAAACGAGCATGTTCTCTAATTGATCAGCAACATAACAACGAAACAGCAACATTAACTGGGATGAAGTTAAGTGAGGAGCTACTGTATTGTGTTACAAACAAAGAAAGTTCTGTCACTGGGCAGTTACAGACCTGGCACTTGAAACCCCCTTAAACAATATAGGAAAGACTGTAACACACATGCTGTGTTGTGTGTCTCTTCAGGCATTATCTACACTCAACTGAGCAGTGGCATGTAGGGGTCAGCTTGAGACAGAGCCTGTCCCTGTCAATCTATTGAAATGTGCTTGGGGTGGGAGTACAATTCAGTTCCTCATTAATAAAAGAAACATGAATCTCTACAAATCCTTGGGCCTCCCAGTAACTAGAAACAAATCTGGTGACCATTAGCATCATTCCAGACTCAAAATGTTGGCCAGCTCGCTGCTTTAAGAGTCTTCCTGTTAAACTGGCAGGCAAATGGTGACATTTATTTGGACTGAGAACTTGGACCAAGCTGGCAGGCTGCTGCATTTCTGTCTTGCTGATATTCAGCCTTTGTGCATTAAAAGACTAGTGTGTGCTCAGCATTTCATTTGGATTTCCTTCCTCTGATGCAAACACCACTCAATTGCTTCACCAGTCAGCAAGTCATTAAACAGCATGAGCTTTAGTTAACTGTTTGGCTTGATTTTGCAGGCAGAAAAAGGAGATTATAGACATTACATCATCCCCCTGCTTCATACATTAATGTACACACTAATAAAGGTAAGATCTGCAGACGGTATTTAACAATCCAGGGAAATTCAAAGCTATGGGGCCTGGCCCTGAGATCACTTGCACCCAATTTATAGCAGAATAGGTAGTGTGGCCTCATGGACACTGTATTAGTAGGGGGCCCAAGAAACCTAGGTTCAGTTCCTGACTCTGCTAGTAGGTGACTTTGGGCAAGTCATTTCCTTCTCTGTTCCTCAGTTTCTCTACCTGTAAAATGGGAATAATCATACTGATCTCCTTTGTAAAGCACTTTGACATCTGCAGATGACAAGCACTATATAAGAGCTAGATATTATTATTAGGTGTCGTTAAAATCAGGCCTACCATTCAGTTAGCCATGTTGTACCTATTTATAGCGTTCATATACATGTATAACTACATAGAATATATTTTCAAAAACATTGCCTGTGCAATATGGCTGGATCAGTTTTCTGCAAGAACCTTAAATTTCCCAATTTTGTGCATTTGAATTCTCAGCTTTAACAACATGAGATGTGAAAAAAATAAATGTCACTTTGGGCCAGATTTTTAAAGGTATTTAGATTCAAAGGTATAAATGGGGTTTTCTTATGTGCTTAGGCACCTAAATGCCTTTAGACATCCAGCCCCTGCAGCCTTGCAAAAGGGTATTTCTAGATCTCTGCAGAATTTCCATTACTTTGTCTAGTCTTAGGGTCAGATTCAGGCCTGTCAAAATCAACTAGAGTTCCAGCCATTTAAACCAAGGATGAATTTGGTCCTTAACCTTGAGTCCTTGTATCTCTGGGCAGCTTGTTTCTTATGGCTCTCACATATGGTGAAGAGATTCCCCCACAGGGACCCTAAATTTAGGCTGCTCCATCTCCGCTAGGATCTTGTTAACTGTTCCTTTCCCATTCTAGGCTCCCTACATTTCAGACGATCTCTATGAAAGAGTGTATGACTTCTGTAAAAAGCTACTAACCCTGCCGAAGCCTTACTGTACCATTGGCTTGGACTATGCGTTCCGGTTAAAAATAGAAAGAGTGACACCAGGTTTGTGGAATTCATGGTGCTTCTCCTGTGGCGTGGGGGTGTAGCTATGAGATGGTGATGTCTTTGCTTTAGTAATTATTTAAGTCCCCAGAAGGGTGAAAAGTATTTTCTGTGCATTGTGTCTTTAAATGTCTAAGAGGTCCTCTTGTAGGCAACGAGTGCTCTCATTCTGTTCTCAAAGTGGCTGCAGCACAGGAGACCCTCACACTGTGCTCTCTTCTTGTGGAGACCTCAGCCTCACTTTGAGTGATGTGGGGGAGGAAGCAAACGTTCCTTCTTCACCGAAAGGAGGAGAATTGTGCTTAGAAGAGACCCTCCATACCCAGATCTCAAGGAGACTCACCGTCCCTGTGCTATAACCATTTTGGGGATTATAGTTCTGCCCGGAGGCATACACTGAGATCAGAGCCGCATCTTGCTAAGTTATTTACTATGATCTGTATTACCAATAGTGCCTGAGAGTTCCAGTCGTGGTCCAGGATCCAGTTGCATTAGGTGTTGTATAAACCCAGAACAAAAAGACAGTCCCTGCCCCAAAGAGCTCACAATTCCAATAGACAAGATGGAGACAAAGTGGTTTCCGCGAGGTCACACATGTGGAGTCTGGAGCAGAGCCAGGAACTGAACCCAGAACTTCAGAGTCCCATCTCCTAAAACCAGAAATTAACAATGGAAATTGGTCTGCAATGCCAATGCAATGGGCCCAGCAGGGTCAGTCCAGTGCTCTACAATGGTTACTAGTGACAGACTGTTGTTAAATCACACAGTAAAACCATTCTCCTTAGATCTGTATCCTGCCATGAGAAATCTCCGTCAAACTGAATCCTGCAGCCTTCCCAATGTTTGCTCTCTCATCATCTGTTTTTATGATAAACAGGTGCTAAATACTGAAGAGCCAGTTAGTGCCTTCTGGAGAATAGATATGTTTAGAAACAGTACTGCTGAAATCCTGTATTTTCCATTTTCTCTGCCTTATTTGTTAAAATTCTTCTTATTTATGGTTTTTTGGCTTCCATCACCATATATTAGAGCACTAAACAGGCCCTCCCACCACATGGAGCTGTATTATTCCCATTTTAACTGAGGCGCAGTCTCCACTGAAGAGCTGGGAAGAGAACACAGATCTCTTGGAGCACTACTTTAACCACAAGACCATTCTCCCTTGGCAACAGTTGAATGGGACTAGGCTCTCTGGGGCAGTTTCTCCATTGCCTTGCGCCTTGGGTCATCATGGACACCACAGCAATAAGAGTGGAAAGCACCACCATTCCGATGTGGCAGCAGTTTGTACTGACTTTGTGTTGACACAAATGATGACACAAGGTAAAAGTCAGCGGAGAATCAAGCGCTTTGTCTTGCATCTGCTTCAGAGTCCACCCCATAACTTGTAGTCTAGTCAGCAAAGTGCATGAAATACAGGCAGTGTGTAGCTGGGATTATCTCTAAACAGAAGGTGTTTTCATGTGTTCTAGCTGAATTCCCTTTAGATTTTACTGTCTTTTTTCTGGGCTATATGAAACTGCCTGCTTGATTCTCCTCTCACACCTGCTTTATCGCCGTGTAGCTCCATTGATTTAGTAAAGTTACTCCTAACTCATGCTGGGGTGAGAGCAGGATCAGGCCACTCTCTTGTTACTATCTGTTGCATGTGAATATTTTTATTTGTTAGGGGTGTTATACCAAAGAATGATTATTTCTGAACAAAGTCTGAAGAGTGACCCATATCCTTATCAGGAAAGGTACGTATGCCTGTTCTAGTGTGGCTTTTAAATGGCATTTTAATCTTGTAGCAAAATCTATGCCTTTACTGCATACTAGACACAGCATTTAATGGCCATGGGCAATACTGTCAAAAACCCAACAGCTGTTAGCACAGAACTGGAGCAAAATCAAAGCCCTGCTAGTGGTATTACAAAGCAGAATACAATAAATGTTGGTGGCATCTCAGGTTTGTTAAAACAAGCTTGGTGTCAGGAAGCCGGTGTTTTACTGAGTATTACAGCTGACTTTCCTGGAGCAGGGAGCTTCCCCTAGACAGGTATAGAAGCACAGGAAGTATCTGCAGCAGCTCTGTTTAATTGAGCAGAATGATGCTGACCCAAAATATTCATTCCAGTCTGAGAGTGCAAATAATTACTATGAGCCAAATTCAACTCTTTGGTAAGAGGGTGCATCTCCACCGAATTCACCTGAGTTGTATCCATGTATACCAGAGCTGAACCTGGCCCAGTGGCAGACAATTTTCTTCTTCTCTGAACCTCTGCCTGCAGGATTAGACCCAACATGGGAATAGACTCAGCCATACCAGAAAAAGCCAATGACCCACCTAGTCTAGTACCTTGCTCCAGATGGAGAACAATGCTGGCTTCATCAGCAGGTTTTAATCCTTTCATTGTGCAGTGTTACACCACGGGATGAATTTCTTCCTGACACTGGCTGGTTGACAGTGTAAGCCCTGAAGCATTAACATGGCAGCCACCCCCTTGCTTTTTAGATGTATAATGGCATGCCTTACCTGCCCTCTCAGTCTTCATTGACTCCTGCCTTTTTGCATACTCTGCTTTGATAACCATATTCATTTATTTTATGCATCTATTTTTTCAACCCTTCATTTCCACAGAGTTTTCATATTTGCAGATGCAGATGTGCTCTCCAAGGCTGTATGCAATTCACTAGTCACTGAAGCCAAAGCTGCTCAGATGTATCAGAATCCCAGATCATGCATGTGCTATGTGATAACACGTGCTGTGCAGGCGGCTCTGGGTGAGGACTGCGATGTTGAAAGTTTCCAGAGGATTCTTCAGGTAATGGCTTAGCTGCAGCTTAATATCACCATGAACTTGACCCATGTTTATGTGGGGCCAGATTCTCAAAAGAGCTCTGTTCTCATTTAGGCAACTCAATGAAGTGAACAGATTCTCAGAAGCATGCAGCCCCCACTAGCTTCCACTGACATAGAAAGCAGATTTTGCTACTTTTACACACATTGAACAGCACCTTGCCGCTCAAGTAGTTCCAGTGACGATGCGTGATTTCATATGGATATACGTGTGTGCGCAGCTTAGTGTAGTTTGGTAGCTGTGAGCACTTCCATTGTGCATTTGAAAGTCGGACAACAGAGTTGGTCAAAACACAAACTAATTATTTTTGCAGGACACTTGCAAAAAGATAAAATTTAGGAGGTCTTTTTTTCATTTTCATTGAAATTTCCCACATTTGACAAAAACTGAAACCACAAATTGAATTTTATTCAGTTTTTGAAAACTGTTTTGTTAAAAAAACGTTCACTTTTCATTAAAAATATTTGGTTTTCCATTTCCAGGTTTGCCTTGAAAAACCAGACAATTGAGTTGAAATCAACAATTTTCCCTGCAACTTTTTGTTTGAGATGAAACGCCATTTTTTTTGGTGAAAAATATGTCTCATCAGGAAAAGGTCCTACTCTCCTGAGTAGCCTTTTTAAGGGAGCTCTGGGGACCAAGCATGATAGGAGTGACCAGTTCAGGCACATTAGTGGAGCCCGGCAAGCACTGTTTATTTGGAGCTCTCCATCTAACATAAACCTGGAGAAAGTCTCTTGCTTTGGGGCACCATCGTCCCCTACAGAACCCTCTTCCCTTCGTGTCCCAAGAGCCCGTTTGCTCTGCTGCTGAATATCTTGCCCTCAATAAGGCCTCCAGCATGAATTTCAGCAGCTGCCTCAGCCTTGGGACACTGCAAGGGGAGAGAGTCCTGTCTACACTACTATTTTTAGCCGCATAGTGTGAGCCTGTAATGCAGTAGGGACTGTTTAGGGGCTGGATGATGCCAGGGCCTGTAACCTGAGCTAGGTAAGGGAGGGGAAAGGTCAACACCTCTCTGCCAGGGTCGAGCTGCAGACTTCTCCGCCCCTGGGACCGCTCGCTGCAATCCCCCGGGGGACCCTGTTACTGCAAAGTCCTTCTCACTGGGCACACACTCCCAGGGGTTAACCACCCCTTCGTTTTACTGCTTCCCAGTCACTTACTGCAGGAACCGCCGTCCACGGGGTGCAGTATATCTCCCGCCGCTGCCACCAGTTGTCACGGAGTGTGGGGGAGTCCGGTCCTGCACCCCTCTTCCTGGGACCCACAGTGACTCTTAGCCAGCCAGTAAAACAGAAGATCCACCTTCCAGTGCCTGGTGGATCAGCTACTGCGGGGGATGGAGAGTTTTGCCGTGGCGTATATTGATGACATCTGCGTCTTCAGCCAGACCTGGGAGGACCACATGTCCCAGGTTAAACAAGTCCTGGACCGACTCCGAAAGGCTGGGTTAACAGTAAAGGCTAAGAAGTGCAAGGTGGGGATGGCTGAAGTATCTTACCTAGGCCATCGGGTGGGGAGCGGCTGCCTGAAGCCGGAACCAGCCAAGGTGGAGGTGATCAGAGACTGGCCTGCTCCCCAAACCAAAAAGCAGGTCCAGGCCTTTATTGGGATGGCGGGGTATTATCGAAGGTTCGTGCCCCACTTTAGTGCCATAGCCGGCCCCATCACTGAACTGTGCAAAAAGGGGAAGCCAGACAAGGTGATCTGGACTGAGCAGTGCCAGGAGGCTTTCCGGGCGCTGAAGGAGGCTCTGGTTAGTGGCCCAGTTCTGGCAAACCCAGATTTTGACAAACCCTTTATGGTGTTCACCGATGCCTCAGACACGGGACTGGGGGCGGTGTTAATGCAGGAGGATGAAAAGGGGGAGAGACATCCCATCGTGTACCTGAGTAAGAAGCTGCTACCCCGGGAACAAAGCTATGCGGCCATCGAGAAGGAATGCCTGGCCATGGTATGGGCCCTTAAGAAGCTAGAGCCATATCTCTTTGGGCAACACTTCACCGTGTACACCGACCACTCTCCCCTGACCTGGCTGCACCAGATGAAAGGAGCCAACGCCAAGTTCCTGAGGTGGAGCCTGCTCCTGCAGGACTATGACATGGACGTGGTTCATGTGAAGGGAAGTGCCAACCTGACAGCGGATGTGTTGTCCTGGAGAGGGGGCCCTGAACTTCCCCAGGTCACTGGGCAGAGTGACCCTGCTCAGTTCAGTTTCGAAGGGGGGAGAGATGTGATGCAGTAGGGACTGTCTGTGTGGGGAGTGGGAGAGCAGGGGAGGACTTTAGGGGATGGACGATGCCAGGGCCTGTAACCTGAGCTAGGTAAGGGAGGGGAAAGGTCAACACCTTTGCCCGGGAAGGGGACAAAGGAAGGGAGTGGCAGGAGGGAAGCAGTTTGAGTTTGGGCTTGGGGCTGGATGCGCGGAATTCAGGGTATCTTAGCTAGGATCCAAGCACCCTGAAAGCCCAGAAGGACTCGGTGGAGGGGTCCTGACTGTGCCTGCAAGCTCTGCTGTAACCTGTGTTCCTGTTGTCCAATAAACCTTCTGTTTTACTGGCTGGCTAAGAGTCACTGTGGGTCCTAGGAAGAGGGGTGCAGGACCAGACTCCCCCACACTCCGTGACAGAGCCCAAGTCAGCTGAGCCGGGCTTTAAGATTTGCTGCCATAGGTCTGTTTCTGCGGTGTGGATGCACCCTGAGAGTTTAATGCTATTTCATGGTCTCTTTTATTTCAGCGGCTGTGCAATGATGGGGTTGGGCTTCAGTCTAGCAAAACATAGTGGATGTTTTTTTAGTCTCCCCCTTCCATATGCCTCATGTTCACACCCTCGGGTTATTAATAGCACTTCTCTGTGACAGAATAAGCCCACAGCTGAGCTAGAGCACTGTTTCCGGGAAGTGGCGGCAGCCGTCGAGTGTACAGGAAGTGAGACGAATGCAGACCGTGGCCAGCACGCTGAGAGGCTGCAGAAAATCTACAGCATGGTGCTGAACTCCTCAGCAGGAGGTAAATATGCTGTCTACTCCAAACGCATAGGAATCAAGGGGCTGGGAAGTCCATTGAGGGCACAAGTCCCAGAAACAGCTGTGGCTACCGAATTCAGGGCAATCTGAGCAGTGTCTGTGGTGGACTAAACTTTCCTGAATCCTAGCAGTGCAAGTTCACCATTTCCAGAGTGACTGGGATGCTAAGGCCTTGCATACACACTCAAGTGGCACTGCTGTAACTATGTTGGTACAGTTAAAGCCTACAGCCCTTCTAGTGTGGATGCAGTTCTACGGGTATAAAGGCATTTGCACTAATATAGCTTACCCCTGTATGGGACACAGAATAAAATATACTAGTAGAAGGCACATTAATACCATTAGGCCATACATGAAGTATTCCAAGATATACATGGGACTCTGGTGAACTGCATGGACATATATGTGAATGACAGTTGATTAATCGCTGTGCACCCACAGTTCTGCATGTCCAATGCATCGCTGAGTAATATTTTTTAAAAGAAAGTCTTATTTAAGCCCCCAATGCTATGAGACGCTCTGCTGGTTTGAGCCTGGTCTGAAGTTTTATGGAACTGGTGAGAGGGTTTAACAGTTCTTCCCAGTTATGAGTTGGGCCCCTGAACAGGTTGGGGCTTAGAAGAACTCAACCTGAGCAAATCATTGGAGGGTTTTTCCAGTGCAGGTGTGTGGGAAAATTGGCTGCTTCCTCATGTTTAATGAGCAGTTTCTTTTCATCTACCAAATTGCTGGCTGGGCTGCGCTAAATGCAGATAAGGACCCTTGTTAACCGAGTGCTTCCCCTTCCTGCAGGAGGCAGTTCACCAGGAGGGCTCCACGGCACCCCACTGCCCAACCCGAATATCAGCTTCCACTTGTGGACTGATGAAGACCAGCTTTGTGAGTGCCCTTAAGTGACTGAAATGAAACACTGATGATGTCTAATAGTCTGAGAAGCATTTGCCAAATTGTAAATTGGCTTAGATGGTTGGGAGGCAAGTTTTATTTCTCCCGGTTCTAGAGCAGGGGATTGGCAGCTCCTGTCGCGCGCGCGCGCGCGTGTGTGCGTGCGTGCGTGCGTGCGTGCGTGTGTGCGTGTGTGTGTGTGCTGAGCAGAGGAGGCCAGTAATGTGTGTATGTGTGTGGGCTGAGCAGAGGAGGCCAGTAAGCAGCTCACTTAAGGTGAGGGCTGCCGGGAGTAGAGAGGCTCCTGCAGAAGAGCTTGGGTCAGGAAGGATGCAGAAGCAGGGTCTAGGTGGAAGACCTGGCTGGAGGTACAGGCTGGGTAGGTAGTAGGATGAGCCAGGTTTACCTGCTTTGATTGATGCTGAACTGTGTGTATGAACAGTATACGTATCCCTGGGGAAAGGGACTGAAATATTGACACTGATGGAGCATCACTGACACTCTGGGTGTGCTGGTTTGCATATGAGGCAGAGGCAGAGTCCTGTGCTGTGTTTGGGGTGGCCTTGCTCTCTTTCCTTCTTGAGGATTTGGTGAGAGGCTATTGGATCGTTGATTTGACTGGCCGATTCTGTTTGGGAAAGGCCCACAAGTGGGATAGCAGTGAGGATCCACAGGGCCAGACTTAGCTCTATTGGGAGAGGTGTCTCAGGGCCCAGGGCTGGAGTAGCAGGGGCAGCTACAGATCAGGACTGAGGTGCATTGTCATGCCTGTGTAGAGGTAGCTGGTGTGAACCCCACTTGCCCAGTGCCTGCCTGTGCTGTATGGGGCTCCCCCTGTTTCTTTTGGCCTCTCTTTCATGACTAATGAAAGCACGTGCTCCAGGTGTGAAAAGCAGGGAGGCAATGGGGTTAATGTTTGTTCTAGTGGTATTTCAGCAGACAGAGGGGCCAATGTTCAGATCGTTTGGCCTGGCCCAAAGCCCACTGGGGCAAATGGAAAGACTCCGCAGACATTACTGGGCTTTGGATCGAGGATGCAGAGCCTAAAGTTAGGCATCTAAATCCACCAATGGCCTGAGCACCTGCGGCTCCCACTGGCCTTGGCCCGGGGATGACTTCCACCTGTGTACCTGGCCTTCATCACCTAAGGGCTTTCCTCTCCCCCGCAGGGAAAGAGCTGGTGCTGTTTGTCCGCCCGCTGTCGCGGACTTGCGAGCAGGACTGCCTGAGCCAGGAACTGGACAACTTTGAGATCCAGGACATTGTGTCTGACTGTGACTGCTGCAAACAGACCCGTTTCTCCGTGCTCTCCACCGACAGCGGCATTGAACGGGACCTGCCTGTGGTAGGCGAGGAGCTGCTGCCGCCCAGCAGCACTGATGTGGAGCATGCCAGGCTCCAGAGGAAGGGCGGCATTAAGAAAAAGGCATGCTTTTTGGAAAGCATGGCCTTGCTGCAGAACAGCTGCAATGGCCCAGGGGCAAAGCAATCTGGGAAGCTGCACAGGAAATCTGACAGCAGCATGGTGCCCATGCCTCACCTCCACAGACTGTACACTGCCCGGATTGTGGTTCTGGGGGATGACAGGGTCTTGGGGCGACTGACCCAAGCCTATTACTCACTGAGGTAAGGCTACAGCCTCCTAGGAGGGGAGGTGTTTCTATGCAGGGTGCAGTGATGGCTAATACTGAGGAAGATTGTCCAGTACAGGCTTTGCAACAGGGGCAGGATAGGTACAGGCTGCTCCCACCTCACGCCACCACTTGTTAACAGAGGAAGGGAAAGGGGGAGCCCAGAATGGAAGGGGTAGGGGGTGGGCTAGTATGAGAGCTTCATGGGACTCGCCTCTCCTGTTAGGTAACACCAGAGGCTCAGGCCTCAGAGGCACCATGTCTGTGGTGGGCCACAGCCTCGAAGGGGAAGGATGATCTGGGAGCAGCAGGAAGGGATGTGATGGGATTCTGGCATTAACAGGAGCCAGGATTGACCCATTGGCATTCAAAGCAGGCTCCGCAGCTACCTGAGGTGACAGGCCTAGTGCTGTTAGTTCAAAGGCTGCAGCAAAAAATGTAAATGGGTCTGGTCAAACATTTCCATGTGAGAACTTCTTTTTTGATGGAAAATTAGATTTTTGAGGCAGCAACAACTGAAAAGTTTTCACTCCTGACATTTTTATTTTTTTGATGAAAAGTTGAAATTTTCCACCTGGGACAAACCAAACATTTTCCAGCTCACAGACCTCTCTGTGACACCCCCCCACCCCCACACACTAGAGAAGGCCATAGCGCCGCACGATGAGCGTGGATCTACATTAACGTGTGGTAAGGCCCGACATGCCAGCCGTCGGTGAGCCTAAAGAGCAGAGCTGGTGGGAGGAGAGTGAGGAAGGATAGTACCATGGTTAGGGCACTTGCCCGGGACTCATGACCCTGTTCCCATTCTCCCCACCCCCTCCCCGGGACATCCTAAGGGACCTAAGATACCCCACTTCCAGGTCGGTATGTTGATGACTGCACTGCCCTGCCTCATAGGGCTGCTGAAAGGGTAAATACAGATTGTGACCTGCTCAGATGCTATAGTAATAGAGCCCAGACACGATAGGAAAGGAATGTGGAGAGCACAGAGCCCTGAGGAGATTAGAGGTGGAAAGTGTCCCCATGCTGAGGGAGCAATGCTGTTGAACTTTGGGGCCCTACCAGGATGCAGCTGTGGGCTCCCATTCCCCTGAAGCAGTCAGCTGTGATTGGCTTATAGCAAACATTGTAACTTTAAAAACGAATGTATTTTTTGTACTTCAAGGAAACGAGAAACCAGACGTGTTTTTCTGACGCCAAGGCTGAACCTGCAGTTCTATTATGTCCCTGTTATGGAGGGGCAGCCAGACACCTGGCCCACTCAGGTGAGCAGTCACGTAGCAGGGACCATACCTTCTTTCTGCTCACAGTCTTGTAGAGGGGCTGCCAGGGCTTGGATTGAGCTGGTTGGAATATTTCTATGGGGTCCCACCAGGTTTCTATAGGATTTAAGATTTTGTGTTTAGCCCTTATGGCTCTGAAAAAACCTGCCAAATGGGACCCAATTCAGGGCTGTCTGGCTGAGTCTGCAGACAACCTGAAATCATAGCTCTGAGCAAGGTATGAATGGTTTAGTTTGTCCAAATGGGGTGTTGACTCTGAAACCTAGTGATGATATTTAAGATCTCAACATGACCTATTTTGTTGCTGGCATTTTAACGGATGCATCCAGCTACTCTGGGACTGTAGAAGGAGCTTAGGATCATGCATAGGGTCTTTGCAGAGAAACACAGTTTTTTGTTTTGGCTGATTCCTGCTTCCAATCAAATGCTACAGCAGTGAAAATTAGTCTATTTTCCTTCTGAGAGTCTGTGCCTGTACTGGGGGGATATGTGGCATCAAAGACATGGGACCTGTTTCTTGCTTTGCCACTGACATGTTGTCTGGCCATGGGCAAATCACTTCCCTTCACTGTGCCTCAGTTTCCCCATCTGTAAAATGGTGATACTATTATTATTTGTAGCACCAGTCATGGAGCAGGACATCATTGCACTAGCTGCTGCACAAATACAGAACACAAAGGTGGTCTCTATCCAAAGACCTGTCAGTCTAATGATCTCCATGTTTGTGAAGTGCTTTGAGTTCTTTGGATGAAAATTGCTATAAGTGAACAGCATTATTTACTTAAGGCCGGATCCTGCAACAGGCTCCATGAACCGGACCCCTGTGTCCCCAGAGACTCCATTGACATCAGTGTGGTCTCATGGGGACTTGAGAGTCTTTTGGCACGGAGCTCATGGCAGGATCAGGTCTAAATGAGGTTAGAAGTTGGGACAGCCGGAAACAGGGAGGATACTGTTTGGATCAGCACAAGGCTGCGATGCTATCATGGACCCCGTTGGAAACCAATAAACATTTACAGCTCTTGGCAGTCTAAATTTGCCCTAGAAATGGCAGGATATCCTGACAGCATGTGCACGTATTATTAGTGAACTTAATTCATTAACTGTCTTTATTCTGGAGCACCTAGAGCTGCAGAAAATATTTGAACTGCTCCACACAAGCAAGCAAAGACGCAGCCCCTGCCCCCAAAAGCTGACCATCAAAATTTGACACGACTCCATGAGGGTCATAAACCGACCAGTGAGACTGCACAGTGGAGAGGGGGTACAATCGGGAGGTTACTGAGGGTCTGTCTACACTGTGTTTGAAAGGTGTGACTGCAGCATGTGTAGATGTACCTGGAGCTGGCTTTGATCTAGCTAGTTCAAAGCTAGCTTGGGTAACAGTATCAGCGAAGCTACGGCAGTACGGGCAGCAGCCACTCGGTTATGTACTCAGGGTACTGTGTGGGCAGGGTTAGCTCAATAAGCTGTCTGTGTTGGCACGGCTTCACTGCTATTGTTTCCTGATCTAGCTTTGATCTATAGACTTGAGCTAGCTTTGATCCAGCCAGATCAGAGCTTACTTGGGAATGTCTACACGTGCAACAAGCACACTTTCCAATGCAGTGTGTAGACATATCCTCCACCAGGTGTGAAGCACATGTACCTGCACTTGCATTAACCGCTCTGGTAGAGCTAAAAATAGCAGTTTAGATGCAGTGG
The DNA here is from genome assembly GCF_007399415.2 of Gopherus evgoodei. Taxonomy (NCBI): domain Eukaryota; kingdom Metazoa; phylum Chordata; order Testudines; family Testudinidae; genus Gopherus; species Gopherus evgoodei. Next base: position 6,402,242 of record NC_044336.1, on the reverse strand, counting down.
CATGGGTTTCCACGCGGGCTCTACAAACATGCTGAGGACACGGGGTATGTACTAGCATTGCTGAAGCCACTGCATCTACACTGCGATAGCTGCAGTCACACCTCAGATTGCAGAGTAGACATACTCACAGAGGGAGACGGTTTGGTTAATAGCAAGATTGCATCCCAGTAAAAGCAGTTGTTTGCTTAGCTTCTGGTGTCTTTAACCCTTTCCTTGAGGGATGTTATTCTGTACATAACAAGCAGGTGCAAGGAGCTGACTGTCCTGTGCTGTGTGTTTCTCCCCCTCCAGGATGATACTACACCTGGCCAGATGGAGCTCTGCGAGTTGGCTGTGTATCTGGGCAAAGCTGACCCTTGGTATGAGAGCAACATCAACACACTGTGTCACATGATCCCCAAGCTGGCCACCATGGTACGAGGGGGAACCCTTCCTTTTGTGCACTGCTTGGGCCGAGTGGCTCAGAAACCACAGTGGGGCCTCTGAGTGAACTTCTCAGAGGCTAAAAGCCCCCACCTTGTGTTTCTCGCTGAGTTCTGTACTTTCCCAGTCGTGGAAAATACGGAGCAGGAGTGCCACACATTTTGGGGTGCACGGTTGTGCTTGTGTGGGTCTGCAGGGCTGTGATTTCCCAATATTTAATGATTTGTTCAGGTTTTTGATCATTTTTATTCCTCTAAGAATATTCCAAGAGGAGTCATGCGGGATGGCTGCATGGTGGTGGGGAGGAGGTGGAAATGGGCTCACATTGCCCCCACCCAGTGGGTAGACTCTGTGGTCTGAAGCAGATAGGATGGAAGAATGAAGAGCAATATCCATGCTGGGGCACTTCACTGCAGCAGATTTTCTTTGGTCAAACTTAGTAACTGGGGAGGGGGAAGCAAAATAATGAAATGAGGCATTTGCTGAAAAGCCTGCCTGTGTAAGGGATTTGCAGCTCTCATTGCCTGGCTTTTTCAAAACATTGTCAGATCGGGGCAGTTGGGTGGGATGTCGAAGGGAGAAGACTCTCCTCCCCCGTGGTCTTGCTCTGACTGATCTTCATGCAGAAATGGAGCACTCTGTGTGTGTGTGTGGCAGGCACGGGTGGGGGCAGGGAGGTGCCTGACTGTGGTAACTTACCAAGAGGAAGTAAGGATCTGAGTGATGATTTCAGAGAAGTGACTGCAGGTGATGCAAACTGTGCTTTCCACACAGCCCTCCTCCCTGATCATGCACCCCATGTCCGACCCATTCATTATTGATGTGATCGCTTACTATGTGCGCCTGGGCATCCAGCCAGTCTATTTCCAGATCTACGCTGTTAAGGTCAGTGCCTTGTCTGTCACCCTTTTACGTAACACACCAGCAGCAGCCCCAAACCACAGCCTAGTTCACAACCCCGATGTGGAGGAGGGCTTGCTGACCAAGCTCTCTAGTCCCCAGTGTTCCCTCTGAGCTCCTGGTTCTAGTGATCCTCTAAATCTCATAAGGAAGCTGAGTTGGAGCATTAGACTCCATCTGGGTCACCTCAGGGCCACGCAGAAGAGCTAATTTCATGTGATTTTTGGCACTGAACCACAAATGGGTCCCAGTTTCCTGTTTAACTGGACCCAAGTTTGCTCGCGAGGTGCACGACTTCCCTTAGTTTAGATTCAGTGATGAAATATGGAATCAGGTGACTCATGAGAGGCTTTGCCAGACTCTACCTGATTGCTGCAAGGTCTTTGGATTTCCTGAAACGTTTCATTTGTTTCCTGTCGTCTTCTCTGAAACAGAATTAATGTCAGACCTGACATGAGACCAAAACAATTAGCAAAGGACTTTAATGAGACCACCTGGTTAAATCATTAGCAGGAACTGAATCCAGGGCTTCTAGCTCCAAACACTTGAGCTGCCTTTACCACTTTACCTTAAGGACTAGATACATCAGCTGGGAACAGAACCAGGTGTCTCGCTATCTTCTGTGGATGAGCCACAGAGGGGGGCCAGTAACTCATCTTGTCAATGCCTCACAGAACTTTATCTCCTTCCTATCACTCTGGCATTGTTCCTGCCCCCACCTCACTTGATCCTCATGTCATACAGCTGGTGATCTTGTTATTTTAAAATTATTTTTATTCCCCAGCTTTTCTCCTCTATGTTGCAGACTTATGGCCAGATGACTCTCTGGGCATTTCTATCAGCACTCAGGTGTCACAAACAGGAATTTACATACCCTCAGAGCTAATCAGCATACTGGTACAGGGACTGGGGGTCTTGTGTGGGAGCCCACACTTCAGTCAAGATGACACTTGGTGGTGAGGTGTACAGTGCCCCAGGGGAAATCTCCCTTGTTTATATTACTGGCCAATTCCGTGTTCTCTTTCTGGAAGTTCTTGAGCTCCCTGATACTTTGTTTAGGTTCTGTGATGAAATATGGAATCAAGCAACTCTAGGGAGGTTTTCTCAGACTGTGCAGGGCTGTCCTTTCTCCCAGAGCTTAGTTTTCCCCTGTAACGAAGGAGATGTGCATGAAATCACTTTGTTTTTCCTGGTGTGTACCTTGCCTCTGGTTGCTTGATTCACATATGAAGTCACAGCCTCTTTGTGATATCACAACTGGTTGCTGCAGAGATTACTGTGATGTCACAGAGGGTCGCTCTGTGGGGACCAATCAGGAGCTGCTCCCAGAGAAGGTCTTTTCCATTTTCAGATTTTCTTCAGCAGCAAGGCTCAGGAGCCAGCAGAGGATGTGTTCCTCACCGAGCTGAGTGTCAAGGTGCAAGATTGCAAAGCTCCCAAAGGTGTGTAGCATGTTTCAGCATCTCCTCTGCCACCAGGAATTCCCCTTCATCCCTGATTCCCTCTCTCTTTAGTAAGCTTTCTCCTTATTTAATCACACTCACTTCCATCACCTCTGTGTCCTTCCACACACAGTAACTGAAGCCACAAGGCCCCAAGAATGTGTGGGGGCGGGAGGAGAGAGAGGGGGAAAATTGAAAAAAACATTTGCAAGACGTTCTGCCTCCAAGTGTTGTTGGTAGGTTGGGGACACTTGGTAAAAGAACAGGAAAGGAAACCTCCTAGCTCCTAATTCTGCTGTTAGAACTAACCTACAGCAATATAGCCCAGTCCTGCTCCCATTGGAGTCAATGTGCGCCTTTGCATTGCAGCTGGATGTATACCCTGTGTGGCAAACCCAGGACAAATGTACAAAGGGAGGGGTAGTAATTAGTCCCAAGGGGTTAAAAGGCTGCTCCCAATCCATTGAGGAGAGATAACGAGGGGGAAATAAGGTTCAGCTGGAAGAGGGGTTACCAGGGAATTAATTAGCTTCAGCTGGCTCCAACTGCTGGAGACCTTTTTAAATCCTCCCTAGCATGGAAGCAGTGGGGAGGGTGAGAGAAGCAGGGGAGCTGCCAGCAAGCTAGGTGCCGCAAGGCTCTGAACCTTTGCAGCAAGGAAGGCTGCGCTGTGTCCCCAGAAGGGGAGAAAACAAGCACAAGGGATTGACTGAGGGAAGGATTAGCCAGACCCTGTGCTACCTGGAAGGGTTTGCTTTGCCCAAGTCTGTCTCTCCAAGGCTAAAGAGGCCTGAGCCTGCCAAGGAGAAGGAGGTACTTTGCCACACATGGTGTCAGGAGTGGGATGTCATAGTGAGTGAGGCTGTGTGGCAAGCCATCTCAGGGCAAGGTAAATCGCAACCCCCCCCCCCAAAAAAAAAAAAACAAAAAAAAATGGAGAATGTCGTGAAGATGTTGATACAGGCCACTGTGGCTCAGCAAGAGGCTATCAGAGTACAGATGGCAGCCCAGCAAGTGTCAGTACGTGTCCAACAAGAGGCAAACCAATTGCTGATGAACCAGATGGCTCAAGATCGAGCCGCCCTAAATGAAGTGGTGAACCAGTTGAAAGCCCTGTCCATGCTGACTTGCGGGCCCCAGGAGACCTAGCCCCTATGACCAAGCAGCTATTTACAGAAGATGACAACGGATGACGATGTAGAGGCATATCTACTTGCATTCGAGAGGATGGCACTACGGGAGACCTGGCCCCAAGACCAGTGGGCAGGCATCCTGGCTCCATTCCTGTGTGAGGAGGCCCAGAAGGCCTACTTCGACATGACCACAGAAGCAGCTATGGATTACCCCCAGCTGAAGGCGAAAATCAGGCGAGGTCAGGTGTGACGCCGGCCATTTGGGCCCAGCGCTTCCACAAGTGGAAGTACCGGGATGACAGATCACCAAAGTCCCAGCTATTTGACCTGATCCATCTTGCTCGGAAGTGGCTCCGCCCTGAGACCCATGCACCAGACAAGGTAGAGGAAATCCTGGTGTTGGACAGGTACATGAGGGGGTTGCCGCTGGACATACGAGGGTGGGTCCGCCAAAATGATCCTTCCTCTTATGATGAATTAGTTGTCCTCGTAGAGAGACACTTAGCAGCCCAAGAACTTTCTCGGACCACTGGGGAAGGAAGGCGCCAGAATTGGAGACCAGTCTCTGCGCCAAGACCCCGGTTTGCCCTAGCGCCAGGCCAGACAATAGAGGGGAGGAAGGAGGTGGAAAAGCAGCCGGTGGTCCTGGAGAGACTTGAGGACTGAGGGAAGAATACTTGGGGAATAAAGCCCAGCAGCCCGAAAAATAGGGGGCTGCCCCAAGCGGGGTACCGTTGTTATGCCTGTAGCAAATTGAGGCATATTGCTGCCCAATGCCCAAATCTAAGAGAGCCTATGCAATGTGAACTGGGAGATATGGGGGGACCACATGATCTAGTAAGTCTAGTCGAGGTTGCGATGGTCCCTCATAGATACACTAGGCCTGTTAAGACGAATGGTATAAAGACCACAGCAGTAATAACTTGGGAAGTGCAATCACATTAGTCTCAGGGAAGTTGGTCATGCAGGACCAACTATCCTGGGCCAAACCTCGGGAATATCCTGTGTGCATGGGGATGTCAACTATTATCCAACCATCCCCCTTAAAAATAGAAGTTCTCGGAAACCCCACTAAGTTGACGGTGGGAGTAGTTCCGAAACTCCCCTACCCTGTCCTTATCGGACGAGACTTCCCGGGGTTTGATAGCCTACTCCCCGGGGAAGAGGTAGAAGAAAATGATGACCCGGGGATCCAGGGTGTAGCCCAGATAGGTGACCCTCCCCCAGCCTTCCATGAGCTTAGCCAGAATTTGTTCTCCCCACTGGGGAAGTCCAGGAAGACCCGGAGAGAATGGAGGGCAGATAAAAGGAGGACAAGGATCCTGACCCAGTACCAAAAGTCTACGCTTGTAGGGGAAAGAAGGGGCTTAACCGACAGTGGGATCGAGTTGGTCATTAACAACCCTATTGTTAGACCTGGTTCCCCAGGGGCGTTCCCTGAGGGGGAGACAGAGATAGACCCCCCCAGAATTTGGACAAATGGGGACCGCACTCGGGAGTTTTGGTCAGGATCAGGCCAATGATCCCATATACCACAATATTCGTAAAGAAGTAATCGAGGTAAATGGGGTCCCCGTGGAGGGGAGAGTTAAGGGCCCATGGCCGTATTATATGATTAAAAATGATCTTCTATACAGAGTAGTCAGGGTGCAAGAGCAAGTCGTAGAACAACTCTTGGTCCCCCGGAAGCATCAGAGGGCCATAATGGATCTGGCCCACAGCCATCTGTTCGGGGGCCATCTAGGGGTAGATAAGATCCTTGATCGGATTTTACAGAGGTTTTTTTGGCCTGGCATTTATGCGGTGGTCCGGTGATATTGTACACCCTGTCCGGAATGCCAGATACATGGGCCCCGACCACGCTTAAGGGCTCCCCTGGTACCTCTGCCAATTATCGAGATCCCATTTGAGCGAATAGCTATGGACATAGTAGGGCCTTTGGAGAAGTCAGCCTGGGGCCATCAGTACATTCTGGTAGTCCTAGATTATGCCACCCGATACCCCGAGGCCGTACCCCTACAGAATACCCTGTCCAAGACCATAGCCAAAGAATTAGTCCAGTTTTTTTCCAGAGTAGAAATACTGAAGGAAATCCTGATGGACCAAGGAACCCTCTTTGTGTCTAAGCTGATGAAGGACCTATGTGCAATGCTCCACATACGGACCCTTAGAACATCAGTCTACCATCCCCAGACCGATGGCCTTGTTGAACATTTTAATAGGACATTGAAAAACATGTTACGGAAAGTGATTAGTCGAGACGGGAAAGACTGGGACGCTCTGCTACCTTACGTGCTGTTTGCCGTATGGGAGGTTCCTCAGGCTTCAACTGGATTCTCTCCCTTCGAGCTGTTATATGGTTGCCACCCCAGGGGCATACTGGACCTGGCTAAAGAAGACTGGGAAGAACAGCCGAACCCGAGGAAAAAACGTTGTTGAACATGTGCTACAGATGAAAGACAGAATAGCCCGAGTTGCTCCCCTTGTGCGCGAATACATGGAGAAAGCCCAAGGGGCACAACGGGCATATTACAATCGCCAAGCAATGACCCGGAAGTTCCAAGTGGGGGACTGGGTGATGGTGCTCGTACCCACAGCGGAGAGCAAGCTCCTGGCCAGGTGGCAGAGGCTGTATGAAGTAATAGAAGCTATAGGAGAAGACTATAAGGTCCAACAGCCGGGTCGCCGGAAGCTGGAGCAGATCTACCATATAAATCTGCTGAAACCTTGGCAGGATAAAGAAGCTCCAGTGGTGGCGCTGGGGGCACCATCCCCTAAAGGCAACCAGCCCAACCTGGTGGGAATATCCCTGGAGTTGACTCCAGAACAATGATCAGAAGTGATCAGCTGATCAAACGCAACCGGGATGTGTTCTCGGAAAAGCCAGGCAGGACTACTGAGGTTCACCATCACATCCTCACAGAGCCTGGACTGAAGGTGAACGTCAAGCCATACCGGATCCCGGAGGCCAAGAGAGAAGAGATTAGGAAAGAGGTCAGGAAAATTCTGGCCTTAGGAGTCATTTGAGAATCTCATAGTCAATAGTTCAGTCCCATGGTTTTAGTGCCTAAGCCTGATGGCAGCATGAGGTTCTGCAACAACTTCCACAAGCTGAATGAAGTGTCCCAATTTGATGCGTACCCTATACCCAGGATAGATGAGCTGATTGACAGATTGGGAAAGGCACAGTTTATGTCTACCCTTGACCTTACCAAGGGCTATTGGCAGATCCCCCTGGCCAAGGCCGACAAGGAGAAGACAGCCTTTGCAACTCCAGAAGGGCTATATTAATACACTGTTCTCCCGTTTGGGTTGCATGGGGCCCCCGCTACTTTCCAACGGCTAATGGAGAAACTGTTGCGGCCCCATGGAAAGTACACAGCAGCCTATCTCGACGACATCATCATATATAGCCCCGACTGGAAGACGCACATGGAGAAGGTGGAAGACTGGACATCCTGAGGAAGGCAGGACTGACTGCAAATCCCTCCAAATGTTCGACTGGGTTAGCTGAGGCCAAGTACCTTGGGTATATAGTGGGGAGGGGTGTGGTGAAGCCCCAGCTCAATAAGATAGAAGCTATACAGAAGTGGCCCCGACCATTCCGGAAAAAACAGGTCAGAGCATTCCTGGGACTAGTGGGGTACTATAGACGGTTCATTCCCCACTTCACCACTAGAGCATGCCCATTAACGGACCTAACAAAAGCTCGGGGCCCAGACATAGTAAAACGGTCTGCTGCAGCCGAAGGGGCTTTTGCGGATCTGAGGACGGCCCTCTGCACAGACCCCGTACTAGTTGCCCCAGACTGGGGAAAGGAGTTTATCCTACAAACTGACACCTCCGAAGTAGGGCTGGGGCAATGCTTTCACAAATGGTTGGAGATGACGAACACCCTGTCCTCTTCCTCAGTAGGAAGCTCCTACCTAGGGAACGGAAATACGCCGTAGTGGAGAAGGAATGCCTGGCGGTAAAATGGGCCATAGAAAGCCTCCGCTACTATCTACTTGGACAGAGGTTTACCCTTGTCACGGACCATGCCCCTTTGCAGTGAATGCACCAAAACAAGGACAAAAACGCGAGAGTAACAAGATGGTTCCTGTCGCTTCAGCCCTTCCACTTCAAAGTCCGACATAGGTCTGGAACCCAACATGGCAATGCAGATGGCCTGTCAAGAGTGCACTGCTTTCCGACCCAAGTAGCCCAACCCCGTAGTGTTGAGCCGGGGGGGGGAAGATATGTGGCAAACCCAGGACAAATGGCTACAAAGGGAGGGGTAGTAATTAGTCCCAGGGGGTTAAAAGGCTGCTTCCAATCCACTAAGGAGAGAGAACAAGGGGGAAATAAGGTTCAGCTGGAAGAGGGGTTATCAGGGAATTAATTAGCTTCAGCTGGCTCCAACTGCTGGAGACCTTTTAAAATCTTCCCTGGCATGGAAGCAGGGGGGAGGGTGAGAGAAGCAGGGGAGCTGCCAGCAAGCTAGGTGCCGCAAGGCTCTGAACCTTTGCAGCAGGGAAGGCTGCACTCCATCTCCAGAAGGGGAGTACACAAGCACAAGGGATTGACTGAGGGAAGAATCAGCCAGACCCTGTGCTACCTGGAAGGATTTGCTTTGCCCAAGTCTGTCTCTCCAAGGCTAAAAAGGACTGAGTCTGCTGAGGAGAAGTTACTTTGCCACATCTAAATGAGCAATGTTGCCATTTGGGCCCTCAGTTCCCATTGATTTCCCTCTTCCAGACCATATGCAGATGAAGAAGAAAACAATGCTGGAAGTCCCTGGGGCAGATCTCGCAGTAACGTATAGCAAGGTAAGATGCGACTCTTTGTCCCATGGCCTCACTGCTTGCAGGACTCCTTTTGGTGGATCTGGGAGCTCACGGCGTGCAGGGGATCTGGGGCAGATCGCTGCAACAAGGGAAAACTGCCTTTGCTGTTGCCCGTGAGATGCTCCTTTCAGCATATGTATTGATTGAGGGCTGAATGTGCCTGGACATCATCTTACCTGAAAAGAGATGCCAGCTCCTGGATCAGCCTTTGTAATAATGAGCCAGCTGTTCCTGGGACATCCAGTCCCCCCTGTCCTGGAAATATTGATTAGGATGCAGAAGACCCTTTACTGATTAACTGTAAAGTCTAGCCTATGGGATTATGACGTTTAATGGGCCCTTTTTTCCCCTCCTATTGCACATCTACAGAGGAGGGGTACTTTTCAATGAACACTTGAAGGGATAGCTCAGTGGTTTGAGCATTGGCCTGCTAAACCCAGGGTTGTGAGTTCAGCCCTTGACAGGGCCACCCAGGGATCTGGGGCAAAATCAGTACTTGGTCCTGCTAGTGAAGGTGGGGGGCTGGACTTGATGACCCTTTGGGGTCCCTTCCAGTTCTAGGAGATAGGGATATCTCCATTATTATTATCTATTGTAGTAATCGTTTCCCTTTGTTTTGAGTCTCTGAGCGTTGCCCGTGTCCAGCTCATGTGTTTGTAAAGGTGTTCATCCGCCCACACTAGCCCCTAAGCAGTGTTTCAAATCACGTTAGCTGACGCTTTATTCAGAACACACATCTTTTTCCTAGTCTAGACAAAGCCTATGGGCCCAGTTCTGCCACCTTTATTTAGATTGCATAGTGCTTTACTCAGCGGCCAGTCTCACTGAAGTCCGTGATGCTACTCACTGAGTAAGACATTATTGAGCCTGAATTAGAGAGGCAGAATCTGGTGCTAAATATGCAGACACATGTGCAAGCTCTGGAATAAATTGCCCAGAGAGGTTGTGGAATCTCCGTTACCGGAGATTTTTAAAAGCAGGATAGATAGACACCTGTCAGGGCTGGTCTAGATAATAGTTAATCCTGCTTTGAGTGCAGGGGGCTGGATTAGAAGAGCTTTCGAGGTCCCTTTGTGTTCTATGATTCGATGATTCCCTGTTCTGCCTGAGCAGCTTAGAATCTGTTTCTTTTTAACATGGCCCTTTATATTTATAATTTTCCCACCTTTTTTCCTCTCAATTTAGATGGGTTTTCCCTACTCCTAATCTTATGCTTTTTCTGTCATTAAAAGGGGCTGGCAGGGTGTCTTTTGGGGTTTAACCAGGGGCTGAGTGACCGTGTCTTGCCTTGTTTCGAACCCACCCAAATATTGCGGGTTTGAAAGCTCAGCTGGAATGTGAATGCTCTCAGGTTTGCTTAGGAGAGGCTGTGAGAAAAGCTGCAGAGGGAGGAAATCCAGTGGGGTGAAAAGTGGAGCAGAAAGTGGAGCAAAGTGAAAAACAAACAGAGGAAAAATGTGAATGTAGGAGCAGAGAGGAGGGGGAGGGGAGAGAGAAATCAAATGAAAAAACAGATTTAGCCTGTCCCAGTGTGCTCTGGATCAGGCACCCAGTTGGTTTCATTCAGGCCTGACATGTTGATCCCTAACATGTAACTGAGTGAAATGTTTCTCTTGTGCAGGTTTTGCTGAGTAATCGGAAGAAGGAGGTAGAAGTCTTGCTGCGATCTACCGGCCTGGTGATGAAAGCCATTCCCTCCAGTGAAACAGAAGGTGAGGATTCTCCTGGTGGGGCACTGTTTGCTGAGCTGCCAATTATTCAGTGTTTTGAGGACTCCTGAGCAGGACCTTGGAACAGCCAAAGAAGAGGTTGGCCCCCAGAGAATCCATCTCAGAATGCTCAATGCATGCTTTGGCTGGGCTGCGGGAGCTGAGTCCATGCTGCATGCATATCCGTGTGCTGCAGACATGATCACTACAGCTCATGGTCAAGTATCTGGCTGTTGAGTCTCATGCCCCACTTTTAGGGAGCTCCCAGTAACTGAGGATGCATCATTGGACTCAGTTATGCTTCTTTGTGCCATTATATCCCACCTCTTCTGCATTTGTGTGACCAAGGAGGAAGGGAGGAAGAGAGAAAGAGATGTCTTTGGGGGATAGACCTTCAGCTGTCATAGCTCCTCCTTTGTGTCTGCCCCATGAACCCCAGTGGAGATACCCCCTTGGGGTGACAGAGGATGGAGTCACTACACAGGCAGTGCTCTCAGCCTTATGTAGTGCAAGGGAATAAGACAGGAGTAACTTGTGTTGCTCTCCGGGGCCCCCTCGGGCTGATGCTAGGAGCTGTACCCAGGCACTCCAAGCAGAGAGATGCTGATTCTAACATAGTACCTTTGGGGGTGATGGGGAGCCCACCAAGAACGGTTAGCAGTGGAGAATTCCAGAAGACCTCACCCAGCCAAGACAAAGCAGGCTGGGCTGACCTGTGCTCTAGTCTCAGTCTAATGCCCCGATTTTGTTGCAGATCTGGCGTGCTTGAATGTAAATATTGCTGAAGTCGTCAAAACCTCCAACCTGTCGGGAAGATCATTTTCTGTAAGTAGCTGTGAGCCACTGGCAGGAGTGGTGGAAGCATCCTAAAAGAGGGGGGAGGCACAGGCTCCTGAACTATGTCCCCGCCCCTCACACTGCCCCTTCCCCCAGAGAGTCACTCCTCTCTGCCCCTTCCCACCCATCGCTTGCCCTTATGGCCAGTAAAAAGTGGGAGGACCCCTGGCGTCCCATCCCTTGGAGGTGGTGATTCAAAATCACTAGCTGAGCAATGTTGGGCCAAGCCAGTGCTTGAATGAGAGGTCTCCCAGGAAATCCCAGACAGCTGCAGAGGAAGGGGGACCAGCCAACCTAGCTTCACAGACATGGTGTAAGGGTCCTGTCCACATTGCAGACTAAGGGTGTTAAAAAAAGGAAGACAGCACCCCAGACTCCCAGTGCTCTCAGTGATGGGTCCACCTGTCCACTTAGAGTGCCTGACCCCGCAGATGCTACTGAGGCTGCTGCTTGCTACCATGAACAACCTGCTACTGGCCAGGAAGCTACTCACTGTAGGAAATGGTGTGCTCAGCAGGGTTTGCGGGATCTGGCCCATTGCTCAGGATCCTTTGGAATGAATGATGTAGATGGAGAAACGTAATTAGAAGCATGATTATTAGAGATTTTACTTCTTGCTACTGCAAAGACTGAAGAAGGAAATCCCCCATTGCTCTACAAAAGGAGGAGGAGATACTGCATAGAGCTGCTCAGAAAGTGGTTTCAGTATTTCTCCCCTGTCAAATTTCAGCTTTTTGCTGGAAACCCAAGCAGGTCTGTCACTGTCCCTCAGTACTGCCCGGATGGAACACGGTGTATTAGCATTTCTCCTCTGCAAGACTCTGCCATTGGAGCAGCGTGTCTTGGTGTGTAGTAGATATTATGATCCAGAGGACAAACATCCACTAGATATAGGGTTTGATCCTTGTTTACAGGCCCCTTTGCCCCGCCGGAATGGTGCAAAGAGGGCTTGGTATAACTGAAGGTATGAGGGCAGCTTGTGTGGGCTCCCCGGTGCTAGCTCTAATCTGGCAGTGCAGATGCAGCAGCACAGACCCTGTTGTGAGCTAGGAACACAGGCTCGTACAGCCAGTGCCACAAGATCTTCACTAGCTAGCTTAAAGCTAGTCTGGGTGTGCCTACGTGAGTGGCAATCACACCTCCAATTGCAGTGTAGACATATCCTGAGAATCAGGTCCTGTAGGGCCAAATGGACCAAAGGCCTGTTTCTTTATCACCTATTTCCATGTATTTCAGGCATCCCAGGTGAGATTCAGTGACTCACAGCCCAAGGGAAGGGGGGCTATAAGCCACCTTTCTGCCCACCTAAACCTGGGCTGCTCTGGGGACTTCAGTGAACCTTAAACAGCCCTAGGGGCCTGTCAAGGTTGTGGCAGCCTCTCCCATCTCCGCCAAGTCACAGTGCTGCCTAGAATCTCTGCAGCATTGAGCATTGTAGCCCTGCCCCAACTCACCCTTCCTGTCCCACCCCCAGCATGACCCCAGGCTACACCAGGGCTTGCAAAGGGGGCCTCAGAAAGCAGTTTTGCAGTGCCTGTGTCAGGGAAACCTTCCCACGCTGGCATAAAGGGTTTAGAGTGGGGGGTGGGAGGTCTCACCCCAAGACACTAACACTAGTGGTCCCTTGTAAGGCTGCTTGAGCACCAGGCCTTCCCGGTTACTGTGGACTCTGGCCAGTGATTTTGGAGACCTAATTTGGGACACCTTAAAGGGGCCTGAATTTCAGAGTTGTTGAGCATCTGCATCTCTCACAGACTTCAGTTGGGGCTATGGGGTGTCCTTTAAGGAGCCTCAAGTTAGGCACCCAAATCACTGGCTGCTTTTGAAAATATTGGCCAATTTGTGCCAGGGGAAATAAAAGGAAAGAGCCAGTTCCCTCTCTATTCCAGCAGTCGTGTCTTGTGGTCCAAAGTTCAAAAATAGATGTGTGCACACACACACATTCACCATCTGTCTTGGTGCAGCCTTAAGAAGGTAAGTGAAAAATTCAGTAGGGCTTTTTCTTCCCTGTTGTTCCAGTCAGCAACAAACAAGATCAGAACACGTAATATCAAAATCCAGAGCATGGAACAAAGGACCTTCAACCTGTGCCTGGACAAGAACTTCAGAAGGACCTACACGAACGTAGTCGGGTAAGGCGACTTAGCTGCAAGGCTTTAAACAAGCATCAAGCTATCGATTTAAAGTTAGACTTCCCCGGAGACACAACATGTCTTTTCACAAGGGTTATTAAGACTACAGAGGACGTGATGTTGGCTAGTGCCCAGGCCTGGAAGTCAGGAGATACAGGTTCTAGTCTTAACTCTGCTTCTAACTTGGTGAGAGGCCCTGGGTGAATCACATGGCCTCCCTGTGCCTGTTATCACCAGAGTAAAATGAAGTCAGTGATATTAACCTTCCTTTGTAAAGTGTTTTGAGATCTTTGCCTGGAAAACACTAGGTCAATGCAAACTATTTTATCATATATATTAAATAATAAAAGAGAGTGGCTTGAGCAGATGGCTGGGGGTTAGGAGATCTGGCTCATTTCCCAACACTGCCACAGACTTCCACAATATCTCAGTATTCCCACCTTCCCATTTGTAAGGTGCGGATTATACTCTCCTAGTTCCCATAGGGGGGTTCTTAAGTCTAACTCATTAATGCTTGTGAAAGACAAAGCAGGTGAGCTAACATCTTTTATTGGACCAACTTCTGTTGGTGAAAGAGACAAGCTTTCAAGCTCCACAGAGCTCTTCTTTGAGATTCATGGATAGAAAGCATTATCCAAGTGCGTGTTTGCACATGATGCACTGGATATGAATACAGGAATCTTCATTTCTTGCTTGAAACTGTCGTAGAATGTTATTTACTGTTAAAGAGTTTCTTGAGTTCTACCCCAGCAGTGGCTGCATTTCTGTGGTGGTGGAAATGATTCTTCTCTACAGCTTGTAGAGTGATTGGAGATCCTTCAGGATAAAAGGCACTGTAGAAATCTGAAGGTGGGAGTGGGTAGTCTGTGTGAGCAACTTTGATAATATAGCAACAAAAAATGAGGTTCTTTCAAGAATTTGTGCAGTCTGGATTTGTATTTTAAGAACCACAGTTTCATAATTTTGCCCCAAGTAGCACCACCAACAAAAACGTATGATGAACCAATTCATATGCAGCCACCAAAGTCATCTGCAGGGGTTTGAACCCAGGACTCTAAGCCCAAAAACGCAAGCTACCACTTGAGTAGAGCTGGTTGGAAAATGTCAACAGTCAAAATTATTTGACAAAGAAAAGGAAGATTCTTTTTTGTGTATGAAAATGTGTCCCTTTTTTAAACTGGCCCTTTGTGTGACAGAAGTTGGCTGTACAGTCACAAATCAGCCACTTGGAGGAGATGTGATCATACACTAGACCGGAGCATTACACATACTCACATAACTGTGCACATAAATGCTGCGTGTGCACATGCAGCTCTGATAGCCGGGTGTGCAAACTGGTATTTGTGCATGAGCATTAGTGCATAGAGATGGCAGTTGGTATGCAGACAGGCCAGTTTGGGTGCTCACGATGTAAGGCCTGAAAGTGAAGCTCTATTTCTTATTTAGGGCAAAGGTTATTGAAATCTCTGATTTTCCTAGTTTCTGGCTACCCTCCTCTTTTGCCCTCTCCTCCTGTTTTCTCTCTCCCTCATTACACATAGCCAACAGCGAGTCTTATTCTGTTTCTTTCTATCTGTGTTTCTTTTCCGCCGTTGAAGAGGATTTTGAGGGAACTCCCTTCCAAGAAAGCTGTTTGTGATTCTGGGTTGCCCATCAGGGGGAACAGCTGGGTGTCAGAGACAGGCTAGTGATCTGTAAAAAGCCCTGTGGATGGGTTGTGCTTCCCTCCAAGCCTGGAGGAAGGGATTTCCCATGGCAACAGCCAGAGGCCACCAAAGACAATCTGCCACTCTAGGCAAAACTTCAGTGTGCCGCCCTCTCCTCTTTGTAAGCCTAGGGCAGTAGATTTGGCTGGCTGCCCCTCCATAACAGAGGGGTGGCTGGGCCAAATCTGATTGATTGAGTGGCATTGAGACCTGGTATTCTCAGTCACAACCCCACTCAAATTTGGCCCAGTCACACCTCCGTCATAATGGAGGGGCGGTTGGGCCAAATAGGTCACCTTAGGCAGGTGCCCAGAAATCTGATGCCATACACAGCTGCCTAGTTCACCTCTAGCCACTACTCTCCGGCAACAGTGTAACCTCAAAGATTTGGGGCCCAGCAGGCAAAAAAGACTCAACAGCAGTTTCTTACAAACCTCACCAGGGGAAACATTGTGTGAAGCTCATGGATAATGGTGCAGTGTGTGAAACGTTTGCAGAGACCACAAATGAGGCCTTCAAGAAGCTGGAGAGGGAACAAACTGGTTTCTGTGAGAAAGACAGTTCAGAGATGGTGCTTTCCTCCTCTCTGGGTAAAAGCTTGTGTTGGGGAGACTGCCATCTTTGGAGGAAGTGTAAAACCAAAGTTCTTGCTTCTTGTCTTCATAAAGGTCCTGTGGCAGTTTTTGTGCAAACACCAGGGTGTTAGCTTTGGAGTCGTGGCAGAAGTCCACTCTGAGTAATTACATTCTGCATTAGTAAATTTCCTCCAGCAGTTTCAAACTGAGGCAGTTTTCTCCTTCATTTCCTGTCCTAAAACCACTAGGCAGTGTTGTATGCACCATTAAAAGCTGCCACATCCTGCATCAGCAGTGACTGCCTTTCAGTGATGGAGAAGTGAAGTGTTTATATATTAGACAGGCTCAAGCCTCAACATTTGGATCTGGAATTTGAACCTCCCAAAGTTCAAGGGAATTGGATTCAAGGATTGTGACTGGAGTCAAATGCAAAATTTGATCTGAATTTGGATTTCAAATGCCTTTCAAGTTCTGGGGAGTTTGAAGGTGGAGTTTTGATTCAGGCCCCTCTGTAGTACATACAGTTTGCATTCCCCTGAATCAAACTAAGGCTACCCTAAGGCACTGTGTAATAACAATAATAATAACAATGAATTAGATAATCTTTCTAGCAAAAACCAGTGCAAGATTGCAAACATTATAAATCTTAGTTACATGGATGTAAATCCAAAGCAACAGCCAAAGCCAGTGGAGTTATTCTGGATATACACTGGTATAACTGAGATCAGTATTTGGCCCATGATTCAGCATGTTTAGTAGAAGTATCTTTCTTCTCTTTCAGTGTGGAAGTTTCTCCTTGCCTGGAACCCAGCTATTGCTTGCACAAGACAAGGAAAATGAAATTCAGCCTGCATGAGCCGGAGGATGTGGGACTGGCCAAATACATGCCCAAATCTTTGCTGTTGCCCATCAACACATTTGCAGGCATCATCCAGTGAAGAAGATAAGAAAAAATTGACAGGAGAGGCTTTTGTAAGAATCCCTGGTTGGGTCACAATAGAACGAGGACCGAAGAACACACTAAAAGCCACCTACAGTGACTTCACAACAATTTCTGTTGTAAAGCTACAACTGTATGGGAAGTTAGGGCTCAAAGAAGAAAGTAAAAATCAGGCAAACTGTTATAATGCCGTGGCTTAGGTCGGAGCCAAGGAACAGAGCCTGAGAGAAGGTGGAAGAGCAGGGAATTCCTGTAATGCTGGAGAGTGAGGCTGGGCTGGGGAACTGAGCACAGAGGAGTCAGACCCTTATTCCTCTTTGTGTGTCAGAGGGGAGGAGGAGTTTCTTCGGGAGAAGGATTGGAGACAAGCTGGCAGAGTTTGGCTTCTGCTTGCTTTAGATGGGGCACAAGGTGCAATTATTATTATTTAATATTTTATATTACAATAGTGTCTGAAACCCCTAATCAGGGATCAGGGCCCATTGTGCTGGGTGCTGCACAGATACACCTGAAGCCACGGTCTCTGTTCCAAAGCAATATATTTGAGTCACCTTGGGGACACAGGCAATTGCCTCCAAACATTCACTTAGCAAAGAAGAAAGCTTGTAAGGGCTGATTGGAATTGGGTAGAACATGTGCATCACTAGGGTCTGTCGAGCTCCCACTGAGATCTGTGGGAAAAACTGCCAGGGACTTCCATGCTAGTGACTTTGGCTAGGATCAAACAAAGCTCCCACAGCAGCAGGTGCACAAGTTCCTATCTTCATTCTTGCTCGTTGCCAGCTGAAGTCATTTCAGATACCCAGTGTAGATTCAGTAACTTGTCAGATCTAATCCAAAATGTCCAAGACAGTGCTAACATGGCTTCCCTTACATCCCGATAGATGTGATCATTAGACCTTCCTTGTGTGAGGCTCTGGGTCTGCTCCTAAACACTGGGTTACACAAACCCCAAATTGTTCTCTGCTCCCACACCTCATTGCCAGTGTTGCTTTGTCACCAGAAACAGCTACCCAAAGAATCCATCAGTGGCTTCTCTAGTTTCTTGGCCTTCATGTGCTTTCTGTTTGGTGAGAAGTGCCTGAGAGCCCAGGGCAATTTACAGCTGGTAATGCGTTGTCGTGTAGTGCGTATTGGGCCAGGTTAATTTGCAGTACCATAAGGTCTCAAGTGCAGCACGTGCTCCCCAAGAGATTCTGCTCATAGCCAAAGCAGCCCGAACAGGGGATGGTGCTGTCTGATGAAGATAACCGTAGGGGAGTGCTGAGGCAGTGCATCCCAGCTGAGGGGTAAGCCAGCAAGACTCCCACAAGAGCTGCTGGTGGAACTTAAAGCTGCACCCCCCAGCAGAATCCCTACAGGAGTATAGCAGGGAAAACAACATCCCCCGACCCCCAGTGGGGATGCCACACTCCTATCATGGAACAGCTGGCCAGGCTGGGATGTGACTTTTGTCTGGCCAATTGGAACTGTTCCTCTGACAATCAGGGGCTACTTAATTTAGTGCCTACATGTGGAATGAGAATGTATCCAACCAAACTTTAGGTATCCAAGTTTGAAATGTCGGGCTGCAATGTTTAGATCGGGCCTCTCTAAATAACCCTTCACAGAACTGCCTTGATTAAGGCCCAAAGATTTTGATAACATTAGGATTTCTTGGACATTTAGGCTCTGTGGACATGGGGGAAGTTTGGGTTAAATTTTCCCCCATGTAGGCTTTAAAGATCGTCTCAATCCTCCTGCAGCTCCCATCACTGCCCTGCTCTGTGATTTTTAAGATCAAACAACCACTTACTCTCTCCCCTCACTGCAAGCGTTTTTATCTTTTACTTTCTAGCTAAAGTTTTACAAACTCCCAGCTTAGCGTATTGCATAAAACATAAACATAAAAACAATTCCCTGGGAAGCTCTATTGAAATAAACTGCCTGCTGGCAAATCACCTTTAAAACTGATGGCAGGTGAGAGGCTCCCTAGCAACAAGAGATCCTGGCAGCCCCCCCAGAATCATTTAATTACAAAAAAAATAAATGCGTGTATGAGAATCTCACCCACACCATGGGGGCATCCTCACTTATTATGAGACACTGATGGCTTGGGTGTATTCACTGTACTGCCAAGTGACTCAAGTACTCTGATTTCACGAAAAGCTATACTCCCCAAGGTGTGTTATTCCACTTATGAAAACTGTATATTGGACTTTTTCCTCCGGGGAAAAAAAAAAGCCAAGCCCTATTGTTGTTCCATTATCACTGGGATTACAAAAATAATCCAAAAATTTAATCCAGGAAATTTTCTTTCACCTCTACTGCACTGCACTTCCTTGTATTTGGATCTCACCAGAGCCACTGAAGGAAATATTTTTGTTATGCTAGAAGATTTAGCCACCTCATTCCAAGTTCAGCTAACCTCAGCCTCCTGAGCCGTAGGAAGGGGATACAAGATAAACAAAGCCAGAAGCATTCAGCAACAGGGCTTTCATTTCTTCAGCATAAACAGCATTGTCTTTAACCTCAGTTTACTCATGGTTTATTGTAAATTATTAACAAGCAAGAACATAAAGTTTATGTGGAAAAAAGATGAATTTGGCCCCAGGAGACACATACAAAGGAGACCCTGTGACTAATGATGGCAAAGGAGGTCAAGAAATGCCTGAATGAAGCCAGCACTTCTCTTCCTAAGAGCTGCTATGTAGGGCAGTAATTTGAGAGGCTGACAAACAGCTCCTCACATGTCCTCCTGTCTTGGGATTTAACTGTAAGTTCACCTTGCTTGGCACTCTAGACATAACCAGAGACTTGTGCAGTAGCTTTGAATTTGTAGTGATGTATATAGGTATTAACTGTGTATAGTTGTATATGATGTAGATTGATTATAAATTATTTGTACAGGCGTCATGGATTATATATACTGGAAAGTGCAATCTTTTTACCTGTTTGATTACATGACATTAAAGAAACCCTAATGGGTGCTAATGGGTGTGTGTGTGCGCGCGCATGTGTGTGCAGGGGGAGATGGTCTGGGTAGAAAGAGGTCACTTATCCAAGTGGCCAAGTACGTTTTGTTCTCCATGTCTTTCCTCTGCTGTCCCTATTGTGAGATTGTAACACCCTGCATTAGAGGATGAAATCCATTTTCAAGCAGTTCGCCCTTAGAGGAGTACACATAAGTCCCTGTGCGTCAGTATGTGAGAAGCCAGGGTGCAGAAGCTCCCAGGCCCTAGTTTCTCTCTAATTCTGGGCATCTCTGTTAAATCTCCAAAGTAGAGAAATGGGGCGGGGTTTGGGGATGATATAATGGGGTGCATACCCACACAGGCACTGAAAGGGTTAAGGGGAGCTGAAGAGCTCAGCTATGGCACCTGGTGGCAACTACAGGGTGTGTCAGACTCAGTTAAGGATGAGACCCAATGGGGAGGAACTGGGTGACGAATTAACATACAGGAAGGGTTTCAGGGCAGATGGAGGAAAGAAGCCAAGGGAAAGAGGCTACTTGGCCTTGGGATTGTCTCCTGAGAGAGAACTCTGCTAATGTGCTAGGAGAGCCATGGAGTGATCACAGGGGTGGAGCCAAGGAGTAGCCTGGGTGAAAGGGCAGGTGCTGGATCTCCATGAGGAAAGCGTTTTCTTGTTACCAGAGATGGAAAGGATTCTACAGAGCCTGGAAAGGTGCTAGGGGAAAGGGCCTAGACACAAGCCAAGGTAGGAAGAAGTCTGGGGAAGTGGCAAGGGGTCAGAGTGAGCAGACTTTGGCTGTTAATAGAGGCTGGATAAACAAAGCTAACAGGTGACCCTTTCAAAAATGCCTAAGTGACTGAGAAGCTTAAGTGCTGTTTTCAAAAGTGACTTAAGAGTCTATTGACCTTCAGTGTGACTCACCCCCCTAAATCGCTTAGGACTAGATCCACAAAGAAATGTAGGCCTGGGGTTGCTGAGCTTTGCCGCACCTACCTTTTAGGTGCCCAGAAATTCACAGGGATCCACGAAGCCTGAGTTCGGCACCTCCTCCCCCGTACAATGAATGGGGAGAGGGAGGTGCCTCAGAAAGAGATTCACAAAAGCTAGGTGGCTTCCGGCCTAAATGGGAGATGCCAAGCCAAGGGGTGTGTGCTAAGCACTGCTGCTCTCATGATGTTCAGCACCTAAATCTGGGCGGCAAGGGGGGCACCTCCCTCTACTTGGGATTGTCAACCCTCTCTTGGGGCTAGGTGTCTAGGCTGTTTTTGCAAGAAGCCTTGAGGGGGAGGGGAAGGAGAAGGGTGACTGAACCACTGAGCTACGGGATATTCCAATGTGAGGCTCCCTCAGTCTCTCCTGTGGGTAAATAATGAAAGAACGATTTGGACAGAGAGAACACAAGCATGAGTGATTCTGGAGTGTAGTGGTCAGAGCACTCAACTGAGAACCCAGGATCCAGGCCCCTTGCTTCAATGAATTACTGAAATTTATTCAGCATGCAAAGCTTCGACAGGAGATGCTGAGGAACCACACACCAGAATATCCCATAGCCCACGGGGCTTGGGCACTCACCTGAAAGGTGGCAGACTCCTGTTCAAATACCTTCTCCCCCACAGGGAGGGAGAACTGGATGCTTCCCACATCCCAAGTAAGTACTCTAACCACTAGGCCAGGGGTTCTCAAACTGGGGGTTGGGACCCCTCAGGGGGTTCTGAGGCTATTACATGGAGGGGAGGGGGGTCACGAGCTGTCAGCCTCCACTCCAAACCCCGCTTTGCCTCCAGCATTTATAATGGTGTTAAAAATATAAAAAAGTGATTTAAATGTATACGGGGGGTGTGTGTCTCACTCAGAGGTTTGCTGTGTGAAAGGGATCACCAGTACGAAAGTTTGAGAAGCGCTGCACTAGGCTAAAAGATATGAGAGAGCTTCCTGCACCCCACTTTTTTGTGTATTTTTGCCTATAGAGGGCTGATCCAGTAGGTGAGCTCTAAGCATGCTTACTGGCTAGGGGCCTGCAAGCGAGTTAGGCGGAGGAATACCTATCTTTCCCCTGGGTTTTGCTTTGCTCTAGGATTTAGACATCCAGATGCCTGCGCATGCACAGAGGCACAAACATAGGTGCCTAGGGATCTTTTACTGCATAAATATAGGTACCAAGCAAGTTTAGGCACCTACAGACTTGGCAGCAGCTGAGGGGGGCGGGGGTGGTGGTACGTGAATTCCAGTGGGGCCTGACTCTGGGATTTCAGCAGCTAAGGTGGGGGTTACGAACCTATGTCGTTTGGTGAATCTATCCCATCAGTAGTTTTGAAAATATTGCTTAACATTTTTACTTGCAAATTCTGCAACATGTAGGCAGCGATGTCTACACTGCCAAAGAAGAACCAGGCTGCCTATGAAGACTGTTTCATTTATGTTTTAGGGGTCTGTGTACAAGTATATATATATATATAGCTCACATTTTCCCTTCTGCAATCTTACAGCCTTCTGTAATGTCTGGATATCTTGGAGACTGGTGCCCTGGAAATACAAAGATGTAAATGAGTGAGTCCTTATCTTGCTCCCAATGCAGCACACACATATAATGGATTATAGTCCCAACTCTCTCATATATTTAACTTATTTACACAGTCACAGGGCAACCCAAGAGAACATCCTGTTAGCAGCCCCTTCTCATTCAAACAACAGGCTTTAGCTCAAGTGCCTCTGCTGATCTCAACTGTGGTAACTTTGCAGAGAGAAAGAAACGACTCTCTGGTACATAGCTCCTAATTAACGGTGGATGAAAAATGGAACTTCTGTCCTGTGGGAAATGCTGAGATTTAAAAGTTTTGTTCCAAATCAGAACAAAAAGTCAATCTCAGTATTTTTCACTAAACAAAATATACTGAACAGGGCCGTCCTTAGGATTTATGGGGCCCTACACAGTATTATTAAACTGGTGCCCCTATGCTTCATTGAACGTGGTCCCCAGCTGGCGCCACTGCCCTAGTGTGTTTAGGGGGCACAGCCACCATCCCTGCCCATGGACCCCCAAAACTCCCCCTCCCCACCCCTGTTGCTGACACACACCGAGCTTTGTACGCAGCAAACACTGCAGCAGTGGCTCAAGGCAGGCTTCACGCTGTCCCAGCAGGGCTGCATCTTGCCAGAGCCCACGGCCCTCTTGCAGCCCCTCGGCACTCCTGGCTCACCAGAGCATTTTGACAGGAAGTACCAATCATTAATAACAATAATACAAGCGAGTGTGTGTGTGTGTGTGTGTGCGCGCGTGTGTGTGTGAGAGAGAGAGAGAGAGAGACAGTGTGACTGTGTGTTGCGGGACTGTGTGACAGTGTGTTGTGGTGTGTGAGACTGTGTGTGTGACAATCTGTGCTGGGGGGACTGTGACTCATGAGAGGCAGAGTGTATGTGAGTGTGAGGGCCAGCGTGTGTGTGTGTGTGTGTGTGTGTGTGTGTGTGTGTGTGTGTTAGGGAATTTTGAGACTGAGCGCCTTACTGAAAATACTTCATTTTGATCTTGTCACTTTCACTTTTTTATAAATGACATGTATTGATGATTTCCTATAAAAATGTTAATGAAATTAATACATTCCCACAAAATGTTTTAATTCTGTTGAATCTGCATTTTCTAATGGAAAACTGTTCTGTCAGAAGATTATTGACCACCTTTACTCCTAATCCATTTGGGGGTATTAGGTTAAATTTTTGCCTGGAAACCACAGCCAGCCAGCGCAGATCCTGGAGCATCAGTACCATAGATTATTAGAGTTGGAAGGGACCTCAGGAGATCATCTAGTCCAACCCCCTGCTCAAAGTAAGACCAATCCCCAAATGGCCCCTTCAAGGACTGAGCTCACAACCCTGGGTTTAACAACCCAATGCTCAAACCACTGAGCTATCCCTCCCCCCTGCTTATGGTAATATACTCTTAGCAAGTAAACTGCTGCCTTCTGAACCAACTTCAGTGTTAAGGTGAAGACCAACATGTAGCATGTTGCATGGTGACAAAGGCATGGATGACTGTTGCAAGGCTCATAGTAGAGAGTAATCCTAGCTATTGCAACTACTTGTCTTCTATTAGCAAATGGGAATCTGACCAGATTACTGGAAGGTGAGCAGGAACAAATGGTGAACACACGCACTTGGTTAATGGACCAGATATGTAACAAAGCCCTGAGGCAGGCTTGTACAGGTCTGTCTCATCTTACACTGGGGTTACGTTCCGCAGTCAGCGTGTAAAGCGAAAATTGCTTATAGTCAAAATTACATTGAGTGTAATGGCAGGCGGAATTGCCAGCACTACAGAAACAGTATTTAAATTGTTTTTCTTTTTTTGTTTTTTTTTCTTGTTTTTGCTGACTGCGTAAAGCTGAAATCTCGCATGTTAAACACGCCTAAGATGCGACAGACCTGTACTTACAAACATAAACCTCAACGTGCATTACTGCTTGAGATGGCTGATCCTAGAGTTTCACTTAGCAGGAGTTCCTATCATTCCTTCATTCTAGCTGGGAGAGAAACAGCCTTTTGTACTCCTACCTCTTTAGAACTTTATACCGTACTCACCACTGCGGTGCATGAACATCTTCTCTAGAGATGATTAACCCTATTTGGTCTGGATAGTCAGCACCTCCACACTGCATCTTGAAACCTGACATCCACCATTCAGAACAGTGACAGGTTTCAGAGTGGTAGTCTGTATCAACAAAAACAAGGAGGCGTCTTCGTGGGCTATTCTCAACAGTAGAATACAAAAGTGATTTTTTTCCCCTCCCTTGATAGTGTTAATGAGGCCATTGTAATCAGGGTGGCCCATTTCAAACAGTTGACAAGAAGGTGTGACTAACAGTAGGGGGAAATAAGTTTTTGTAGAGACCCATCCACTCCCAGTCTTTAGTCAAGCCTAATTTGATGGTGTCCAGTTTGCAAATTAATTCCAGTTCTGCAGTTTCTCACTGGAGTCTGCTTTTTTTTTGTTTTGTTTTGTTTTGTTTTGGTCGAATTGCCACTTTTAGGTCTGTTATTGAGTGTCCAGGCAAATTGAAGTGTTCTCCGACATCTCCCCCAACTGTTACTCACGCCCTCTTGTCAACAGTTTGAAATGGGCCACCCTGATTACTCTGGCCTCATTAACACTACAAAGTGATTTTTCCTCCCTTGATATTCTACTGTTGAGAATAGCCCAATTCCACTTTAGTTGAATTGTCTCATTAGCACCTACCCCCCACTTGGTAAGGCAACTCCCATCTTTTCATGTACTGTGAATATATACCTGCCTACTGTATTTTCCACTCCATGCATCTGATGAAGTGGGTTTTATCCCATGAAAGCTTATGCCTAAATAAATTTGTTAGTCTCTAAGGTGCCGCAAGTACGCCTCATCATTCATTGAGTGGATTATTTGATAAATAGAACAGTTATATCAGTATTGTGACTTTTTTTTCACCTCCCACCAGTGTAATTTCCCTGCTGTCCATCAGAACAACTAGTCTGGAATCTGAATATTCCTCCTATAATTATTTCATAAAACCCACCTGCGCCGCCTTTAAGACAGGACAGAGTTGGTCGGTTGAAAGACAAAAAGCACAGGCTCATCAACGGTGAATTATTAAACAACATATGAAAGAGTCATCTCTTTCCCATAGAACATCCTGCCCCAAAATGCCTCACTCTTGAGAGAAACTAATCACTGAGGCAGTCATGTTAGAAATTACATAAGGCAATATAAATTATTGCATAGAACATTTTCACAGCAGAGGTGGAAAATTCAAGCATGCCCCGTGTTTTCCATCAGCTATGACATTCCACGTGTGAACTGGACTTAACAGCAGAAATACATGTAGTAAAAGACTTTCAGTTCCAGAACACAGTTACAGCTGGATGAGCTTGGCATCTGAAAGATTTATCACCAGCAGCATGCTGCACAGCTCCTTAAATAAATCAGTGACATCAATGTTAAAAAAAGCCCATCAATATTTAATACTCCCACTGAAATGATTCTCAGCTTCCTCCTACTCAGCCAGAACTCTCCTTCCTATTTCAGGGAAGCTGCCTGAACTTGCTACAAACATACACCACCCAAAGCAGACAATTTTGCGCCTATCCGTTCAATGGGCACCTTAAGAACAGTCTGATACTATGGTGATGAGCTCAGCATAAGACTCTAAAGAAAACAGAAGATAATAACGGTCTCTCAAAATGAGTGAAAGTGTAATGCCACCACAACTTCATTTCCAACTCAATCAATTCTGATGTTCTGTTGGGTTCTAAGCTACAAGTCAGTGATGAGGGATGGTGTGTGATTTCTTTTTAAGAAGGTGACAGGTGCTTCCCTTTGAGTCAGTGCTGGTCCAAAACAAGGGCAAGCTTCTTACAGAAAGCTGTTCTGTGACTCTTTGTGATAATTGAAAATTCCATACCACTAACCCTGGGATGTGGGCCAAATTTCAGTTTGGACTAGCCATATTCTGTCTGGCTTAATTCCCTCTGTAATTTCAATTGGATAGGCTATTCCTTGTTTCCTGTCTTAAACAGCTAGATTGTGTTGTTTTTTGCTTTTTAACAGTAGCTGAAATTCTATCCTAGAGGTAGCTGCATTTCAGTAGTGTATAGTTACTCTTGTAAATACAGTTTTGTATAGACAGCACAATATGCAAAGCACTTAGGGGTCCAATTGGATGGAAAGCACTGTAAAAACACAAGATCACTTTCTTAATATGCAATGTATAGTAGCAAAAATAAGACTCCTACATGAAAAGTATTTTCCAGTGATGCAAATACACTCTCAAATTAAAAAAAAAAGATACAAGTGTCACTGGGTGAAATTTATTATAATTCCATTTATCGGAGATTTCTTTACATTGCAAACACTGTGTGTGTGTGGGGGGGGGTGAGTCATGAATCAGTGCATAGAGGGGTAAGTGGCTCTGATGGAAGCTCACCACCCACACCTTCAAGCTGAAAGAAGTTTGCTGCACATCCAGCCAACCTGTGGTATGATTTCCACAATTATCCTAAGCCAAATATTTAATTTGATTTCAGAATTACCCTCTGTTGGCCAAGGCAATACTTGCTTTTGTGGGTTTTTTGATCCTCATCCAGGAGAAGAGATTTAGAGTGTGAGAAATTTTCAGGGAGTCAGGTAAGATCAAAGCCCAGTCTGCCTTGTTATAGGATCAGAATCTCTGGCCTATAGCTGATAAACTCTGTGTTCTGTTCAGCAATCTCCATTTGTGATTGCTGCGTACAGCAGACATATCTGTGTCAAAGCATCTCAGTCACTGTGGAGGAGAGGAAACCTGGGGGTGTTGGAACTTTACAATGGTTTTGTGAAAAGGTATGTGGGAGGGGGAATGTAAATCCTGATTCTCCTCTCATAATGGCATAAATCAGAAGTAACATCATTTACTTATTCTGGTGTAAAAATAAGGTGAGACCAGAATCAGGCTTGTAGGATCTAGCAGAGTAGTTTTGTTCATAGTCACACAACAAATAAAATGTGAGGTTTTAGGGCTTTTTGGCCTTGACATGAACATGCACAGCATATGCGCCTCAGTCCAAGTTCCAAAGTAAAAAAAAATTGCTTGTTGGAACATGTTTGTGCATGTGTGCTTCTTGCCGACCTTGGGCATTTTTTTCAGGTGGACAGCAAAAGGAATATCCCTGACACCAAGGTGACCCTCAGGACAAATTCCAACTCCCTGCTCCAAAGAACAGAAGCACTAGGATTTCTCAACAAAACAATTTTCAGAATTTTTCAACATGGGCAAAATAATATTTTTCCTTAAATTCTTCCTGAGAAATAGGTGAACTATTTTTGCTAAACATTTCCAAAAAATCTTTAGCCTTAGGCAGACATCTAGCATGGAAAAAGTCAGCTCACAAGTTCAGCTAAATGATTAAGGTTGGGCAAAGTTATAAGCAACCGAAAACAGGGTTTTATAATTAAATGCATCAAACTACCTTTAACTATAGGCATCACTATTTGCACTGCCTCAAATAAGATCGTAATGTGTTTAACTGTACTGAATAAGTGTCATTATCCCCATTTATACAGTTCAGGAAACTGAGACACAGAAAGATTAAGTGACTTGCTAAAGGCCACCCAGTTTTCTAACCAGTCCTGGGCCTTATCCAGCAAGCCAGCCAAATACAGCCTTCAGAAAGATGGTCAGAAAATTATAAGTATTATTCAATAATTCAGCTTCAAGATTGTTTTTGAAAATCAACTTTTCATCTTAAATAAAAAATTAAAAAGCAAAAAAAGGTTCATTTTCTAAATGATTTTTTTTGACTAGCTCTAGATAAAATGTTCCCAAACCAAAGAGAGCCTAATGCCACTAGAATCCCACTTTTTGGTCATGTATTGCTAAACAAGAATACAATTTACTAGAGCTAATCCTAGCAATGGGAAAATGGAGAGATCAAAAGATAAGGAGGTAAAGAAGTAAGAGTAGCAGGGTCTCCCCCCAGCGCTGCTTGTCTAACATGATGAGTTTGCACGGGTGAAAGTAACTTAAAGGACTTGATGGTACTCTGGAATCCTGAGGAGGGGCATGACCTCCACCGGAAGAGGCAGAGCCTTTAAATCCCTAGGCCCTTTAAATCAGGATTTAAAGGACCCGGGGCTAGGGCTGTGGTAGCAGCAGCTGGAAGCCCCAGGCCCTTTAAATTACCCCTTGAGCTCCCAGCTGCAGAGGTGGCTGGGAGCCCTGGGGTTTGGGGGTAATTTAAATGGGGTGATTTAAAGGACCCAGGGCTCTAGCTGCTGCTACCGCAGCAGAGCCCCAGCCCTTTAAATTGCCAACAGAGCCCCAGGGCTCCAGCAGCAGGTCCCGGGGCTTCAGCTGCCGCTACCCTCTAGGGCCCTTTAAATCATCTCCGGAGCCCTGCTGCCAGAGCCCTGGGGCAATGGCAGCAGGGCTCCGATGGCTTTTTAAAGGGCCTGGAGTGGTAGAAGCAGCGGGAGCCCTGAACCCTTTCAATAGCCACCAGAGCCCTGCTGCCACTATCCCAGGGCCCTGGCAGGCTCTGGAGGCCCTTTAAATTGTATCTGGAGCCCTGGGATAGTAGCAGTGGGTCCCGGGGCAGTAGCAGTGGCAGGAGCCCTGGGCCCTTTAAATTGCCACTCGAGCCCCACAGCCGCTACCCCAGGGGGGGTGCACCAGCTCTTGCCGGCAGGGCTGGTAGGTTTGTAGAAATTTTGATGGTGCCCAGAATTTGCCCCTGACTAAACTCTGCCCCCCCCCCAAACTCCATTCCCCCACCTGTCCAACACTGGGAGGGAGTTTGGGTGAGAAAGGAGGTCTGGGGTGCAGGTCCTGGGCTGGGCAGGGGACTGGGGTGCAGGAGGAGTGCAGGGTGCAGGCTCTGGGAGGGAGTTTGGGGATGGGAAGGAGTGTGGAGGGAGGGGGTGCAGGTACTGGGAGGGAGTTTGGGGATAAGAGGGGGTGTGGAGGGAGGAGGTGCAGGAATGAGGGCTGAGGGGTGAGGCTGGGGATGAGGGGTTTGGGGTGTGGGAGGGGACTCAGGGCTGAGGCAGAGGGTTAGGGTGCAGGGGAATGAGGGCTCTGGCTGGGGCTGGAGATGAGGGGTTTGGGATGTTGGAGAGGCTCAGGGCTAGTCTCCAGAGGGTTGGGATGTGGGGGGGATGAGGGCTCTGGCTGGGGGTGTGGGCTCTGGGATGGGGCAGGGCTGGGGATGCCTTTGGGATGCAGGCATGCTGCCCTGGGACTGGAGCAAGAAAGAAGGACTCCCCTCAGCCCTCTCCCTGCTGGCAGCAGCGAGCTCTGGGGTAGGGACCCCTTTCTCCCCCCCTGGAAGCACACTCACCCCCGCCCCATCACTGCACATGCTCCTAGGGCCCCTCTTCTGTCCAGGAATCCCTCTCGTCTCCCCTGTGGTGGGTGCCATGCCGGTGGGAGGGTCTGCCATCACATGTGCACCTCCTCCCCTGCTGCTGCCCCTCACTGTAGCCTCACTGGGGCTGCCCCTTGCCCAGCATGGGACAAAAGCAGTGATTGCAGGCAGGGGGGCAGCTGTACTGGTGGAGGGTCCCACTGGAAAATGAAAGAGTCCGAGAGGGAAGGGCAGCCTACCCTGCAGGAGTGGAAGGGGGCACTAGGACCCGGTGGTGGCAGTTAATGCAAGCAAGCAGCATGGAGCTGCAAGGGATGGGAAGAGACAAATGCTCTGCTCCAGGACCTGGGGAGGTGCATGGGGGCATCAAAGGGGGACCGTGGCACACTCAGGGGAGGCATGAGGGGGCAGCAGGGGGGAGACCCAACTCCGAACATTCATGGAGCCGGGCTTCCGGACCCTCAGTTTTGCTGGAGCCAGGAGGAAGAGTCAGAGAGGGAGAGAGTGCTCCATTTTCTTGCCGGTAGTAACTGCACCTTTTCTTACCAGTCCTCCATACCTGCCCGTACCTGCTTACTTTCACCTCTGTGGGTTTGTCTATTGTAGGGGTGGCTAACGTATAGTCAAGAAAGCTGTCAAAAGGGCCCTACAGAGATGCCCTTCACCCCCTCCTCTTTAACCCAGAAGTAGAATCTGCAGCCGCTAATTCCCACCAGGCAAGAATACATGCTGATCTATCAGAGACAGCGGGTCCTTGCACATGATGGTCTGTGTGCTGTCACCTATGGGTTACCCTCATTTATTAAATATATAGTAATATATGGATCACAAGGTCTCAGGGAGTGTTGGGACCTGTTGTCTCTGTGGAGTACAGAAAGCTGCTGTCTCTGAAGAGGCCACACTCAGTGCTTAATATATGTGTAGAATGGGAGGGAAGAGGCACAAAGGGTGACAATATTTTTTAACTGAGCCGGTAGAACTGTAAGCACTATCTTACCAAAGCTGCTGCTCCCTAGATTTTGACAGGCATCGCACTTTTATCACTGGCCACGCTGCATTGGTGAGCCTGTTATCTCTGTCCCTGGAAAGGGGCCACCCGCTGACCTCACACAAAGGCTGCAAGTGACTGCTAGGCCTATCATCACTCAGGCTACCCTGCCATACCCCAGAGGTGGGTGCCTGCTGCTCTCCCCTGTGCTTGGTATGGTTCCCTGTCATCCCTCAGCATAGGCCAGGCTAGCTCCTGGCCCTGCCCTTGCTTGAAGCTAGCGGGACAGTCCCAGTTCAAAGGGGGTTAATGCCACTACTGGCCTGCCCATGGCACCACTCCTGCCCTTGGTGCTTGCCCCTTCCAGCACCTCCCTGCAGCCATGGGACACACAGGTGACCCAGCCGAGAGAGGGCAAACACCATTCTCTGATCTGGCTTGGGGTTAGGATGGTATGGTGATGGCCTGCAACACCTCCTTCCGCGCCAGGCCCCAGCTGGACTGAGGGAAGGACGGGAGGTGTGAGATGGGAGGGAAGGGCTGTGGATGAAGAGATGATTGTTGTCAGAGGTGTTGTTAGATGCCACCGGTGTGGAGCTCTGCTCTCTCCAATGTTGGTATCACTCGGCTGCGTGCGTGTGCTCACCTCGTGTGCTGCCCCAGCTCTGCAGATAGCTGATGCAGCAGACCCAAAAAGAACCCCCAATGACCCAGGGCCGTAGCAACAAAGAACGTGGCCCCCTCCGAACATATGTCCGGGGCCCCTTACAATGCAGAAACTGGAATGCGGAATTTATTTTATACAATATACAGGGTTCATAGTATGTATACATAGGCCTACAGTGTACATGTATTCCGTATTTACGCAAAGCGCTTCTTTCAAGCCTTGTTCTCCGCAAATTGGTTAATCAATGCGTCATATCCAGAGATCTGGCAATCTTGTTTTCGATTGAGATAACTGCAAGCGCAGAAAGCCTGTCATCTGTCATGGTTGAGCGCAGGATATTCTTGATCAGTTTCATTCTGCTGAAGCTCCTTTCAGCACCAGCGACAGTAACTGGTGTGGTCAGAAGAATTCTGATTCAAATGCAAAGATTTGGATATATCTCCTGAAGGCTGTTCTTGTATATGTACGTTAAAAAATTGTTTGCCATGACAAGTCCTCTCTCTTTCTCGATGACATAAATAAAATGATTCAATTCCATTATGAGTTCGTTGGCATCAATGTCTCCCATTTTTCTTTCAAAATTTTTGCAGTGATTCTCCAGTTCATTTTCTCTGTGACACTGCTTCAGGCTGTTAGCGTTGTACAGAAATCCAAACAACTTATACCACTCCACGAGTTGGTCAAATCGTGACGAAACAGAAGATATGGCCTGATCAGTGAGAACAAGAAAGAACTGCAATTTGAATTTTTCTTCGGCAGAAAGACGACTCGAATCATCAGCACATTCATAATCAAACATTCTCTTCTTACATCGCACCCTGGTTTCTGGAAACACCTGCTCAATGCCCAAATGCTCTGCTATTTCACGTGCATTTGTGACCACAGAGTTATATCCTGTATTTCGATAGTCTTCCAAAACCTTCATTGTAGCACCGACTTCTGCCTGCTGTACGTCAATTGACACATCTGGTGACTGAATTAATTTGCTGGTTTTATTGACATGAAATAGTACATCGTACCACGTGTACACAGACAGAACAAAAGGCCATGTAGTAACATGGTCTAAAAACGCACCGGCTTCTGTTGCTGTATTGCCATCTTTCTTTTCGAGCACATATTCTCGCAAAGATGACAAAGCATTTCACAATTCTTCAAGGTGATAACGCAATGGCTTAACAGCATCAATTCTCGACTCCCAACGAGTGTCTGATAACCCTTTAACAGATATTGGCATATGTTCTTGAAGTATATCCCAACGTGAAGCTGAAGAAGAAAAGATAACGTATATTCTGTTAATCAGACCGAAAAAGTCAACAGCATATTTCGATGACTTTGCTGCGTCTGAGATCACAAGATTCCAAATGTGAGCTCCACATGGTACATAAAAGGCACGGTTATTTATTTCTAGCATGCGGGCTTGAACTCCTTTATTCCTTCCTCTCATATTTGCACCATTATCATAAGCTTGGCCTCTCATGTCAGCAATGTCTATTCCTAAGTTGTTTGCCTTTTCAAGAAACGCTTCCAATAAGCCCTCACCAGTTGTATCATGAACATTAAGAAAACCAACAAACGCTTCATGAATATTGACACCATCTTCACCGTTGCATTCAACAAAGCGTAACACCACAGACATCTGTTCTTCATCTGACACGTCGGGAGTACAGTCCACAATAACTGAATATATTTTGCTTTTTTAAGCTGCGCTATGTTGGCCTCTTGAATGTTACTGGCAACAAGTTGAATCAGCTCGTTTTGGATCTGTGGACTGAGGTACTGAACATGTGTCTCTGCCTTCTTAATCCTCTGTAAAAGTTTGCTGTGGACAGTATCATACTTTGCAAGCAATTCAAACAGTCCCAAAAAGTTGCCATTCGAAGGATCGCCGAGCTTTTCATTACTTCTTCGAAATGCCAAGTTTCTTTCGGACAAGAAAATAATGACATCAACCATGTGTTTGACAACATTTCTCCAGAAATCTCTTTCTTTCAGAAAAGCCTGCAATTCGAGTTGGTCAATAGATGTACGGTTTACTATGCCTGACTGAAGGTCAAACCATTTCACCATACAGTCTTGATGACCTTTGCCTGTTTCATGCTGCTGAAGTCTTTTTGACAGTGATTTCCAAGCAGATGTTCCATGACGTAGCGGTATGTCACCAGTGCCAAATAATTTACAACAAAAACAAAAAATGGCATCTTTCTGAACTGAGTACATTAACCATGAACGTCTTATTTTCTCGCCATTTGCCATGGTTCGATAGAAATGAGTACTCGTGAACCTCCGTCTTTCCTCGTTAAATGGAAATTCGTAACTTTCATTCTGCTGCGGTGGGCCACGTGCAACAATGTCACACACTTGCTTGTCCGATATTATAGACGGCCAATCTCCTGGATCATCAGTCAGTGGTTCAGATTCAGATACTTCTTTCCCTGCAGCAGCTGGAATATCTGTCACAGTTTGTTTGGTAGAACAACTGGCTTCACCTTCGACCTCACTTGAAGCACTTCTGGATACTTCTGGATACGATTCGTCGCTGCTAGCACTGTCCGTTTCATGTGCCTGTACCTGTACGTTGGATTGCAGCGCAAAATACGTTGACAACTTTGGAATTTTCTCAAGTTCCTTCTTGGCATCTTTTGCTGCCTTTCGTTTACTAGCTCCGCTCTTATACATTCTCTTAGACATCACAAAGCACGCTTCTGCATTGGAAACGATAAAAAATTAAACAACTAAATTAATAACATTTATCCGCCGACTGCCATTATGAACGCAAATACACATTCTTTGAATGGGTCCAACTAAAATTCGAAACTGACCGACAGACAACTGATGTAGCCAATAGCATTATGATGTATCATAATGACTTCACGTTTTTGTCAGTAAAACCAACATGGATTGTGCAATAGTGTCAATAAATGTCACTTACCTAGTTATACCTTACATTTATTTTGCCACTTTTAGGGGCCCCCTTCCTTGCGGGGCCCCCTCCGGTCGGAGGGTACGGAGGGCGCTCGCTACGCCTCTGCAATGATCACAGAGTCTAGTAAGATGCAAAGGCACGTCGGCCAGGTTTATTGTGAAGAAAAGCACAGACTCCAGCTCCCCGGCAAACGTAGTCCAAGGTGCTGCTAAGATACAGCTAGCTAGTACATATGTGCTCCTTGACAATGGACTCAGCTCAGTCAGTGGTGGGACTTTCCACTGACCTCTAGGCTGGACAAAGACACCGCCCCAGGGATGTACACTTATACACAGGTATAAACAAGTTACACATCACTCCTGACGTATTGAAGTACAACCCCTTTATGCAGCAAGGTGCAACCCCTCTACGTAGTAAGGTGCCGCCTCTCACCTTGTACATGTTGGTTCGATCAAAACAACTCTCTCCATCATATTACCCTTTTGCCCCTGTCATTGGGATGGGTCGACCTGTTCCTTATCTGTGGAATGTTCCAGTATAAGGTGTTCTGGTACTGTGTTTATACTTCAATATGCTAGGTGAATATATGTTTATGCATCATCAGCCCTTTCCTTGCCAGCATTTGTGAACCGAGCCGGCTTCCAGCTCACAGCTTGACTTTGCTTTTTAGCTAAGTCTTGACCATTACTTTAGTTCAGGCCTCAGGCCTCATATTGGGCCTTTATCAGGGCCTTCACTTACTACAGTGATGTGATAGGGAGGGGAAGGTCCTGTGGGGGAGGGAGGGATGATGGGAGGGGAAAGTCCTGTGGGGGAGAGGAAGGGAAGGAGTGATGTGAGGGGAAGGTCCCGTGGGGGAAGGGAAGTGGGATGGGTGATGTGAGGGGGAAAGGGCCTGCGGAGAAAGGAGGAGGGATGATGTGAGGGGGAGGGGAAGGTCCTGTGGGGAAGGGAAGGGGGATGGGTGATGTGATGGGGATGGGAAGGGCCTGAAGGGGAGGAGTAGGGGAACAGGTGATGTGATAGGGAAGGGAAGGTCTTGTGGAGGAAGGGGGAGGGGTGGTGTGACGGGGAAAGCCTGTGGGGGAGGGAAAGAGAAGGGGAGATGTGATGGGGGGGAAGGTCCTGTGGGGGAAGGAGGACGGGTGATGTGAGGGGGGAAGGGAATTGGGGTGGGTGATGTGTTAGGGAAGGGAAGGGCCTGTGGAGGAAGGGGGAGGGGTGGTGTGAGGGGTAAGACCTGTGGGGGAGGGGAAGGGAATTGGGGTGGGGAATGTGTTAGGGAAGGGAAGATCCTGCGGAGAAAGGGGGAGGAGTGGTGTGAGGGGGAAGGGACTGTGGGGGAGGGGAAGGGAAGGGGCGATGTGATGGGGAGGGGAAGGTCCTGTGGGGGAAGGGAGAGGGGTGGTGCGAGGGGTAAGACCTGTGGGGGAGGGGAAGGGAAGGAAAAGGGGTGATGTGAGGGGGGAAGGGAATTGGGGTGGGGAATGTGTTAGGGAAGGGAAGGGCCTGTGGAGGAAGGGGGAGGGGTGGTGTGAGGGGGAAGACCTGTGGGGGAGGGGAAGGGAAGGAAGAGGGGTGATGTGAGGGGGGAAGGGAAGGGGGAGGGGTGGTGCGAGGGGGAAGACCTGTGGGGGAGGGGAAGGGAAGGAAGAGGGGTGGTGTGAGGGGGGAAGGGAAGGGGGAGGAGTGGTGTGAGGGGAAGACCTGTGGGGGAGGGGAAGGGAAGGAAGAGGGGTGATGTGGGGGGGAAGGGAAGGGGGAGGGGTGGTGTGAGGGGAAGACCTGTGGGGGAGGGGAAGGGAAGGAAGAGGGGTGATGTGAGGGGGGAAGGGAAGGGGGAGGGGTGGTGTGAGGGGGAAGACCTGTGGGGGAGGGGAAGGGAAGGAAGAGGGGTGGTGTGAGGAGGGAAGGGAAGGGGGAGGGGTGGTGTGAGGGGAAGACCTGTGGGGGAGGGGAAGGGAAGGAAGAGGGGTGATGTGAGGGGGGAAGGGAAGGGGGAGGGGTGGTGTGAGGGGGAAGACCTGTGGGGGAGGGGAAGGGAAGGAAGAGGGGTGGTGTGAGAGGGGAAGGGAAGGGGGAGGGGTGGTGTGAGGGGGAAGACCTGTGGGGGAGGGGAAGGGAAGGAAGAGGGGTGGTGTGAGGGGGGAAGGGAAGGGGGAGGGGTGGTGTGAGGGGGAAGACCTGTGGGGGAGGGGAAGGGAAGGAAGAGGGGTGATGTGAGGGGGGAAGGGAAGGGGGAGGGATGGTGTGAGAGGGAAGTGGGGCAGGGGAAGGGGAGGGCAGAAAAGTCGGAGCGGGTCCGGGCTGCAGTTCGCTCGCCCCTCCAGCAGGGGGCGCCGCGCTCCCCCCGTGCCCCCCGCGCCGCCGGCCCCTCTAGCCCTCGTGAGCCGAGCAGCTCGATGGTCGCTGGCCGTCTCCTAGCAGCAGCCCCCTCGCTGCCGCGGCCGCCGCGCGTTGTCCGTGGGGTCGGGCGGCAGCCGGGCCCGGCCCCCTGGGCAGGTGTCAGAAGCGGCGCGAGCCAGGGCCCGCCCTCCACAGGTGCAGGAGGCGGGGCCACGCCCGCGCAGGTGACGCGTGCGCAGTGCGTGGCCGGGGTGAGCCCGTACGGCGCAGCGCGTGAGGAGCCGGCCCCAGCCCTCAGGTACAGGACCAGCGGCGGGGGCTGGTCTCTAGGCGGCTGCCCGGCGGGAGGGGAGGTCGCCCAGGGATGAGGAACACCCACGTAGTCGCCCCTCCCGTGGGGCCTGGCAGAGCCCCTGTTCCTAGCCCAGAGCAGGCCCCTGGTGGCCCTGCAGGGCCTGGCTGGCTGTCGGGGCTCTCCCTGGTGACCTCATGGCCCAGTGGACGGGTTGACGATGGGCATTGGGGGGCAGTCGCGGTGCCCCTGCCCTGCCCTGACCCGGGGTGGGTCGAAGAGCTGCCATCGCACAGAAACTCACAATCAGGAATGGGGGGCTGGAAGGGGCCTTGAGAGGTTGTCTAGTCTAGCCCCCTCACGCCGGGCGGGACCTCGTGACCCTGGACCATCCCTGATGGTATTTGTCTAGCCTGTTCTTAGAAATCTCCAGAGATTGCCCAGCCTTCCTAGGGAGCCCTGGTCCAGTGCTTACCTGTGTGCCATATCCCTGTATAATTCCCCTTAGAACAGGAAACAGATTAGGGACTTGTGTTCCCAGTATCCAGCAGCAATAGTCTTGGAGTACGTCTGGGCCTGAGTCTGATCTCGTTCATGCAAATGTATAACTCTTTGATTAATGGAATTATTTCTGATTCACAGTGATGTAAGTGTCACCAGATTCAGACTCTGTCATGCACACTCTGCTTCCTGATCCCAGCACCATAGAAATATTGTGTAAGTTGCTTACTCACATGTGTTCTTATCACTTACCAGTACAGAGTCGTTGTGCCATTCATTGACCATTTTGCATTGGAAACTTTCATGCTGCCACTGTTAAACAAATAGTAAATACTATGTTAATAATCCTCTGTACTCTGGAATCTAAGGTTTCAGAGTAGCAGCCGTGTTAGTCTGTATCCGCACAAAGAACAGGAGTACTTTTTTCTGAAATCTAAGTATACATCCTTTTACAGTATCATTCTGCCCTGCTAGCTGCTGGGTGTGGAGACTTTAAAACATTTCCAGATGCATCTAATCCCCAGCAGAGCTACAGAAATATGTTGCCTCCTCTTTTAGGAAAATTCAGGACAGTGTACAGTGAGGATTTGTCAAAGGAAATTTCAGAGTTTACATGGAGCACCAGGTATCATAAATCTATAAACAGTTTGAAAAATACTTCTGGCACAAAATACAATGAATTTGAGATGATTTTCCTCCTCATTGATGTAGAACAAAGTACAGTTCGTGGAGTTTTTTCAAGGGTAGCTGCAAAACTGGCTAGATCACAAATACTAGATATGCTGATAGCATTTCTTAAGTGTCTTTTAGCTCTATTACAATAAACTGAGGAATGGGGACTGCACCTGAACTTTGTGTTGTTTTGTTACCAATTGTTTTGTTAGAATTGGATAAGGTACAGAGAAGGGCAACAGAAATGATTTAAGTGTATGGAAAAGCTTCCATATACAGAGAGATTAAAAAGACTAGGACTTTCAACTTGGAAAAGAGACAACTAAGGGGAGAGGTGATAGAGGTTTATAAAATGATGAATGATGTGGAGAAAGTGAATAAGGAAGTGTTATTTACTCCTTCACATACGACAGGGACCAGGAGTCACCCAATGAAATTAATAGGCAGCAGGTTTATAACTAACTAACAAAAGCAGTTTCTTCTTCACACAACACACAGTCAACCAGTGAAACTCATTGCCAGGGGAGGTTCTGAAGGCCAAAACTACAATGAGGTTCAAGAAATAATTAGGTAAATTCATGGAAGACAGGTCTATCAATGGCTATCAATAGGGCACTACCAAATTCAAGGTCCATTTTGGTCAATTTCATAGTCATAGGATTTTAAAATTAGTCAATTTCATAGTTTCAGATGTTTACATCTGAAATTCCACTGTGTTGTAACCATGGGAGTCCTGACCCAAAATGAGGCCATAGGGGGTTGCAGAGCTGTCGTAGGGCTCGGTCACTGGATTGCCACCCTCACTTCTGCATTTCCTTCAGAGCTGGGCTCTGAAGGCAGGCACCATGGAGCTTCGTGCAGCTGGAGGAGGTACCCAGAGCTGGGTCTGATCTCCTCCCGAGAGCGGCCATACAGGGGAACAGGAAATCCTGTCCCTCCCCACCCCTGCTGGGACTAGCAGCTAGAGCCTGGTAGGAGTCCCACTGCCCCCAGCCCTGCCCCTCTCCTCCAATAGCTAGATTTTATGGAGGAGATTTGATTTCATGGTCCGTGACTCATTTTTCACAGCCGTGGGTTTGGTGGGGTCCAACTATTTGATAAGATGGTCAGGGATACAGCCCCATGCTCTGGGTGTTCCTAGCCTCTGATTGCCAGAAGCAGGGAGTGGACAAGGGGATGGATCACTCAGTGATTGCCTGTTCTATTTGTTCACCTCTGAAGCACCTGGTATTGGCCATTGTTGGAAGACAGGATACTAGACTAGATGGACCCAATATGACCATTCTTATGTTCAGTCTTTTCATTTGGACTAATATCTCTAATGTCTGTAACTTGAAGTTTTTATACTATGATTTGAGGACTTAAGTAACTCAGCCAGAGCTAGGGGTCTATTAAGTAGGGGAGAGGGGAGGTTCTGTGGCCTGCAATGTGCAGGAGGTCAGACTAGAGCTAGATAGGGGGACCAGATGTCCTGATTTTATAGGGACAGTCCCAATTTTTGGTTCTTTCTTATATAGGCTTCTATTATCCCCCACCCCGGTCCCGATTTTTCACACTTGCTGTCTGGTCACCCTAGAGCTAGATGATAACGCTGGTCCCTTCTGACCTTAAAGTCTATGAGTCTAATCTCTTTTTGTGAATGAACTTCATTTTAAAACTTTTCAATTTAAACATTCGGAGCTTGGCATTTGAACGGCCAGGCTTATAAGTAGTGAAATATTTGACACTTTATGAAAAGTCTGTTTCTCTTCTAACTTCTTACCTGTTATTTACAAAATACTCAAAAAGGGTTTGTTTTTGTCTTATTTATTTTCAGGTCCCTTTCGGAAAGCATGCAACCAAAGCCATGAGTACAAATAAACAGTGGGATGTTAACAAAGCGCTGGCTGTTGCCAGCCTCTTCCATTTTTTTTCCAGTGCAGGAAATGCCTGTGTGATTCCATTTTTAACTCTTTACTTCCGGCAGCTGGGGCTGACTGCCCCTTTAGTAGGTATTATCATTGGAATTAAGCACTTAATATCATCTCTCTGGGCTCCACTATGTTCCTACTTTGCAAAGAGCCACAGGAAAAGGAAAGTTCTCATTACTGGATCTTTGCTGTGTTCAGTGGGAACCGGTTTGCTGCTTACACTTGTCCCACCTTTGAGTAAGGATGTTGTGTATAAATATTGTAATATAAGCCAGCAATCAAGTAGCTTATTGAATTCAGTCGAGATGCCTGACATGAGTCTGAACAATCTGAGTGCTGTAAATCCCAGTACAGTTACCAATAAAGAAATGGTGTCCGCAGAAACACTAAGAACAGCTACAGATGTTTCGGTGACGAGTGGAAAGCCACCACTAACAAGTTCAGCTTTCCAAGAGTTGTTTAACTTTACAGATGCACAGAAGAAGAATGGTAAAATAACTGGTGAAGTGGGTATAACTGCAGACCATTACAATAATAGGCCTTTTGGCAAGATAGCCTCTTCTATGAATGCAATTAACGAGATGATACAAGAACTTGAGACACTCACTTCAAATGAAACACCAATCCATAGGCTTGAGAAGGAAACCAAAACTCCAGAGGCTGGGCTGCTGAATGTGAATAGTAATCCTGAGAAAAACCTTTCTATTGGTGGAAGTACTGAATTTTCTTTACTTCAAACAAACCCTCACCCTGCTGATCGAGCTGTTTATGTTTTTGAAAATCTGTCGAGTCACTGGGAGAAAGTTCGGGATGTCAACTTTGAGCTTCTACAAGATATTAACTTTCTTGACCGTGAGCACCAGATTTTTCTCATGGTGCTAGGTGCTGTTGTGTTTTGGGAGCTGTTGGCTGCACCTCTCGAATGGATGGTTGATGACAGTCTTTATGAATATCTTGACTTTGTTGATGCAACTGACCGATATGGGAAGCTTTGGATTTGGAGTTATTTGGGTGCATCTGGAGGAGCCTGTGGTATCACCATATTTGTAGATCAGTTGAACTGCTTCCTCAGTGCTAAAATCTCTCGTCTCGCTGTGCACTTCTATGGCTATGCTGTACTGATCACACTCACATTGCTCATCAGTGTCTTTCTTCCTATCCATGTTTCCAAGAAAACAGAGCATGTGAACAAAACTGTCAAAGCTCTGAACCTCATTGGAAGTGATGGCCGAACAATTCTTTCTGCTGTCACCGTCTTCCTTACAGGAGTCATTGGATCTACTGTGCAGAATTTTCTCTTCTGGCAAATGCAGGACCAAGGCAGCAGTGAATTATACATGGGTGTCTCAGTGGCTATTGGACTGATTGCTGAAATTGTGCTTTATGTCTTTAAAAGCAAGTTACTAAGGGCTCTCTCAAGTAATGGTACTGTTGCACTGAGTTTAAGCTGCCTTTCAGCACAGCTTCTGTACTATTCATTCCTATGGAATGCGTGGTCAGTACTGCCTATTCAGATGTTGTGTGCCTTCAGCAATGGTGCCTTATGGTGGGCAGTTAATATGTTGGTTGACGATGTAGCCAGTCCTGGGACAGAGAGAGCTCTGCACATCGTCCTTCAGGGCCTCTCATATGGTTGTGGAGCTAGCCTGGGAAGCTTTGCAGGCGGATTTGTTGTGAGCCACTTTGGCTTGGCAGTTCTGTATAGGGCATGCTCTATAAGTTTGGCACTGTGGTTAATCTTGTTCCTGATTGTCCAGTCTAAGTTGCCTCGGCAGAAAAAAATTAATTATTCTCGTCTCCTGGCTGCAGATCCTAGTGATGAGAGTGACTCTGACGAGGAGAAGGAAAGGGACTGGCTAGTGAAAGCTATGAAAGATGAGACCTTCAGTAGGAATTGGTAACACAATCATATTTGATCAGCTGTTCTGCAGTAGAACAAATTCAGAGTACAAAGGTGAAATTATTAGGCAGGAGGGAAAGAAATGCCCAGGAATGACTAATAATTCCTAAGTGATGGAATAGACTGTACATATTTGCTTGGAAAGCTGTGTATCAAGACTATGTTTTATAAATCTTTTATTTTCTTAAGATTAATTTATAGTAAATATTTGTAGCATTTTTTAACTTAATCATTACGTTTCCCAAATCCAAGTGGAAGGCCTTTTGAGATGTGCGTTTGCTAAAATAACTGCAATTTAGTTTTTAATCCAAAGGCAGAATTTGGATGCACATTTCTGAGAGCTATAGCAGCTGACGGTGGAGCTGTATCTTAGCACAGTCTAATCAATTTTTAAATATTTACAGTGCACTGAAGTCAGTAAGAAACCATCCCTCCCAGGCTCAGTTTTCAACAAATAAGGATTATTAATGAAAGAAACACCTTGTTGGCTTTAGTTTGACCTCTAAAATCAGTCTTGCTGTAGGCTTGGTCAGCAGTGAAAAATTATATTGGCATAGCTACGTTGGTCAGGGGTGTGAAAAAAGATAGCTCTGGCGACACAACCCCTAGTGTGGATGCAGCTATGTCACCAGAAGTGCTTCTGTTGATCTAGCTAATATATTTGGGGAAGTGCTGTCCCTGCATGGACAGAAAAACCCCTTTTGTTAGCGTAGGCAGCATCTACATTAGGAGGCTGTGCCGACATAACGTCCATAATGTAGACACAGCCATAGACTGCACATGTTTATGATGGCAGTGTAGTCTAGTGGATAGAGCACTAGGTGATCTCAGAAGACTTGGCTTCCTCTGCCACTGGCCTGCTGGATGACTTTGGACAAGTCACTTTCCCTTCCTGCACCTCAGTTTTCCCTGTCCGTAAATGATACTTTGTAAAGGGCTTTGAGGTCTATTGATTAAAACCCCTGTAAGAGCTAGGTATTTATGGTGGTTGTTTAGCTAGGGGTATAATTGTTTAGGTGACTGTGAAGACAGTGTTGACAAATAACTGGGCTTCCTTATAGTCAATATTTTTAAAAGGGTGGCTGGAGTACACCCCCAAATGTTGGCTCACTGAATTCAACAAAGCATCATGTGGCTTATCTTTGACATAGTGTGTCCTTGGGCCACTGAGGACCATCTGTTTCATCTTGATCTGAGTAGCCTCTGCTTGGATCAGTATGCAGTAATGCATGCAGGTGACCTGTGTGTATACTTGTAGCATGGTATTCACAAAAATGCTTAGCACTGGACTGAACTGCTTCCATTGTAGTCAATAGAATCATTGACTTCTGTGGGAGCACAGTTAGGCCCAGGCTGAGTGCATTTGAAAATCCCACCCATATAGTCCCCATCACTGGAGTATTACAAACCTTAGTAAATCATCCTTGTAAGGTTGGGAAGTAGCATCGTCTGCACAGAAAGATGGAATGACTTGCCCAGTGTCACACAAGATGTTTGTGGCGGAGCTGAATCTAGATCTCCAAAGTCCCAGGACACTGCTGTAACCACAGTGCTATCCTTCCTCTACCTGGACTTGTGCAGACTGCATCTCCATATTAAGGATAGAGATGGCTAGAGCACCATCTTTTATATCTTTCAAAAGATAGCTGCTACCTTCTTTATTTTGTGCAAGTTAAAC
The DNA here is from genome assembly GCF_007399415.2 of Gopherus evgoodei. Taxonomy (NCBI): domain Eukaryota; kingdom Metazoa; phylum Chordata; order Testudines; family Testudinidae; genus Gopherus; species Gopherus evgoodei. The sequence continues at coordinate 6,358,923 of NC_044336.1, read as the reverse complement.
ATGGCACTTTCTACACCCTTTTGATTGGGGTAAGTTTGGGCAACCTGTATTTTTAGAATACACTATTCAGTGCATTTGGACAGGAATGTATCTGCACTTCTCAGGGGCTGGTTAATGAGTAACTTTAAAGAGCCCCCGAGATTTGTCCAATTTATAATCTCAAACGCATGCAAATTCCAGCATAGTTTTCTTTATAGGCACCTACAAAATAAAAATGATTTGGCTGACCTCACCAAAAGGTCCGTATTAGACCTAACTAAAAATGGGTCATGAGTCTTTTTGCCCTTCAGGCTAAAGTTGAGTGTAGTGCCAGTGTAGTAGTTATACCATCTTTCAAAAGTTTACATCCTTCCTTTTCAGAGGAATGGGGTTTAATGCTTAGTGGGTGTTTCAATATAGTTTGCTAGTTCAGGCTTAAAGTTTTACAAACCATGAGAGTGGTAGCTGCAAGCAAACTAAATATTTTGGCACGTTTAACATGCAATAGTAGCAGGACTCATAAAAGAGCTGTAAATAAAATGATATGCACTTGGCTTAATGAATGTTTGACCTAACACCTTCCTAATTCGTTGGGAAGTGGTACAGAAGTGACCAGCAAGGAAAGGGGATACCATTGAATGGTATTTTGTTGCTAATTACACATCAGTAACAACTGATATGCATGTCAGATCATTTCAGCCCAACAAGCTGCCCGCAACTTGCTGGCACAAATCCACTTTGCCATGCAATATACTCAATTCTCTATATAAAGCATTTCAAGTAGTCCTAGTGCCAAGAACAGCTACAAAACTTATTTTATCTTGTCTATCAGAAGGGGAAAAAATGTTACTATCTCATAGGAATTCAAATCAAACAAGCTGGGAACAATTTTAGTGTCAAAAGAATTTGCATCTCAGCCCTGTTATCACATAGTACCTCATCAACAAGTGGTGATCAGTAATACATAGCACAAATTACTTATTTTTAAAAGTTAAAAGGTATCTGACAGCAACCATAAGTAAAATAAAGAAGTTGCCAATGCAGTATTTAAAGGGACAGTGTCTGTTAGACACTCTGATACACGGGGATGTTTAGAAATTTGAGAGAACTTAAATTTGGCCTCAAATTTAGTAAAAACAAGCTTTTGTAAAACCTTAGACCAATGGAAATGTACATTTTTAAAGTCCAGTGAAAACAGGTTTTTTTAATCAGAAACAGTCGCCTTCAGCGGTTGAAACTCTAGATTTTATAGCATAAAAACTCTGGAAGTGAAACTGACTCAGTGCACTTCTACAACAGACCTTAACTACGTATGTTTCTACTTAAATCTGTGCAACACCCTTGTGTAGACACTTCCTCACACCTTTCTCTGCTTGAAGCTGGGTCTATCTCTGCAATACTCTCAGCCCCAGCAATGAAAAGTGAGGGGCTGTGTGCAGAATAATAGGCGTTTCTCCTGCCCTTTAGAGGCTCAACTTGCTGGTTCGACAGCATTCCCAGGCCCTTCTACCCAGCAGAACAAGGGGCAAAATTTAACTGTCCTTGACATTCACTTAACTCCTGTTAGTTGGTTTTTCTAGCTCTAATTCCATTTGCTTTAGTTGGTTTCTGTCATATCCCTAGCATTGTTTTAACAACTATGAAACTTGTCAAGGCTTTTAATGCTATTAGGACTAAAAACCCAACAACTTCATATCAACTAAACTGCCATTGTGTAGTGCAGGTATTCAATCTCTTGTAAAATAAGTGAATGGCTACTCTTGGTGGATTTAGAAATACACCCACACCAACAACATGTACATAGATCACCTACTAATAGCCCCAAAGTATTAATGAAATTCCTGCATGGATGTTTTCCTGTTGCACTATCATTTATTATTATTTACAGTATTAACAGGAGTGTCCTATGTAAGATATGGGAGCTTTAATTGTTGTGCTCTACTTGGCAATGGAGAGGCCTCACTTGGAGTACTATGTCCAGTTCGGGGCACCACACTTTAAGAAAGATTTGGACAAATTAGAGAGAGTCCAGAGAAGAGCAACAAAAATGATAAAATATTTAGACAACCTGATGTACTGGGAAAGGTTAATAAAACTGGATGTGCTTAGTCTTGAGAAAAGAAGACTTTGGGGCGGGGGCTGTGGGGACTTGATTAAGTCTTCAAATATGTAAAAGGTTGTTATAAAAAGGATGGTGAACAATTGTTCTCCATGGCAACTGAAGGTAGGACAGGAAGTAATGGGCCTAATCTGCAGCAAGAGAGATTTTGGTTAGATATTAAGAAAAAAATTCTAACTATAAGCATAGTTAAGCACTGGAATAGTCTGCCAAGGGAGATTATGGAATCCTCGTTTTTTGAGGTTTTAAGAGCAGATTAGATTGATTTTTAGTAGGCAAGGCCTCAGTCACTAAAATTAGCAGATTGGTTGTGTAAGAAAGTGCCAACATAGTCACTTTGCTGACCATAACTAATCTTTAAAGTCTGCAGAACACTACACAACTCTGATTCAAATAGCCAGAATTTAAATAACTGGTTGCATCATCTTATATTTTGATTTTTATCACTGAATCCTAAGAAAACTACCTTCTGCAACATTCTAGGTTCTAGCTTTTTCCTCTGTGTCCTATACAAGCATTGTAACCAGAGCTGTGTGCAGCAGCGTGGCTTCATTTCACAGTGTGATGTTGCAAACTTATCCTTTAGTTTCTGTTCATGTGCGGTTCACGTTCTCTGAGATTTCCTTAAAGTTGCAGGATCCAACAGAACTACAATCTCAAAGCGAAATTCAGGTGAAATTATAAATTTTTCATGCTTTTGATTCAGAATTGTAAGAATTGTCCTGGGAGCTCCAAAAAGATTCATTAGACTCAGCAGACCTTTCCACAAAGCTTTTTTTCCACTCTTGAGTTTGTAACGAAATATAAATCCAGGTGAGTTTCTAGAAAGGATTTCAGGTTTTGTAATGGACACTTTCCCCAGCTCTGCTTGTAACAAATACATCTCCAAGTCGATTTCCTTAAAGTGGCCCCAGTTAGCTGTAACTTCACCTGAATGTCAGATATTTTCAGCAATGTTATATTACAAATAGGAATATTTGCATGTTCCAAAACTTAAAAACTGGAGCTCTCCTGAATCTGCCCTCTTTTATCATGGAATATGCTGCCTTTCCGGCATCATGTGCACTCTATCAAACACCACTAAGACTTTCCATATTACTTTATCAGTAAAAATGCTGCTCATTCTTTTTGCCTGTCTCTGAAATATGCGCTGTTCTGAGGGCTGTGTGAATGGTGTGCTCCAAATCAGATTTAAGCACTTGGAAGAGTGAAATAAGATTGGAACTCGATATTGAATTGCTAACATTGCAAATTCTTGAGATGATATCTTCTGTAGACTTCATAATTGAAGATACCTTGTACGCACTTTCTGAGCTATTAAGCAGGTATTGACTCTTGGTTAGGTGAACATGTAGGGAACTAACCCAAGAGATAAATATTGACCGAGAAGGATATCAATATTTACCCTGAGAATTCTTGAAGCTTATTAAACATGAAGTCAGCATACAGTATATATTGCTACATTCATTCAAACAGACACATTTTTAAAGAAGCCTCAACCCAGTTTCTACTCGTTCAGGGGCTGGGACTAAGTCTTCCTATGTGTGTGTACACTGCTTAACCTAACTGGCCTCAATCCTCATTGGGACCTCTGGACACTATAATACAAATACTGTTATTGTGCCCAAAGTCAATGATGCATACAAATTAGGTAAAGAAACACCTAAAATGCTAGTAGTCTGTAACCCAAAAATAGAAGCTAGATTGAGGTACCTTTACAAATTTAATCTTAATATCTTCATCTGTAACATTTAGAAAATTTTCCGCTATGGCTGTGGATTTCTGGTATAACAGTTTGCTTTCTCCGTCTATCCTTCCTCTAGGTTGTCTATAGTGACAATCACTCTAGTAACTAAAACTACTCCCTTCTATTTGGGCCAGCAGTCTACCGGGGAGATAATGTTAGATGGCTAGTAAAAAAGTATAGTCATGTGACCCAGCCAGCCAGGTAACAGAACTTTGTATGTGTGATTTGATTGGACATAGGATGAATTCAAAAACATCTGTAATTGACTTCTGAGCCAATGATGTTGCTGCTGTTTGCATATGCAATCTAATTATTAACGATGATTCCAGAGTTCCCTATTGAGTTAAGCGATAGAAAACAGCTGAATTATCACATGACTTGTAAAGCCATGAGGAGCCAAACATTTATTTTATAGTTCTTCCACAAGAATAGGATTTCAGGTTCACCAAACTGAAGAGAGCTGGTAAAATCTGGATATAGGAACCTAGATTTTGCAGGTAGCCATCAGCTGCCTTGTGTTGCTCAGTGATATATTTGAATGTGATGATAGGCAGAAGTTTAACAATGTGGTGATTAATTGAGAGTACATGGCCCTTGCTGCTTCATGGAAATTTTTTTGAAGGCTTTGATTCTTGTGTATTTTATAGTGTGTGCCTTAGAGCTATATGAAATTTCTTATTGTCTACTCAAATAATTGCCTTTTAAAGAGCTCTAAATCACCATATCTGTCTTAATGTTTTCCCACCTGCCGTTTAATATTTTTGGCATTTGTCCACATATCTCCAATACTGTAGAGACTGTGTTGCTGTTTTCTTGAATTAGGCAATGCACTTTAATATTAAGCTTTTAATATATGTACCCTTTCTATTGGATATCAATGTACTTGCACCTTTTGACTTTTTATAGAAATAACTATGTACTGAGAAATTGTTGGACTTTTAAGACACATTCTTCAGTTACACTGGAAGTTTTGCTATTAGTAAATCTGTTTTTATGCAGCCTAATGTAAAAATCTTTTTAGAACAGGGTCCATTAAAGACTTTTAGCCTTGAATTCTAGGACTTTGGGAGGCTGAGCATGTAGTCAGACTTACACATTTATGCTTGAGAATTGATTTGCACAGGCATGCTGACCTGGAACATAAATGTGCTGACCTGCTTGCAACTTGACTTCCTACCTTACCATGTGGAATGTCCAACACATCTGAATGTAACTTTTTCATTTGAAATTAGTTCTGCCTTCCGTTTTTCAGTGATTTTATTTGATGACGACTGTGGAGCAAACTGACCTTCATGCTTTAATTGGATCATAAACTCAGCCATGTGATTCTTTAACTGTTGCTAGATTAAATCCTGTATTTTTAGTAGCACAATATAAATGTCTAAAACATTCTCATTTTGGCCAGTAGCGTTTTACACTCCTGAAGATGAGACTATCCCTGTAAATATTCAACTCTTCTGTTGATTAAACAGTTTACACTGTTGTTTTTCCCTGCAATGCAGAGCAGTGAAAACAAATCTGAGGTGATTTTCATTGAGAGCTCACAAATGGGTTTTATGGCGGATGCTCTTCATTTAATGAGCTGAGTCACAGTCAGATGCTGGATTCTTTTACATTTTACATGTGTAATTGAGGTACAATAATAAGCTGCTTGATTTTAAAAACAAATTGAAGTATAAATAAACCAGCAGGTGTTTGTACTTGTACAGGAAAGAGCCATTTCCTGCCTCCACAGAGATTGTTTGCCTCATTAACAATAAATGATTTGACCAACAGTTGAAAAGTACAGTGCAACTTCTAAAAACTTGCAGTGCATGAACTAGGAAGCCCAAGATATTCTTGGGGCTGAACAGCTCTTGAAAATACTGAGGTTATATATTTTCCGAAAACCACAATCTCGTCAAGTGCCAGATATTGCATTCCTTAATGCCCTAAATTACTGCATTAATACAGTGCAGGTGATGGTACTGTATTTGCAAATCATTGGTTATTAAGAGAGGGAAAAGGTATTCACGTCAACTACTGTGAATAATCACAGGTCATCCATGCTGGGTTCTGCTGCTGTCTTTCAATTTGAAATCAACATTTCCAGAATCCTCTGCCTTTCATAAACACCTCTTCATTTGTCATCTGTATATTTTTGCTGCCAACCTCTGTTTGCACTGAGTTTACAAGCAGAATAAATACCTTTTAATTAATCAGAAATGTTGTGGTGTTTAAAATCCTTGACTCACTCAGGACTAGGCTGTTTCTCTTTGCTCTTAGTTATGGGTGACTTGGTATTTCTGGTTTACTTTTCATGACTTCTGCCCTTGGGACCTGTGACCACCTCATGACTCCTAATGGTTATCATTGCAGCCACAGGTTTGTGTTTTCTCTGTGGGTGAAGTTCACTCATGTTATTTTAGATTCAACACAGTAATGTTTAAAATCAATAAAAAATCCATCTTTCCAGCTGAGCAGAGTGTCAGTGCTGTGGAGGCATTGGGTACCACTTCATCCCATACTGAGCTATACAGCCCCTGGGTGGGATTATCAAAAGTGCCTACGTGATTTTCATTGTGAAGTGAAAAGCACACTAGTCCTGTTGACTAAGTCACTTAAGATGCTTTTTAAAATCCCAGCCCATGACAGCTCTCATCTTTAAAATCTCACTGAAGCCAATGGCAACTGTGGTCAATGTTTTCAAATGTAGGCACCTAACTAGAGGTCTCAAAACCTTGCAGCTCCTATTGGCACGAATGTGTGTGCAGCACCTCTGAGAACATAGACACTTATGTGTCTAAATAGGTATTTAGGTACATGACTTTTAGGCACTTGGGTTTGAAAATATTGGTCCTAGCTTGGTAACACTGCATCTAGATCGGGATCACTGAATCTTTTCCTATGATGGGGCCTTGTACCTGTAGGACAGATCATTTCACCATCTTGTGTCCCAGCAGTACCTGCAGCCCCTTCTGCAGCATTGCTTCAGAGGGAGACCACACTGCCTTCTCTTTCCCCTTGACTTGCACATGTGCTGCTGTCATGTTCATCTTTCTCTGCCTCCCTTAAGAGAATGGAGGTCACTTTCCTCAAGAGCCCCCATCCAATGGTTTCCCCAGATGAAACAGTCCATTACAATTCAATGTACATTCAACTAAACAAAAGTATTTCTTGGAATAAAAAATAGTTTGATACTAAATGCCTGAAATTTAGCTGTAATGGATGTTTTCTTGTCTACATCTACCCATTTATTCACTCAAGCTTTTCTATGGCACTCTCCTCACTATTGTCTGAGTCCTCTCAAACACTAATGGATTTAGTTTCACAATATTCTTGAGAGCTAGGTCAGTATTCTCTGTGCGTTACAGAGAGGAAACGAGACACACAGAGGTGAAGCAATTAAACCAAGGCCACACAAGGAGTCTCTGGCAAAGCCTGGAATTAAACCCACGGCTTGTGAGATCCAGTCCAGTGCCAGATCATCTTTCCCTCACTCTTAAGGTAGAGAATATTTATAAAAAGCTGACACATCTTCTTTCTGCACATCTCCCTGTCTCCTGTGCTGAAGGTCATGCGCTTCTGGAAGGAATGGTTCCCAGAACACCAGCTTACCTATTGACACTCCCCATACACAGACCTGCCTTTGAGGTGCATTGTAAATGTTAACTCCAGCATTTTATTACAAGTGCCTCCCTTGTTGAACTTGGCTGGGACACAAAAGCAGAATTCCCTTGTCTCCTGTTTTTAATAATAATAATAATAATTAATAAAAGTGCCTTCATTTTAAATACATCTTTTGGGCTCAGCTTTGCTCTGTCCTTCATTGTCCAAACAGAATACTGGGTCTTTCCTAAACTCCAAGTTAGTGTAAGAAAAAATCCTTTCTCATGTGGCATTACCTAGGGTATGATCTGGAGCAATGAACCATTCCCCCCCCCTCAGTTCTCCACCCTAGGGTGCCTTTTACACTGCTTTGCTTTCACACAGCCTTCAGCATGTGTGTTACTCCCAGTTATGTTGTATGAGTGTTACGGCCAGCCACTCATGAATTACACTGCAGAACAATGCCAGTAAATTCCCAGTCCCAGACTTTCCCCAGAAATGTACATCATTTACTGCCCAGCTCTCTCCTGAACAATACAAGCTCATATAAAATCTGTCATTTTATTAATAGAAAACAGTATGCAGAAATCCTATTATCCCAAATGGAGTTTCCCAAACACATTGGTTTAGAAAAACAGTAAAACAAATTTATTAACTAGAAAATATTTTAAGTGACTACAAGTAATAAGGCATAAATGTCAGAATTGGTTACAAGAAAATAAAAATAAAGCACAACTGATACCTAACATTACAAGCTAAATGAATTTAAAGAAAAAATCTCTTGCCACATGTTTCAGCAGTCTTACTGGCTGAATTTCTTTCCTTCAGAATCCCTCCCCCAGGCCAATGCTGCTTCTTTTGTTCTTCAAGTGTTATTGATGCTATGGGTAGAGAGAAAAGGAGAGAGAATTTGGGTTGTCTGCTCTCCCTTCTTATAGTTTGAGAATCATCTCCAGCTGAGGTTCAGGAGGCAGCAAGTCTGTGTGAATGGGAATGCCCAGCTGTTTCTTTGTCAAGATGTAGATTTTTTGCCCATATCCTCTTTCCAGGCAAAGATTGGCCACTTAATTGGGCGATGGTCCATTTCATTTTGTTGACACCTGGCTGAATCACTGGCTAGACTTTTGTTTCTGGGAAACTGGTTTGTGGCTCCTCTCCCAGACTTGAAACATATCTTAGTAATAACATACAGAGGAATCTTATAACTTTACATGCAATGTTTCCACATGAATTTTACCAGGACAGTAATGGTCAGCAAATTACGAGTTTTCAAATGATACCTCACAAGGCATACTTTGTACAAAATTTATCATAGTCCTGCAAAAGAGGTGAACATAGGAGTGCAGACTGTCACATCCATATCTCTCATCAACTCTTTCCTGTATCACAATTAACTCCTAACCATTCCTCTGCAAGACAAAGTCCAGCCCAACTGTGGCAATGCAAGGTGCAGGCTTTCATTTTGTAGTCTAGAAACCCAGAGTTAAATTGTCAACATGTCAGGCTGCCTCTACTAGTCTACACAGGAAATTGGTCTTTCTCATTGCTTTCTGCAAGTGTAGGAACACAACTTTACCAGAATTAGAGCTGGTTGAAAAGTTTTTTTTCCCCTTGTAGGAAAAAAAATTGGGGCAAAAAAATCAAACACAATCTTTTTGCCCAAAATTGAAATATTTTGATTCTGACATTCTGCTATGATGCCTCATGGAAGTTGTAGTTTGGGTACCTCATGTTCCCATTCTCCTCCTTAGACTGGACTCCCCACTTGGCCTACATTTCCCATGATACATCATGGTCTTCCCTTTTGGTGAGGGGAGGTAGTGCATCATTCCCATGACATGGCTGCCATGCATCATAGAATGTGGAGTTCAGCTTGGGAGTCCAGCCTACAGAGAATGGGGGAATGAGGCAACTGAACTACAACTCTCATGAGGCACTGCAGTTGGATTTTGGAATAAAAATATTTGGGGCTTGGGCCAAAAAACCAAAAAAATTTTGGTTATCAGTTGTTTGGTTTTACAAAAAAAATCAAAAGAATTTTTCAGAAAGCCAGTACTTTTTTCCAAAAAACTTGGTTTGTAGAAAGCCCCGTTTTCCATGGAAAAACAGTTTTGCTGGAAAAATTTTGACCAGCTGTTGTGGTTCCAGCGTGAGTTTTACCATTGAATACTCATTCCCTCTGTCCATGGGCACCCTTCCAAGGGACTAGGACCTACCCCTGTATTTCTTTCAGGGTCGAATTCCATGATTCATCCCACTTTTAGACCGAGTTCCTAAGTCACAGCACCCATATTCACCAGTGCTGTGTCCTCTGGGTTTTGGGCTCTGTTACAGACTTCCTTTCTGCAGTATGAAAATGCAGTCTCTTCAAAATAAAGTATGTATTTATCCAGAGGAACATAGGGATGAAAGGGTTAAAACAACAAGAGGCCTATAAACACATTATCTTACCTAAATCTGAACCTTTTCCAGTTTCTGTAGGTCCACTTGTCCTAGGCACCCACAGCACTGGAGCTGGGCAAGACTGACTGTGCGCCTGCAGCTGCTGCCATGGTCTCAGTGTGATTCTCTGTCAGTGTCTCACCCACAGAGTTCCAACACCGTCTTTTGATCCATATCAAAATGCTTTTGCCTGTCCTGGGACCCCTGAACTTGGTCAATCTGATTTACACATCTCTCCAAGGGGATCAGAGGCAGCCTTCCAGCAGTGGATTTGTTTAAGACCTGCAATTGAGAGAGAATCACTATCTGCAGTTGTGTATTGCAAGCTATCACTTTAAGAGTGGGGAGGTTTCCTGCTCCTTCTTGCAGGCCCAGGTGGTTCTGTATCAAAGTGTGTGAGCAGCATCAGTCTGGAACGAATTAGCTTAAATCAATTAAACTCTCTCTCTGCCTTAGGGAGCAGCTTGTTTTCTCTCTGTGTTTTGAGGTTCATGTTTGTTGTTCTCAATTTTACAAAATCCAGTAGTTATGCTGCAATTTCTCTCACTTCTCTAGGTATATGCTGTGGTCATAACACTAGAGAGGTCTAAATCAACCCACAATTGAGTTAACTCTTTGCCCAAATGCACCAGACAGCACAATAGTAATCACAGAGGCAGAAATACATACAATATTTATAAAATACAATACAGATATCTCGGATGTTCATCACTCTAGCTCTAGCCAGGATGATTTTCCTTGTGTATGATAAGAGGAGAACTGAAGTCCTAAGGGACTCTCATTGAAGTTTCTTAGCTCACAGGTGTGGTAGCTTGAAGCAACAGGGCATCCAGACAGAGAGGGCTGAGGTCCAAGCAGTGGAGTGTGTACTTGTTGCTTCTTTGTTTTCTTTGTAACACTCCTTTACAGTTCTAGGAATCCATGGTCTTCAGAAGGCAACTGCCATTTTGTTTTCAGTTCAGGTGCACGTGTCACAGGAGATCCACACATTAGGGATTTCTTTCTTTTGTGTTAAAGCATAACCAGAGTCCTCGTGCTGGTGTTCTGAGAAGAGAACTTAAAAGCAGACAAATGGTAAAATGGCCACTTATGGGACTTGGAAGGGCCTCCAGTTTAATGCAAAAGAAGAATTTGGCTAGAGTTTTGCTGTCTTTCCATGCAGATATTGTTGCAGATAGTGGCATGAAAAAATCTGTTTTTCTAACTGTGCTGGGAAAGGTGCCTTTAGTAGCCCCTAATGCCTACCATGTCCCACAGGACCCAGGCACAGTGGGGTTTAAGGACTTAGGCTACGTCCAGACCACCCGCCATATCGGCGGGTTAAAATCGATTGCTCAGGGATCGATATATTGCGTCTAATCTAGACGCAATATATCGATCCCCGAGCGCGCTTATATCAATTCCGGAACTCCATCAACCCCAACAGAGTTCCAGAATCGACAGGGAGAGCCGCGAACATCAATCCCGCGCGGTGTGGATGGGTGAGTAATCCGATCTTAGATATTCGACTTCAGCTACATTATTCACATAGCGTATCTAAGATCGATTTCCCCCCGGTAGTGTGGACCAGCCCTTAGAGGAGGTTTATAAAGATGTAGTGTGCCAAAATCCTAATAGGCCTATAGTTCTATTACACAAAACACAGGATGGGCTCAGGGGGAGGGACTGTAAGTGTCACGAGCCTTCCTGGCTGTAGATGCATCGGGAGGAACTGGGCAGCAGGCTCAGTACCTAGAGATCCCATTCGGAAGCAACAGGAAGCCTGGGGCCAGAGAACTCAAATGGGAAATCTGTGAGGATATGCTGGGAAACTTACAAGTGTAAGAATCTGGCCTGGGACCAGCAAGTTAAATAGGAATCTGCAGGGAGGCAGCTGACCTTTAAGTTAGCCTGAGTCTTGTGCTCTGCAAGCCAGAGAGGCACCAGAAGCTGGTCACCTGCTGAAGGCACTCAGGGCCGGCTTTAGGAAGTGCGGGGCCCAATTCGACCAGTTTCAACAGGGCCCCGGCAGGAATGACTTAAAAAAAAAACACATGTAAAAAAACACGTGGGGCTTGTACTCACTGGGCGGTGCTACGAGTCTTCGGCGGCACTTCGGTGGTGGGTCCTATACTCGCTCCAGGTCTTTGGCGGCACTGAAGGACCCGCCGCCAAAGTGCCACCGAAGACCCAGAGCAAGCGAAGGACCCGCTGCCGAAGTGCTGCTGAAGACCTGGAGCACCGCCAAGTGGGTAAAAATTAAAAAGGCGCCTCTAGCCAGGGAAGGGATTCTCACTGGGCACAGGGCCCTCTTAGGCGCGGGGCCCGATTCGGGGGAATTGGTGGAATAGGCCTAAAGCTGATCCTGAAGGCACTGGATCTCCAGGAGAATGAAAGAGGAAGAAAGGCTCCAGGAGGGAGGTCACAGGCCATGCTGTAGTTCCTGGCCAATGTGGAGTTGGTGCTCGGAGTGGGGACAGCGTACAGAGACTCCCTGCCACCCTCCCTTTCCCCCCTCCCCACCCCCACGGCCACAGGAATGTGCCAGCGGTTTCTGGGAGCAGTTGCGGAGCCAGGGCAGGTAGGAAGCCTGCTTTAGCCCTGCTGTACTGCTGGACTTGCTGGGAGGAGTTGAGGGAGTGGGAGGAGTTGAGCAGCCAGGCCTTTGAAGTACCCTTGGGGACCCCAGATTCAGAAATGCTGGATTGGAAGGATTGTGAGCTGCAGATGGAAGGAGCTGTCAACAGACCTGGGTACAGAAGCCAGCACATTTGGGGTATTCGATACTCAGGGTCTTTGGGGAAGGGTATATGAGGGGCACTGGGCACTTAACAGATATACAGGAATTTCACAAATAAAGGGCAGGGACTGTTTTGTGTCAGTATAGCGCCTAGTGCAGTGAGATTGGTCTGTGGCTGAGGTGCCTATTAATTATTAACAATAAATGAAGGTTGCCGCGCCGTGAGGAACAGTTGGGGTGGGAATAGTCACAGAGAGACCTTAATGCCATAGGGTGATGGGTGGGGCAAATGAACCCATCTCTGACTCGAGAGTTACTGTACAGCAACAGGAAACAGATGATTTAGTGGTGGGATTTCTCTGGTTTCCTTCTGCCCTTAAAAAAAATCCCTGTTTGTGTGTCAGCCTGACTCTCCGCACAAAACTGCCTGGCTTGCCTGCACATCAGCACTAGACTAAGAACCAAGCACGTTTGCTATTGCGTCATGGGTAGAGCTGGTTGGGAATTCTTAGGCAAAACTTTTTCTGTGTGTGTGGCTGGAAGGTGCTGATTTGTCATACCAGTTTTGATAAAAGTTTCCTCAAGTTGGGATGGAATTTCTGGTCAGAGAGACAGACAGACAGCTTGAGTGACTTTCCCATATTTACTGTGGGCTTGTCCAGGGAGGAGATAACTCTGGAGTTGATAGCAGAATGGTTACTGCTTCAACTCGGCCTCTGTTGGATGTGTCTTGAGGTGAGTGGTAGAAGTGTAGGAGCACAGGATGGCCCAGTGGTTAGGTTAGCTGGCATATTGGGAGACCTGGCTTCAAGTCCTTGCTCTTCTACAGGGTTCCTGTGCGACCTTGGGAAAGCCAGGTCGGAGGAAGATTTTCAAAGTCACTTAAGAATGAAATTCCCATTAAAGCAATGAGGAGTCTGGTGGTACCTTAAAGACTAACAGATTTATTTGGGCATAAGCTTTTAGGGTAAAAAACCTACTTCTTTGGGGTTTTTACCCACAAAAGCTTATGCTCAAATAAATCTGTTAGTCTTCAAGGTACCACCAGACTCCCCGTTGTTTTTGTGAATACAGACTAACACATCCACGTCTCTGATACTAAATTCCCATTGACTTTCAATGGGAGGCAAGTGCCATTTATGCCTTTGAAAAATCTTCGTCTTTGTCTCTCTGTGCCTCAGTTCTCACTCTTTAAAGTATGGGATAATAGCACTTCCCAACTTCACAGGGATGTTGTGAGGACAGGTAGCTTAAAGATTGTGAGGTGCAGCATTATAGTAACAAGGCTCCTATATGTATAGAAAGGACTAACAGCGTTCAAGAAAGCTTCTTGTCCTTGTTTCCACCAGAGGGAGCCCCTCTGTCCAATAATGAACATTTATATCTCGCCTCCTGCTGCTTCTGGGCTATTTCATATTCCTGCAGCTTTGCGAAAGCATCTCAAGGGCTAATCATCAGACAGCAGCTGCCAGGCAGGTGTCAGGCTTCTCTTTTCTTTTTTGATTTGATCTCTCTCTCTCTCTCTTTTAATACATTTCTTTTCAAAGGGTGTGCTCTGGCTTCCCTCTGGAAGTGGCTCCTTGGAAGTGCATCTGCCTGAGGAATTCTGGGCTCAGGAAGATTTGCTTTTTTAAAAAAACACCACCTTTTCTTAGGGTCTTATTACAAATAAGAAGGGTGTTAGGATGGAAAAGGAGAGCAGGATGCCTACCAGGTATGGATCATTGGAGTCAACCAAGTGGACAGCTGCAGATTCAGCCAAAGGTGAGAGTGCTTTGCATGCATGTGGAGCAGCCAGGCATCCTCTGAGATCCCTGCCCGATGGGAGAGCTCAGCTGCCTCTTCAGGCAATGGACTCAAATCCGCACTCAGTGCCTGCAGAGTCTGCTGATGGATAACACCCTGTCTGAGCTGGACCTCACCTGGACTGGTCTCCTAGCTCCCTTCTCTACGCCCACCCCTGCTAGTGACTATGATGGGGGTACATAGCAATCAGAGGGGGATGGGTGTTTAGAAATGTTGGGTGCCTCTGATGGTTTTTCTCATCACCTTGGAAGTTTCACAAGGGTAAGTCAGGGACTTTCCCATCCTCCCCCTCCAGGGCTAGGGGGTTGTTGGTGGCATGGGGGGAGGGTCTCAGGGTACCTGAATAGCTCTTTGGCAGAGTGAAGGCAATAGGCATTTTCAAAGCAGTCCTTTTCTGCACAGCCACAGGGCTGTAATAGTGGCAGGCACTGGAGGAAGCAGGTGATCATGCTTATGAGTAGGAAAACCTGGCTGGGACCCAAGAGTTCTCTGTTCATTCACAAAATCAACTCACACCAGCTCTTCCAGGCGGGAGTTTGTGCTGCGAGAGCACAGAGGTGGCAAAACTCCAGCGCCTTTAGGGACACAAATGAGGGAAGGGGTGGATGACGGGGTTAGAGTAAATGAGAAACGTCCTAGCTTGTCTCTCTGGGTGGAGAAAGTATTAAAAGATAACACATCAGTCCCCAGAGCCCCCCAAAGCTCTGACTGCCTTTGAAAAATGATCCCTTCCTGGCTCCAATGGCTCATTGTTAATTTGATTCTTGAGAACATCATGGTGAATAATGAAGATGAGGGCAAGATTCAGGGATTTACACATTCACAATGCTGCTAAATATTATTAGTTTCTGCTTTACAGTTCCCCAAGTGAGCATCTCAGGGCTGGCGGTTCCAGCAACATCTGTGCTGGGGAGATTGATGGTTATCCATTTATCCAGAATATTTATGCCGAGTAGATGGTGTCTATTTATTCAAGTACGGAACCGTATGATCAATGCCACCACAGAAATCTACATCCTGGGAGAGGTAGCTAGGCTTCAGATACACAGCAGCAGCTCTTTTATCGGCTGCTACATAACTGTGGGGAGTGTGGGCTAGTGGTTAGAGCAGTGAACCAAGGGGACGGGGCAGGACTCCAAGGTTCTCTTCCAGGTGCAGCTGCTCATTTGCTGTTTTCTCAGGAACCTCATTTACCCACTCTGTACCTGTTTCTCCCCCTGTGAAATGGGGATGATCACAGAACTGTAGGGCTGAAAGGGACCTCAAGAGGTCATCAAGTCTGGCCCCTTGCACTGAGGCAGGACCAAGTAAACCCAGACCATCCTGACAGGTGTTTGTCCAACCTGTTCTTAAAAACCTCCAATGATGAGGATTCCACAACCTCCCTTGGGAGCCTGTTTCAGAGCTTAACTACCCATAGAGTTAGAAAGTTTTTCCTAATATCTAACCTAAATCTGTATGCTGCATATTAAGCCCATTACTTCTTGTCCTACCTTCAGTAGATGTGGAGAACAACTGATCACTGTCCTCTTCATAGCAGCCCTTAACATATTTGAAGGCTGTTATGAGCTCTTCCCTTCTCATGACTAAACATACAGAGTTCTTTTAACCTTTTCTATAGGTCACATTTTCTAAATATTTTATCATTGTTGCTCTCCTTTGCACACTCTCCAGTTTGTCCACATCTTTCCTAAAGTGTGGCAGCCGGAACTGGGACACAGTACTCCAGCTAAGGCCTTACTAGTGCTCAGTAGAATGGGACAATTACTTCCCATGTCTTACACACAACACTCCCGTTAATACATCCCAGAATGACATTAACCTCTTTTGCAATGGTATCACATTGACTCATATTCAGTGTGTGATCCACTATGACCCCCAGATCCTTTTCAGCAGTTCTACCGCTTAGCCAGTTATTCCCTATTTTGTAGTTGTGCATTTGATTTTCCTTCCTACATGAAGTACTTTCCTTGAAAAGTTTTGGTTTGATGAATCAGCATTTTCCAACAAAAAATGTATCTCTGCAAAATTCCTGACTGACTCCAGTTTCATCTTAACTTTCCCTCTCACAATCCTGACATCACACCTGGCTCACACTTTCCTTCTTTCTCTGGAGCCTTCCATCCAGCCATTCTCTGAGCTCCCCACTTCCACCTTCTGCCAATTACATATCTTCCTTTATTGAACTAATTACTTCCTTAGCCCAGCCATTGCCCCAAGTGTCAACAATCTCCACCATAACAGGTTAATTTCTCCTAATTAAGCCAGTATATCTTCTCTGTTACACAAGTGACCAGGGTTCTACAGCTAGCACTCTGTCGCAGAGACCATAGGATCCAGCTGTGTTATGGAGATCATGTGAATCCAGAGGTTGACTGACTTCAGAAAACGCTGCAAAACCTTTCTCCTCAACAAAGCCTTTGCACTGTGAGACCAACACTCACATACAGATATTTCCTTCCACCCTCAAACCCCAACACTGACCTTTCCTTCCCCCCCAAACCTCAATACTGACCCCATTTCCACCTCATATCCCAACACTGACCCTTTTCCACCCAACACTGACCATCCCTTACACCTCAACCTTCCACACTGATCCCCTTCCACCCCACACCTCAACACTGACCTTCCCATACACCCCCAAAGCTCAACACTAACCCCCTTCCACCCAACACTGACTTTCCCTTACACCCCAACCTTCAACACTGACCCCCTGACACCCCCCACCCCAACACTGACCCCCCTTCAACTCAACACTGACCCCCCCTTTGATCCAATACACCCCAACATTGACCCTCCTTCTATATCCACACTTCATTGCTGAGCCCCCTTCTATCCAATGAACCTCATATCTGACTTCTCTTCTACCCAATAAGCCCCAAACACTGACCCCATTCTACTCCAAACACCAAAAGTGACCTCCATTCTACCCCCAAAACCCAACACTGACCTCTTTTACTTACCTCAAATTACCCAAACTGACCCCCTTCTCCCCTGAATTCTCCCAACACTGTTACTCCCTCAATCCTTAAACTCCAAATATGACCCCTTTCTGCATCAAACTCAAACACTTACCTTCCTGCTTCCCAATAAACCCTAACCCCGACCCCTTTCAGTCCCCCCAACGCCACCCATTGGTCTGACCCAGTATGGCCATTCTTATATTCTTATATGATCAAGTCATCCCTTAACCTTCTCTTTGTTAAGCTAAGTCTATCACTATGTCATATTTTCTAATCCTTTATTCATTCTCGTGGCTCTTCTTTGAGCCTCTTCAATTTATCAACATCCGTCTTGAATTGTGGGCACCAGACCTGGACACACCACTCCAGCAGCGATCACACCAGTGCACAATACAGAGGTAAAATATCCTCTTTACTTCTATTTGAGATTTCCATTTATGCATCCAAGAATTGCATGAGCCCTTTGGGGTCCCATATTTCCAGTCATACGTAATTACAGTAGCTTTGGGGTGGCAGTAATGTCCGCTTAGACTGTGCCAGCATTTCAGACTGCTCTGAGGGCTCCTGTTGGCTCAGTGCTATGGTACCAGCCCCCAGCACACACACACTCACCCTCCCTGACAAACCACTGGCTCTGGCAAAGAGATTGCTGGCTGAGCAACAAAAAAGGTAACGTTTGGCAGCTCTTAAGACTTCTGGAGAATTTGTCTCAGCTTTTGCAATTGATTCCACCCTCGATAGAATGTGTGACCTCCTGGGATAGTGGTGTAGGCTTAGCCACATGTCACCAGGGCTGTTTTAAATAGAGGTGTGAGGAGTTCCTGCATCAATGTGTGAGAGTGTCCAGCTTGGGCTGTATATCTGTTGTTAGGTAGGAGGCATCTAAGGAAAACCTAGGGTGTTGAATCAGACCTGGAGGTAATGTCCTTGCAAGGTGCTAGGGGGCGCTGTGCTACCAAAGGATGAGAGGTAAAACTTTGCCCCTGATCATTTTTGGTCCTTAAGCATCCACTGGCCTTTGCTGCATTTGGTTGTGAACAATGATTCCCTGGTTGCTGCCTTCAGCCTCCATGGTCTTTCCCTGGGGTTTCAATAGGATCAGTGTGACAGATCCAGGGTGGCAGATGGGTTGCACCCCATGAGTTGTGGCATGGTAGCAGAGGGTGAAGTGATGCCATAGAACCACAGAAATCAAACAGCTGTCGCTGGTAGATGACTGGACAACTGGGTTGTTCCACCTGTGCTCCTTAGTGATGGGCCTCCCCATCCCAGGAGGTCTCTATGAGGCCAAATCTGTGATGGGCTGAGCACGCTTGGGTCCTATGGGTTTCTCATTCTCTTCTCATGGTTAAGTGGTAGGATTGTGTCTGAGGTACATCACCCCTTCTCCCTTATGATTATTTATATTACAGCAGTTCCTAGAAGCCCCAAAAGAGATCAGAGTCGGCTGTGCTAGGTGCTGTACAAACACATAAGGAGCAATGGACCCTGCCATGAAGAGCTTACAGATGAAATAGACAAAAAGAAGCATCATTATCCCCATATTACAATTGGGGAAACTGAAGCACAGAACAAGGCAATGACCTGCCCAAGGTCAGACAGGGAAATTGTGGCTGAACTGGAGTCACCTGTATCCAAATCCACTGCCAAAACCACAAGGCCATCCAGCTAGGGATGCATGCAGAGACCTCTCAGTGGCTGCCCGACACCCTCTCCCCACCCCTCCCCATTCCTACTCATGGTTCCTCAATGTCAAGGCTGTGGCACAATATAGTAGGGGAAGGGGAATATATGCTGCTTATGTTCCCTGTGGATGTGGATAAAGGGCTGATTCTGCCAGGTATCCGCTCCTACTGATTGCAATGGGAATTGAAAGCACTCAGCAACTCTTGGCAGCTCACAGTGTAAAGAGAACCTCAGTCCCTGGGATTGCCAATCAATCAGGCGTCTTTCATCATGACCCCAGTAGCAGTAACTGTCAGCATGGATTTGTCAAGAACAAATCGTGTCAAGCCAAACCAATAGTTTTCTTTGGCAGGGTAACAAGGCTTGTGGATGGGAGGAAGCAGTAGACGTGGTATATCTTGACTTTAGTAAGGCTATTGACAATGTCTCACATGATCTTCTCATAAACAAACTAGAGAAACACAACCTACCATAAGGTGGGTGCATAACTGGTGGGAAAACTATTCTCAGAGAGTAGTTATCATTGGTTCATAGTCAAGCTGGAAGGGCATATCAAGTGGGTTCCCACAGGGATCAGTTCTGGGTCTGGTTCTGTTCAATATCTTCATCAGTGATTTAGATAATAGCATAGAGCAGGGATCAGCAACCTTTCAGAAGTGGTGTGCTGAGTCTTCATTTATTTACTCTAATTTAAGGTTCCACGTGCCAGTAATACATTTTAACGTTTTTAGAAGGTCTCTTTCTGTAAGTCTATAATACATAACTAAACTATTGTTATATGTAAAGTAAGTAAGGTTTTTTAAATGTTTAAGAAGCTTCATTTAAAATTAAATTAAAATGCAGAGCCCCCTGACCAGTGGCCAGGACCTGGGCAGTGTGAGTGCCACTGAAAATCAGTTTGCGTGCCGCCTTTGGCACACGTGCCATATGTTGCCTACCCCTGGCACAGAGAGTACACTTATAAATTTTGTGGACAATACCAAGCTGGGAGGGGGTTGCAAGTGCTTTGGAGAATAGGATTAAAATTCAAAATTATCTTGTCAAGTTGGAGAAATGGTCTCAAGTAAATAGGATGAAATTCAATAAGGACAAATGCAAAGTACTCACAATCAGTTACACACATACACAATGGGAAATGACTGCCTAGGAAGGAGTACTGCAGAAAGGGTCATAGTGGATCATAAGCTAAATATGAGTTAACACTATAACGCTGTTGCAAAAAAAGCAAATGTCATTCTGGGATGTATTAACAGGACATGAGAAGTAATTCTTTCTCTCTACTCCATGCTGATTAGGCCTCAGTTGGAGTATTGTGTCCAGTTCTGGGCATCACATTTCAGGAAAGATGGGGACAAACTGGAGAAAGTCCAGAGAAGAGCAGCAAAAATGATTAAAGGTCTAGAAAACACGACCTATGAGGGAAGATTGAAAAAACTGGGTTTGTTTGGAGGAGAGAAGACTGAGAGGGGACATGGTAACAGTTTTCAAGTACATAAAAGGTTGTTACAAGCATTAGGGAGACAAGAAGTAATGGGCTTAAATTGCAGCAAGGGAGGTTTAAGTTGGACATTAGGAAAAACTTCCTGTCAGGGCGGTTAAACATTGGAATAAATTGCCTAGGGAGGTTGCAGAATCTCTATTATTTGAGATTTTTAAGAGCACATTAGACAAACTCCTGCCAGGGATGAGAAAGATAATACTTAGTCCTGCCATGAGTGCAGGGGACTGGACTAGATGACCTCTCAAGGTCCCTTCCAGTCCTATGATTCTATGATGTAGCTTACTAGAAACACAGACCTGCTCCCAGCGCTGTTGTGAGTCATACCCAGCTGGCTGGCGGCTGTCTAAATGTTTCCATCAAAGCTGTATGCAGTGAAAGTCTGTAGCTATTACACTCCTCATTAGTGATGCTCTGTTCCCCAGGACAGTGTGTGATGATCAGATTGTCTCTGGCTTTAAATCAACACTTGTTCTCTTAGTTGGGTTGCATGGTTGAAATGGGGCCTGTTGAGAGGTCATTTTGCTCCAGTAATATGTTATTGATCTTGCTGTCTAGCGTTGTCATGTGCAAAGTGCCTTGGGATGCCTGGCCGTCTGAGCAGGATGGTTTGATCGCAGGCCCGCTGATGGGGCCATCTCTTTTCCCATCAGAAATGGAACACAGGAACTGCCCAGACCGGAATCAGACTGGGGTCCCTCCAGTCCAGTGTCCTGGCCTAGACCATGGCCAGGACTAACTCTGCTATTTTAAACCTCCGTACATATTCACTGGCTTCTCCTGACTGAATCAGAATTAAACGGCATAAGGAGACTTTTGTGGAATAACGGGGGTCTGCGTCCTCTCATCCCCAGCTCTACTCTCCACTCCCCTGGGATGGGCCCCACCCATCATTCGGAGCCAAAAGGAAATTCTTCGCTTGCAATTCCATGTAACAGACACTCAACCTTGCTGCACAATTATTTTCTCTGTGCCCCTTACTGTCCAAAGAGAACTGCACAACTCAACGGGGACTTATAATCCCTTAGTCCTTACCTAACACTCACGGGAGCCAGGAGCGACAGGTTGGGGGCTGACTGGAACAATTTTTAAAGCAACGTGTTTTCAAATGAGGTCAGAAATGGGCTATTCGTGTGTCTGGAGGTTCATGAAGCAGCTCTGTTCCTCCATATGTCATCACTAGTGAATGTCACCTCTGTATTTTCCAGGTACAGTAAATAACAGAGAATCAGAGGGCGAACAAAGCACCATATAGGAACAAAATGAAACGTACTAAGAAAACCATGCACCTGCCAGCCAGGCTATGTTGCTGGATGTGAAATTACTGGTACTCTCAGACCTGTACAGCATTGTATACGTTCTTAAATGCAGTGGAGGTTGCTAAAGACAAATAATGCCCAACTAAACCACAACAAGCAGGAAAAACCCTTACAACTACATGGAACACCTCACCACCCACCCACAACATCCAGACAACTGTAACAAAGCAGAGGCCAGTTTGGAAAACTGGTGGCTAAGGGCCAGGTCCTCAAAGGTATTTAGGCATCTGTCTCTCATTGAAATCAGTGGACTTTTCCAAGGTTACAGAGGGAGTTTTCATCAGAGCAGGAAGTTCTTTTCCCAGGAATGTATGCCTTCCAGTGCTCTGCTCAGATCAATAGACCATAGGTAATATTTTCAAAAGCACCCAAGTGACTTAGGAGCCTAGCTCCCATGGACTTTCATGGACTTTGGAGCTTGAAACTTTATGCTCTAGAAGTAGCTCCATTTTCTGGCCATGACACTTGTGTCCTCAGCTAATGAAACCTGCATTAAGTCCAAGTTGTTACTTATCAGAGCAGCTGTGAAACCATCAGCCTTGTCCTTTTAGTCTGGTGCCAGAAGTGACGCTTAAATAAATGCAGGATTTCAGGGTTGCATTTAAAATCTATAATATGAGTGAATGACAGTCAAAGTGGATAAGCCGTTCATACCATTATTTTCATTACTCGCCCCATTATCTGGCAGTGCAGTGAAACACATTTGGTGAAAGCGGAGCAAATTAGCTGTGGGCTCTGCCGGAGCATCATAATAAGAGTAATTACTTTTGGATAGCACATGTCCTGCAAAGAACAAGACCCCAAGGTGACTGGGTGTGCATGTGTACTGCATTGTAACAAATCGGTGGTCACTTATCACTTTGAGGTGGTCAGTAATCCTAACACCATGGGCAGAGGGCCCCTAGCAACAGAGCTAAAGGAAGATCTCCCTTCGGAATTGGTGGTAGAGGGCCCGTCTCACACAGCGGAGCATTTCTGATTCCATCCAGTAGAGGAAAATGGCTCACAGACACACTAGCCAATTCCTTGTAGTACAGTGGGACACTATCTCTAAGGGGGAATGTAGCAGTCATTATACACAAACAGCGCTGAGCTGCACATTAGGACAGGAAGTGATGAGGAATCCTGTGCCCAGTTGCTGGTGAAATGTAGCGGGATTACAGATAATCTCCACTTTGCCCCAGATACTTAGGGCTGATGGGTCTGCCCATTGGCAGGAATCATGGCCACCAGCAGAGCCAGCCTCTGAGCAACCTAACGAGCACAGCTAGCCTGTAGAAGGCTGCCTGCGTGGCTACACAGCCTGATTGGTGGGAAGAGTCAGCAGACCAGCTCTTAAACTCAGCAGCACCAGCAGTGGTTTGGTGAATGCTCAAAGTGTTTGCTCATGTCTGTGATACTGCCTGCCTTGGCCCCAACCCTGCTCCTGCCTTGCCTCACTCCAGGTAACCTGACTCTGACCCTGGGCTCCTATTCCTGACTTCTGTGCTAACCACTGGGCCTGGCTCCTGCACAAACCACTAGAGATGACCACCCACATCCCAGGCTCTGAAACCCATTGCTGTGGTAATGTGCCTTTGAGAGGCATGCCTAGGGTCAGCACCCCTGAAACACAGTGCAGGGAAAAGCTGTTACGGCTGTAGCTCATTTTACACTATTAGCAAAGCCAAGACACAGTAGAGGAACCAGATAAATAAACCTGGTTGTGCAGCAATTCCAGGACTGAGCAATCTGCTCATAAGGAGGTGATGTTAGCAGTCAGCTGTGTGACAGACCAGAGCCTGCAGGTGACTAAGGAGGAACAGGGGAACTAGAGATGAGGACTCCTGTTGGTACAGGGGGACTTTAGCCCATGCTGTCTCACAAACCAGCTCCTTTCCACACTGCGTGGGGCTCTCCTGCGGCACTTCGTATCTATGAATCAGGAGTGAGAATAGAGGGGAAACCTCTGCAGACTGTGCTGCAGACACCCACACCAAACCCTTTGTTAACTTACACCTGAGGCTGCTCACGTGTACTTCCCCACAACCACCCAGGCGGTAAAAGGCCAGGAAATCACAAGGCAACATTTGCAACCCATACAATGTCAGTCTCCAGGTTTTAGCCCACCCTCGTTATAACACTCCAGACCCAGGGCGTGACCCGGAGCCCGTTGGAGTCAATAGAAAGCCTTCCATGGGGTTGAGCGGGTTTTGGTTCTGGCGAGGCCCATGTCTAGCACAGTCACTCTCAATGCAGCAGCGCTATCACCCTCCCCGCACACATCTCAGAGCTGAAGAATGAGGGTCATTCTCCATTAAGACCTTATCCAAAGACCACTGAAGCCAGTAGAAAGACTCCCATTAACGTGACTAGGATTTGGGATGGTCCCAAGGAACAGGGACAACAGCTTGTGAGCCATGTGTCCACTCACACCGACCCAGGTTGATCACATTACAGATATCCAGCCCTGCCAGCCACTGGTCCACACCCCAAGAATTATCCTTCTACGTTAGTTACGGAATAATTGTGAATACACAAGGAGGGCTGAGAAAATCCTCAATTGCTGGCAGGTGATTGTGGGATGTGAAAGAAGGGGGAAACTGGATGATCCATTCTTCACGACACATTATCCATTCAGCTCCTGTTCAATGGGTTTGAAATTAAAAAAAAGGCAAGTGCATCCCTCCCAATAGCAGAGTTGCTGAGGCCACACAGATGATAATACTAAGCACTTTCCACCTGAGGATCTCTCAGTGTTTTGCTAATGCTAATTGTGTGCTCAATAATCCATCTTTAAGCCTCATCGGCAGTTAGTGCAGATGCCCTGTAGTATTACTTCTAGAGCAAAATTCTACCCTCCGGTCTGGCCTGTGGATTGTACCTTCATTTTCTGCTCTCTTTGCATGGACAGAGTTCCCAGAGAGAGTAGGGAGAACAGGGTATCAGAGTTGGGATGTGCCCGTGGATGATCGGAAAGCAGAATTTGTCCTTGCCACTTGATGCTTTTTAAACGTTTCTTATATAGTCTGGCCTTGCTATCACTCATGAGATTCTGGCACTTCTCCCACTGTTTGTACATTGTCGGAAAGATGGATTATTGCACCTGCCATAAATTTGTCACTGTGTATCATTGATAGTGAGCAAAAGTCACGTATGTCTGATAACTAAAGAGAGCTTTGAAGTGGAAAGTTATAGGAACTGGGACTGGAACAGAAAACTTTGACACCGCATAAAAAAATGGATTGGAAGTGTCTGCCGTGGTAAGAGATTCAGGCTCTGTTTCACAGCCCAAATAGATGAGATGTCTTTCCAGGTAAAGTGACAGGGAGGAGGTGGTGTCTAGTGAGTAGAGCAGACAAGTGGAAGCCAGGATTGCTGGATTCTGATCCTAGCTCTGTCACTGAATGGCTGAG
Organism: Gopherus evgoodei; assembly: GCF_007399415.2. Classification (NCBI taxonomy): domain Eukaryota; kingdom Metazoa; phylum Chordata; order Testudines; family Testudinidae; genus Gopherus; species Gopherus evgoodei. The sequence goes on along the minus strand of NC_044336.1, from coordinate 6,333,662 downwards.
GAAGACACTTCACCTGCTGGGAAATGTGAATAATAAAACGCACATATCCCAGAGAAGCGTCGTGAGGCTCAATGAATGTTTATAAAGTGTTTTGAGATCCTTGGATGAACCGTATGAAGTATCAGATTATAGGCTTTTCAGGGAAGGGATGGCCTTTCTGTTATGTTTGTACAGCACCTAGCACAATGGCACTCTCACTGTGGCTGCTAGTCGCTCCAGAAATTCAAATAAGGATTCATTTCAGAAGTCCTGGAGGGAGAGCTAGCATCGTGTTGGTGCCCTTTCGTCCTAGGAGCAGACAGCTGTTTCCTAGCTGCTCATCAGTCTCATTTAGATTTTCTGATAAAGGTGAATTATAATGAGGCAGCTGATATATTAGGGCTGTGAGAAAACTTTGAAGAACCAGGGGACCGGCTGATCTCCGTGGGTCTATATGCACTGCAATAAAACCCCACAGAACTGAGTTTCAGCACCCAGCTCAGCTGACTCAGGCTAAAAATAGCAGTGTCGCTGTTTGGGCTCTGAGACCACCCCACTTCACAGGGTCTCAGAGCCTGGACTTCAACATCTACACTGCAACTTTTAGCCCTGCAGCCCAAACCCTAGTCAGCTGACCTAGGCCAGCCACAGCTGTGCCATGGGTCTTTCATTGCAGTGTATATGTACCCAGTGTTGCAGGCAACAGACCTATCACCACAGAGCTCACATACCTGGGGATGTAAGACTAGAACCAGTGTCCGGAAGCTCTGACAAATCAAGCCTTTCCCATGCCAGCACTCCTTGAGCTGGCTAGAGAAACAGATGCTTTAGTATGTCTGCCTCAGACACCAAAGGGTAACTACACTCATTCTCACTTACAAAGCCAAGACACTGCAAGACACTGTAGCTTTGCTGTTCTGACCCTGCCTGAACCCTTGATATATTTTATCTTGTGCACTGTGCATTGCCGAGATTCTGGTTTCTGAATTATGGTTCTCGAACACAGTGAATCAAAACTTCATCAAAGGGGGTTGACTCTGGTGGGATGATTGGTTGTTTTTTTTGCCACTTTGTAGCAAAATAAACAGATGGGGAGAGAGTGCAAGCCAGCTTTAATGGACCCCCCCCCCCCGGGCTGCAATCTCATGCACGGCACCAGGATTTAGTTGATAAATGTCAGATAATGAAAGTTACTAACCTGTTCTGCAGGAATGTTGCTAGGGCAGATCCACTCCAGCTTTCTTTGTTACTCCTGGGGGAATTCTGCATCAAAAGGTTAAAAATTCTGCGCACAATATTTTAAAATTCTGCAGTTTATTTGTCAAAATAACACAATATAATCAAACCAGTTTCAATTATTTTGGTATTTTGTTTCAAAATGCCCGTCGGCGAGTCTGTCTGTAACAATACAAACCCCCCCACACCCCCCCCAAAAAAGATTCAGAAAATGTTTTTAATAGATTCCTTACTAGGAATTAATACAGAACTTTGAGTAATAAGTCATTTAAACTACAATACAGGAGCAGTGCAAAGAATTGGAGAAGCCAGGGGTAACAGAGGAGCTGAGGGAGAGGGAAATAATTGCTGGGAAGCAGGCTGGGAGTGAACCTGGGGGGTTGTTGGGTGTGGATGGGAGAAGTATGGAACAGTTTTTTTGTTTGTTTTTGAGAGGAGGAGGGATTGTTGAGGAGTGGGGAGCCTTCCCCATGCAGACACTGGCTGATCCTCTAGCCTCTCCCATTCAGTCAGGCACATCTGCCCCTATCTCCATGTGGCCCTGCACACCCACTCAGCCACCTTCATCCCCCATCCCATATGTCCCTGCAGCCCCACTCAGCAACACCTCCTTCTCTCCATCCCCATGTTTCCCTGCACCCCCACTCCCATTCAGCCCCTGCTCCAGTCTGTCCCCACCCCACTAACCCTTCTGAACCACAGTCTGTGTTCCCCCCAGAAGCCCTGTGTGCACCATGCTGTTGTCCCCCCCATATCCCGTGCCTCTTCACTTGCCCCATGGACAGGGCACTGTGGGGTACATAGCCTCTCCTCCTCCCTATCTGCAGCTTGCTGCTCCCACCCAGGTTCCCTCTGTTCTGGCACCACAGCAGCTTCTAGTGGGAAAAAAGTGTAACTGCAGCACCTCTTTGGCAGAATGTATTTTTTGCACAGAAAAAAAAATTCTGCAGGGGACATGTATTCTGCATGTGTGCAGTGGTGCAGAATTCCCCCAGGAGTACTTCTTACAGCAAGTCTAAAGCTTTACTGCTTAAAACCACAGCAAGCCCATAGGTTGCAGGCACAAGGGGGAACCTGTGCTTCCTTCCCTCTGCACTCAGCATTCTCCTACAGCACAGAGCTGCTCCTGTGGACCCCTACCTGTCCACTGTGTGTCTTCCACCCCTCCCATGCTCTCTCCCGCACCTCATCACATGCCCTGCCTAAGCAGAGCTGTGGAAATAACCAATATTTCCATTTGGTAGCTGAACCAAAAACTCAAAAATAAATTCTGTTGGGTCAAACAAAACAATTTGGGGATTTAAAAAAAAATCAAAGTGAAACTTAAAACCAAAAGTCCCTTTGAGTCAAAAACTTGAAATATTTTAACCCCCCACCCTTCCCACACACACACCTGAAACAAATGGCAAATTTGACACGAATTTGCAAAATGTTTCGGCTGACCCAAATCTGCATTTTTCGGTGAAAAAATAAACCTCAGTCCAAAAATTTTTTCCCAGCTCCACTCAATAGCCTAAATCTGTGGGGGAAGGGATGCAGATGTACTTGCCCAGGCAGATGCTGCTCTTGTGCCCTTAATAAGGATTGGCGACAGGCTCCCTCCCAAGCACTGAGGGAGTCAGCAGGCAGTTGCTCCGCTCCCATCTTCCCTCACTCTCCACTCCCATGCTCTGACCACTACACAGAGCTCTGTCCCGTGTTGTCTCCTCCTGCACCAATGTGCTGGGCTCAGTGAGAGCAGGGCAGGGGAACCACTGCTATGCTGGTCCTCCTGCTGTCCCCCTCACCCTCAGAAAGGGGGTACTAGGATGCACCCTTCCCCTCAGTGCTTTGCCAAGCCCAGCTAGCCAGGCTGGTGCCAGGGAGTGTCTCTTCCCCTAGGCCGGTGCACTCAGCCTGAGCAGGGAGAGCAGGGCACATCTCCTCTTTGGCTTGAGAAGCTAGCTGTGATGTTGGCCCATAGCCACACCATTTCTGCATCCCCTGTTCAGCGGGGTCCCCAGGCAGAAACACAGATTTTTTATTTATGCAGAATATAAATTGTCCAACAGGTGAGGTCGGGGCCTGCAAGATGGCCACCACCAGGCACCCGATGGCCCTTCTGTCCTGGAATGGCAGATTCCAGCTAGCTGCACCCTCAGGGGGGCGCTGTTAGGAGCCTGACTGGAGGAACACAGTGGGAGGCTGGGTTATGTAAGCATCCCTATTGGCAGGCCCAGGCCCCTCTCCAGCCAGAGCACAAAATGGCGGTAGGGTGGGGGAAAGCTTTATCAGTGCGGATTCCTCTCTGTGAGGGAGGAAGCGGCACCCTGCACTGGGGGCTGAGGGTTAGCGATGGCACCAACTGATTCTGGCTCAGACCCTGGCAGGTAAAAGTCTTTCGGGTCTCCACTCGGGGGCTGAGCACTTTGGAGACAAATAGACGGAAAGGGTTTTTGGTTTTCTTAGAGGGGTCACAAGGTGCTTGACGGCTGGGAATGAGGAGACCCAGCCAGGGCTCTGATCTGTGCAATGGAGCTGAGCAATGCTGCAACAGTGAAACCTGTGGTGACTCTTCACCATATCCCCACCCTGGCCTTAGGAGACCACTTGCCACTAAAGATGGGCCCAAAATGTGGAGTTCAGGCCTAGCTCACAATGGTAGCAAAGTCCAGAATGAAGCGGTGTTGGGGGTGTGGGGAGAGGTTGGAACTAGGCTCTTGGGCTGGGCACATAACTGAGGCATCTGGTGCTGGCCCCTGTCAGTCACTGGATTCACTGGACTGTGGTTCTGATCCAATCTGACAGTCCCTATGTTCCCATGTAAAAACAGCATGTTGAATAGAACTTGATTAACGACATGTACATAACAAACAATGCTCAATTCATGTAGTTCTTTAAACTGGAGGGAGGATCTTGCAATGTGCAGATGTTTTCTACCTTGGCTCGTAGGGTTAGTCCTTGGAACAGTAAGTGCCAGGTAACGCTTCATGTTGTCCCTCACTTTATGTTGCGTATACAGTTGCTCAGACGTACCTCATGCCCTAACAGCGATGTAAGGATAACTGAAGGTGGGGTGTGTCCCTGCTCATGCCATGTTTCATGGCAAAAAACATGGTCTATGTGCCTGCCTCATCTCCAGCAGGCAAAACACAAGCACCTTAGAATTATCAGAAGACTCAGAGATGCAGATTCATTTTCGCCTCCAGCAGTTTTTGTCTCATTTATTCTCTTGCTGCTTTATGGAGGACGAGGTCTCCGGTGTTTCTAGTATTTATTGTCAGAGTAAAGTCTGGTGACTCATTGGCTTTGAAAGACTAATTAGCGAATCTAATGAAAGAAGGGGAAATGAAGGAGCTTACTTAATGCTTGGCATCTCTGGCTTGCCTGCTTCAGAAGCATTCTGTCACAGTGGGCCCTTCATGCATATTGCACGCTAGTTAGGAGGAGAGAATAGCTACCTGAGCCAGCGTTGATGGTAATGCAGGTGCTGAGCAGAACCATTCCAATGAGGGGCACATCAGGCAAAGTCTAGGAAATAGAAATAAAGGAGAAATCCAGCTTTCCACATTGATCCTGAAGCTGATCACGACCTAGAGTGGCACCACTGAAGTAGCACCAGATTTAGGACTCCGGCTTGCAAGCTGCAGAACTCTCTTGCCTTAATCCAGCAACGAACCTGAAGCCACGAAGAGCTCCACCTAAAGAAATGGGCCGGATTCTCAGTTATACTAAGGGCTTGTCTACACAGGGGGTTTATTGTGCACTAACTGGCCTTCTTTAGTTCACTTTAAAAGTGTAGAAAATTCATTGTGTGCTGAGTTAGTGCAGACTCATGTTTGTGTGCACCCACTGCTTGTTCATGCTCGGTTGGCAATCCTCCAACTGCTATCCCACACTGCTTTGCATGAGGCCAGGACCGGCTGGGCTGTTTACCTGTGTGCCTTCCACTGCACTGGGGTCAAGTTGACTGAATGTCACTTCACTATTTAAAAACTGGTGCAAAGCCAGGGTTGGTCTTCTTTGCAACACTCTGCCAGGGTAAAGGGGGCTTCTCATGGCAATATAGTCTATTGACATCACAAAACGTTGCAAAGGGCCCTTAGCATCAATGAGAATCAGGCCCATTGAGCTTGAACTCAGCATGTGCGTACGCGTGCTTTGCTGTCTTGGGCAAGAGTACGCTGCATTTTGCAGGATCGAGCCTGTACTTGGGTGTCCTGGGATCAGCATCTGACCCAGTCTCTCCATGAGTTGTTTTCATAGATCTATAGGTTCATAGATGATACAGCCAGAAGGGACCATTGTGATCATCTAGTCTGACCTCCTGTGTAGCACAGGCCAGAGAACTTCCCCAAATTAATTCCTGTTTGAACTAGAGCAGACCTTTTAGCAACACAGCCAATCTGGATTTAAAACTTGCAAGTGATGGAGACTCTGCCACCGCCCTCAGTAAGTTGTTCCAAAGGTTAATTACCCTCACTGTAAAAAAAATGCACCTCATTTCCAGTTTGAATTTGTCTTACTTCAACTTTCAGCCACTGGATTTGATTTTACCTTTGTCTTCTAAATTGAAGAGCCCATTTTCAAACATTTCTTCCCCATGCAGGTACTCACAGACTGTGATCAAGTGGCCCCTTAACTTTCTCCGTGTCTTTGCAAGGGCTTTTCTGGGATTTGAACAAGAAACCCTTGTGCGTCCAAAGCAAGAATCAAACCCCTAGATCAACAAGTCACTTTTATTTCTTGTCTTCTGCTTTCTAACCCAATTCATTTCATGTTTCATTTGCAGAAGAAATTGTTTCCATGGCTGATTCGACTACAACCATGGGTGACATAGAAGGGGAGCTCTTTAAAATCGAGAGGATCAGAGAGGTCCTGGTAAGAAGAGAGTCAGAACTGAGATACATGTGAGTAGGTTGCCAGCTTCCTGTCTCCTCCTTTGGATTTTCCTGCGAGTTCTTCTGGCCCCTGGGTGGTGCATCAGCCATTAGAGTGAAAAGCATCCCCAGGGAACTGCAGAATGAGTCAGAGCTCAGGGGATTTTTCCTCACTTGAAAAGGAGCCTGTCTGGGAGCGAATCTGGCTTGACATTCATCACTTGTGAGCAATCCCAATTGAACAGGTTTTGTTATAAAACCAGCCATTTTGTCAAAATTGACAAGATTCCTGCATTGCGGAGTTGGTGAAAAATATCACTGAGAAATTCTCCCACCTGTGTCTCGTGTGACTGGTTCAGTGCCATAGTCAGTGCCTGGTGCAGACTGGGGCAGGAGAGAAAGCAAGGTGTCTGGAGCTCAATCCAGATGTGACTGAGATTTTCGCAGATTTAAGCCAGAAGAGGCCATTACGGTAAACTAGTCCCACCTCCTGCATGACTCAGACTGTAGAATTTTACCTAGTAATCCAGGCATCAGGGCCACCACTTCAGGTTGAGGTAGAGCACAACTTTTAGAAAGAGAAACCCAACCTTGCTTTAAAGACATCAACTGTTGGAGAAAACACCACATCCCTGGTGAAGTGATGGTGGTGGGTTGAGGGAAAGCAGCCAGAGGAGAAGACTGAGGTCATATCAGCCCCTTGATTGAGGGAGTGCATCCACCATAGGCCATCCAAACTGGCAATTTAGGGGTGAATTTTGGCTTCTGGCCACAAACTCTAGGATCACCATGAGACTAGACATTTTGTGTTTTGGGTGCTTTTGTTTCTGCCACAACTCATACATCACAGTATTGGTGGCTAGAGCCATTCATTGGGTCCCCATGATTTGCAGGAGCATGGAATGTAAAAGGGAGTTTCATCTTTCGTTTTTAAGTGTAACCCTTCTGCCAGGTGGAGCCAGCAGCAACAAGGGCTGGGTTCAGTATCTATGGGTTCCTTTTCAACAATACAACACAAAACCAACTCAAGCCGCCACTCAGTGACATGGGACAATTACACACCACCCCCTGGGTGCCTCTGAGAGGCAATACTTCCCCTTTCACAAGCTCAGAGTCTGAGTGTAGCAAAAACTTTTATTAAAAGGAGGGAATTAACTCAGCATTAATTTGGGAAAACACCGCCACTAGGGTTCATAAACATAAACCATGAGCAAAAGACCTACTCCCAAGTAAGCTGGGCAGTGTCCTTTTCACTTCAAGTTCTTAAGTCCAGCAACCCAAAAATTCCTTTAACTTGCCCATCCCCTCTCTGCACCCCACTCACAGTTGCTGTCCTTGGCCAGTGCAGCCCCAGAGTTCAGAAGTTCATCCATAGAGTTCACCTTCCACCCTGGGTGGAACGGGGCGTAAGGAGGCACCTTACACATTCTGCTGCTCGGGCACAGCCAATTGCCATGCGTCTCTGTGGGGCTTTGCTCTGGCCCTCTCTGCCAGCCATCCTGCTGGCCACTTCTTTCCACCAACTGCCCTGCAGACTGTGCCTCTCCACCAACTGCCCAGCTGGCCACTCACCAAGATGTCTTCAGGGACCCCCACTTAACACAGCTCTCAATGATTTCAGCTGTTCATGGGAGAGCCTCACTGCTGGTGCACACTGGGCAGTTTCTTGAAATAGAGACACTGTCTCAAAGTAGATCTAAAATTTAGACCTAAGTGTCAGTGATTTCAGCTCTGCAGCATGTAACAAGACTCTCAACTGATCTTAAATTAACTCTTTTAGTTTACTGTGGAAAAAGAAAGGGTCAGATGGTGTTTAAGACCCTAAACAGGACCCACTCCAGCAAGAACAACTATCTCCACCCCCTCTCAATTCATTGGGCTTTAGAACCCAAGTCCCCTGCCTAGCGACTGTCATTAAGTTGAGGGTGAGTCCCTCCATCAGGCTATGCCAGGTACAGTTCTGCTGCCCTCGGTTCACACAACAAGGATAACAACCTTTTATTACTCCTTCCCCAATAACAAGGAGACTGGGGATCCAACACTAGCCACAAGTTATCATTTGGGCTGGCAGTTCTATTATGCTGAACCCCTAGGGTGGGTGTGTCCACGCAAACGAGAGCACCTCCTGAAGTCCTTTTCCACAGCTCACCACTAGATGTCAGGGGAGAGCTCATTCAGGCTCTGCTTACATAAGTTTGTAGCCCTTCCCCTTGTGATGACCCTTCAGTGTGTCATTGACACAAAGCAATGTGGACCAGTCACTAAGACTGAAAGGAACAAGCAGCTGGGCTCTATCTTTGCAGCAGGAGGCTGGTGTGGGGAGTGACATGTTCACACACATGGTTCATATGTAAATGGAGTCAGCTAAATGTGGGGTGACCAGGCCCAGAACCTTGACACCAGGCCTGTGCAGAGCAATGTGATCAAGGTGGCCAGGAATCAGTTTTGACTGGTGGAGGTGCAGGATGGTAAACAGCAGAATTTTTCACGCCAGCCTCTCAAAATGCTAAGGCTGGTTCTGCTGAGGGCCCCAAGGCCTTGATACTCAATGATCCCACTGAACCTGGCAGGCTGTGACTAGAGCAACGAGAAGTTTTTGTTTCAGAACCTGATAAGATAATGAACCCACTACCTAGCCCAAGGTCATCGGAAGATTTGCTGAGATTCACCGCAACTTTATTTGTAACTATGACTCATGCAATCGTTTGGTTTCTGACCACTAAAGGGGGAATTTAAACTGCCTATATCGGAGATAGAACAGCTGGAAGCTGAGCTCTGACTTGGCTAACAGCAGGGATGAGCCTAGCCTTTGCTTCAGCAGCATGACTTACATGGCAGGATCTTAACTACACAAGAAAGTTGCATTGCTATAGCATGAGTTGAGAATTTAAACCAATATAGTTAAAGCTGTGCAAAAAGCTGAGGAGACATGCTTATTTCTCGAGCTTGTGAGAAGGCAGAATTTCCATTTCATGGGAAATTCTGAAATTTAAAAAATGTAATTCCAAATTGGAACAAAAAGCCAAAATCTTGAAATTTCCCACAGAATAAAAAAAAAATCCAAAAATTTCCATTTGGTATCACTGAAATGTTTTGTTTCAGTAATATCAGAACATTGAATTTAGACTTTTATGTTATACTGAAACATTACGTCTAATAGATTATGGGGGGGTATGAAATGTAATATTAAAACAAAGGTTTTACTGTAATAAACGCTGAAACAAATCATTTTCACTTTATCAGAATGACATGGTTGACATGACTGAAACAAAACAAGAAAGTCAGAATTGTTCCCTTTGAAAATTTCAGTGAAATTTGACATGTTCTTGCAAAATGTTTTGATTTTGACAAACTGCATTTTCAGACTGAATTTTTTTCCCACAAACTACCCATTTTGCTGTAAGAGGGGATTCTATTCAGCTTAAGTTGATTTGCAACAAGTTTAATTAAACCAATATAAGCCATTCTTACACCAACATAAGAGTGCACATATAGCCTTTGGCTTAACACTATCAGTTTAAAGGCCAGTTCATGTTATTTCAGTATAACTTTCTCATGTAAACAGGCCTTAACCCCTTACTGGGGTGCTTGGTCCTTTACAGCAGCAATGGGTCATGGGGACATGTAAAAAGGTGGGTAAGTATATTTGGTATTTCCCCCTTCTTCCCTCTCCACTGGTCTCTTCAGTTCTTCAGAGTATAATTTCCCCTTTCTTCAAGTCCTTCTCCAGAGGAGGAGCTTTCCATGAGGCCAGGTGGGATGCAGAAGGATATTCTGAACTGGCCGGTGATGAGGGTCCAAATGCCCCCACCCTGTTGGCATGTCCACACTGACTCTGGCTGCTGTCCTTTGGGGAGCATGAGCTGGGGCTTGGGACGCGAACCTGAATCTAGCGCAGAACATTACTTGTCCGCCAAGAAAGAGGCACTCCCAGATATCCATGTCTGTCTACATGTCGCTCTCAAATAGCTGCATGTCTCAGACATAGCTGTTTCTGCACTGACCTGTAGCGTCACTGTAAAGCCTCTTCCTAAAACTTTCCTATGCTTCCCCTTCCCAGGGCCTCCTTGGGGAATCCTCTCTGATCAAATCAAGACAAAGGGGAAAAACTGCACATGAAAGGCTTGATTAGCATCAGTACCTGATCCCTACCTGCACCATCGCCTTTTCCTCCCTGACTCAACACAGTGACTGCTGCTGCAGCCTTTGCAGCCAGAAGCCAAGGAAGGGGATTTTCCCTGGGACTGATTTCACTGCTGGACTCAACAGGCTTTGTTAGAACAAAATCCTGAGTCACGTCACGACTGAGACAGCTGAACTGCAATGCACAGAGTTCTGTAGCACCGGAGGTAGCTGCCCACATCTTTAAAAGGGAGGTGTGGTCTATGCAAACTGCAGGTCCCAGCATGGAATGCTCCATCTTGATCTGAGCAGCGTACAGGGGCCTTACAGAGGTCAGAAACCGTTCCCTAAGAAAAAGTCCTCCCCAGCTACTCTAGAGCTGGCATATGGGCTCTGTGTCGGCCCTGCTCCCCACCACTCACACAGAATGGGTATTGGAGGTGGGAAGTGCGAGGCAGTGAGCAGGGTTAGGGAGGGGGTGTAGTTGGTTTGTGCTGTCCTGTGTTTATTCCCCACTCATAGAGGACCATGGAAAATAGACTCTATGTTAGAGCAGCCATTAGGCTATTCTAACTTATATCAAAGGCTGAGCATGGCCCCAGGATATGGGGAACACAAAAGTGGTTTGAAGCCACCTTAACCCACCCACCTTAACTCCATCTCTGCCCCAAGCACAGGAACCAAGTAAGCACAATTTGGAGTCACGGAAGGATACCAGCTCCTCAGTCTGAACCACTCAGGTTTTGATGCCTTGTGTCAAAGCTGGTTATTTCATTGTAGTTTAGCTTTGCTTTCGTTTTCTTTGCACATTTCATCCAAGGATCTCAAAGCACTCTACAAACAACATCATTACAAATGATCAATCTAGTTATGCCGTCCTACACTCTTCTGTAGGAAAGGTATAATTCTCCCTATCTTACAGATGGGGACATTGAATCATAGAGAGGTGATGTGACTTGCCCCAGGTCACCTGCATGTCAGTGACAGTCAGAAATAGAACTCCAGTGAGTCCTAGATATAAGTCCTCTGCTCTAACCAGTAAACATACTCCCTTCCTCAGTGGGTTTTAAAACTTGAACCAACTCCCCAAGAAACAGTGGCATCTCCTGTGTGGCTTCTCTGCTATCTCAGAAGCATAAATAGGTCTGAGTTAATTTGATTTGGTTTGAGAGTTACTCACTATCCAAATTCTAACAGACTGGCTCATCCTGCTAGTGGAAGATTGCAGCATTGGGCCCTAGATCCAGTAGAAAATAACCTTATGTTATTTTGTTATGTTATTTTCATAGCTGAAGTAACAGCTAAGAATGGTACATGGCTATGAATGGGAGGGAGGTCATTTCATTGTGACTTTATTTGCTTATGTGCCTGTGTGAGGCAGGGTCCTAGGGGCGCAGACCCCACCCATTCAGGTATATAATGCAGCAGCCCGTGTTTGAATGCTGTATTCCCCTATTTTTATGTGATAGCTTCAGAACTCCATGCTGCGTCCCGTGTTCACACTGTGTCACACACTTGTACCAGTTCCACTAGGGGATTCCAAAGCAGCAACAGCAGCTGGACTTCCGCAGACGGCCAGGCAGTCCCAGCTGAGCACCAAGGGCTCGCTCAGACACATTCCCAAGTAATAACTAACCCCACATGACTTGGAGCTGACATGACAGCCCAGATCTCACCCTGGGGTGTTCCAATGAACACCTGGGCGTGTAAGTGCCACTGATAGTATCAGCATCTTTATGTGGGATCTGGACATCACATCCCTCCCTCTGTGTTTAAAAACTGCCCTGCAATTTGAATGGACTAAGAGGTAAACTCAGAATCCTCATTGCAAACACCTGCCGCTCAGCTCACATGGACCCCATTTAATGGTGCAATCTATCAGCCATACGAATCACGTTACCCAGTGCACCCTATAGCCACTTTGCAGCTTACACTAGTCTCTAGTTGAGTGCTTCAGGCAGGAGCAGAGGAGCTGCTGTTTCTTTGGCTGCCTGAAAGCCGCCTGACTTGGGATTTGTTCTACACCCTGTGGACAAGCTCATTAAACAAAGCGCTGAAGGTGCCTGACAGGCACCTGCCACCAACAGGATGTGCCAAATGAAGGACATGACCATGCTTGTATTGGCACAACCTGCAAGACTTTATCCTGTTGCAGTCCTAATTCTGTGTGTAGACGGATTTTGGCAGTGCAGTGAGGGAAGGGGTCACAGGCCCTGACATGCATTTTTCCCCGGTGGGTGCTCCACCCCTTCTCACCCCTGCTCCTCCCCCGAGGCACCTCCCTACCCACCTGCCGCTCTCTCCTCTCTGCACCCCGAACAGCCGATCAGCCGCCAGCCCTGGGGCTGGAACCGGTGTGGCTGGTGGGTGCTGAACACACCCTATTTTTTTCCCATGGGTGCTTGAGCCGCAAAGCACCCATGGAGTTGGTTGCACGAGGCTGCCAATGCAGCATCCCTCATCTCCAGCCTAAGCAAAGAGGCAATGAAACGTTTCTTCCACTCAGCCCAGGAGGTTTCTTTTGCACCTATGCCTGTGACCCAAAGCAGAACTGACAGCCCTTGTTTCACAAAAGCCAGGGTGAGTGAGAGCTGGTTATTGCAATGCTAATTGGCCTGTGAGCGAGGAAGGAAGGAAAAAGCAGCCAGAGAATGGGCTTTTCTCCTGGTGTCTCTATTTCTGTTGTTAATTTCAGCACAGACGATTGCTGCTAAAATCAGAGATTACCTGGGAGACAGAGTGTGGCATCTCAGCAGCTTTCATTGGCTACACTCTAAAGCAGCAGGGACCAATGGAAAGTGGGGCTCCAGGGCGCTATCCCTGCTGCCCAGTGGAATCCGTAGCCCCGAGTTAGGCCCCCAGGTCCCCATACAGTGCCTGGGGAGTCAGTCACTAGGAATGGGGTTCACAGAAGCTGGCAAGTGGAGTATGTGGGGGCGGGGGTAAATTATCCAGGAGTGAAGTGCCGAGGAAAGAGGAGCGGCCTAAGCCCTGCCCCTCAGAAGTAGCTGGGTGCCTGTGTCTAGACTGAAGGGAGGCACCTCCCTCTGCTTGGGATTCACAGCCAGGAACCCTCTCCTGGAGTCAGGCTGTGGCAGGCCAGAGCCAGGAGCCTAGTGCTGGGGTGGTCAACCTGCATCTGAGAAGGAGCCAGAATTTACCTATGTACATTGCCAAAGAGCCACAATAATACCTTGAAAAGAACAGGAGTACTTGTGGCACCTTAGAGACTAACAAATGTATTCGAGCGTAAGCTTTCGTGGGCTACAGCCCACTTCATCGGATGCATGCTGTGGAAAATACAGTAGGAAGATATATATATATAGATATATATAGATATAGATATATACACACACACACAGAGAACATGAAACAATGGGTGTTACCATAGATGCACTCTAAGGAGAGTAATCAGTTAAGGGGAGCTATTACCAGCAGGAGAGAAAAAACTTTTTGTAGTGGTAATCAAAATGGTCCATCTGCAGCAGTTGACAAGAAGTTGAGAGGAACAGTGGGGGCAGGGGAATAAACATGGGGAAATAGTTTGTTTGTGTAATGACCCATTCACTCCCAGTCTTTATTCAAGCCTAATTTAATGGTGTCCATTTTGCAAATTAATTCCAATTCAGCAGTCTCTCTTTGGAGTCTGTTTCTGAAGTTTTTTTGTTGTAATATTGCGACTTTTAGGTCTGTAATCGAGTGACCAGGGAGATTGAAGTCTTCTCTGACTGGTTTTGAATGTTATAATTCTTGACATCTGATTTGTGTCCATTTATTCTTTTACGTAAATGGCCAAACTGGACAGTGCCTATATCAATGGTAGTTAGGCACTTAAATATGTCTTAGGATCTGGGCCTAAGTGTATACTCACTTTTGAAAATGGGACTTAGCTGTCCAAGTCACTTAGGCCATGCAATGCTGAGCAGAGCAACACCTAAATACCTTTAAAAATCTGGGCCTAAGTGACTAAATCCCTTTTGAAAATGCAACTTGAGATCTTAAACCACTGAGGTGCTTTTGAAAATTTTACCCAAGGACTTTTGGCTCAGCTATACCAACAGTGATAGTGCTCTTTGTTTATCTGAACAATTCTGAAATGACAGAAGATTCCAGCAATGAATATATGGTACTAATGCACCAATGGATGTCTTAATTTTTCATTTAAAGGACCTAGAGATTTACCCAAATTTTTGCAGAAATTTCCCTATCGACAATTACACTGGAGCACTCCATACTGAGCAGGGTCAGGCAGTGATATCACTGCTTATTGTGGACTTTGTTATCATGAAAACCTGCTAATACTTGTTTCAATGCATTTGAATAGACCTCCGTTCTTCTAAGAATATGTCTATACTGCAATGATGGGATGTGATCACAGCTCATGTAGACGTACCCGCGCTAGCTTTAATAGAGTGAGGTCAGGTCCCAGGCCAGTGAAGCTGTGGCAGCGCGCACTTCAGCACAGGCTGTACAAACCCACCGAAACCCTGGGTAATGACTGGCTGGACTAGACTGTGCTGAAGCAAGTGCTGCAGCAGGTTTACTGCTCCGTTAAAGGTATCTTGAGTGTGACTGCTCAAGGTGTAATCACACCTTGTGATTGCAGTACAGGCATACCTTAAGAGAGAAGCTTCACCTTTGCCTGTGCTCAGGGCTGGCTCTGGCTTTTTTGCCACCCCAAGCAAAAAAAAAAAGAAAAGCGGGGGGCTGGCCGGAACAGCAAAGCAAAATTAAAAAAAACCCTGCGGCACAACAGGAGCGGCAAAGCGGGAAAAAAAAGCCCTGCAGGGCAGCCGAAGCTGGGGTGCAGGGGGACTCCTTGTGCTGCAGATGTGCCCCGGCTAGCGGAGGGAGGGGAAGGGAGCGGGGGGAGAGGTGGCCAGGGGTTCAGCAGGGTACTCGCCACGCTGCCCCGATCGCTGTGCCGCCTGCCGGGAGGACTCCGGGCTTTCTGCAGACCTGGCACCGGCTGGGGCAGAGGGAGCACGCAGCACAAGGACTTCTTAAATTCCAGTCACGTTTGTCAAGGGTGGGATGGGAGAACATTTCCTGGCCATGCCCATTTACATCCTGCAGAACTAAAAGAGTGAATGTATCACCGATCAAAAAATAAGTTGATATCTGCTGGTACCTAGAATGACAGAAGAACATTTTTCACAGATGTGCTGAAAAGAGCTTTGGGGGTCTGATCTTCCTGCACAGTCTCAGAAACTGTGCCTACAATTATACATTATGCACTGAGCCATTCCTTCGTTATTTATTGAATATAAAAGATAAAAGCGCTTTTCCCTTCATTGTGCTCTCAGAGTAGCATTAGTTCTTCGGCCTTCATGTTCCTTTAGGGGTCAGTGAATGGTACAAAACAACAATCATTCCTTTTGTGAGAAAAGTAATTGAATCTCCTTAATGCCACATTACGTACAGAAATAATCTCGCTGAGCACTTACTTTCCTGATTCTAAAGGACTAAATACAGCGATGCAGAACATGGGAGAATTTCCATCAATAGTCATCCTCTCTTCGACTTCATTTTGCTACAATAAGGTTAAGAATCCAAGGTCAGCTCTACCGGTGTGGCACAGAAACTGGGAACAGCATGTGGGCTATAGGGAACCTGCTTAAAGATCATAAAAATGCCAGTATGAAATTGGGCCATGTATGCTAGACACAGAATCATGGAAGAAGAGGAAATAGCGTCAATCTGTTTAGCTCTGTTGAGGCTGCCCCAGGTAAACCATCTTCAGCAACAAACAGATCCTCAGAGGTATTTCAGTGCTTGGCCCATTCATTTGGGGATCTGGGTCCTCTTCACTAGAAATATGTAAACTAATAAAAGAGAACTGAGAAAAGAGCAAGGGAGATGTTTAAAGCACTGGAAGGATTCATTTATGGGGTACGATAAATGTCTATAGCTCCCTCCCACTGTAAATACATGGTTCTAAAAATTAAAAAGACTCCACTGAGTATGCTCCAGTCCGACAGCCTGCCCCCACTTCTTCTTCTTCTTCTGGATGATGGAGATTTAGAGCAACAACTATAATTTTACGTTCAGGTGGGTAAGCCAGATAATTGCATTAGGAGTAGCAGAGTGTAACACTCCTTCCTATTTGTGAATAAGGCATTAAGTCGTTATATGTTCCACAGTCTGTCCTGGGTGACCACAGTGGAGCACTGGAGAGTTTTTAATTTTCCATTGGTGCATCAAGTAGCCACATATGCCATGGTTTGTGCGGATGTCTTTAGGGTTTCCTATAAGTTTTGTGGAAGATCAAGGCCAGGAATCTGAGCCCCAGAGACCCTCACACATGGTAGGCATGGCACAAAAGCCCCAGATGGGATCGTGTACCAGCAGCAGCCAACACTGTATTGGGATTCAATAGGAAACTGTGATTTCAAGTCGCAGCTCCTCAGCTGGCTAGTATTAATAAAGGTGTGCCTGTCCCAGCCCTGCAGGTATCATTCATCCCTTCTACAAACGGATGAGAGGTTTGACAAGGTCACTTCTGACAGAGCAGGGCATTGACCTTAGATCTTATGGGCATTTGTACACAGGGATGCTCATAAAAGTTAAAATGACCTAGGAGCTGAAAGCCTGTGCTGGCACATGGGTGTAATTCATAAAGTTATGCAGCCCCAAATGGCGGAGGACTTAAAAAATTGGTTGATAAGAGAATGTGAAGCCCAGTGATGCCTGAATGTGGTGATATTCTGAACATAAAGGGGTCTCAGCTGTTTTTATTGCTTCACACTGACTCAGAGGACTAGAATGGCTACAGCAAACTAAGGCTACTTTAGTGTCACATGGGTGGCGGAAGGATTTTGTGCACCTGAATTTATGTGCATTAATGTCCCAGCTTTAATTAACTCATCTGAGTGCCCTCAGAGGGCAAATCTCATCCACTCAGCCACACTGCTTATCAAAACCAATGTGCCAAATCTACGTGATTGACTTGCTATGGGTAACTACTGGACACTGCCCTCTGGAGGCAAGAATAGGACAGTAACACCCAGGATTCCTGAGTTCCAACACTCGTCTGCTATCTAGCAATTAGTTGTGTAAGCCACTGGCAAAGCATGTGTCATGTCTCCCTCTAGTGACTGGTACACATGGAGGAAACAACCTGTTGCTTCACAAATAAATCCTTTATCTCAAGTGGCAGAGGGCTTTGCTGTGGATCTAAAGGCTTGGGGTTTTAGCCGAGCTGATAGTCTATGCAGGGGGATTGGCACAATTCCACAAAATGGAACTTCAGGATGAGATATTCAAAAACACCTAAGGAAATTAACTGTCCAACTCCCATTGGCTTTCAGTGGACAACAGATACCTAAATCCTCTAGTGCTTTTGACAATGCCACCCTTTGTTTTTTTTTAGTTTTCTTTTTTTAAAACATAGGAAATTACAAACAAAAAAAACTCCATTAAGACATGTTAAGATTGTAACCTCAAACACTCCAACGTTAGGGAGTGCCGGAATGAAGATTGCCTGTTCAACCTGTTCATTTGACTTATTTGTCCTTGTGTGTTATGATATAAGGTTGGATTTTCAAAAGTACATAAGTGACTTAGAAGCACAACTCTCATGGCAAGTCAATGGAACTTCAGCTCTCGAGTCACTTAAGGTTTTTTTGAATCCTACCTAAGGTCTTTCATTGCATGACTGTGTGCTATTTATTCTACAGGAGTCCTTATTTATTCATGGCACAGGATGGTCAGTGAATGAGTCAGAAGGTTGCAAGAAACCAACAGCTGTTTGCTGTGTTTAAGGCACTGGACTGGGACCCAGAAGAGCCAGACTCTGTTCCTGGCTCAGACACAGAATTTCCTGTGGGACGTTCAGCAGGACCGCACTACAGTGCTTGTGTAACTGGAGCTGGTGGGACTTCTCTGATAGAATGATTTTCTGGTGGAGAACCTAATTTCTGGAAAGTCAAAATATTCCACAGAAAAATTTTGATCTTGCTGAAATTATGAAATCCAAATGAATTTTTTCATTTTGGGTTGGTTTGACCCAAATCAGAATATTTCATTTTTTGAACGGACCCAAAACATTTAGTTTCTAATCAAGGTTATCAAAACTTTAAATTGCATTTTACTGTTCATGGTACATTGTCTTATGGGAGTTGTAATTCTGGCCCCCATTCTCTCCTATGGGCCAGCCTCCCTGGAGGGCTACATCTCTCATAGGGCTATGTCCTGATTTCGTTCTGACAGAGGCGTGTGGTGAATCATTGGTACCACATGACTCTGGGTGCATTATGGGATTTGTAGTCTGACGGGGGGTTGGCCCATAGGGGAAACTGGAAGCATTGGGGTCCTGACAGCTCCCATAAGGCTCCAGACTCCTGTGACTCCCATGATGTATCACCATACAAAGATGGAGTTTGATCTTGACATGACTGAAAATGAAACCTTTTGGGTTCTTTCAACAAGCCCAAATGAAACATCTTGATTCTTGCAATGCCAAAATGTTACATATATGTTGAAAATGTCGGAACGACACATTTTGACATTTCTGAATCAAAATACTTCAGAATTTCTGTACCAAGGAAACTTGAAATTTCAGCTTTTCATCCTGTTTTGCAATGAAAATATAGCATTCAGCAGAGCCCTCACATGCTACCCTTTGTGGATAAATACCACACAAGTGGTGTATTAGTTGTAGTGAGTTTGTCGGGTCTGAGCCAAAAGTTGCTTGTAAGGAACAGTGACCCCTTTTGCCAGCTGGCACCACAGCTTGCAACCTAAACAAAAGTTACAATGTGACAAGAAGTGGAAAGCAAACAATAAGGCCTGGGGAAATACAGGAAAAGAGGGCGAGGGGTAGAGAAATAAGGTTATGAGCGTACATAGGGCTTGTCTGCACTTAAAACGCTGCAGTGGTGCCACTGTAGCACTTCACTGAAGATGCTACTTATGCCAACCGGAGGACTTTTCCTGTCAGCATAGCTACTTCATCTCCCCGAGAGGCAGAAGCTAGGCCGATGAGAGAATTCTCCTGTTGACCTAGTGCTGTCTACACTGGGGGTTAGGGTTGGCTTAACTATATCGCTCAGATTTTTCACACTCCTGAGTGACGCAGTTATACCAACCTAATTTCCTAGTGCAGACCAGGCCTTAGCTTAGCAGGATTCAAACACAGAAATGTATATAAATAGTGAGAACAGCCTGGGTTTTGGTAGTAAGGAATAATAAAAACAAGAATTTTAGAAGGGGTATATACACACCAGATTCAGGGCACAAGCTAATTTCTAAGGGGGCTGGAATAAATTTTCCCTGGAGGCAGGTTATCCTGTAACTGCCTACTACCTTGCACCTGCCTCTGAATTATCTGGTTCTGTTCTCTGTTGGAGAAAGGCTGCTGGGCTAGATGGACACCAGATCTGATCCATTCTGGCAGTTCCTATGTTGAGGTAGCTCTGTGCAATGTCCTTCTTCCCACTCCCACCTCCAGTGGTTTGTTTCTTTGTTTTTCCCTAGCCTAGCAGCTATTCTGTTTTGTGCCTTTTGATCTATTGATAGTATTTTGAAGGCACCTGTCATCATTAAGCGGTCATGGCAATGCAAAGGTTTTTTCATGCAACCCGAATTCTATGCTTAGCTAGTACGTAAATGAGTGGGATGAGATGGAGAGATGCTAGAGAGCTGGCTTCCTGCTCAGCCTATGCACAATTCTGAAATTAGCATCTCTGCAGCTAGTCAATAGCTAGCACAGCAGCTGGAGAATACTCTTTAAAACAAGCTTAACGCCCCGCTCTGCATTATTTGCTTTGAGCTTGTTGCCATCCAAATAAATCAATGAGCTGCTGGACTCAGCAGAAGATGATGGAGTCCAGAGGAAATGTATATATTTCCTGCAGCTGGTATATTTTGCTTGTACAGCAGAGCCGTGCAGCTCCCTGTCACTGTAGCAGCACCACTAATGCTCTTCTCCTTTCTATTTATTTCTTTTCCCTTCCCTAATTAATATTTTGGTGTTCTCTGCTCTGCTGACAATGCTGCAGCTTCAGGCAGCTCTGTCCAAACACGATTTATTCCCAAAGGGGTGAAGGATGGTGAATCACAGCCGACAGGCTTGTTTGAACTGCAGAATGGATGCTTAGCAACCCACACTTTAAAGTGAACTAAAGACATATCAGTTGAAGGCAGCATAAGCTAACAAATAGCGGAATCTATACTGGATACCTAGAAATGCCAACAGCATTCCCACAGATTAAAGGCTTTTCTGGGGGACTTGCAAAACATCTAATGGGCTTGAGCATATTCCAGTGAGTCCAAACCATGACAGCATTCTACGGCATCATTAGGGCGTTGCAAAATGTACAATGCTAAGGTTTTGTCTAGACTGGGAAAATGAGCTTTGTTAGTAAATGTGTCAGCTCACAGCCTTTTATTAGCACCGTTTAACATCACTCACCTTTGTAGTGCAGACAAAGGCAGCTACCTGGACTGGATTGGCTATCCTAGGTGTTGGTTAACATCTTGCTAATTAAAATATTTTAGTTAACATGTTTTCTAACACACATCATCTGCCCAGTTTGAGCAAAGCTGTGGAGGAGGGGGCGAGTCCCAGGTTCAGGTTCCTCTGTGTCAAGTGGGTCCTCAACTTAGGTGTTTATGAGGTGGGCTCTGGCCCTGACCTGGGTGTAGCTGCAGAAGAGGTGGGCCCCGGTCATGATGGTCTCTGAGATGGGCCCCAGTGCAAGGGGACTTTGAGGTAGAGGTGGGCCCAGGCCTCAGGTGTCTCTGAGGCAGAGATGGGCCCTGGTGACAAGTGTCTCTGAGGTGATGGTGGTCTTGTTAAATGAACAGGAATTGCAGGTGCTTAGCACTTCTGAGGATGAGGCCCTTAAATTGTATGCTTCTTAGGGCATGAACCTTGCAACACCACCAGCCACACCATACTATTACTAGCAATTATTCCAAATGCTGGCCAGGTCAGCAATACCATGTAGTTCATTGTGTCCCCGGGAGCCCCTCAGTGCCAACTGGCAGAGGGCACACCAGACCATAACTCACATCAGGCCTAACACATTCAGGGTCCCAACTCACTGTTCTCATAATCTGTATGTAATAGTTCTTATGTAAAGTATCCTATGAACACTGGTAACACACTTGCATGACATATGTATGGGGGGGGTGTACAAAGAGTTATAGATGTTCTTAAAATGTTTTTGGCAGGCAGCATATAAAGCCCAGCCTGACCTAGACAAAGGAATGTTTGTTTACCTATCTGAGCAGCTTGATCTCAGAGGACATATGAGGTAAACACAGCCATCAAGCTAGAAAATGGGGGAGATGAATGCATAACAGCCTCAACAGGGGATGGAGTCTGCACCCCCAGGAAGCCTTCCTGGCTCTTGAAACAGAAACAGTGAACTTTGGAGCAATATTAAGGGGGGCAAAGAGACATCTGAGTCATCCATCACCTATGGTACAAAAGGGAGCAGCCCCCTTTGAGTTCATGAAAAGTGGATCCTCTTGGCCTGGGAGGCAAAAGTAGCTGTAAACTGACTATAAATGAGAAACCTGCTTAGACAGAGACTGTAACTTGCTGAAATTGTTTTAGTCACTAGAAAATGTGTTTTGTTTGGTTTTGTTTTACTTGTAAGCATATCTCTCTCTTTCACCCGTATCTATTATCCTTTACCTCTCTCTTCTTTCCGAATAGACCAATTCTTGTTTTATTACAAAAGGTATAAACTGGAGAGTGAGTTCTCAGCTAACCTAACAGGCTGGTGTGTGTACTATGTACTTAATAACTAAGCAAAGGTCTTCCTTGCAGAGGCTGAGAGGGGTAAGACAGTGGCTCACAGTTCTGGGTACCCGAAGAGAAGCATCACCATTACACCCGCATATGTTCGTTTCTTGTCCTGCATGAAATGAGGACGTAGTGCAGGGACATGGATATAATTTTTTAAAATATTCCAAACACGCGAAAACCCCCAACCCCAGTGCGGAGGCAGCTCAGCTCCATTCACCTCGTAGGTGAATGTCTGAGCAGGGCCGGCTCCAAGCTTTTTGCCACCCCAAACAAAAAAATTTTCCTGCTCCCCCCCAGCCTTGCCCCAGCTCTGTCTCTTCCCAGCCCCATTCCAGCCCCTTCCCCAAATCCCCGGCCCCGCCCCCGGGCATGCCACATGTCCCCTCCTACCCCTCCCACCCAGGCAGGGTGGAGAAGCGGAGCAGCAGGGCACTCGGCGGGAGCATGCGGCAGTGGAGTGGATTTGAGCTGGGGGGAGCAGTTCCCCTGCCCTCCTCCAGGGTTATTTCCTGCGGCCCTCCCTGCGCCCCCCATTGCTGCAGCTCACCTCTGTTCAGGGCCAGTTCCCAGCTTTTTGCACCCCAAGCAAAAAAAAAAAAAAAAAAAGAGCCGGAGCGCCGCCCCTTGGAAAGTGCCACCCCAAGCACATGCTTGGAGCGCTGGTGACTAGAGCCGGCCCTGTGTCTGAGTCACCTCTTCTGCTAACCAAATTGGCCATCTGGCCATAGTGATAGATTGTGGCTATGAGCAACTGCCTGGCTGGTGAGAGTGGGAGCCCTGGGGGGATATACAGTGACGGCTTCTGTTAGAGTAGAACCATATCTGGTCCTGGGGTCACCCAGCACACAGGACTGCATTCCTTCTGCCGACGGAGTTGTTCTCTGCTCAAAGTCTGAGCAACCCCTCCCTGCCTGTAGTGGGCTTTCCAGTCCCTTCATCAGCATAGGACTGCTTGGGGCCACATGCATCAAGAGCACAAGAACCAAGCTATGCAGTGGCCTGGGGCGGGGAAGGGACCTGCTCCTTGAGGCACCCCAGGAACAAGACGCGCAATCCAGTCTCTGGTGTGCATGTGTGTTGTGACCTTGTCACACCAGAATGCCACCCCTCCCTGTTCCACAGCTCTCCCATTCCTCTGCAATCACTGCCTCTGATACTGCACCCAGTCTGGCCTCAGAGAAAGAACTGATCATATGGTAGATGGAGCTATGCAAGAAAAAACCTGCCAGCTGCTCTGATGGGAAATCAGGCCTGATGGTCTGTGAATATGGAACTAACCAACCCTGGGGAATTCCACTGTCATTCAGCAAGAGTTCAGTGCAGAATTAGAACTAATCCTCTAATTGTCAAAGTCCATCAACTAGTTCTTAATTAAAGGGAAAAGTCTTTGGAAGCGCATCTTCCCATCAGCATGGAAACCCAGCCAAATATATATGCAGCCAGCATCACTGCTGCTTGGCCAAGGAAATTCCCAGGGGAGCTGGGCTCCAAATGAACTGTAACTTGCTATTCCTTAATTTGTTATTATAACAATGAAAAACACATTGTACTGTTTGGGACAGCACTTTACATGCAAATCATGGAGGAAATTAGATGCTGCTCGGTTTCGATGCCTCAGGTGTGGAAACTGAGGTACAGAGAAGCTAAGTGATTGGGCCAAGGTAACAAACTGCCAGTCTCAGACCTAGGAAACAAAATCAAGACACCCGACTCCCAGGCCTGCGTGCCGACCCCAAACCATGAGTCACATGCTGATCAGAAGAGTCACTGCCCTGTCATTTGAAAGCACTGCAAGAAGGATTCACATTTTCTAGCATAGATCTATAGTTGCAGATTTGAAAAATCCATACAAATAAATGTACAGTGAAAGTCTCCAACTCATGGACTTAGATGCCATGGAGCTTAGATGCCAAGAAAGGAAGGTGCCTTAGAAATACCATTGTGACAGATAGGGCCTGATGCAAGGGCCAATTGAAATAAACAAAAAGACTCCCATTGATTTCTGTGGGCTGTGGATATGGCAATTAAGAGATGTAGTCTTGAGAAAGCAGAAGCTGGGAGCGCTGGAGGAGCACTGTTGTGATTATTGGACTTTAAAATTCACCCCAATTGTAAGCTTAAATGTAAAAAATGTGTGCAAGTTCATAAGATGTCCCAATAGTCTAAAACTTTTTGCTTGTTTGGAAATCAGCCATGGAAAATGTGATCAGGCTGGTTTTAATAAATGGATATTATGAACAATGCAAGAGACAGACAGAGAAGCTGGATTAATGCAAACGAAAAGGGCCTGCCGATATCATTCAAGAACTGTTGAAATCACGCTTGGTAAAAGCAGAAGATGCAGAACCAGAAGTTAATGGACCAAAATTGGCATGATGGACAAAATACTGAGGGGCTGAGCTATGCTGTCCACTTTTCCCTTTTCTAGTTTTCTTGAAAAAAGCCTGAAAAAAACCCACATTTTCATCTCCCATCTCCCGTCCCAGCTGGCATCTCCGCTCATCTTCTCTGAGCCCAGGATAAAAGGAAAAGAGCGGACTGAAAAGCTTTCTTCCTCTGACAGGAGATGTTTTTCGTTCACAAGTTCTGAAAATCAACACATCATCATGACATCCTGTTCTCAGCCCATCAGTGGGGATACCTAATTGCCAGCACTGCAGAGTCATGTAAGAGCCAGTTCTGTTTCCTTGCTTTTGGGCTGCTTTTCATGCTCCTTCCTTCCTCCTATCCTGTCTCTCATTCTCTCGACTTTCCATCCAATCCTGAAATCAGCCACATTGCATCAGCACAGCAAGATGAGACGACCATAATCCTGCTCTGGCTAAGGAGAAAAAATACCCAACGAGATGACATCCCTGACCTGAAGGGGAGCCAGGGACCAAGCAACAGGTGCTGCGGTTGATCTGCCAGCCAAAGCATCCATTCGTGCCTGACCTGCCATCCAGTGGTCCAAAGCCATCAACAAAAGCTGTATTTCCCCCACATTTTCTATCCTACCTCTCCTTCACCTTCTGTGTGAGTGTCTCTGTTAGAGACAGGAGAAGTAAATACCTTTCACCCATCAGGACTGAATCTAAAATTAACCAGTATTCCTTTTCAACAAATGAAGGTTGTTCTGAAAATAAAAGACGCTGATATTTTGCCTCCAAGAGGAGAAACACTTGACAGGTTTTGATTGTGCAAAACAAACAATCATTCAGTATCCGTTTTAATATAAATTCTCATTTTAATTTCTTGTTCTTTTTTGCGGTTGATCCATAATTTTTCAATTTCACAATGAATACTTTTGGGTGTTTGCCAAAGAACTGAGAAAAACCAAAGCCTCTGTATCACCAAAGCCTCTGTTGGACAGTGAAAGAGTTTAGAAACACCTTTAACTCGTTTGGCCCTTGAAATCAGTACAACACACAGTATCACAGTTACAAGTCTAGCTGCATCTCTGTCCTCTCACTGGTCTCTGAGTGCACCCCCACAGGTATCAGGCATTGGGACTTTACCTCTCCTGGGCTGGAACCATGCGATTCTCCCAGTCTCAAACTAGGCCCCGTGCTAGGAGACCCCGTGGGTCAGCCATTCTTAGCAAATCCAGCTGGCTTTTGCATCTGTGGTTCTTCTCTTAGGGAGCCTGTGACCAGTGGTGAATCTGGTGACCAGTCAGCCTGCTTACACCACCGTATTGTTTACTCTTAACAATAGGAACAAAGCATAACATAAGACAGGTTTTAAAACAGCAAAAGATCTATGTGCATGTCTGTCTTACCTAATGGCTTCCCATCCTCTGGCCAGAAGCCTAGCAAGGCCTGACTTCTTCAGACACCCCATCTGTGTGGGTCAGTCTGGTGCCCTGAATAGCTCCCCCCACCCTATAGCATGAGTCTCTTCTTATCCAGCCCGAAGTCCTTCCACTGTCAGTTGCCTGGGCTGAGGCCCTGCTGCCCAAAGCCAGCTTGGTGAGTTCCATGGGAGCTCGAGCCAGCCTTCTCCAGGCCAATTGCTTCCCCATCATCTCGCATCACCCCCCTCAGTCTTTGCTGGGAGGGGATGGCTCATCCCAAGTCTTTGTTTTGCCTTCCTGTTTGCTTCCCAAGAGTCCTATTGATTTAACCCAATACAGTCATCCAGGTACCATCCCATACAACAATCTGACAGTCATACAGCACATAGAACATTTATAAATTATTACGGAGCAGCCCCACTTCTATCCCGCACAGCATTTACAGTGCAGAGCTACAGGAGCACTGGCTTTCCCCTGCGACCTCCAGCCCCCTTCTCCACAAGATCATTTGGCTCCTGCTGGATGCTGGGATCTCCATTTCCTGAGTCCAGCATGAGGCTTAGGATCTGACCTACTGCTGTTCTTCAAGAAGCAGCTGAAACTTTTTATTTCTAGTCTTCCACTGCCAATGCTTGGTTATCGATTCTTCATTAGCGGTTATGGCTTTGTTTCGTTTGTTTTACAGCTATTAAATGAAGAGCCTGAGAACTGAGAACTGTGTGTAGCTAGGCAACTGAAAAGATGTGTTACCTTTCTGGCTTCTGTGCACTGCACCTTGCACAGGAGAGGCGTCTACCTGCTGCAGGGACAGCTGTGAGGCAGCTGGCATTTGTGGTTCAGGTCAGGTGCAGAAAGTTACACAGTGAGTTGCTGTGATGTCTCCATCTTTCAATTTTAAAACAAACTTGTTTGTTCTTTCTTTGTTGTTTTCCTTAATTTGAAATAAGAGTTACAGTGACAGGAATATATGGGGTTCTCTTATGTGTGGGAGACATAACACAAGCACAGCTCTATAGAGGGCACAAAAAAGATGCTTTAGGAGAGAACACTCTCAGGGGGCCTTCCCCATGGTGGCTGTGCATTTCCCATCACACAGAGGGTGACTCAGTTGGCTAAAGACCATTCTTCTGCAGCATAGGCGCTGACTCTGTGGGTGCTCCAGGGCTGAAGCACCCAGGGGAAAAAAGTGGTGGGTGTTGAGCACCCACCAGCAGCCCCCCATCAGCTTCCCACTTTCTCCCAGTGTTTGCTGCCCACCGGCAGCCCTGCTGATCAGCACCTCACCTCCCTTCCTTGCTCCTCCGACCCACTGCAATCAGCTGTTTTGTGGCATGCAGGAGACTTTGGGAGGGACGGGGAGGACTGAGGGTGCGGTGTGCTGGGGGGAGGGTGTGGGAAGAGGTGAGGAAAGAGGTGGAGTGGGGGGCGGGTATTGGGAGAAGGAGTGAAGTGGGGGCAGGGCCTGAGGCAGAGCCAGGGGTCAAGCACCCCCCGGCACATTGGAAAGTTAGTGCCTATGTTCTGCAGTTTCAATTCTAGAGGTCACAGCAAATATAGCCTTGAAGGCTGTTAAGACACCTCCACAGTGGATAGATGCTGAGCCTGAGCCCTTTCTGCAGGAGACTCTAAAGAGGTGAATTGAACACAAGCAGGTCTTATAAGGATAGACTCAGGGAGCTTTGGTGGTGATGGGGGACTTCAACTATCCAGATATATGTTGGGAAAATAACACCGCGGGGCACAGACTATCCAATAAGTTCCTGGACTGCATTGCAGACAACTTTTTATTTCAGAAAGTTGAAAAAGCTACTAGGGGGGAAGCTGTTCTAGACTTGATTTTAACCAATAGGGAGGAACTTGTTGAGAATTTAAAAGTAGAAGGAAGCTTGGGTGAAAGTGATCATGAAATCATAGAATTTGCAATTCTAAGGAAGGGTATAAAGGAGTACAGCAGAATAGAGACAATGGATTTCAGGAAGGCGGATTTTGGTAAGCTCAGAGAGCTGATAGGCAAGGTCCCATGGGAATTAAGACTGAGGGGAAAAACAACTGAGGAAAGTTGGCAGTTTTTCAAAGGGACGCTATTAAGGGCCCAAAAGCAAGTTATTCCGATGGTTAGGAAAGATAGAAAATGTGGCAAAAGACCACCTTGGCTTACCCTTGAGATCTTGCGTGACCTACAAAATAAAAAGGCGGCATATAAAAAATGGAAACTAGGTCAGATCACGAAGGATGAATATAGGCAAATAACACAGGAATGCAGAGGCAAGATTAGAAAAGCAAAGGCACAAAATGAGCTCAAACTAGCTATGGGAATAAAGGGAAACAAGAAGACTTTTTATCAATACATTAGAAGCAAGAGGAAGACTAAGGACAGGGTAGGCCCACTGCTCAATGAGGAGGGGGTAACAGTAACGGGAGACTTGGAAATGGCAGAGATGCTTAATGACTTCTTTGTTTCGGTCTTCACTGAGAAGTCTGAAGGAATGTCTAGTATAGTGAATGCTTACGGGAAGAGGGTAGGTTTAGAAGAGAAAATAAGGAAAGAGCAAGTAAAAAATCACTTAGAAAAGTTAGATGCCTGCAAGTCACCAGGGCCTGATGAAATGCATCCTAGAATACTCAAGGAGTTAATAGAGGAGGTATCTGAGCCTCTAGCTATTATCTTTGGGAAATCATGGGAGACGGGGGAGATTCCAGAAGACTGGAAGGGGGCAAATATAGTGCCCATCTATAAAAAGGGAAATAAAAACAACCCAGGAAACTACAGACCAGTTAGTTTAACTTCTGTGCCAGGGAAGATAATGGAGCAGGTAATCAAAGAAATCATCTGCAAACACTTGGAAGGTGGTAAGGTAATAGGGAATAGCCAGCATGGATTTGTAAAGAACAAATCGTGTCAAACTAATCTGATAGCGTTCTTTGATAGGATAACGAGCCTTGTGGATAAGGGAGAAGCGGTGGATGTGATATACCTAGACTTTAGTAAGGCATTTGATACAGTTTCGCATGATATTCTTATAGATAAGCTAGGAAAGTACAATTTAGATGGGGCTACTATAAAGTGGGTGCATAACTGGCTGGATAACCGTACTCAGAGAGTAGTTGTTAATGGCTCCCAATCCTGCTGGAAAGGTATAACAAGTGGGGTTCCGCAGGGGTCTGTTTTGGGACCGGTTCTGTTCAATATCTTCATCAACGATTTAGATGTTGGCATAGAAAGTACGCTTATTAAGTTTGCGGACGATACCAAACTGGGAGGGATTGCAACTGCTCTGGAGGACAGGGTCAAAATTCAAAATGATCTGGACAAATTGGAGAAATGGTCTGAGGTAAACAGGATGAAGTTCAATAAAGATAAATGCAAAGTGCTCCACTTAGGAAGGAACAATCAGTTTCACACATACAGAATGGGAAGAGACTGTCTAGGAAGGAGTATGGCAGAAAGAGATCTAGGGGTCATAGTGGACCACAAGCTTAATATGAGTGAACAGTGTGATACTGTTGCAAAAAAAGCAAACATGATTCTGGGATGCATTAACAGGTGTGTTGTAAACAAGACACGAGAAGTCATTCTTCCGCTTTACTCTGCGCTGGTTAGGCCTCAACTGGAGTATTGTGTCCAGTTCTGGGCACCGCATTTCAAGAAAGATGTGGAGAAATTGGAGAGGGTCCAGAGAAGAGCAACAAGAATGATTAAAGGTCTTGAGAACATGACCTATGAAGGAAGGCTGAAGGAATTGGGTTTGTTTAGTTTGGAAAAGAGAAGACTGAGAGGGGACCTGATAGCAGTTTTCAGGTATCTAAAAGGGTGTCATCAGGAGGAGGGAGAAAACTTGTTCACCTTGGCCTCCAATGGTAGAACAAGAAGCAATGGACTTAAACTGCAGCAAGGGAGATTTAGGTTGGACATTAGGAAAAAGTTCCTAACTGTCAGGGTAGTTAAACACTGGAATAGATTGCCTAGGGAAGTTGTGGAATCTCCATCGCTGGAGATATTTAAGAGTAGGTTAGATAAATGTCTATCAGGGATGGTCTAGACAGTATTTGGTCCTGCCATGAGGGCAGGGGACTGGACTCGATGACCTCTCGAGGTCCCTTCCAGTCCTAGAGTCTATGAGTCTATGAGCTCAGTCTGTTCAGCTAAATAAAGAGAAAGTTAAGGAGTGACTTGCTCACAGTCCTTATGGACCTACATGGGGCACAAATGTGTGATAATAAAGGGCTCTTCTCAGTCTAGCAGACGGAGGTATAACAAGAGTCATGTCTGGAAGTTGAAGATAGACAAATTTAGACTAGAAATAATGAGTACGTGTTTAACGGTGACCATAACTAACCACTGGAACAACTCACCAGGGGGTGTGACGAGTTCTCCACCACAGGACATTTTAAAAACAAGATGGGATTTTTTCTAAAATAGCTGCTCTAGATGAAACTGGAATTAATTCAGGGAAGTCCTCTGGCCTGTGTGATACAGGAGGTCAGACTAGATGGTCACAATGGTCCCTTCTGGTTGCCTAATCTATGCATCTGTGTGTGAGAAAAATCATTGAAACAAAAGTAATCAATTAGATCATTTGGCCCTCGGGCTGGACAGCACGAAATATCCCAGTGCTGTTTCAGTGAAAAAGTGTTCCAGCGTCTCTGCACTGACATAATTAGGTTGACATAAGCTGCCTTACGTTGACCTGTGTAGTGTAGACCATCTCTAAGTGGTTTTGTTTGTGTCTCTGCAGGATGGATGACATTCAGCTTTGCAAAGAAATCAGTAGGCTGAAAAAGGAGCTCCAGAAACTCATCGCACTCCCAGGTGAGGCCCAGATACTTTGGAAAGCTTCTGCGGCTCGAACCCAAAGCCCTTGAAGTCGATAGGAGTGCTTTTGATCAGGCCCTTTATTCCTGGAGGTGCTCCTGCTAGGTAACAGACAGGACTCCAAAGGTTCAGGCGATCAAGTCAGATGAATAACCAGACATTTGGTTCCAACTCTGAACCTCTCGAGTCTGCAGAGTTGGCCTTGGGCTCTTTCACAAAAGCAGCCCTTCTTGCAATGTTATTGGAACTTTCTTTTCCTGGCTAGGCTGGAATTGTCCCCAGATCATCTCTTTCTGTGGCTCTTTGCCTCTCCCACTGCTTGTCCTGATCCAGACAAGGAAATATTGAGAAACAAGAAAAGGAAAAGAAATAAGGAAATAAAAATTGTTACCCAAATCTTTTTGTAAGCCACTGGTGAGTGCATGTTACAGGATCCTCTTCTGTGCCCAATCCATGGAGGACACGAGTCTGTTGCAGGCTCAGCTATCCTCTCACATTGTACAGGGTTTCTGGTTCACACCAGCCCCTCCAAATGGCGCCCCAGGAGCGGAAGGAGGAGAATTCTTGGAATCTCTTGGTAGAGGGCCCCTTTGCAAGTTTTCTATTGGTAGTGGGAGGGGAATGAGGCCTTTAAAGGCAGGGCCAAGCATCTAGAGTCATCAGATGTTGTTGTTGCTGGGGAAATTTTCCTCTTCTTTGTGTGTTACCACAAAACACAGCAGAAATGTAACACCAGCCTTTTGACAGCTAGGGGATGGGGCAGATGGCAGGCTGGTTCATAGAAAATGCTTCAGGCCCTGATGGAGGAAGCCTGCCAGAAATCACAGGGAGCTAGAGACAGTGAGCAGCTTGGTACATGCGAGGAGCCTCATACACCCTTCTGTCCTGGGGATGGCTATGCGTGGGGGGAGGGATAGCTCAGTGGTTTGCACATTGGCCTGTTAAACCCAGGGTTATCAGTTCAATCCTTGAGGGGGCCACTTAGGGATCTGGGGCAAAATCAGTATTTGGTCTTGCTAGTGAAGGCAGTGGGCTGGACTCAATGACCTTTCAGGGTCCCTTCCAGTTCTATGAGATAGGTAATTCAACACCTAAAACCTCTGGTCCAGCCCAAGCTCAGAGAGGTGGAAATACCAGAGCCCCACCTTGTGGCAGGTATGTACTGGGAAGCTACCTAGTCTCCTTGTAAATAAGGGTTACATCTAACAGATCCATATTCATAGCTTGACAATATCAGAAAGCATCTCACTGGGTAACGGGCATAAGTGCATTTGCTGGAAGAAGAGGGTCTTATATTCATTTACACTAAGGCCTGTTTACACTGGCAGAGTGCAGTACCAGGGCCTTAACATGCATGAAGATCCAGTCCAGACAGTGTGGTAAGAGCCCCAGTGTGGACATATCCAACATTCAGGTGCCTTTTGGAGAGCAGAAAAAGAGAAAATCAAAGCTTCCTCAGAAAGAAAATTCTGCCCTTTGCTCCCTATATCATGCAGCACCTTAAAACAGTCTTCTCCCTGTCCCCATCACTCTGCTAAGTCACGCTTCTCTCACACCCCTTCTCTCACTCTGGTCTTCAAGCTTTCTGCCCTGCCATCTGGAACTCCTTATTCAACCCCCAGGTGCCCAATTTCCCCCTTTCAAATCCTTCCTCAAAATTGTGACCTCTGGTAGATGCACCATCCTTCCCCAGAGGGAAAGAGAGTATTGGGGGAGAAACAAAGCAAGATAAAGCCACATCCCACTCTCTAAAGGGCATCTCCAAAGCCCATTGAAGTAAATGGGAATTAGGCCCAAAGGCAAGACCTTCCCCTGCATCTCCCAGTATGTTGCCCATCTCTTTAGACTGAATCCTCTTCAGACAGCAGCCAGGTCTTCTAGGCTACAAACAGCAGCAGCGCGCTGTGAGTGCTTAAATAATAACGAGTGAGAATAACGTCATCGCAGAGCCGGTCACGTCACTGTCATTAAGGAAATGGCTCCCGCTGGGAGTTCCTAATTCAGGTCCCAATTAAGGAAACCACTTCATCATATGCTTTCCTGGATGGGAATGGGCCTAATGCATGCTGAAGTGTTTCCCTGTATTGGGGCCACAACCAGTAGGGTCTGGGCTTAAGTTTGTTCCAGGCACAAGTCTCACTCTGCAGATCTGAGAGGACCCAGGAGCTGCCGTGGAGCATTAGAGAGTGCAGTGCTTGATGGCTGAATCCCTGAAGCAGGAAAGGTCTGTACATTCGTCTCCCAGAACAGCATCTCAGCTCATTTACAAGACTCTGTTCTCTGCCTGGAGGGCATCTTGAGATCAAGGATGACTTGAAGCCAGAGTCTTTCTACTGCCCTGGCGCTGCTGCTCCAGGTCTGGCTAGAAACCAAGAACATGCAGATTGATTCAGGTTAGAAGTGGGCTCAATCCACAAAATGTAGGTCCCGATTCAGATTTTGAACCTGATGCTGTAACTGAGGGATGTTCAGACTGGGGCTGGAGGATATCGAGTTTGCCCATTATGAAGGCAGGAGCCATTTGCAAAATTTGGATCCAGCGAGTCAACTCAGGACATGCTGCAAATCTCATGAGAAACACTGAACTTGTGAGACTCCCAGTAGAGCTTCAAAAGACAGATCCAGCAGAGGTTGGTTCAGATAAGAACCCCAAACATATGGGTGCTTGCCCAGGGCTTAGCCAAACTTCTCTAGGCTAGAAAGCTCACATGGCCAGGATATCTTTGACATATAAAGGCATATCAAGGTCAAGATGGAATCTGAAGCCAGCAAAGTTCGAACTACAAACAAGACGCATATTTTTAAAAGTGAATATGCCTCACTAGCGCTTTTAACTCAGGTTATTTGACTGTCAATTAACTCAGATTAGCTAGTATGTTTGGACCTCTATCCACGGTACTAATATGGTCCCCATTACTGGATTATCTGAGCATCTTACAAACTCAAATCATGTATGCGCACAACGTCCCTGTGAAGTAGGGCAGTGCTTTTAACTGCATTGTACAGCTGGGGAACTAAGGCACAGAGACTAAGTGACTTGCTCAAGCTCACACAAGAAGTCTGTGGCAGAGTGGAGAGTTGAATGGAGGCCTCCCAATACCCAGGCTACATACTGAACAACCCTTTCTCTGTAGAGACATGTTCATCTGGAAACCCAACATATGTTTCCTCCTGACACACATGTTTGTGGTTTACCCTTTGAACTGAAGTAGGATGTAAGAGAGGCCTGTGCTGATGGGTAAATTTCACCCAAGATATAGGAGAAACTTATGTGCTCTACGGAGGCTGCTAACACTTTAGAATAATGAGGACAATTCCTCCCATTCAGGCCCTAGCAGCGGCGTCTCAGGTTGATATATAGAAGGCTTTAAACTGCAAGTGAATACCCAGTTTAGACGCCACTGGGATCCAGCCTACAGGTTTGCTGCACATCGCAGATTGCACTTCATATTTGCTTAGCTGGAGGAGGACTGCCAATGGAAAGCCAATGGAAAGCCCTGTGGTACTGGATTGTGTTTGGAAGTGGTTGCCTGAACTCTGGGGTGGTCTTAAAAAACACAGCTGCATACAGCCAATCCCAGTCTTTCAGTAATTTATCTTTAATGCTGCATAAATCATCTCCACATTTCTGTGTATTTACCTGTGTTTTATATACATAGGACTTGAAGGTTGCCCAGATTTTGTGCACAGTGGAAAGGGACGCAGGCGGTTAGCCAGGGTGCTGAAGGTCGGGCCACCCTTTGGGATTTCAGTGAGGATTTTAGCTAAGACTTTGAAAACTGCCTGGGAGATGGACATACCCAGATCCCTTAGCACCACTGAAAATTAGAGATCACTGAGAGAGATTTGATGTCCTGTATTATGCAGCAGGAGACCAGACTCGTTATAATGGATC
This sequence comes from Gopherus evgoodei, assembly GCF_007399415.2. Taxonomy (NCBI): domain Eukaryota; kingdom Metazoa; phylum Chordata; order Testudines; family Testudinidae; genus Gopherus; species Gopherus evgoodei. The sequence goes on along the minus strand of NC_044336.1, from coordinate 6,299,222 downwards.
ATTCTGGCCTTAATATCTTTAAATCTATGGATTTTCACTGAAAGTCAATGGGAACTGTGCAGCATAGGAGGCAGCCCAGGCTGTACAAGAGACGCTGCACTGCTATTGTTAGTCAAGCTAGCTAGAGCAAAGCCGGTTTGGGTGTCCACATCATGTGTTGCAGTCACACCTCTCATTGCAGGGTGGACGTACCCTAAGAAGCCATCCCTGCCTGCAGCACAGGTAGAATGGCAGGTTTCTATATTTCAGTGCATTAGAACAATCTGCTATGTGTTTTCCTTGTTACAGAGAAAGAGAAGTCCAATGAGGAGAAGCAGAGGGAAGAGGAGCTGGTGCAGCAGATACACAAGCTGGTTGAAACCCGGGATTTCCTGGTGGACGATGTGGAATTTGAAAGACTGAGGTAGCTGGATGAGCCAACTCGAGTGTGTGTGTCTGAAACTTGCAGGAGTTGGCAGAGATCCAGCATGTCAGACTCTCGGCATCTGCACTGGGGGCAGGAAATGCACAGAACAGTTCAGCGGCTAGGGAGCTGTGCAGGGTTGGATCAAGGCAGACTGGGACACTATACACATCATAACACTGCCCTGCCCCCCCCCCAGGGGACTACGTGCACAGCCCTGCCTCCGCAGACTGTGGCTCCACCCCCCACATGGAATGGCTGTCAAGGGGACAACTCCTAGAGAGGTAGGGATAGTGGCATACCCTTATCTTTCCCCAGAGCAGCAGGGGGGCAGTAAACCGGCTCCCCAGGACTCACTCTAGCAGCCAGGTATATCTGTTTGGATGGGCCAGCCCCACCACACTCTTCTCCTCTTGCCATGTGCTGAGTCTTCTATTGGCAAGGTGTTGGCAGGGGATCCCCAGGCCAGTGGGTCCTGGAGTCAATACCCCATTGAGCTGGTATGGAGCAGTTCATGCCTCTCAGAGCTATTGTTTCAGGCTGTCTGCAGACTCAGGCAGACAATACAGCATCGATTACACTTGGGTCACATTTTTCAGCTTTTTTTCAGACTCTTTATTAAAATGAAAGCTGAGATTCCGATGTAATCACATGACTAGGAACTGGGACCACAGGTATATGGTCTGCAGTGCTTATGCCATAAGCCAGCCCTGGAGGTGCAGAATAGGGCAGAAGCAGGGGAAAGGCAACATGCACTGGTGGTGATGGAAGGAACATAAGAACGGCCATATTGGGTGAGACCAAAGGTCCATCTAGGCCAGTATCCTGTGTTCCGACAGTGGCCAATGTCAGGTGCTTCAGCGGGAATGAACAGAACAGGTCATCATCAAGTGCTCCATCCCCTGTCGCCCATTCCCAGCTTCTGGCAAACAGGCTGAGAAGGATGTGGCTTTAAGCAAAGGGCCAGCTGCTAGCTATGGGAGTTGAGCAGGGGGTTGGACTAGATGACCTCCTGAGGTCTCTTCCAACCCTAATCTTCTATGATTCGATGACATGCCGAGTCTGTGCTAGAAGACATCTTGAAGTGCAAAAGGTGGGGTAACTCTAAGTCAGGTCTGTCTGCACTAGGGGTCATACTGCAGCAGGCAGGAAGCAAGGTTAGTCAGGCCCAGTCAGCCGCTGCAGAATGAAACTGTTCAGGCCTATTCAAAGCTGAAGCAGCATGTGCATCTGGCTTTCCCCAGTGTTCTCCCCAGCAAGCACAGCACCCCTGCAATCCTTCGGTCAAGCAGAATGTAATACATTTTTTGGAACACATCTCTGCTTGCAGACACCAGTCACTTTAGCTCTGCCGTCACCTGGGGCATTCCTGTTCATCATGCCATCTCAACAGCACATTGCAGCCCCTTGTTTGCACTCTGCTGAGCCGTGCTCTGCCACCTGTTGGGCAGATTGAGATTTCTCCTTATTTCTGCCATCTGCTGGGCACGCCTCCTCAGGCTGGTGCCTGCACCCCTGCTGAATCTGTTCTCCAGGGCTTGGGGGGCTGTGGTCACTTGTTTCTGCTGGCCTCAGTTACCCTGGCTGGCTGTGAGAAATGAAGAGAGGGTTGTTGCTCAGGTGTGTGTGCAAAGCGGCAAAGCTCTGCAGGTAACTCTTGGGGACAGACAACGCTGGAGGTGGCTCCCGCAGGAGTTACGCTGCTGGTGATGGGACTGCCTCCTTTGCTCTGGGGTGCAGTATCTGCAGAGTGATAGTCAGGGACAGGGGAACCAGTTAGGAAATGACCCCACGCCCCATCGCACCCCGCGAAGCAAACATTTTGAAAGATCCTGAAATGTTCAGCTGACACCCCCCTCTCCCCCATCTCCCTCCCTGAGGATTTAGATCACAAAATGACCTCTGTGCCTTCTGCTTTCCCCGCTCCATGCTTCTGCGAGGCAGTGTATCTCTGTCTGTCTGTCTGCCACATGTATAGTGCTGGGCACTGTCTCGGCATCAAATTCATTTTTCAGGCTAACCATCACAATGTAATCTGACATGGTCTCAGTTGGTGCAATCACAGGGGCTGGGGCTTTTGCCTGGAGAAATATTTGTGAGGAGAAGGGGAGTTATTTTGTTTTGCTGGTTCCCCTTCCCTCATTGTCATTCTTCAGCTTCAGTTACTGCAGGCAGGATTCTTTGAAAAGGGGAGGTTTGCACTGAGCACTTAACTAAAACCCAGGCTGATCTCTTCCAGTAGGAACCTGATTGCTGGGCTGATTTTCCCCCAGTCTGTGTGGAGCTGGCCAGTACCCTATTAACCTTTTACTGGCTGTATTTTAGGAGCAGCCCATCTGTCCCTTCCCCCAAAACACCCTTCTAGCCTCCCTCTCAGTTAGCAGTTAAAGAGCTCTAAGCTGCTGTGTCCCAGAGTGCTCAGGGCCAATGGAAATCCACATTCCCATGCAATAGGTCTGGTAAGCCAGGATGCCCGGTTCTGTGCTGACATCATATCTGGCAGACCTGTGGAGTGCTCTCAGCCAAGAGCTCACCAGCTCCAGCTCTCCCTAGCTTGTGAAATCTGACCAGATCACAGCGCATAGCATGGGCCTGTGATCTGATCAGATTTCACTGGTGACCTGCAGCAAGAGGTGAGCTGATGGGTAGACTCTGAGAGGAAGGTGTTTCCTTTTACGGCAGGTGGGATGCACGAGGGTTGGTTTAGTATTTGTATAATAGTAGAGCAGAGGTGCCCTAACCAAACTCAGGGGCCCATGGTGCTAGGACCTATGCAAACATGGTGAGAGACAGGCCCCACCCCAAAGAGCCATCAATCTAGCTAGATGAAACAAAGAGTGGGAAGGGAAATAGAAGCAAGGAGAGGTGAAGTGACTTCTTTACGTGACCTGTCAGCCAGGAACAGAGCTCTGGTCTCCTGAGTCCCAACGCAGTGCTCTATCCACTGGAACTATACACAGATATGAACACTGGGCTCAGCTTTGAAGAGCTGCCTGCCAAGTGGAAAGGGGTCCAGGGCTGGGACACTGTTGGATTATTGTCGGAGTGGGCGGATGGCTGAGAAGTGGGGTGAGGGAGAATGACACCCCAAGAGTCCAGAGGAGTCACGCTGCAGGCTGGTTTTCAGAGGGGGAATGTCTGAGACTTCAGCTAGGAAACATTGGAGGTTGGGGAATGTGGAGGTGTCTAAGCACTAGGCCGAAATGAAGGATTGCAAGAGGCCAACCCAGGGAAGCACAAGACTCCCCCTCCACACAGGGACCTTGCTTTTGAGGTTTAGCAGACAAAGAATTTGATGCATGTTCAGGTCTGAATGTGAATTGGGCCTGGCAGGTCATCACTTCTGCCCATGTCATCACACTCACATAGGTGCAGAGCAGAGTTCTGAGCTTTAGTATTCAATTCCCTCCTTTGTGCACTGCTAGGAGCATTGCCGATCTATCACAGCTAAATAGAGATCCAGCCACTAACCCCCATCCCTACATGAACAGGCAAATCCTAAAGCTCCAGTTCTGCTGGGCCAGGCCCCACCCTGAAATGCCAGCCAGGCAGAGAACCCTGCACTGTTGGACACACTGTGCGTGAGAAAGGAAACCAACTGAAGATGTGAAAGTAACATGGCTAATTCTAATGTGTTGACACTAGTATCTCACATGAAAAGGGGGTCACCTGGAGAGAACAGAGGCTAGATGACTTACCACTTAGGTTCATGCTGGGTCAACAGAAGAGGGTTTATGATACATTGGGAAAACAATAGCTCTTAGAACTGGGAGGACAGTCTCCATCTTCAAAGTGTAAATCCACTGATCACTGGAGTCACTGGTGCCCCTCTAAGCTGATCCACACAGGCTTTAGCTCAAGCTGTGTAGCAGTTGATGCTTTTTGCTCTGGAAGTCCCTAGTTCGAGCCCCAGTGCACTGGCCAAGATGGCAGCTGTCACAAAAACATGGGATTTTCAAAGGCACCTAGGGGATTTAGGTGCCAATCCCCACTGAATGTCACAGATAGGAGTTGTAATCCGTCCCCTGCTCTCATACACCTGCTCCACAGAGAAGTAAAAAGACTTGCCTGTGATTGCAAAGGAAATCAGATGGTGAGATGGGATCAAAACTCGAGATCTCCTGGCTCCCAGTCCTGTGTTCCAATCAGACAATGCCTCTCTGTCTCAGAACTGGGGAGACTGTACATCCTGTTTTGACTGGGACAGTTCTGTCCCGACTTCTTTGGCAAAAATGGGCATTTGTCCCATTTGCACTTGTCAACTTGATCAGTTGGCAAGTGCAAACGGGACAACATGCCCACTTTTGTCAAAAAAAGTGGGGTGTGAAGGAAGGTGTGGGTGGACGAGCGGTGATGCCAGCTGCACATGGCGAGCGGGGAGGCAGGGCTCAGGAAGGAGGCAGGCAGGCTTGGGCAGTGACTCAGGGCAGGCAGCGCTCGGGCTAGTGGCTCAAGCCAGCCCTGTGCGGAGAGGGGAGGCAGTGGCTTGGAAAGCGGCACGGGCCAGTCCCTCACAGGGGCAGGGGTGGGGGCGGGCTAGCCCCACATGGTGTCCCATTTTCCCTTTGGGAAATATGGTCACCCTACTCAAAATGAGCATCTGTGGGTACGTCGACATGGCAAAAAACATACCCCCAGCAGTGAATCTCAGAGCCCAGGTCAATTGACTTGGGCTTGCACTTAGAAACAGCAGTGTAGATGTCCACGCGCAGGCTGGAGCCCAGGCTCTGAAGTCCAGCTAGGGGAGGGGCTCAGAGCCAGGCTCCAGCCCGAGAGGGAACGGTGACACTGGTGCTTCCAGCCCAGTAGCACAAACTGCTCAAGCTCATGTCAGTTGATCCAGGGTCTGGGACTCGCTGCTACATGGTTATTTTGCTGTGTATCTGAGTGGTTCACCGGCCCATTTACTAAGCAAGAACCAATTTCCACCTGTCATAGAGAAAAAGAAGAAGACAAGGAAATGGCGGAATTCCTGCAAACAAAGCTTTCCAAAAGCTGCCTCCAGAAAGCAAGTAGGTGCCTGATTCATATTATTTATCGCACAGACGTCTCTTTGGCACTTTCTCCTGTTTACAAAGCTGGCTAGTCCCAAGAATTAATTACTATAAACAGACCAGCGATTTTCACACTGGGACCATATGCCACCAGAAGAAAGAGGGGGAGAGGAGTGGCAACTCAACAGAAGGGCTATTGCCCATCTCTGATGGCTAAGTGTCATATCCCAGGAAGATGACAGGTTGATATACATGTCATGGTTCTGCTTCTTGCCTGGCTTTTCCACAAGGATGCTTTGGAGGCTGGTTGGGGTGGCTGCCCTCTCTGTGGTTCAGGTATTTACTGTGTTTGCTATTATACCCAGCTACTTATGTGACCCCCATCACCTTGTTATCTAAACATGGTCACCCTACTCAAAACACTTATCATAGCCCGTCCCCCATGTTCCATCCGTGGTCATTCGGAGCATATCTCAACCTTCTTGGGCCCTTCCTTAGCCACAAAGGAGGTAGATCATTGACCAAGTGAGATGTGCACATCCTTGGCAATAATAAAGGCATGCTCCATCCACAACTGTTTGGGAGGCAAGTCCAGTCTGGGCCCACTCAGCCGCATCTGAGATCACATGGGACATGTCTCATGACTCCTAGGGACATATGTCTCAGCCCTGGTCATTTGGGAGGTACATCCCAGACCTGACCTCTTGGGACCCAGGTCCCATCTGGTGAGGGAAGCCCTAAGAGGTGACACTGACACTAGCCCTCCTTCTGCTCTTTTGTGGTTGACCATTACGATAACAAGAACTTTTTAACAGCCCCTGTCAAAGAGAAGAAGACGATGTCCAGAGGGCAGCAAACCTCCACACCGTACGTGACCAAGACAGGCCTCACCCTGCTCAAGGAATGCTGCGGTTTCACCTGTTCCATTATGTAGGCTCTCTCCCAGTCCTCCTCTGCACAGGACAAGATCATGGGTAATGTAGACTTCCCTGCTCTCAGAGAAGTCAACCACGAGGCAAGCAAGATTTCCTCATGGTCCCGCCCTTACCGTCATTCTCTGGGGAGCACCATAGGGCAGGAAATGGGTTTCCTACCTGTTGAACTATTTTGAGAGATCAACAAATATTCCTGTCCTGAATCAGGAACCAAAAAGCAAAATCTCTAAATTTTTTGCAAACCAAAAGTGTGTGGGGGGGGGGGGGAAAAGCCCCATTTGGATTGATCAAAATGTTTCTATTTTTTAAAAAACTTTTAAAAACTATAATTAGCTTAAAATTTCAGAATGAAAAGATTTTTTTAACTTGCATTTTTAAACACTAACCAGAGTTTTACAGTTTTGAAATGAAACGTTTCAACAATTTCCAAATCCCCCTCCCCCAAATTTTCAAATTGAAAAACTTCATCAAAACCGTCTCACAAAAAGTTGTGGTGTTGATGACTCATCCATTTCTGATGGAAAAGTCCCTGACCAGCTAAACAAGGGAAGGCCAGTGCTGGCCTGACCATTCCTATTCAGTACAGTCCCACCTCCCACCGCTTAGATGCCACTAGAATTATTTGCGTGTAAAGAAAGCTTGGGTGCTGGAACAATTTCTATAGTGGGGGCACTGAGACCCACTGAACCAAACTGTAAACGCTGGAGATAATAGAAACCACTTCAAGCCAGGAAGTGCTAGATCCAGCACCTATGAAAGGAAGGATCTAAACTCATCTTGTGCGTGGTGTAACTGATGTTGATGGCATTACAGCACAGATGTATCTGGCCCTCTGTCTTTTTCACCTACATGCTGAAAGCTTGAGAAATCAGCCAGACTTTCTATCCAGTAAATCTTTCTGTCCAGCCCAAAAACCACTCTAGCCCCAACCCTCCCATTAGCAGGTTACATATAAACCATTAAGATCTGCAGGAGTTACCTAGCATTGGCAACAACAGTGCACAACCATAAGATAGTAGAGCCCTTATTTTGCAAACAAACAGAGTTTCTTAAGGACAGAATAAAGGCAATGCTCTGTAACACTGCTCTACCCCAGGGTATGTATATGCATAATTCCTACAGACACTGTCAAGAGATTGATACGCCAAGGAGACTAGCCCTGTCCAAACACCATACCTTCAAACTTTGATTATTTGTGTTTAGGAAGTGCCCAGAAGCTCTGATCAGAATCGGGGCCCTCGGGCTAGCCACCCGAGCTCAGACCCAGGGGGTTGGGTGGGCTTGGACTCGGGTAGCTAGCCTGAGCCACTCCCATGTCACATTGATCCCTAGACACCAGGCTGTCCTGTCATTCTCACATGCGTTCCCTGGCCCAATGACTAGTCGCTGTCCTTATGAATGAATACGAATTGCCACTGTGAATGATGACCAGTCACTGAGCCAGGGAAAGCGCATGAGTACAGATCTAGAGCCGGGTGTGCAGGCGGTGGTTTGATTCCTGTGTCACATCCATTTGCTTTCTCTGCTCCTTTCCCAGCAGGCCTTCAGGCAGAGTCTGCAGCTCCTGACAGCTTCAACCTCCCTTCATTGCTCATGCTTCCCACAGCAGCTCAAAGACGGAAGGACATTTCCAAATGGGCAGGTGCAAACTTGGACGTTGGCTTGTTTTCTTGATGCCACTTAAGTGAGAGTCGCCTTCATGACATAAAAAACAAATTCTATCTGATCTCAGCATGGATGGTGCTTTTACAGCAGCAGATCAGGTGCAACTGACATGGGTTTGTTTGTTTTTCTTAACTGAACAGGATCAAAAAAGACCTTGGAAAGTTTACATTCAGTGACCTTCGGGCCCCTCCCCACCCACCTGAAATGCTGTGATGCTGCGGCTGGGTGTCGAGCATGCTCTAGCTTCATACCCCTTCCCGGCTCTTTTGCTCTATGGGCTGCCTCCAAAGGACATGTTCTAGGAACGCCCAGATTTTATATATAGCTGCGCTCTGTTTTATTGTCACAGGCTTTGTGGTTATGGGTAGGGCTGTACGTTTGTCACGGCATCTTTGATCAGCAATCACAAATCAGGCATGGTAAATTTGTAAAAGTCACTGGTTTGATAAAAATTGCCATGACAAATGAGGAGGAGGGGTCCTGAATGGAGCTGGGAATGGAGCAGGGTGACCAGATAGTAACTGTGAAAAAATGGGACGGGGCTGGGAGGTAATAGGCGCCTATATAAGAAAAAGTCCCCAGAAATGGGACTTTCCCTATAAAAATGGGACTTCTGGTCACCTTAGGATGGAGAGCGAACCCACCCCACCTTTATCCCTCAGTCAGTGGTGGCTCCTGTCCCATGGGGCTGGGCCCTGCTCCCCACGCTGGGCATTGAGACTTGGTGCACGTGGTCTCAGCATTGCTCAGGTTTGACCCAGCCACGCCTCCATCATGAGAATGGCGAGGCAGCCGGGCCAAACCTGAGCAGTTCTGCAACCCATAAGCCTGGTCACAACACTCTGAGCAGAGAGCCAGGCCCAGCCCCACGGGGCAGGAGCTGCTGCTGTGGGGTGAGTTTATTAAAACCACAGACCCAAAGGTAAGTCATGGACTCAGATCTTGCTATCTGGGACATTGTTCCCACCATGCCAAACCTATAGGCCTGGTTTTGGGTAATGCTCTGAGAAAGGTCAGAATCCAAGTCCAGGAGGGATGTCCATATGGGTTTGAATGATAATATAATAATACCTAGCTTTTATACAGACCTTTTCCTCAGCAGATCTCAGTGCTTTAAAAGGAGGTCAGAACCATTAGCCCCATTTTAGAGGTGGGGAAACTGAGGCAGGAAGTGACTTGGACAAGGAGACACAGCAGTAGAGCTGGGAATAGAAACCAGGTGTCCGGACTCCCAGTGCGCTGTTCTGTCTACTATGCCACACCACTCACATTCTCAACAGCTTACGTCCTGAGTACAGCCCCGCTGTGTTCAAACAGGGGTGGTGCAAACTGGTTTCAAACTCAATGGAGCACTGTGGGTTCTGTCTCAACCCCAGTGTTACTGGGTCTGTGATCCAAGGAGGAGAAAAGGTCATGGAACAGAGAGGGAGGAGAGAAAAACAGGGCGAAGAGCAGAGTGAAAAACAAATAGAAAGCGCCTGGGTGGAGAGAGGGATGGGAAAGGCACAGCGAGAAACTCCTACTGACAACCTCAGTACAGTGGCTCAGCTGCTGCCCTCTGCTACACTGGCACAGCCCTATGGGAATCAGTGGGGTGACTGAGAAGAGAATTTGGCCCAGATGTAGCACCCATTTGTGCCAGTCTAGCCGTGGGATTCTTCTTCCTGGTAGGTGCCTGCCCCGGCTGCCCTATGGCTAGGAACCCGGGTTGATTCTTTTCATTGACTCACCCTTTGGACCAGGGATCGGCAATGTTTGGCCTGCGGCTCGCCTGGGTAAGCGCCCTAGTGGGTCAGGTTGGTTTATTTACCTGCCGTGTCCGCAGGTTCAGCCGATCACAGCTCCCAGGCCAATGGGGGCTGTGGGAAGCCGCGGCCAGCACATCCCTCGGCCCACTCTGCTTCCTGCAGTGATTGGCTGAACCTGAGGACGTGGCAGGTAAACAAGCTGGCCCGGCCCGCCAGGGGACTTACCCCGGCGAGTCGCATGCCAAAGGTTGCCGATCCCTGATTTGGACAAAGAACTTAGATTACCTGGAAACATCGGAGAGGGTCAGAAAGGCTAGAGCTGCACAGGGTTAATCCAGGCCTCATTTTAACCCTTCCTATCCCACACCGTTGTGCTGCCATCACAGCCAGAGCCATTATTGTAGTAGCTCAGCAGGACAGATGCCCTCCTCCTTTTCTGGCCCCGTATCCTGCAGGGCCGGGGCTGCATTGCTCTGTCCATCGCTGCTAGTGGAGGTTTGAGCTTCACTCAGAGCATTTCTACCCTGCCTGTGTTCTGCCGTTCGTACTGGCAAAGGGTTTCACTGGCAGATGTTTCGGAGCATCCTCTCCCATGCACACGGTGGCCTAGGAGCGCTTTGACTGACAGGCTGGCCCTGCAGCTCTGCAGCAAAGCCTTCCCGGCAATGCACTGAAGCACCTGTCTGGTTTTGCCAGTCAGTGTGTCAGTCACGGACTGGCTGTTGGGGTGTATTACACTGAGCTGAGGAGCCTGCATGGTCACATACCGCTACTAGCCTCCATGCACTTCCTGCTCCATCACGTGGTGCCATTTTTATTCCAACTATGCCCCGCTCAGATGGGAATCCCCCCTCCATCCCTTCTGGAACCAGCTCTGAGTCCCTTGCATGTCAGTGATTCAGTCCTGCTTTTTCACCTTGCCAGCAGGTGCCTCACTGGCTTTTCCGTCTTGATAAAATTCCTCTCCAGCTGGTTTATTCAGTGCTTTGCCTGTGTCTGCAGCCAGAAAATACAGGCTCACCTAGGATATGAGTTCAGCAGGCTCAGCCTAGTGCCTGCATTAATTACTTCGTGGCTTGTTCATTAACACAGATTAGTGCCTGCTCCAATGGCAGCCTGACTCTTCCTAGAGTATACAACACTGTCGCCGAGCTGCCGTGACACTGGGCTCAATGAGCTATGGCCCAGGCCTGCCCATAGCAAACTAGGATAACATCTCCGGCCATGACCTACAGTATCCAAGCCTGAGCTGACTGTTCCATTGCTGCTTCCCAGCTGCTCTCTGATCCCTGGAGTGCGGTGGCCAATGGGTCCCGGGTTGCTCTCCTGTCATACACCTTCTTGAAATTTGGTGTTGGTCTGGAGCTGTAAAGCCCTAAATGCAGTTGGGCTCGGTAGAGCTGCTTGAGCTGTTGGCCCTTGGTTGCCAAGAGAGGGAGGTTTCTGTAAGAGATTTTCAACTTGCTGCTCCCGCCTAAACCTGGTCTGAAATGCCCCAAATGTGTGGCTCCCTCAGGGTCCCCGGTGCTGTCTGGCTCTTTGAGCAGGCATCTAAGGAGAGCTGAGGTGGCTGGATTGGGTGGAGGCTGGGGGGATTTTGATCTGTTTCATAATCCATGTTTTCTTCCTGTGGTTGTACCATGTTTGGGTGTGGAGAGGAGGGCAATATATTGCTGGGTTGGCTGTGTAGTGTAATTTGAACTAGCATGATCCAGCATAAAGGAACACCCTGCTGTTCTGTGCTGCTATTTAAACCTGCTCTGGTGTCATCTGGCCTGCATGACTCTGGGGGCACATTTGCTGATAGCGCAGTAGTACAGAGCAAGCCTCCAGCTGTCGCAGTTAAATGTCAGCTCAAGTCCCTTTGCTCACTTTCCTTTGCATATTTTTTTTCTTTTGCAATAGTCCTGAAATCGTCTCAGGTGCAGGAAATTGCCTCCAGGGTTACATTTCTTCCAGGGCAAGAAGCCCAGGACCCTCCATTTTGATTTGTTGATCTTGCATTCTCTGTCCTCAGCATGTCTAAATGGTGCTGTTTATAGATGAGGGTGTGGAGCTGCTGGGGATGCCCGTAGGGCCAGTGCAACCATTTAGGTGACCTAGGCAGTCACCTAGGGCGCTGGGATTTGGGGGGGCGCCATTTTCTTCAGCGGCAACCACAGCGGCCAGATCTTCGACCACCCCAGTCGCCGCAGGCATTTAGGCGGAGGGAGCTGGGGCAGGGGAGTGCAGGGAGGGCTGCCTGCAGCAAGAAAAGGGAGGGGCAGCATGCAGAGGAACGCCCTGCCCCAGCTCACCCCCTGCCCTGCCTCCTCCCTGAGCACGCCATGGCTGCTTCACTTCTCCCTCCTCCCAGGCTTGCGTCGCCTAACCTGATTGGCTCGTGCACAGAGCAGGGGTGAGCTGGGGCAGGGGGGTGCCTCAGGGAAGAAGGTGGGGGGGGGGATGGGGAGCTGCCGCAAGGGGGGCACCTCAGAGTGGAGCTTCTGCGGGGGGGGCCTCAGGAGGAGGGTGCAGGGGGGCGGGAAATGCAAGGTGGAAATTTCTCCTAGGGCGTGAAACATCCTTGCACTGGCCCTGGATGCCCCTCCCCCAAGCCCTGCACAGGACATTTACACTTTTGCATGGCTGACTTGGGAGGGGTGTGTGGGGGAAGCAGGGACTGAGCTCCCCCTTATCTGCTTTTGCTCCTGCCCATCATCAGCTGGTAACACAACCCCCTTCACCCAGAGGATGGCCACCACCAGCACCAATGAGCCCTGCTTCCTATTTTAATCTGCTTTAACCTCTTCCTGGGGACCAAGCATTTTTAAGAGCAATGGGAGCTGCTGGGTGTCTGGACCCGAGTCTCAGGGCATGAGCCAGGGTGCTCGAGCGCAGACCGAGCCCTTTGGCAGAGCTGTATTATGGATCATTAATGCAGTGGCCAGGGGTGCTGTGAGTCAGGCTTGAGGTGCATTAGCAGAGCTATGTGGCGGCCTGGATTAGGGTAGCAGGGGTGCTGAGGGTCACTGAGGTGCACTGGCAGAGCTGTGCAGATGCCACACTCAGGACTAGCTAGCAGGGAGGCCATTGGTCAAGCCTGAAGGGCAATGACGGAGAAGTGCAGGGGCGTGGATTGACAAAACAGAAGGTGCTGAGGCATCAAAGCATAAAGTTCACGGAGCTAGCACGAGTATGTGTCCGCGAGTATGGAGACACACGCCCAGCTAGTGCAGACATAACCTGTAGCATTGCCCGACCCCACACTCCCTGTCTGCTGCTAGGGGACGCACTGCTCAGTAGCTAGCTGGGAAACCAGCAACGGCCTCCTCTGCCCCACCTCCAAGCTGTCTAATATGTTAGAGGGACTGGAGACCCTGCCCGGCCCACTGTAAGCCTTGTGTGCAGCCCCCAGACGACAACTACATCATGCCCGTGCTGGGCCTGGATCAGGCTGTGCAAAGGCACAGAAAACAGGGTGGTAACCCTAGCCCATAACCCTGCCCTACCTCACTGAGCAGTTGTAGGAAGTACTGTCAAGGACTTGAGTGTTAGGGTTTTAATGTGAGGATTTTTGCCTACTATTGTAAAACAAGCAAACACTGCACAGGTTGTGACCCGTACGATAACAACCCAGCACACAGCTAGGCCTCAGAATGGCAAGTGTGGAGAGCACGCGGTCTTGCTGGAAGGCTCACATCATCATCTCAGTATTGATAATGGTGGCGGGAGTGCTAGGCACACACAGGCACCTCTGAGTTCCGGAGCACTTGGGGCAGGGCACGTATCTGGCTCAGCAGCTTTCATGAGTGCTGATTGGAATTGTTAGCATACACAGCGGAAAGCTACCGCCTTGCAGTTCTCCGTGCCAGGCACCATCACTCACTATGTGTCCCCCAATTCCCATGCAAGATCAATTGTGTCAGTAACACTCAAGCTGAGAACAACCCTTCACTGCATTTAGGGTTGCCAATTTCAGCTGGACCCATTTCTGGAGATTTCACTATATGACATAATCTTTAATTAAAGATTGAGCTTTAACTCCTGGAGACCCCAGAGCAATCCTGTAGGGCTGGCAACCTTAACTGCATTAGGGGTGATCTACTATTCGGACCCTGCAGGAACCAAGGTCATTTGAATACCTCTTGTGCTATGTCAGTGGTTCCCAATCTGGGGCTTGGGGCTCACCACTGCTCCCTGTGTGCTTGCAGGTGGACACTGGAGAGCTGGCTGGTCCTGCGGCGGGGGTGCCTCCCTCTTGTTCCAGGTGCCGCATGGCATGAAGGACAGCAATGAATACATTAAACACGCCCCTAAGGCTACTGTGCCATGTGCACAATGGCTGAAGAGATCATATACAAAAGCCAATGGATAGGGATGTGGGTCCTAAAGTGGGGACTAGGAAGGTAGGTGGTGGTCCCTGTGATAGCCGAGGAGAGAGGAGGTGGTCTTCATGATAGCGAATGGGAAGGAATGTGGGCCCTGCAATGGCCAATAGGAAGGCAGGTGATCCTTGTGGTAGCTGGTGGGAGGGGAGATGGCCCCATGATAGCGAATGAGAGGACAAGTGTTCTTTCTGATAGAAAATGAGAGGACAGGTGTTCTTTCTGATAGCGAATGGGAGGGGAATTTTGCAAGAGACAATGTGTCTAATTAGATGTGGGTCCCACCATAGACAGGTGTGAGACCCGCCTCTGTTAAGCATCACAAAGGCTAGTTTTTTTTTCCTATGGGGGACCAGGAAAATTTCCCAGTGCTCTAAGAAATGGAGCCGTCACCTTAGGTCCTGGTAACAAGCCATTCACTGAAGTACATGTGGCCAAATACTCCATCGGCTCTCCAGGATCCAATTGCACTGCACACTGTATTGGCCGGATTCACCAGTGCACTCCTGCCATGCAAAGGGGGCTTAAACTAACCAGGAATGACCAGCAGAGACTCCCCTGCATGGAGGAGCTCTCCTTAGCAAAAAGTTGGAGGAAGCAGACTCTGCGCCTGTACTAGGACCCCCCTGCCCTCTGCATAAGGGGAGAGAGAGGGCGTAGCAGGGAGGGATGGCAGCTAGATCTCTGCAATGCCTGATCCTCCGCAGGTATACAGTGACTGAGAGCCCGTATGCCAGTGATCTAAGTTGGAGGTGCTCGTCACCAGCTCTGTGTTATGCTGGGGCCCAATGATATGGCCTCAGAGAGTTCTGACCAACCTCTTGACCCACCACCCCTCCAGTGTGCCCAAACAGCCCCCAAACAGAGTGGAGAAACCAGCCCTCTAGGATACATTTGCCCTGGGTATAATCATTTTGCCACTGCATACATGTTGCTAGGAGCTGCAATGATAAAAGTTGGGGAATCGTTTATTACAGAGCCAACGACTTCAAACATAATAAAAACTTTTGGGACTAAACTGAGAGCAGATGTCATCTCAACATTCAACGTTCCATGCAGGGCTTCTATGTCTGATATCAGTGAAAATCAATTAGCTGTTTTTGGGCTCTGCATTTATTTCAGCTTAAAACACTGAACCATGTCCTTAACTGACATAAATCAGTGTAGTGCCATTGGCATCAGTGAGGCTACATCACTATATTCCAGCTGAGGATCTGTCCCTTCCACTTCAAGATGATGGCACCTGAGAAAACAGCGATGGAGAATGCACTCTCCACCATGTCCACTCTCCACCAAGTCTAGAGCTCATTTCACTTTGTTGCCAATGCAGATTCTTGATAGACTTCGTTCTCTTTCCCAATCACACATTGGACCTTGCTCCCAAAAGCTGCAGATAAATAACCTAGTGGGGACAGTTTATTGATGTCAAAATAAAAAGCAAACATTCAGTGAAGTGTGAAAGTTTCTTCTTCAGTGGCAATACATTGATTTTAGGGACCAGATGGCTCAGGTCATTGATAACCGGATAAAGAACTTTGTATCTATAGTTTATGAAATCCAGCCCAGGCTAGTAGACAGAGAAAGTCATTGCCAACTGACAGCTCATGGTTCCAGGTCAATGAATGGGTAGGTTCTCAACTCATGCCACAGTGGACTGGTATCTGCAGCATGAAGGTCACCTGAGTGGGACCAGCTGGCCACTTTGGTAGCAGTTGTAGGAGAGATGCCAGAAAGAATGAGAAGCTTAATTCTGGTCCCTCCAGGTTGGCGTTGAGGCATACTGGGGGGGCAAGAAGAATGGAGGGTGGGGCAATGGGGGACGTAAATTGCTCCTGCCCATGCTATCGCCATTGTGCAGATCAACAGAGGACTTCAAACTGTAGGGCTGTCAAGCCAGCACCTGCCACCAACAGGAAATTCAACTTAACACTAAAAATAATTTTTGATCCTCCTCCCCTAGCCCAGAACCTCCATATCCTACTTCTTAGGAAAAGATTTAATGTGGGACAGAGGGATCTCCTGGATCCCAAATGAGAGCCATTCCCAGAGCTCGGACACATGTAGGCCAGGCCAGGGAATGTGATTGGTAGCAGACACAGTATTATCATTGGGCTGCTGTACTTCTTCACCAACCTCACTGTAGTCCACACAAGAGACCAGATGGCGTGCCCCCTCTCCCTCAGCCGATAGTAGTGTCATGGGCTTGTGGCTCACCAGCATAGCTCGGGCTCCGTACCATCAGATGGTTATAAACACAGATGTCTGAACTCTTCTGTACAGCTGTTTACCAATAAACATGTAGCATATAGCAAACACTCAGTGTGGCTAGTCTTTCAAATGGGCCTCTAATCCCCACGATAGATGCTGTAGCAAATCCAGCCATCAGTGCTTTATGGATGTTGCTATGTTTCCCATCATGACCACACAGCATTTGATGGTGTCACCAGAGATAGAATCCACACCCTGCTGCTCTATCAGCACAAGCCTCTACCAC
Organism: Gopherus evgoodei; assembly: GCF_007399415.2. Taxonomy (NCBI): domain Eukaryota; kingdom Metazoa; phylum Chordata; order Testudines; family Testudinidae; genus Gopherus; species Gopherus evgoodei. The sequence continues at coordinate 6,282,616 of NC_044336.1, read as the reverse complement.
ATGAGCTAGAGGACAGTCACTGCTTGTGTCACAGGGGCTATGACACGTAGTCAAGCAATTCTGATACACCCAGTAGAGGGTGAGGGTGCCCCACATACTCACTAGCTAGTTCATTACACTATAGACTAATACAAAAAACATTGCAGCAAAACATGTAGGGTCACTTCACTAGCTCTCAGCAGCAAGCCTAGGTAATAGAGGTGAGAGTTGTATAGACTGTACTGGATGAGTTAAAGCCCACAGCTGATGGAATAATAGGATGCTTCAGAATAGATGTTGACAGATTCCAGCTTTAACCAGTATGCAACACTTCAAAATATTGGGGATTTTTTGTTAACATGAGACAAAACAAACTGTAGGTTTAGTCCAGTTCTTTAATCACCTCGTCTCGCTGCCAAAAGAAAGAAATCTGTAAAAACCCTGCATTTTCCCAAGGAGGGGGCAGGCAATTAAAACCCACAGCTGTTTATTATATGCAGCAGCATAGATCCTTAACCTAGGTGCCTGATTAAGTAATCTTAGCCCACAGTTCATTTCCCATGGCTAAATGAATCATGCTGCTTAAAGCCTTTGTTTTCACTCAGCACCACAAATAGGAACCGCTGGTAGGAAACATTCCAGGAATTGCATCTTCATGGCAATCAATAACCAGATCTTGCTTGAGGGGAGTCAATCCTGCTGCGTCCTCTGGGGGTCTCCCAGGCAGCAGACCTGGGTTGTCTCTGCAGAGCAGGGCAGTAGGAGTTTGGGGTACATACCCCTTCACGACAGGCTTCACAGCTCTTGCCCTTCCCTCAGGCCAGTGCATGGGGGAGGAGGGAAGCGGGGATGGTCAGGGCATATTGGGTGAGATAATACCCCTGCTACGCAGCCCCTCTTAGCTATGGAGGGGAACTTAAGGGTCAGAGAAGCTTCCCAACTAGCTGCTTTCTATATCAGGGAGGGATGAGAGAGCATCTTCTGCTTCCCTGCTAGGATGGGAAGGGCTCAACTGGCTCTGCCTGAGTCTAGGGCAGTCACTGGCACAGAACGGCTCCCCACCCCCACAGCCACCCTGGGCCGCCCCGGAGAGGGGAAAAGGGGAAGCCATGAGAACTAACAGCTTTTTATGGTTCAATGGTTGGAGCAGCCAGCGACCACCCTCCCTAATGACCCAGGCAATTCAATTCAGACAGAGGTCACTGACAGCTATGTCAGAGGAGTCCTCAGAGCCCTATCACAGACAGGTCCTTGTCTTCCCAAGGGAAGTATTTCTTCCCCTCTCTTTTGGGGAGGAAAGTAGTGATAAAGTTAAGGAAACCCTAGAGCTGTTAAACAGCTCCATCCCTTCATTAAAGCCAGAACTAATCCACAGCTAGACAAATCCATCCTGTCCACTCTGGAGATCCTACAAGCAAGTAAAATGGTCAGGCACAAATCCCTCCTAGGCTGGTAGGGGTCGAAAGTGGCCCCATGCGGATGATAAAGCAGAGTGAACGATTCAAAGCAAATAATTTATTCCCTGACTTACTTTCTCCTCTTTTCCCTCTTCAGCTGCCCATGAGAAATGTGCAGGTTCTGCTCATTTATTCGCTGCATTTGTCAAGTCGTTCTCGGCCTCCCGGTCATTCGTGGGCTGTTCACTGCAAGGATTCAGCCTCGAGAAGCTGCAGTATAAGTCGTGTTGGTTTGCAGTAGTCATGGCATTGTTTATGGCCCAGATTCTCACAGGGATTTAGTCGCCTTTGAGCGTCTGGGTCTCTGTTCCATGAGTGCATGAGGATAAGTAAGACTCAGGTGCCACGACTTGGGGAAATATTCTCTTATATTTGTACTGATTCTATGGGGGTAGCCAATTGTTTGACTATACTCACAGCTCGCTTCTAGAACTTGTCAAGAGACCAAATAATGAAACGTAGCCAAATTTATTGTTGAAAGAAAGACAAAAAGGAAACATGCACAGCTTCCTTCAGGGAAGCCAATTCTCACAGTGTGGTCACCTTACACAGATTTGCTTCAGAGTGATGCATTTCAGCCAGAGGTATTGATAGGATGATTTTACAAATTACAAAACTCTTTATGTGTGACTAAAATCCAACTCACCAGCTCCCACCACTTCCTTAACATACTGTTCTGTACCTTCCTTATCCTTGTTTTGGATACCAGCATTCCAGGTACTGGTTGGTGAAGGTACCACCCCAGCTTGCACCAGGGCAGAACATTAATGTATTTTGCCTTTGACAAGTTTCCCAGTTTCTACTGCCAAAGCTGATTTCAGCTTTGCAAAGCATTGTGGGATACTTGACATGGGTGAACAGAACTGTGTGGAGAGCATAATACAGTCAGTTACTGTCACTTCCCAACACTAATATATAATGCATGTTATATTAACACCATGCACGTAGTACCTATTAATGTGGTGTCTATGCCTAGCGTATATCTGTTGGCAAACATTTGCTTAAAATGTCCCACAAGCATTCCTGTGTGTAGACTATTTCCCTAGAATACCTGTGGAAAGTGGAACTGGAAGGGACGGCTTCTGACCCAGCCCTTCAATGTCACAATGATCTGCCCAGACTTAAGGTTCCTCAGACAGGTACCTCCATCTGTGGAAATGGGGAAATTCCTGGTTTTTCACTGGAATCCAAAAGTGCCACCCAACAGCATACCAGAGGCAAACTACATAACCCCTCAGAAAAATCCAGTGTAAAGGGCTCCTTGCAGCCAGAGGGAGGAAAAAGGGAAAACCAAGCAGATGATTCCCCCAAGAATTGCCTCAAGGCAACAGCAAAAAATGACAGCCATTAATGTCAGACCCTTGCAGTCACTCTTCTCTCTCCTCTCACTGGCTGATGTCAGCTGCGAATCACCACCCGGATTTCTTTCTGCAAGGCTTACAAAACAAAAGGGAAAGTTCTCAACAGTGAGATAAACAGCAGCAGGCTGGGAGAACTGATGGGTGCCTACCAGTGCCGGAGGCTCATCCAACTCCGGAGGCTGCTGTTGCTCTGAGCAACCACACTACCCAGCCTCCTTCAAATTTACTCTTGAATTTGAAAGATGATGACAAAAATCCAGAGTACGAGCTCCTCTGCAAGCTTCCATACAAGTCGTGTGTTGAGACTAGGGCCAAGGTATAGAAAAGCTACAAGGAAATGCCTTCTGAGTGACAGATCTCTCAGCAGAGCACTAAGGGTATGTCTGCATTGCAGTCGGAGGTGCGATGGGAGCTTGGGTAGGCCTACCTGTGCTAGTTTTAATCTGGCTACTGTAGCTAGTTTACAGTACCTAGCTAGCTAAAAAGAGCAGTGACGATGCAGCGGCACATGCTGTACCAGCCCGCCCAGTACCCTAGCCCGGTCTGCGCCACTATGTCTTCACTGCCCTTTTGAGCTGTGCTAGCTAGATAAAAGCTAGCAAAGGTATGCTCACCCGAGCTGCAATCCCATCTCTGACTGCAGTGTAGACATACACTAAGACAGGAGTAAAGATCAATATGGTGGTCTTCTTTAGGATCTGCCTCCTTTTCTAATGCAAATCCAGTTTGCCAATGGCCCTTTCCTCTCTCATGTTCTGAGTGGAAAGAACAAGCAGTTTGGACAACTAAAAGGGATTCCGTATTGAACCAAACAGTGCCACCATCTTGCTTTCTCTTCTCCTTCCCCTCATTAGTCCCATCTAGTGTTCTCAAGTATGCACCAGGGCCAGTCCTTCTTGCTGCACTGCTTGGCCCTTTTTTTTTTTTTTGCTTTGTTCTCATTGGCGGGCCATTATTTGTTGTGCTGCTTGGCCAGTCTTTTGCTTGGCCCTTTGGAGAGGATTGGGATGTGTGTGCATTCATGTGTAACCTACACACCTCCTGGCTGTGGTTTTCTGTCCCATCTAGTGGCACCGAGACCACTTAGAGAGAGTTAATGAGTCTGCTCTACACCCTTAGCTAAGAGCTATATGGCAGTAAGCAGATGCACATGCATTTAGCTCCAGAGGTTCCCAGGTTCAATCCTGCCTGCCGATGACTGGGGTCAATTGGCGTTACACACACAAAAATGTTTTCCTTCCTGGTATCTTGGCATACACTGTATTAACTCACCCAGCTAAGGTCAGCGCAGGGCGTTCCATCTCAGCTTGCCTAGGGCCTTCCTGAGTCCCTTGCCTGCCTGGCTTCCCACTACACTGTTAAAGAAACAGTACATGTGCTCTTAAGGCATGCAGGGCTCAGGAAGCTGCAGAGGACACTGACACAGCCCATAGGAAGGGGATGGGGGAATGAAGTTGCATCACAGGTGAAAGCCTGAAGGCCTGAAACAGCATATTACACAGAAATGAGGAGAATGCTTTGCTCTGACACATCACATGCTTGTCAGCAGCTTGTAAATTACCCTGCGGCAACTCCACTGCACATTAGTCTTTGGGAGAGCCTTTCCAGGGGCTGACAAGAATCCAGGCGCTAACGAGAACAGACACAATTGCTTCCCAGTGAACACACACAGAAGCTAGGACTCAAACACTGGTCATTAAGTCCCAAACCGCAGGCTTTTCCCACTAGACCTTAAGGAGAGCTCTCTTTGGTCACAGTGACAGCCAGGAGCCTGCTTTCCAAAAGAGCTCAGGGGAGATTTTCAAGCACTTGATACCTGCAATCAGGGTCAGAATTTCAAAAGAGGTCAGGCTTTAGGCACCAAAAACAAGTGCCAGCCTCCAAAACAGAGCAGCAGCACCCGATGTGCTAGGGGCCTTTTGAAAATCTGGCCTGTGCGCCATCCCTTTCTCTAGTCCCAGTCCCTGGAAGACAGCCTCACTCACTGAAGCAGACACGTTAGACATTGAGCCATGAGATCAGGGGCTCAGAATTAGGGTGACTAGATAGCAAATGTGAAAAATTGGGACGGGGTGGGGAATAATAGGAGCCTATATAAGAAAAAGACCCAAAAATCGAGACTGTCCCTATACAATCAGGACATCTGGTCACCCTACTCAGAATCATTCCTGTTCGGCTATTTGCTGATCAGAATCCATCCTTTCCCTATCTGTAGCAGTGTGCCCTTGAAGCCTCCAAGAGGGAATGGCTGTCACCTGTCTGCCTTTCCCCTGCTGAATGCAAATGTGCCTGGTCCCTTTGGAAATGTCAGTGCCCTGACAGGATGTAGGAACACAGGCAGTGACACAATAGGCTCCTATTACTCCCCACCCCATCTCCGGCAGCTTGGATGAGCCAGGCGGGCGGGCGGGCGGACAGCAGATTGGAGCTCTATTGTTGTTGCTAATTCTGCAATGCTACATTTCGGAGCCAACAGCACCCCCAGAACACCTGGCCCCAGGGCGTGGGAGGGTCTCAGAGAGACCCAGTAATGGCCATTGCTCTTGTTTCTGACTGTTTGGCTCTAGCGGACCAAGACGTCAGGGACACTCCATGGTCTTTAATGCAACTCTGCCAGTTTGTACCTGCTGTTGCCTCCCTAGGAAACTCTCAAGCCAGCGAGCATTTCCAGACTCACCATGAAGGCCGGCCCTGGGGCAGCGTGTCTCTGGGCCGATAAGTGAGTCACTCCATCAAAATGAAAACAAACACTGCTCAGTGAACCTCATTACAAAGGGAATCAGATTTCCTTGGCTTAAAGTGCTTCACAGCTACAGAGTCTCTCATCACCACCCTGACCTCTCCGCCTCCTCAGGAAACAGGAGTGGGTGGGTGTGTGTGTGGGGGGAGGGTTTCACAGAAAATGAGGCCTGGAATCTACTGAGAAGTGCTAGAGATAAGTACTATTGCATGGCCACAGCACATTATTTTCTGCAGGAGATTCTGTGACTACATGGCCCCCCATGACCTATGAGGCCATGCACAGCTCTGCCTTCACAGCCCCAGCCTAGGGCCCAATCCAAATCCTGCTCAAGTCAACCGACAGCCTCCCATTTATTGCCCTAGTATGTTGGGTCTTCACTCACACCTTCTACCACAACCTCCTCTGTGCCCAGGTCGTCTGCTGTACTCATGTTCGTCTCCCTTCCCCCAGATGTGAGATACCCCCTGCCCACAGCCTGACTTCATTAAAATCCCTCCTAACTACTCACTTCTTCTAGGCTGTCAGTGGCACAAAAGGAGGCCATGTGCTCCAGTGAATAGGGAGCCAGGCTAGGAGTTGGGAGACCAGGCCTTTGCTGCCTCTGCCATTTACCTGCTGTGTGTCCTTGAGCAGGTTTGCATCCCCTCTCTGTGCTTGTGTCCCTGCCTGCTCCTCTCACCTCTTGTATGTTTAGCCTGTAGGCTGCTTTGGGCAGGGACTGGCTTTTCCTAGGAGTATCTGCAGCACCTAGAATGATGAGTCCCTGATTTCTATTGGGGCTTCCCTAACACATTATAGTAAGTGAGTCAACAGTTACATGAATAATAATTTTTAGAATAGAATTCACAGTGATAGGCTTCTACATAGGAACATAGCAACTGCCAGACTGGATCACACCCCAGGTCCATCTAGCTCAGTGTCCTGTCTCTGATGGTGGCCAGTGCCAGATTCTTCAGAAGAAAATGTAAGATTCCTGCAGTAGCAGATGTGGGATAATCTACTGCTGCACAGGTCTCGTCCTGGCCTCTAAACGAGATCGGATCCTGCCTTGCAGGGCAAGGTTTACTATCCCTTCCAAAATGTGTGTTGTCATTAATTATAACAACTCTGGATCTTCTTGATAATGATCCAGGCACTATTTCTATCTTGTTAGATTCTTGGTCTTGATGATTTCCTGTGGCAATGAGTTCCACAGTCTAAAGTAATTACTGCACAGTGTGAAAAAGTATCTCCTTTTAGCTGCTTTGAATTCCTGACCTCTGCATTTAATTGAATGCCCCTTTCTTCTTGCAGCCTCTAAACTGCCTACCTACTCTGTGTCTGTCTTGTTTAGATTGAAGAAGCTCTTTCAGGCGGGGTCTAGCTGTTCTTTGTGTCTTATGGTAGCACTTCCCTTGAAGCATCCCAAGGCTCTTAACAACCGTTAATGAATGAAGGCTCCCAAGCCCAGGTGAAGTAGGTGTTGTTATCCCCACTTTACAGAAGAGAGAACCAAGTGAAGCAGAGCTAACTTAATGCTGGGAAATGTGTGTGTGAATTGAAAACTGCCATTCACCTCCCAGAGCAATGGTAATATATCGGAATGAGAACAGGGCCTCTCAGAGGTTAAGTTTTCAGAGGACAGGATATTCTCCCTCCACATGCAGTAGCTGAGGAGTAATTATTGCCCTCGTGCTGACTGCTGAAGAGTAGTTGGACTTCTGGGTTGAATTATTGCCTTGTAGGGACGTGCTAAACTGCACTTGGGAGGCCGTATTCCTAGTCGAGTTTATTCACATATTTACGGTCTCAGATATGGCAAGAGCAAACATTCACAGTGATCATTGCATTTTCAAATCCCACCTACAAGGTTCCACCCCCAGCTCTTTCTCCCTTTGCTCTCCAAGCATCTAGTCAGTCTCCAGCCCTGGTGTGTGGGCTCCTTACCAGGGCTGGCTCTAGCCATTTCGCCGCCCCAAGCACGGTGGCACGCCGCGGGGGGCGCTCTGCCGTTTGCCGGTCCCTCGGCTCTGGTGGAACTCTCCCGCAGATGTGGCTGCGGAGGGTCTGCTGGTCCTGCGGCTCCGGTGGACTTCCCGCAGGTGTGTCAGCGGATGCTTCACCGGAGCTGCGGGACCAAAGTACCCTCCGCAGGCACGCCTGCGGGAGATCCACCGGAGCTGCCTGCCGCCCTCCTGGCGACCGGCAGAGCGCCTCCCGCGGCATGCCGCCCCAAGCACGTGCTTGGCGTGCTGAGGCCTGGAGCCAGCTCTGCTCCTTACCATCACCCCAAACACGCTGTACAGAATCTTTTGGATTTTGGCCTGTCTCTCAGAGTCACTCCCAGCCACTCCCCCAGCAAGGTGCCAGGCCGACTGAGGGAACCCCAGCATGATGACAGTGAGCCATTAGAGCAGATTCTCCATCTCTTGTAGTCTTCACATCCATGATGGATGCTTTTCTGGAAGAGCTGTCAGCCTCCACCCCTAAAGCCCGCTTCACCTCCAGCATTTATAATAGTGTTAAATATAAAAAAAGTGTTTAACTTATGTGGGGGGGGTCCCACTCAGAGGCTTGCTGTGTGAAAGGAGTCACCAGTACAAAGGTTTGAGAACCACTGTGATACATGGTAGTTAACGCTGGTGGCAGAATGACTGAGTATTAGGTTCACTTACCTTAACCAGTTCACCCTTCTTAGTCTACATCCATTTCATGCACTTTTCACTAGGATGGGGTGGTAGGAGATTTGGTGTACAGGGTGGGATTCTATACAAAGAAAACCACAGGGAGTGAGTAAACCACACCAGTGAGTAAAGTTACACAGATTGGCTGTATGTGATGTAGACAATTTCTGAAGGGTCCATTCCCGCATCTGCTATGCTGTAAATTTTCCCCTAGCATTAATCAAAACTCCTAATTCACAGGTGGTGAATAATAACTGCAAATCTCTGGATAATGAGACAAATCCATGCTGCACCCAAACATGTAAAACACAAAAGGCTGTGTCTGACTTTTCATTCTCATTAAATGTGCTCTGCCGAGACATCAACCCAAATCCTGACTTTAATCACCACAGAATGGTGAATATTTGCTGTATACTGAAATTCTCAGACGAGGATTCCCCAGGACACAATGCCTGAGAGGATAAATTGAGTCTTCCCAAAGTTCTGGTGCAAGGGGATTTTTGGACAATTTACATTTGGGAAGCATAAGAGTATCAGCAGATTATTCCTGTGGGGCATGAAAATCAAACTAAAATTCAGAGGCAAAGATATACATTTTTCAAATGTGTGTGAACAGCTGTCGATGTTTCCATTGTCACAGTTTCAGAGTCACTTCATCTGTATTTCCTGCTCCATGGACCCTTGAGGGCACCCACTAAAAGCTTTATAGTTCCCAGCCATCGCCTCTCTTGGGCAGAGACCCGCATCTCTCTCCCTCCTTACCAGAGGTTTTTAAGGCTGTCAGCTCTCTAGCCCACAATAATACATAAACTTTGCATTTAATGCAATGGACCACAAAGATATTTAATCTTAATTCAAGAAGGTCTCCCAAGAATCTGCAGAAAACTGCCATCTCTATCACAGCCATGACTTTAAATTTTTTTGCATATGGGTTGCAGTATGGAAAGATCAGGGTGCAGTATCAGACAACCTGGGTCCATTACAACCACTGCAGCAAAGACCTAACAACCACCAGAATGGTTATGTTGTTTTTGTACTCCACTTACAAAAGAGCTTCTTGATCACTGCACACAAAATACTACAGTGAGAAAACTCACCAGTCTGTTCATGGTGTAAAACATTCACTATGGATTTAGCCCCTTTTCCTGGAAGTGAATCTTTTGTAAACCATCCTGATTTTCATTTAACATAGTCTTATAGAAATGTAGGGCTGGAAGTGACCTCAGAAGATCATCAAGTCCAGCCCTCTGCACTAGACCAACAGGCAGGACCAACATGCTCATTGCTTGCAAGCATTCACTGAATAGGTCAGAGATGAACCATTTCCAGATTCTGGGCATGGGCAGCAGGTATAAGATCTGAATGACCTTGTAAAGTGGCATAATGGGGAGAGGGATAGCTCAGCGATTTGAGCATTAGTCTGCTAAACCCAGGGTTGTGAGCTCAATCCTTGAGGGGGCAATTTAGGGAACTGGGGTAAAAATCTGGGGATTGGTCCAGCTTTAAGCAGGGGGTTAGACTAGATGACCTCCTAAGTTCCTTCCAACCTTGATATCCTATAGTAATAGGATGAAATTTAATAGTGCAAGGTCATGCATTTAGGGAGTAATAACAAGAATTTTAGTTATAAATTGGGGACACATCAGCTGGAAGTAACAGAGGAGGAGAAGGACCTCGGAGTATTGGTTGATCACAGGATGACTATAAGCCGCCAATGTGATATGGCCGTTAAAAAAGCTAATGCAGTTTCAGGATGCATCAGACAAGGTATTTCCAGCAAAGATAAGGAGATGTTAGTACCATTATACAAGGCACTGGTGAGATCTCATCTGGAATACTCTGTGCAGTTCTGCTCTCCCATGTTTAAGAAGGATGAATTCAAATTGGAACAGGTTCAGAGACGGGCTACTAGGATGATCCAAGGAATGGAAAACCTGTCTTATAAAAGGAGACTCAAAGAGCTTAGCTTGTTTAGCCTAACCAAAAGAAGGTTGAGGAGGGATATGATTGCTCTTTATAAATATATCAGAGGGATAAATATTAGGGAGGGAGAGGAATTATTTAAGCTTAGTACCAATGTGGACACAAGAACAAATGGATATAAACTGGACACTAGGAAGTTTAGACTTGAAATTAGACAAAGGTTTCTAACCATTAGAGGAGTGAAATTCTGGAACAGCCTTCCATGGGGAGTAGTGCGGGCAAAAGACATATCTGGCTTTAAGATTAAGCTTGATAAGTTTATGGAGGGGATGGTATGATGGGATAGCCTAATTTTGGCAATTAATTTCGCAATTGATCTTTGATGATCAGCAGGTAAGTATGCCCAGTGGTCTGTGATGGGATGTTAGATGGGATGGGATCTGAGTTACTACAAAGAATTCTTTCTTGGGTGGTGGCTGGTGAGTCTTACCCACATGCTCAGGGTTTAACTGATCAGCATATTTGGAATCGGGAAGGAATTTTCCTCCAGGGCAGATTGACAGAGGCCCTGGAGATTTTTCACCTTCCTCTGCAGCATGGGGCACGGGTCACTTGCTGGAGGATTCTCTGCAGCTTGAGGTCTTCAAATCACTATTTGAGGACTTCAATAACTCACACATAGGTTAGGGGTTTGTTATTGAAGTGGATGGGTGAGATTTTGTGGCCTGCATTGTCCAGGAGGTCAGACTAGATGATCATAATGGTCCCTTCTGACCTTAAAGTCTATGTGCATAAGAGGCTGGGGAAGCCTCCCCGAACAGGATGCAGCACACCTGGGAAACCAGGAAAGGGCACCTGGGACATGGTCCTGCCCACGCTCCACCTCAGGGCCTTGCTCCTGCTCATCCTCTTCCCCCATGGTCCCACTTGTGCTGCTCCTCTTCCCATCCCTGCTCTGCCTCTTCCTCCGAGAATCCCCTGCCCACCACTCACTCCTTTCCACCCCCTCCCCGAGTAGTGAGCAGTAGACAGGGGTACCTCAGAGGAGGGGATGGAGAGAAGGGGGTGGTGGGTAGGGGAGCCTCAGAGGAGGGGGCAGAGCAGGGCAGAGGTGGAGTGTGGGCAGGGTCTTGGAGGGGAGAAGGCTGAGCAGGGGTGGGTCTCAGGACAGAGCTGTGGAGAAGGGCTACTGTCTGGGCACCTGGGCCCTTCCCACGTCTAAGGAGCTTCTGGAACTTGCTTCCAGCCTCCCTGGATCCAGGAATCATGCACTGCCCATGACTCTGGGTTGCTTGTTAAGTCTTCACTGATTGACCTTCAGTGACTTTTCATTATTCCCATTGGTCACCTATGACACATGTTTCTGCTCCCTTAATGGATGAATGAAACATTTTAAGGAATAGTAAATAACAAGCTTTCATCTACAAAGTTTTTGATGAAGAAACTTTTGTGCCAGAATTCATTGAAGAACATTGAAACATTGAAGACTTGTGAATTTTGTCATATACCCCTCCATGGCTGTCTATAGGTTCTTGAATAAAGACCCTACCAGGGGCAGTCAATAAACCTGAGTGCTCTTATTCCTGAAAACATCCGTGAATCATTTTTTGTACTAGTTAATCAGCTCTGTTAACAACAAAGCAATGGCATTAGATTCTATCGCTATCGTTATTCCATTTTAACCCGAGCGGTTAGCCAATTTTCAGGGAATGTGGATAGGAGAAATTGATGATGGAGTCAGGCATTTCTTTGAGGCAATCCTGTTAATTTACAAAGAAATAATGTACAAAGTCCAGTTTCCCTGGACATGGTAGGAATCAAACAACAGGAGATCGTTTCTTTACTTACAGTTATAAGCCTCTTCTCAGCCAGCACTTTATCCAAAATCTCTCTCTTAATTTTTTTCCCAGAGTCGCACTGCAGTACTTGCCTTGCTGTGTGTGGGGCTTCTCTGCTCCTTCTCTGTATCCTTCTGCTGCTTCTCACCTGTACACAGACACACACAGCTCCACCAACCAATGTCCCAGCCCCAGTGTTTGCTATGCCACTCTCTAGGGAAATCCTTTGGGCCACATGGTCCAGCTTTTATTCACATCTTGCCATGTGCCTGTGTTTTAGGAGGAGGCTCCTATTGTTTCAGCTACCTGGTTCCATAAAAGAGCTTGATTGTTTCTTACAAATATCCTGTATGAAGGGCAGTCTTAGAATTCAGAGCCAGATCCAGTTAAGCTTTTAAAGTTTGACATTGTTCAACATCCAAAGTTTTGATTCAGATTGACCCTCAATAAGCTACTTCAGCCATCTTCATGTTTCTCTAAGCAGTGCTGAATCTATTGTCCAAGTGAAAACGTGTATATAAATTCTAATATACTCCAAGGATTATTTCTGCCGTCAGGATCTCTGGGTGCCGAGTGTAGTTTGCTTTTGGTCCCTTCTGTTTTAGCTTTTCCTTTTATTCCATGTACCACTCTGAGCTTGGGCATGAACAAAATATACATTACGTCCTCTGTCCCTTATTTGTTACAAAGACTTGTTAAAAAAAAAAGTTTTAAAAATGGAAATCTATCTGTAGTCAATGGTCAATGAATATTCTCCAATGTCTTCCTAGGGAAGTTTCAGCTCTTCCCTTCATCAGACTCTGTTTATCTTCCTGTTTATAGATGTGGTATATTGAAAATCGTGTTAAAAATGTGATTTATCACTTTAAATTCTCAGTGGTTTTCCTTGTCCTGCTTGCAGGCACAGCATTCTGTAGGGAAACACGCAATCAAAGTCAGTCTGCAGACAGATAGCCTAGAGTAAGGTGAGGTGGGTTCAGGGGCAGCTCCAGCTTTTTTGCTGCCCCAAGCACGGCAGGCAGGCTGCCTTCGGTGTCTTGCCTGTGGGAGGTCGCCAGTCCCGCGGCTTTGGCATATCCACCGCCGAATTGCCACCGAATCTGTGGGACCAACGGACCCCACGCAGGCAAGCTGCTGAAGGCTGCCTGACTGCCACCCTCTCAGGGGACCGGCAGGGTGCCCCCAGTGGCTTGCTGCCCCAGGCATGCGCTTGGAGTGCTGGTGCCTGGAGCCGCGGCTGGGTGGGTTGTGCCTCATTGCCTGGGGGAGCAGCCTGCTTTGTCTGTTTTGTGTATTTTGTAATTCTGAATTCTATGAAATGAAGTTATGTTGCAACCTTCCAGCAAGAATATTTTATATTCCTAACTAATGTCTCTGGTTGTATTCCGGGAAACATAACAATCGAAACAAAGCTATCAGACTTCTGGTTTCAAGATCAGCATCCCAGGCTGACAAGAGTGATGTAAAATCTTATGGAATTAAGATAAACATTACTGAATTAAGTTAAACCTTACTGAATTAGGGGTAATACCTCTGGGGAACATGTATATGTGGCATAGTTCTCTAGTAGGTAAAGGGGGATGCTGATGAACTTCCTCTGTTATCAGCCTCTGAAGCTACCCCTTTCCCCAGAGAGATATGCATATACTAGCTCAGATTGGATTCTCCAGCAGAGACCAACAGACAGTGAAAAGTCTTTTGGATAAATAGCCTGAGTTTAAGCTGATTTGGGGCCTTCTTCCTAATCCAGCCAATGGACTGGACCCTGGTCCACAAAGGGCCCCAGTCCTTAGGGGAGGATTGGAAGGACTGGGCCCACTGAAGCCCCATAAGACTGGATGTTTGTTCTGAGCTGAAGTGATGAGCTTGTAACCACAAGGAAACCCCTTAGGGTGGGGTGTTGAAAGACAGCTCCTGACAGAGCCCATATGAGAGTTGTGAAGAACTCTAGTGAGCTTGTTAGCACATGTGTAGGTTCTTTTACTGTTTCTAACAGGTTTCCTCTGCAATGCTTGTCACTGTAAGAATAAATCAGGCTTGCTTAGAAAGAGCAGTGTGATAATTTATAGCTGTAGCAATCTCTCTGGTATCAGTCTCGGAAGCGAAAGCGGGCAGGTCTGTTTAGGCAGATTGTCTTTGCTGAGAATAACACAGTCAAGGCAGGGAACTGTTCAGCCTGGAAATACCCTAGTCAGAAAGAAAGGAGAGGCAGATCTCCACCCAGAAAGGCAAGGCCTGGGGAGCTGGAAGCACTTGCTGAACCACTGAGGTGCCATTGCCCTGAACTGTGACATGCTTTTCCTCAGGCAAAAGCCACAGTTACATATCTCCATCTCCTCCTCTGTTAACTCTCAGTATTAAGCAGTTCATTCAACTTCAGCCAACCAGGGCCCCATCAGGTGCAATGCCACAGACTCACGCCTGGTCTGATACTGGGTGTTCTGGCTTACCCTGCAGGTTTGCGTATGTCATACAGTTGATTGCTCACAATTATATTTTGTTTTTTGCAGCACCAAAAAGCAAGCCGATAATTTATTGCAAGCGTGTGGTGGAATGAAGTTATTAGTGTGACCGTGGAGCCTGTTGTTCCCCTTTGCACCCAGATAACGAGAAAACATGCAACAGCAACACAAAGAGGCAGGGCTGACGTTCACAGACGCCACAACACAGAATAGCATTTACCTTGAAAATATGCCAGCCATTCTTTAGCACTAATGTACACAAATGTAAAAGCACAAAACTGATAGTCCAGCAGATATTCCCGTTCGGTGCTGTACCTATTCACGGACTTCAATACATCGAGGCTGCCTAGCCAGAGCCAAGTATTTGGCTTTACATAGCTGTTAGCTGTCAAGCTATTCCTGCTTGAACCCAATGTGGTAGGAGAATCAGGCCCAAATGGCACTCAGGGCTCAGATCTGAGGTCAGAGCTGAGCGATAGAGCAGATACAGTATTCACTAAGCCTCGTAACTAACCCCACCAATTCTTTTCCATTTCCTAGGGAGTTAGGGGGTGGAGGTCCTTAGGCTGGTTCCCCTCGTCCCACTTACAACAATCAATCAGATGCAGCTCCGTTAAAGTCAGCAGAGTTAGGTGTGAAAAGTGAGCACAGAAAGACAGGGTACCCTCTCCCACACACACGCACAGGAAGGTGGTGGAGCTCAAACATCAAAGACAGCCCAACATATACAATATAATCTTTATTTTTTTTATAATTTGGGGCCGATCTTATGGTCTTTGAGCCTTTGAGTTAGCAACATTGGGGATCCCTAAAGCTGCTCTGTCTCTCTCAGCTGCACTGGAGAGACTTTGCCTAGAACCTTCCTCAGGCCTATCATCCCTAGGACAGGATTGAAGAGTACACCCAATGCTACCAGGTCCTTTGCTATTCCCAGTCTGTCAAACCCCACCTCACTCCCTCGCAGAGCATCACTGCCAACTGTTAGCCTTTAAATACACTGACACAGGGCCAAACATTTCCAAAATTTCAGTCTTGACAAAAAGTTTCAGCCGCATGTTATCCAGAATGTTTGAAAAATCTTTCAACCAGCTGTAATAAATGTGACCATGGCACTGAGGCAACTCCCCAGCCAGTCCAAGCTGTGATGGCTTGCAATTCCCCTGGCGTTTGTAAAGGAGAAAAGAGGGTTTTCCTTGTGAAGTTTCTATCTCTGCAGACAGACTCATGGAGGAGGCTGATTTTGCCATGACGATCGTCCTTCCATAGTCTGCTGTAGATAATAGCGACACAATGTTGGCTGCTGGCGTGCTGACACCACTGGATAGCATACTACACAGTATTATCTCATTATTTCCTTGTGCTCCCCATCTCTCTGTCCATAGCCCTCTGTTGTCTTTGATTTTATTCTTGAAATTTAAACTCTTTGGGGCAGGGTCTTGCCTTGTGTTCTGTGTTCATACAGTCCCTAGCACACTGGGGCCTGGCACATGAATGAGACTCCTAAGAACTACCACTATACAAACAATTAATAATAATAATAATAATAGTGACAGACCCTCAGCTGGTGTGTGGAGTCAATGGAGCTACACTGAACTACCCCTACTGAGAACTAAGCCCATAGCAACTATTCAGTGGGGCCAGTTGTGCTCAGCCAGGGAGACGGAGTACATGCAGTCCAGTAGGACTTTGTACCTCTCTAACTCCTATGGCCTTGTGACAGATGATAGAGATGCTGGCCACACATATGCTGAGCAAGATTCAGCTCTGATGGAGCAGATGTAACCCCGTAGATTCAATCTGGAGTTAAACGCACCTGGGACTTAATTGTCTTGAATAATTGTGTATCATTTGCAAATTTTGTCATCTCCCTGTTTACCCCCTTTCCCAGATCATTTATGAATACGTTGACTAGGATTGGTCTCAGTACAGACCCCTGGGGGACACCACTATTTACTTCTCCCCATTCTGAAAACTGACCATTTATTCCTACCCTTTGTTTCCTATCTTTTAACCAGTTACCAATCCATGAGAGGACCTTCCCTTTTATCCCATGACAGCTTACTTTGCTTAAAAGCCTTTGGAGAGGAATCTTGTCAAAGGGTTTCTGAAAATCTAAGTAAAATATATCCCTGGATCCCCCTTGTCCAAATGCTTGTTGACCCCCTCAAAGAATTCTAGTAGATTGGTGAGGCATGATTTCCCTTTATAAAAACCATGTTGACTCTTCCCCAACAAATTATGTTCATCTATGTGTCTGATAATTTTATTCTTTACTATAGTTTCAATCAGTTTGCCTGGTACTGAAGTCAGGCTGTCATAACCTATTCCCAGATTTGGACCTTAGCGTCCAAAATATGGGGGTTAGCATGAAAACCTCCAAGCTTAGTTACCAGCTTGGACCTGGTAAAGCTGCCACCACCCAAAAAATTAGAGTGTTTTGGGGCACTCTGGTCCCCCCAAAAACCTTCCCTGGGGACCCCAAGACCCAAATTCCTTGAGTCTCACAACAAAGGGGAATAAACCATTTCCCTTCCCTTCTCCCTTCCAGGTGTTCCCTCCCTGGGTTCCTGGAGAGATATACAGAAGCAAGCTCCGTGAATCTAAACAGAGGGACGCCACCCTCCTTGTTTCCAGTCCTGGAAACACAAGTACTTCCCTCTTCACCCAGAGGGAATGCAAAGTCAGGTTAGTAAATCTAACACACACAGATTTCCCCCTGACTTCTTCCTCCCACCAATTCCCTGGTGAGCTACAGACTCAATTCCCTGGAGTTCCCCACCAAAGAAAACTCCAACAGGTCTTAAAAAAAAGTTTTATATAAAAAGAAAGAAAAAATACATAAAAATGGTCTCTCTGTATTAAGGTGACAAATACAGGGTCAATTGCTTAAAAGAAATATGAATAAACAGCCTTATTTTAAAAGAATACAATTCAAAACACTCCAGCAACTACACACATGTAAATACAAAAAAACAAACCTATCTTTGTACTTACAACTTGGAGACAGAAATCCTCTCATAGCCGAGAGAGAGTACAGGCAGAACACCAGAACAAAGGACTCACACACAAAGTTCCCTCCACCCAGATTTGAAAAAGTCTTGTTTCCTGATTGGTCCTCTGGTCAGGTGTTTCAGGTTACTCCTTTCCAGGTAAAAGAACATTAACCCTTAGCTATCTGTTTATGACACAGGCTTACTGACCTGTTATTGCCAGGATCACCTCTGGAGCAATCCTGAACTCAGTGTCAGTCTGGAGCTGTATGGCTCCATTAGAGCAGGTGACACTAAGAGGTCAGAGTGCCTGGACTGGAGGGGGTTGGAAAGGCAGCTCTGGAATCTACTGGGTAGATTTACGGCTCAATTCCTAGCCCACTGGGTTACAGCTACTATCCCTGTCAGGGGAGGGATCCTGCAAAGCTGCACACCTGTGAGGATTCCCTCTGACTGCTCACACGATTCAGGGTTTGCAGGCACAGACCCAGTTCAGAGACCTGGCCTTAGGCCTAGCGAGGGTGTTTGAGAATTTCTACAGGGTCACAGCTAGTTTCCACTCAAATGATGCATCACACATTCCCAGCATGCACTGGGAAGAGGGGGGGAGTTGGCTTGTCTCCCCACCCCATGAAGAGGGATTCTGTTATCTGGTTTGGAAGTACATGCTCCACCCACTGGGGGCGGGGGCTCTGTCCTTGTCTAGTGTTGGTTAGGCCACACAGATGTTAATAAGCCTGCTACAGTTGTGGCTAATGGAACCACGTCAGTTAGTGCAGGCATTAGAGGTGCAGAGGTGCCACGTTCGATCCCTGCTGATGACTCACCCGGGGCATTGGCATTACCGAGGGAGGAGGAGCAGCAAATTTTGCCCTTCCCCCTTTGTCAGAGAACTCCTTGGAGGCCTTCGAGATGTGGATTGGGAGCTTTCTCAGCCCCTCATTGAAAGCTCTGACTGGAGCAAAAGAGTTTCTCTGCCAGCTCTCTGAGCACCCTTGGCCACTGGGGTGGCTATGGGCCCTGCTTGTGAAGTGATGCTCCCTCCTTCAACAGAGATCCTGAGAGAGTGGGGGAGGGTAGCGCATTCCCTCTATGGGGGTGGGTCCCCCTTGGAACAAGGCTCCTGCCCGGCACAGCAAAGGCCTCTAATGAACCTGCTGGAGCATTCCTGGGTCCTGTTCCCCTCCCCAAATGAGCTGAAGGGATGGATCTAGCCAGCAGGGGGGTTGCGTTACCCAGTTCCACACCTAACCAGTGGAGGGCTCCATGATGCCCAGCACATGGCAAGAGCATGCTGAGCCCAGAGGGGACGAGCCTGGGCAGGGAGCCAGAGGCAAAGTATGAGCAGCAAGAGCTGGGGCTGGAAGCTGAGCAGACACACCTTGCTGCTGGCGGGGCTGCAGTAGCTGCAGCAGGAGGACTCAGGGCAGTGGCTGCTGGCAGGATGACAATGCAGAGACACAGTGATCCCTGTACCCTCTACTGGGCTCCCCAGGGGCTGGGTAGGTACATTTTGCTGTAACCGGTGAAGCTGCTGTGCTGAGGGTCTTTGATCCTTTGTTGCTGGCAGCCCTGATGAAGCAGCCAGGTGTTACCCAGACTGTGCGAGTGCTAATGGGGCCCACCGTGGGCCGGAGCCCTTAGAGCCCTGGGCTGGGGGTGCCCGCAGCACTGGCCTCCAAGCTCATGGTGCAGAGAGCAGCTCCCCCTGAGGGGCCAGTGGGTTCCCTCTAAGCACCTCATTTAAGAGCTGGGTTTCCCAGAGTGCTCAGCCCCCAACACGCACACAGCAAGTTGAAACTGTGGCTCCATTTGTGGGCACTGAGCCCCTCTGCACATCCTATGTCCACGCCCAAAAGTGGGGTCAGTTACAGGTGCAGCTGACAAATCTCCCTGCAGCATCTTGGCTGAACTTAGCCAGGGGTGAAAGTAACATAGAGGACTTACCGGTGCACCGGAGTCCTGAGCAGGGGGCAGGGCCTCAACAGGAAGAGGCAGGTCCTTTAAAGCAAGCTGCAGCAGCGGCTGCAGAGGCGGCTGGGAGCCCCGGGACTAGGGGGTGATTTAAAGGGCCCGGGGCTCCCTCCACCGCTACTGCAGCAGAGCCCCAGGCCCATTAACTCTCCACCAGAGCCCTGAGCCTTGGTGTAGCAGCGGCAGCCAGGAGTTCCCGGAGGAGGCTCTGGTGGTTTAAAAGGCTCTGGGTTCTGCTGCAGTAGCGGTGGCCAGGAGCCCTGGCCCTTTAAATCACCGCTGGAGCCCTGGGCCGCTGCTGCTACCCCGGGGCTCCGGCTACCCCGGGGCTCCAGTGGCAATTTAAAGGGCCCGGGGCTCCCCGAAGCAATCAAAGCCCCAGTCCCTTTAAATCACTGCCCAAGCCCTGCTACCAGAGCCCCTGGGGTAGCGGTGGCAGCCAGGGGCTCCGGCGGTGATTTAAAGGGCTCTTTAAATTGCCACTAGAGCCACCTTCGCCACTCAGGGGCTCTGGTGTCAATTTAAAGGGTCTGGGACTCCGGCCACTGCTGGGAACCCCAGGCCCTTTAAATCGCCAGCCTGGGGAGGCCGGTCTGGTCTGGCATGGCATACCAGCTCTTGCTGGTACGCTGCACTGTACCATACCGGCTTACTTTCACCTCTGAACTTAGCTGACAATATCAGCCACCATGGCCCACCCCTGCTCCCATGCTTGTCAAGTGGGAGCATTGCCATTGTCTTTGAGGGCAGCAGGCTCAGACCCACTAGGGTATTCACAAAAAAAACATACCAGTTCCCTGCCTTGCTCATTACCCAGCACAGCAGCTGCTGCTGCCCAAATAACTGACCCATTGTAATACAGATCCTTGACCCTCTGCAGTCAGCTGCAAAAGAAACTAACAGTCAACCTACTCTGTCCCTGCTTGTGCTAGTGCTACATTGAACCAAGTGTCCCTGCAGCAAATTCCTCCTGAAGGAGACATGCAGAGCCGGGGATGCGGTGCAAAGGTGCTTGCTATTGTGGGAGCACTGCCTAGCGCTCGTGAGTTTCTTATCAGACACTCCATTATCTCCGGCACGGCTCCAATTTGTGATCCTTCTGGAGCAAGGAGGCGGGGGCAAGGGTCTTCTTTGTACTTTAAAAATGAAATGTTCTTGAACTGGCTGCTCACCCCAATTATAACAAGAAAGAGATTCCTGTGGTGCTGCTGGAGGGGTATGCGAGAAAGAGAGACAGGCCGTGGAGCTCAGCAGCTGGCATTAATGGCAGGAAATTCACAAGAGATGAAAGCCGGGTGGGACAATGAGCTGTCAAATTGAAAATTAAAACAGGGCTGATGGAAGATCCCCTGGCCCTGTATCACCTGTGCAGTCTGGATTCCCCAGCCTGTTTCTGCAGGCTCGGCTGGGCCTGGATTACCTCCTGTGCTGTCTTGTCAGAGCCGATCAAAGTTCTTCCTATTGTTATGACAATTTCCATTGTAGTAACCATTCAGATTTGTTTCAGAGTAGCAGCCATGTTAATCTGTATCTGCAAAAAGAACAGGAGTACTTGTGACACCTTAGAGACTAACAAATTTATTTCAGCATGAGCTTTCGTGTGCTACAGCTCACTTCTTCGGATGCATCCAAAAGCTCGTGCTGAAATAAATTTGTTAGTCTCTAAGGTGCCACAAGTACTCCTGTTCTTCATTCAGATTTGCTTTCACTCCTGTGCTGACTGGTTCAGTGACATTTTCACACAAGTTAACCCAGCAACTACTGCTAGGAATGGTGGAACTTGTGGGTTACAATCACACAACCAAAGCAAAGCTCCAAATCTCAGAGGTTCAGGAAAGTGAATGGGTTGGGGCGCTGGGGTTGTTTGAAAAATATTAACAATCTCTAACGCCCTTGCACTTCCTGGGTATGGCTAGTACCCGAAATAGGAACTTCACAATCACCAGAATACTGAGCACTTCCAGAGCTCTTTTCACACGTGGATCTCAGCTCTCCCTCCTCCATTCCTGCAGGCTCCCTGCTCATTGTGAACATCGTTGTTTATATAAACTGATAAAAATGAGTTCTAGCCCTTAGGAGAGTCAATTGGTCTCATGCTTTCCTCTAAGACTGTACTGCCCCCATGGCCTAGCACAGTGGTGATACGGACCCTGTGTTGCTGGAGGGGCCATGGGAAAGAGATGTAAAGCCAAGGTCCAGGCCATTTGTGGTCATTAAAGTGGGATTCTGGTCTAACTGTTACAACATAAATTGGAACAAGGAGTTGTTGACACCTTAAAGACTAACAGATTTGTTTGGGCATAAGCTTTCGTGGGTAAAAGCCCCACTTCTTCAGATGGTTTTTTACGCATGAAAGCTTCTGCCCAAATAAATCTGTTAGTCTTTAAGGTGCTACCAGACTCCTCATTGTTTTTGTGGATACAGACTAACACGGCTGCCCCCTAAATACATAAATTGGCACCTTTTGGTGCAGCAGATCTGCTCCTTCTATGCATTCAGATCCTTATCCCCTGACTTATGGAGGATTAAAAGCCTCTTTCCAATAGATCTGTTAAGTCCAGAATCTGTTGCCTTCGTTTGGAGGGGGCAGCGAGGCTAGAAATGGTACCAGTACAGGGAAAGCCGTACAACTTTCTAGTGTAGACAAAGCCTAATTCAGGAATGTCTGTAAACCACTTTGCAATATTCTCAGGCTATGTCTACACTGTGCACTTCACAACGGCGCAACCGTGCCTCTGCAACCGCATCTTTGTAAGGTGAGCTGTGTGGTCCCTCTTTCTCGCTAGGAGAGAGCTCTTCCAGCAACAAAATAAAACTACCTCCAACGAGGTGCAGTAGCTTCCTTGCCGGGAGCATGGTTCCCACCAACAAAGTGCTGTCCACACCGATGCCTTTTGCTGCTAAATCTTTTGTCGTTCGGTGTGTGTTTTTTTCAGACCCATGAGTGACAAACGTTTTAGCGACAGACGTGCCAGTGTAGACAATGACAGGCTCTGGAGCGTAGACTGTTGGCACATATATGGCAGCATCACCCCCTACGGTAGATACAGCCTATGCTGCCAGGAGTGTTTCTGCCGGTGTAGGAACACCACTTCTCTGACTGACATTAGCTATGCCAAAGGAAGCACTCCTCTGTCATAGCTGTGTCTGCCATGGGGGTTTGTCAGCATAGCTCTGTTAGCTGCGGGGCTGGCCTTTTCACACCCCTGACAAAACCTATACTAGTATAGCTATAAGTGTAGACCAAGCCTCCAGTGGAAACTCCCAAACACATTTAGGGCATTGTCCCAGTGGCAAGTTGGATGGGAAGCCATCGGAGATGCAAACAGCCATTTTATACATGCCTATAACTTTGCTAATGTAGTAACAGTTCTGATGTCTGCTAGAGTGACAGCCCAAACTCTGCACCCAGACGGCAACTTTTCTCTCATCACTAAGGACTTAGACTTGGCTGCTTCAGCATTAAATGGAACTGAGTCCATGTCTACACAGGGTTGCTCAGGAAAATTAGGGTGAATCAGCTAAAGGTGTGAAGTTACTGTGCATAAGTGAAAGCATTTTAAACCCCCACATGGATGGCCTCACTCAGGGCCTTCCTCTGCAGCATGGGGCATGGGTCACTTGCAGCTTTAAATTAGTGTAAATGGTGGAGTATTTAAATAAGGATTTGAGGATTCAGTAACTTAGGCAGAGGTTCGGAATCTATTACAAGAGTGAGTGAGTGACGTTCTGTGGCCTGCAATATGCAGGAAGTCAGACTAAGGTTAGAAGGGACCATCATGATGATCTAAAGTCTGAGTCTAATTAACTAATGAATTAATAAACATTAGAGAAATGGTTACCAAACTATTGAAAAAAGCAACAAAGAGTTCTGCTGCACCTTATAGACTAACAGATGTATTGGAGCATAAGCTTTCGTGGGTGAATACCCACTTTGTTATATGCACGTAGTCACCCACGAAAGCTCATGCTCCAATATGTCTGTTAGTCTATAAGGTGCCACAAGACTCTTCATCACTTTTTACAGATCCAGACTAACACGGCTACCCCTCTGATACTTCAAACTGTTGAAAAATAATATTCAAACTATAAATTAGTATCAGATTCCAAAAACCTACTGCTTTTCATCTGTACATCTCAGAGTCATTTATGAAGGAGGTCAGTATTCTTACCTCCATTTAACAGATGGGGAAACTGAGGTCAGAGGTGGGAAAATGACTTGCCCAAGGTTACTTAGCAGGCCAGTGGCAGAGCCAGAAATAAGACCCCAGTCTCCTGGGTCCAAGTCCAGGGTGCTGTCCACTGGTCCTCACTACCTCCCATGGGGTAGTAGTGGTGGTTTGGGGGTGTGTTAAACTATATTAATGGCTGTTCACTCAAATAAAAGCCACAGCTCCTCTCTTAGGGTGTTTGCAGCCCCTCTTCTTTCCTTCTTGGTGAGTGCTTGTGTGAGCATGGTTTTGTTTGAATGAATATTCATAGAAAGCAGGTCCTGGAAGTTATTTAATCAAGAAACACAATTTGTTTTGTTTGGGGTGGACGGGAAGGCTGCACAGGGCAGTTCAGCCAGGAAGGGAATGCACTGTTTAGTGAACACTTGTGAATCAGGTTCACCAGGAAGCCCAGCACTTTTCACAGAGGTTAAGGCCGTTCGCTTCTTTGTTCTAACCTCCTGTAACCTCCTCTCACCACTGGGCATTTAACCTAGAGACCTCTGTATTATGCCCAAAGCCTTTTGTTAGACCTGAACATTTTAGTCTTCAGGAAGCTACACTGTCGTGTGCCACTCACAGAGAGTACAGGGGCACATGGGGCACCTCACAAAGGCAGGGAATTGATCAGGTGAGCCATGCTCAGCTGATGCCAGCAAGCAACCCCTGCCCAACACTACAGAGGAAGAGGGGGAAAACTCAAGATCCCTGCCAATCTGACCTGTGGGGAAATTCCTCCCTAACTCTAAATCTGGTGATCAGCATGACCCTGAGCATGTGAGCAAGACCCACCAGCCGGTTATCTAGAAAGGATTCCCTGTATCACCTCAGAACACATCCATCCCATCTGACAGCCTGTTTCCATCCATGGCCAGTCTCTGATGCATCAGAGGAAGGTGAAACACCCCCTTGTGCCCAGAATATAGCTGACCAATTGTGCACTGTTGTGGTGCATCCTTCCTGACTCCTGTAGCTGAAGTCCTGAAGCATGAGATTTGATAAGCCATCATTAGCTTAATGCAAAGAGGCCGGTGTTAGGAGTATGCTGAGGGCAATGCAGGTGACCCCTTTCTCCCCCAGCCCATGAAGGAAGGAGATGAACAAAGCCAGAAGGGACCACCACAATCACCCAACAACCACAGAATTTCTTCCTAAAGCTGGATAAAAGGGTTACCTTCAGAAAGATATTTGGGGCTGGTCTACACTACAAAGCTTGGTCTCCCTACCTTTTCTGCTTAGGGGTGTGAAAAATTTCAAGCCCTGAGCAATGTAGTTAAGCCAACCTAAGCTCCACTTTAGACACTGCTAGGTTGATGGAAGAATTCTTCCCTCAGCCTAGCTACCGCCGCTCAGAGAGGTGGATTAACTGCAGCGACAGAAGAACCCTTTCCGTTGCTGTATTGAGCGTCTGCGCTATTGTGCTACAGTGGCAAAGTGAAATGAAAGCAATAAAATCTTGCAGAGCTGGAGAGCGAGGCCGGTCCTACGTTACCACTAATCTGTACAACACCTCCCGCCCCAAGCGCTGATGCGCTCACTGTGCTCCCCCTGACATGTACAACACTGAGTCACTGGAGTGCTGCAGAATTTTCCTTTAACCCTTAAAACTCCTGAGAACAAAAATATTCAGCCTGAAGAGTCCCAGGAAAGAGATGGCAGGCAAGTCACTCAGCTCCATCTTACTGCTCCTCTTCCTCCACCCATCCCCAGTGGCTCCCCATCAAAGTTTTGGGGGTTAGAGTCAGCATTCTGGGTTGGCCCATTACAGATACAGGAGTTTGCCAGGACATTTGTATCCAGATCCTGACCCAAAGTTTGAGCTGAGGCTGCCCAAACTTGGGGGTGTGTTTCAGGCTCATCTCCAGGCTGAAGCAGGAGACTGGGGTGTGGGGAACTAGTCTGGAGAAAACCAAACTCACCATCAGAGGCAGGAAGACATCCCTTTAACTATTTAATTAATTGCCCTTGTCATAAACAGATAGCTAAGGGTTAATGTCTCTTTCACCTGAAGCACCTGACCAGAGGACCAATCAGGAAACCGGATTTTTTCAACTCTGGGTGGAGGGAAGTTTGTGTCTGAGTCTTTGTTTTCTGTCTGCCTGCTTTTCTCTCAGCTATGAGGAGTGATTTCTATTTCCTGCTCTCTAATCTTCTGTTTCCAGGTTGTGAGTACAGAGATCATGTATTTACATGTCTATAGTTGCTGGAGTGCTTTGAATTGTATTCTTTTTGAATAAGGCTGTTTATTCAATATTCTTTTAAGCAATTGATCCTGTATTTGTCACCTTAATACAGAGAGACCATTTGTATGTATTTTTCTTTCTTTTTTATATAAAGCTTTCTTTTTGAGACCTGTTGGAGTTTTCTTTACTGGGAAACTTCAGGGAAATTGAGTCTGTACTCACCAGGGAATTGGTGGGAGGAAGAAGTCAGAGGGAGATCTGTGTGTGTTAGATTTACTAGTCTGATTTTGCATTCCCTCTGGGTGAAGAGGAAAGTGCTTTTGTTTCCAGGATTGGAATTACAGAGGGTGGACTCCCTCTGTTTAGATTCACAGAGCTTGTGTCTGTGTATCAATCCAGGAGCACCTGGAGGGGGGAAGGGAAAAGATTTATTTCCCGTTGTTGTGAGACTCAAGAGTTTGGGTCTTGGGGTCCCCAGGGAAGGGTTTCGGGGGGACCAGAGTGCCCCAAAACACTCTAATTTTTTGGGTTGTGACAGCAAGTACCAGGTCCAAGCTGGTAACTAAGCTTGGAGGTTTTCATGCTAACCCCCATATTTTGGATGCTAAGGTCCAAATCTGGGACTAAAGTTATGACAGCCCTGCACCAGAGAGGCAGGTGCAGTGTGGCCTAGTGGCTCACACACAGGCCAAGGACCAGAGAGCTGGATTCCATTCCCAGTTTTATTACTGGTTTGTGGGGCCATTATGTTCCAGTTCCACAGCTGACTGTGCATGGCCTGGTTCAGGCCAAGAGCTGAAGAGGCTAATCCTGTGGTACATACTTGCCTGGCCCAGCAGCAGGAAGTACCAGAAATGCCAGGAGGGAGCATTTGTCATCTGAGTCCAACTGAATTTTACAGGCCCAAGAGGAGTGGACAGTTTGGAGGAGGTTTGGAGAAGCACCCAAAAGTCTAGGGGTCAGATTCTAAGCTGATACAAATTGGAGTCAATGGACCTATGTCAATAGACTCCTTCTGAGGATTTGGCTTTAGGTGCTTTTCCAAACCAGTCCTAAGCTCCGGACTTCCTGCAGCTGGCCCATCATTCCCTTGCAGCAGTGGAGTTCCAAGGAGTTCTATATTTCCATGAATGGCCACAGGGTGGGAAAGATCCTTTTCAGCCTGTGCATGACAGAGAACTCGGCCTACTCAAGGCTTTGCACACAAGCTCTTCAGTCAAAAAGAAATGTTCAAATGGCCCCAAACCAGAACCTTTATCTCAGACTTGCCAGAAATTCAGCAATTTGGAAACAGTGGCTTTGGGCTGGGTTTGGTTCTGAGGAGGCTCTGCAAAACCCACACTCAGCTTCCTAAGCTCATCTTGAATCAAAATGAGGGACGGACCCACAGTGAAAACCCACATGGGGATTGTTTCAGATGTGAACCCCCTGAACCAAAGCTGCTCCTGTGCCTTGGAGGCTGGGTCAGATCCTAAGCAACAGAGGCCCTGTCATAGGGCTCACCCCACCAAAGCTCCTTCAATTGGCCATACACAGAGCAATAGATGCATCTTGCCTCAGTGTCCCCATCAGTCCCCTGAGGCATCCAGACCAGCAGTCATCTCACTGGCCTGGGAAAGGAACAATGTCCCTTCCAGAGTTTAATAAAAGCCCTGTTTCCAGGTTAACACAAGTGCCTTCATTCACAGGCACCTCAGAGTGGAACAGGTCACCAGCCTCAAAGTTAAAAAGGCAGCAGTTCTCCAGTTCTGCTTTCCCTTTCATAGGACACCCCCTCTGCAGGTCACCACCCTGAGAGAAAGCAACCTCTGTGCCCTGCTCCCTTTCTAGGGCCCGCACCATGCTGGTCATTCTCCAAGCTCCTTACAACTCTTCCACCACAACCCTCACCTCAGGGCTGTGAGTCCTATTCCCCGGGAGCTCCTCCAGAGACACCCTCTTGTCTTGGGAATCAGCCTGGCTCTGGCTGAGCTGGATCTTCCCCTTTGCTCAGGGACCACTGCATGAGCCTTCTGCTCAGTAGGGTCCCCCAGCTCCAGACAGTCCTGTCCCACTAACTCTCTACAGCTCTTCCTCTGTGCCAGCTCTTCCCCACAGCAGCTCCCGCTCCCGCTCCCTGGGGGGGTTCAGGCAGCTCCTTCCCCATCCTGCCTTACCTACCTCCCTATTGCCTGGGGTTTTATATATAGCCTGCCTTCTACCAAGTCTCATTGGGAGGTGGCTAATTAGTCACAGGTGAACTGGACTCATGCCCCCTTTAAGGGACCAGGCCCTGTAATCTTGATCTGCTTTGGGTGTAGGTTATAGAGGCAGTTGTCCTGCAAGAACAGCGGATCTCAGGAGACGTGCAGTGTTTGGGGTCAAAGCTTGCAAGACTTCAGCACTTGCTTGGGTTCAGCTGCAAACCTGAAGCCCATCTGCACCCTAACTCATCACACCCCATGCCTCATTCAAACGGCACGGCCTTAACACCCTGGCTGCGACTGTGGTGTTAGAGACACCAATTCATTTGAAAGAAAGTGAATGTTGTTGATTTCCCCACCAGAAACTATCTGAATTGAAATAAACTGATACCAAAGGGCCAAATCTTGCTCTCAGCCATGCTGGGGTAAATCCAATGTAAAGGCGAGAAGACTTTATCCCACATCCTTTCAACTTGCAGCAGCCAAGACAGTGAATGTTGAGGGGAGGCTGGTAACTGAAAAAAATACATAAAACAACAGTGCGAAGAGGAGATGCCAGGACAATAGACTTCAAGGTTAAATGCCAAAACTGAGCCCTAGGACTGCTGTTCTGACAAGCCATCCACCTACACAGCTGTTCTCCGGTGCTCCAGCAGCCCTCGAAGGCCAGGAAAGTAAACTTTACCCTACCGTTTAATCAGCCCTTGGCAGCTTCAGCCTGCCGAGGAGATTTAAAACAGCAGTTTTCTTTAGAAAAAGAGAGTAGGAGCTGGGTTGGACAGGGGGAGGTGTGGGGGGAGGGTGAACTGAAAGTGTTCCCACTAGAAAGATCTGACTCAGAAATGACATTTTCGATATTCTAATAAGCCATGTCACATCAGAGGTAATTTATTCATGGCAAGTTGATGCAGTTGCTATGGAGACCATAATAGAAACACTTTAAAAAAAAAAAAACCCTTCAGTCTATTGAGGAGGAAAGCACTTGACAAAGGAGCAGAGCAAAAGCCACAGTGTGTAGATGAAAGAAGCAAGTGGTGACTAGGGACTTTCCAAGAAAACCCTCCTCTCCTTCACAGCAGCAGTGCAGAAATCAAGGGCCTGATCTTACTTACACACTCTTGCTTACTCCTGACGGGGGAAACCAGGATCAGGCTGGATTCAGGGGGCTTTACATCCCTGCTCACCAAACAGAACATCAGCAGGGTCAGTAAAACCCTGTGCTCAATTTGCATCACGTATGGAGTGCAGCATGAGCCACATCGCCCCAAAATAAACCACTGAAGGGAATCTTTGCCCTAGCAGGCCGCAAAACTCTCAGCATCACCCTCTGTTGGCTCTGCATCTTGGGAACTTAAGAGCAATTTTACAGGGGATTTTAAACCCTAGCGCACACCAGACAAGCACCTGGCATGATTAGCGGTGCCTTACAGGGGCTGGCATCACTGGCTCAATCAGATCAAGTATGGTGCTAGAGACGGTTATCAGGATGGAGGTTCCGTGGCACATGACGTACCTGGAGCACTGCAGTTTTCTTCACTTTCACTTGTTACGAAGTCTAGCTCTTTCTCTCCTCCTTCTTTCACTGCAACTGTAAAAAAAAAACACCAAAACAGCCCCCACCATCAGCTTCTTCCTCCCCCTGCAAGTGCTGCCTGCTGCCTTAGCTCTCCCATCTGCTGTAATTCCACTGATTTGTGCCACCGTAAGTGAGAGCACAGTCTGGCCCATCATACTGCCGAGCCATATCCTGAAGCCCTTCTTGTGCCCCCAAGCTCAGTTCCCCTGAATACATTCAGAGCGACTCCATGCTTCAGCTGGGGTAGTTGAATAAGGACTGCAGGATTTGGCGCAGGATTTCAGGGGTGGGGTTTGGAGTTAAGGGGGGGGGCTGTGGGGGCCTCGGAAGCAATATGGGGCAGAAGGGTCCAAGGGAGGGATGGGAAGTTGATAGCTCCCCTAAAGCACTCAGCCCCCATACACATCCCATTGGGTGCAGAGGGTAAAGAGGTGGGGGGATTTGGAGGGAGGAGTTGCGGGGGAACAAGGGGCAGGGATGTAGTGGGGGAATATCTGGCAGGCTGGCGACCAGGATGCGGGATATGATAGAGGGGCAGTCAGCTGGCTGTGGGAAAGGAGAATATCAGGGGGCCTGTTCTGGGAAGTGGGGGGAAGGACAGGAGGTATGGAAGATGGGTGTCTGCTAGCGGTGGGGGCAAGGAAAGAAAGTAGGTTGAAGCATGTTGGTGGGGTATAGGGGAAGCTCCCATGGCTGCTGCCACTGTCCTGTAGATAAAGAGATCTGCAGTTCCAGCCCTGCCTGTCCAACTCCACCAGCTCCGATGTCACATGAACAGAATGTTCTAAGGGACAGTGAGAGCTATTTCTAGTAGCCCCCAAGAGCCGAAGGAGATCAGCCATAAGCTTTGCTTCGACACGCCCAGGAAAGGGGGCAGAGAACCCTATCTCTGTGTGTTTGCTGCTGATGCTGCATCTCAGAAATGTAAATAGAGTATGAAATACCCAGACGATCTCTACTTACATTGGAGGTGATGCTCCTCAGCCTGTCAACTTGAAAGGCTAGTGCCCATGGGTTCTCCCCCAGGGCCTCTAACCCTTGGGGTTCTCACGGACAGAGGGACTCTTCACATGTCTATGGCATTGTTCATCCAAGGGTCTCAAGGACCTTTAGGAACATGGTGAATTAAACCTCACAACAACCTCCCTGTGAAATGTAAAGTGGGGGGCTCGGGGAAGGAGTAGGGGGGCAGTAGGGGGCTGAGAGGTAAGTAAGTATCACTAGTCTCATTTTCCACAAGGAGAAACTGAGGCACAGAGAACTGAAGTGCTGTTCCTGATCTCTCTCTCTCTCTCTCACACACACACACACACACACACACACACACACACACACACACACACACACACACACACACACACACACACAGTGGCAGAGCCAGGAATAGCAATATCCTTAGAGCTTGGATCTCAAACAGGCTAAAAAAGCAGGTACCTCATTTTACAGAGGGAAAAACCAAGATACAGGAGGTGACGTGACTTGCCAAGGTAATACAGCAGATCAATGGCAGAGCCAGGACTAGAACACGAGTGTCCTGAGTCACTACTTGGTAACCTTTGTCAAAGTTAGACTCAGGACTCACAGTTTGTCAGACCACTCTGTTTTATTAGCACAGTGCTCTGCTAATAAAACCCAGATAATGTGAGCACCATGCAAGACACAAACTATCTTATTTATACAGATAAAAGGGCGAGAACTTAACAAGATAACAAAGGAAGCAGAATCTGATAAGTTTACCTGGGCTAGGCATGCATATCTTATTTCCTTACTAACTATTACCGATCTTCTGTTAATGTTTCGCCATTAGCACCATTGTTTATGCCTAATGTTTCTTTTTCTGGCACCTGTATTTCAACATTTCTTATTTCTGCTTAAAGGTACATACAACATTTCTTTAATCCATTCTTATTTTTACAATATAATTCATTCTACGTTCACACCTTCCCACTGTGTCACATTCCCACTCAAACAGACCTGCGAAAGAGCAAAGGATCCCAGTAACCCTGACACTGGGGCAACTTACTCTGATCAAACTGGATAAAATCCACTGCCATGAATTTTCATTCATTCATAAATTTGCAGTGAGCAAGAACATCGCTGAAAATATTCAGCATGGAACGTGAACACTGAGCTAACAGCTACCGGAAGGTATTTAGTGAGAAATAGAAACAAATGGCATTCATATTACAGGCTGTGCTTGCAATGCTCAGGTCGACATGAACAAACACCACCTCCTAGGGAACAGCAGAATTACAGCAAAGCCAAATGCAACAGATGATGTTTCTTCAATGGATCTTTGTTAAAGAGTGTGCAGTGTGGTTGTAGTTGTGTCGAATCTATTGGCTAAGAACAAACATATAGTCAGTGATCTAAGAGGCTCTAAAGTTCAGGCACCCTCTGTCCTTTAGACTGTGTCTGTCCTTCATATCACAAGGTCCTTCCATTTTTACTGTCGTTATAAGTGGGGCTGCGAAAAATCGCCTGTTATTAAGGTTGACCTCTGCTTCCCATTATAAGTCCCTGCTTTCAGTTGTGTAGAACTTTGACAAACTGTCTGTTCAGGTTGAAATTTTTTATGCCCACAGAGCTGTGCATGGTAGACACACTCTCACACACTCCCTCACACTCATACACACCTCCAGAGGAAGGTACAGCAATATGTGCTATATCAGTTCCATCCTTAGCCCCTTCCCCAGGTGAGTGTCTCTGCTCTGCATGCTGGGTACAGATACCCATGTCCTAGAGAGCCGTTCTTTCCCCGTTTCCCAGAACACAGGGAGCCAGGCCTCTACACCAGTGACTCTCACCCTTTCCAGACAATTGTGTCTCTTTCAGGAGTCTGATTTGTCTTGCGTACCCCAAGTTTCACCTCCCATAAAAACTTACAGAATCAGACATGAAAATACAAAAGTCTCACAGCACATTCTGAGTGACAAAGTGCTGACTTTCTCATTTTTACCATATAATTCTAAAATAAATCAACTGGAATATAAATATTGTACTTACATTTTGGGGTGTAATATATAGAGCAGAATAAAATCATTGTCGTGTGAAATTTTAGCTGGTACTGACTTCACTAGTGCTTTTTATGCAGCTTGTTATAAAATTAGGGAATATTTAGACAAGCTGATGTTCCCCTGGAAGACCTTGGAGAACCTGTAGGGGTGCACGTACCCCTGGTTGAGAGCCACTGCTCTACAACAAACCCATATTTATGGGTATCCTCCTGAGTACAATGCACAGCCCACTTCTCAGGGATTCATGGATATTCAGTGAGCCTTTATTTATGAGAGCGGAAGCATG
Source organism: Gopherus evgoodei (assembly GCF_007399415.2). Classification (NCBI taxonomy): domain Eukaryota; kingdom Metazoa; phylum Chordata; order Testudines; family Testudinidae; genus Gopherus; species Gopherus evgoodei. The sequence continues at coordinate 6,249,770 of NC_044336.1, read as the reverse complement.
AATCTCAGGCAGGGCCGGCTCTGGGTTTTTTTGCTGCCCCAAGCAAAAAAACAAAAAAAACTGCGAGGGGGCCGGAGCGGCGAAGGGGTAGGGGGGAACAAACCTGCCAGCCAGCCAAAGCAGCAAAGGGTGGGGGCGGGAAACCTGCCAGTCGGAGCGACAAAGGGGGCGGGGTGGGCGTGAAACAAACCTGCCAGTCAGAGCAGCAAAGTGGGGGAGGGGGGGCAGGCATGAAACAAACCTGCCGGCCGGAGCAGTGAAGTGCGGGGAGCGAAACAAACCCGCCAGCTGGCCGGAGCAGCAAAGGGAAGAAAAAAAAAAGAAAAAAAAATACCTGCGGGGCGACAGGGGGACGCCCAGCCCTGCAGACCCCAGGCAGCGGTGTGCACACTCCAGCTAGCAGGGGGGGAGAGAGAAGGGGGCAGCCAGGGCTTCCTTAAGCGGGGTGCTTGCCATGCGGGCCCTTCCCGCTGAGCCGCCTGCTGGGAGGCTCCGAGCTGCTCCGGCGGGCAGGCAGGGAAGGACACGGTCTGCATGCTGGGCTTGCTGCAGACCTGGTACCCCTCCCAGCAGCTCCCCTCCTCTGCGCCGCAGCCCCCTACAGGGCGGCAGGAGCAGCAAACCAAAAAGGAAAAAAACCTGCAGGGGCGGCGGAAGCGGTAAAGCACAAAAAAAAAAAAAAAAGGATTGGACGGAAGCCGCCCCTTGGAATCTGCCGCCCCAAGCACCAGCTTGCTCGGCTGGTGCCTGGAACTGGCCCTGATCCCAGGGCTAATCAATGTTATAAAATAAAAGAATATAAAATTCAGACTGGTCTAGAGAAGGGCTACCAGTAGCTTCTGTTCACCCTGCCTCATCGCACACAAACAAGGGCATGGTCCATGAAACCGAAGAGTGGCAAATTCAAAACTTATTAAGGAAATTAAATTACACACCGTGTGGGAAAAGTGACTGTGGAACTTGCTGCCAGGTGAAGTCGTCATGGCCAAGATTCGATGAGGCATTGGATTGTTATATGGATGATAGGAATTTCCAGAGTCACACCAGTTCATGCCAAAAGAAGTGTTTTGGAAGGAACATAAAGCCTCATGCTTCAGAGCATTAGTCTATCTCTAACCACTAGGGATTTGGAGGAAATTTTACAGGGGAAGAGTATCCCATATCTGTCTGTTGTGGGGTTTATTGGACCCTTTGCTGAAGCATCCGGTGCTGGCCATTGTCAGAGACAGGATACAGCAGCGGCTGGACCTCAGTTCTGATCCAATCTGGCTATTCCTGGGCTACAGCAGATGCTGATGGGTGCCCAGCAGAGAGAGATTGGGGGGGGATTTGCCCATGAGCTGCCATCCTGGCTCATTTTCTCTCAGGGGGGGAAGAGGGGAGGGGATCGCAGAGCTTTCTTTTGGCTGCTATGATTGCCGTTTGTATTTTCCTCTGCAGTGCTGGGAAAGCAATAGAAGATGCCCATCTCCTCGGTAATGAGAAAGGTCCAGGAGCCCAGCATGGAGAAGCGGAGACAGATTAAGCCTTGATAGGAGGTGACTTGCTGGCAGCTGCAGGACTCCGGCTGTGATTAGCTGGATGTAGGGAACCTTATCTCAACGGGATCCATAAAACCCGCTGGCTCAGTAATGAATTGGAGTCTGGCCAGGTGGCCTGAGAGAGACATGCGCACTCATTTATATGGGAATGCTTCCCCCTCACCGTTAAGGGGGAGGCAGCCGGGCTGGGGCTCTCTTGTCAGATGTGCTCTAGGATCCGTCCCGTGCTTCCTCAGCCAAGGCCTGGCTTTCTGTGCTGCTCTTTCACCAGAGACACTCGCCTGGGGAAGGGGCTAAGGATGCATCAGGTGAAGGAGAGATTGCAGTACCTTCCCCTGGGTGTGTATGAGTGCGAGGGAGTGTGTCTACCATGCACAGGCCCTGACCCCAAGCCCACTGAGAACAACGGGAGTCTTTGCGTTGGCTGCAGTGGGTTTGGATCAGGCTCACAGAGAGTAAAACACTTGTCCAGTCTGGGGAAATAAAGGAAAACAACCAAGTAAGAACAAATGTAAAGTCTCAGTGAGAAAGGGCACAGACTGTGACACTCATCTTGGGCTGACTCAAACAGCACTTCTCCCCCTGAGCTTCCCAGGAGGGGCAGGGAGATTCTTTGTGCCTGATTCATGAAAGCCCTGCACCTCGCGCAGCCATTTACCCCAGCGCACACTACGGGGAAAGCAGCACTTCCTCTTCGGTCTGGCCACGCTGGCCATGCTCACGGCGCATTGTTCTAACTGATGGCACAAGGTGCAGGGCAGCGGAGCATCTGTCCCTCCACAGTTACAGGTGCTGGATGGACACAGAGAGCAGAATGGGAACATCTCCCCCTGTTTACATAGCTACAGACACCACCAACAACCTATGGGAGCTTCCTTGCTGTTTCCTCTGGTCTTGTTCCTGGCATGAATCTCTGTGCTCTTCCAGGTGGCATCACTGGGAAAAGTCCTGTCCCCAAAGGGCGTGAGGTTCCCATGCTGCTGAACATGCCCCCTCACCCCATCCCCTCCACCCCACATACTGCTTCCTCAGGGACCTAACCTCTAGTTGCCATTCTTGGAGAGCAATTCTTTTTGCACCCTGAGCACTATCTGCTGGTGGGCAGGAACTTTGCAGGGCATTTCTAAAGGAGACCTGGATCCCTGAGGAGACCAAACCCACATCAGGTGGGTTATAAAGACAGACATGAGCCCAGGCCCCTATGCTAAAAGAAACCCTGTCGCTGCCAAACATCCTCCTAGGAGTCTCTCAGGTGCTCTTTTTCTGCTTGAACCCCTTGAGCCTGCAGGGACTAGACCTGCTGCCCCTCAAGCAAATGGCTGTTTGCTGACATGACTAGTCTGAATGCCAGTGATAAAAGCCAGGCATTTCTCCCACTTTGCTTGGGTCACTTGTCTCTAAATGAGCCATCTCACAATAACAAATGAGCCCGTCCAAAGCCATCAGTCTGCTCTTGGCCTGGAATGCCAGACAACTCTGGCCGGCTCTCCCACTTCACTCCCATTTACACTTAGAGATGGTCCCCAGGATTTGACCATAAAAGATTTCCTAATGAAAGCTGAACTTGTGTTGAAAATGAAATTTTCTAAGAATTGTGCCCATTCATTCACCCCCTCCCCGAGCCATAGTCGCCTTGGCTTTCGTTACTCCTGGACAGGACTTTACAAATGAGGAACCATCTCAGAGTTTGAAGCACCCCTGTATTTTCAAAACAGATGTAGTCATTGGAAAGGAGCTATAAACCTCCAACCTACAGATGCTCTAGAATCACCTATGCCAACCCAGGAACTGTGGGCATTGGCCATGCAAAGCAACTTGTTCAGTTGTTCTGATGGTATTTTTCTGACAACATTAAAAGTCCACTAACTTTCATCTCCACCCCCAGCACTTCCAACCTGAGACAGCTGGCATTGCAAGCTAGAACCAGTCTCTGAGCCAGTTCTGACTTGGCTTTTGTTACCCTTCAGAAGGACTTCACAAATTGAGCATGAGGAATCACCTCAAAGAGATGAGAAACTATTCCCCATCAGTGCCTTCACCACATGGCCACTTTCTCTTCAGGAGAGGGTTCGTCTTTGTTTTACACCTTCTCTAGCACCAAGCACACAGAGCTTAATTAGTCCAGCTAAGGCTCCCAGTGTGCTGTCGACAGGATATTGTTTTTGGTAACCCCCCCCTTTCTCCCACGTTAGCTGTCATCTCAGACAGCTGGCAGCAAGGAACGGGGCAGAATTAGGACAGGAAAGTAGACATGCTCTGCTTAAGCGTGAATGATTTTCATTAATAGCTTGTTGCTTTTGGAACCCTTTTTAGACATAAATGATGCTTCAAAGTTAGGAAATGTGTCAATTTCCCAGCAACTGTGCATTGCACTGCTAGTCAGAGCATGTAATGGAAATATCCAGGGGCAGGTATATATATGTGTGCTAGCAAGCAAGCTAGAGATAACGAGGTCAGTTCAATCAGGGAGGATGAGGCCCTGTTCTAGCAGTTGAGGTGTGAAAACCAAGAGAGGAGAAACTGGTTCTGTAATTGGCAAGCCATTCACAGTCTTTGTTCAATCCTGAGCTGATGGTGTCAAATTTGCAGATGAACTGAAGCTCAGCAGTTTCTCTTTGAAGTCTGGTCCTGAAGTTTTTTTGCTGCAGGATGGCCACCTTAAGGTCTGCTATAGTGTGGCCAGGGAGGTTGAAGTGCTCTCCTACAGCTTTTTGTATATTGCCATTCCTAATGTCTGATTTGTGTCCATTTATCCTTTTCTCTACAAAGTTCGTTAGAAATTTATTTACAAAAACTCCAGGATATATCAAAATACCCATGACTGACATTTTTTATTCCCAAACGTAGTGCTTTTAATTAGGTATCTTCGGCATATCCAGTCTTCACCATCTGGCATGCAGTGAAAAACATGCTCCATTTTTTTTTTAAAACCACTCTTCTGCAATTTCTTTCTAATGTCATTTACTTCATTTGGGTTCAGGGATTTGGCTGGAAGGGGATGAGCAGGCAGGGAGGAGGAGGGAGACAGTGGGCAGACGGCGGGGCCTGGGTGGAGTGGGGGCAGGACCTGGAGTGGAGCAGGGGTGGAGTACGGATGGGGCCACAGTCAGAAGAGGTGGGCTGGGGAGCTAGCCTCCCCAAGTGGCAGCTTCACCCACTGCCCATGACAGCAAGTAAGAGCGGGTCAGTTCCTGCACACCCAGCACATGCTGCAGTGTCCTTAGGCGGGGGCCATATTCTCAGAGCCAAGTGCGCCAGCACCGCACATTCTGCATAAGAGAGAGGGTACGGGGGCCTCTGCGGGGAACTAGCACTCTCCGCCACCGTGAGGCAGGCCGGGCGACTTGGTATCCTTGCTGCCTCGTCCCTCCCCCACTCCCGGGCTGCGAGCCCAGGCTGCTGTTGGGCATAGGGACACCAGTTTAATAATACTGCGTAGAGTCCCATAAATCCTAAGGATGACCCTGAGGACTGGCCTCAGCTCCACTGGCTGTACAAGCAGAGATCTCTACTCTTGGAGCTGAATGGCCTGCCCTGTTAGATGAGTGGCAATGGCAGGTTCATAACCTGCTACCTGAGCTCTAGCCACTAGAGGGGGGACAAAGAGCTCTCAGGTGGCAAAGAATAGAGCTCGGCAAAGCACCGATTTTTTAGTTCATAGACAATTCTGAACAATTGAAAGAAATCATTTTGGGTCAAACCATAATTGAAATTTTTCAACATTTTTGGCAAATTGAAAAGTAAAAAACCAACATTTCAGGTCAAATGAAGTGTTTGGTTCAACCCAAAATTAATCATTTTGCTTTGACTTTGAATGTTTTTTAATGTTTAAAAAATGTAAATAAAATTAAAGGACATTTTTAAACAAAAAGTCATTTTGAAAATGTCAAAATGAAATGTTTCGGTTTTTTCAGAATTTTAGTTGGGGGATTTTTTTTCCAGTTTAAACAATTTGGCAAAACTGACACAGATTTGCAAGAGATGTCAGGATCACTGAATCTGCATTCTTTGCTGAACAAATGTTTTGGTCAAAACTTTTTGCCGAGCTCTAGTAAAGCTGCTGAAGCCATGTGAACACTGGCACTTACGCTGCACTGCTGCACCATTGGAATCTATTGTACCCCCTTCTCAGCTAGTGTAGACAAGGCTAAAGTGGAACAGACTGTCAGGGAGAGATGACCATTTCCAGCCTGTATCAGAGAGAACCAAACCTTGGAGAGCTTGAAGCCTGAAATCCAGCCCTAAGAACTGTTTATCCAAGCCCATTCTCTGTTCACTAGGAATAAGCCCGAGCCTGCCTCTTTCCTTTGGGCAGCATGTGAAGGGCAGGAAACCTCCCTAGTTGATATAAGGGATCAGGTCACTCTGGCACAAACGTAACTAACTGCAGCTTAGCTGCTGTAAATACATCTTGCAAGGCAGCCTCAGTGTATACCCTCCCTGGTCTTGGCTGACAGCATGAACTCCGAGCAGCAACTTTCATACACCCACTGGGAGGAAAATTGCACAGATGTGCTTTGTCTTTCAGACGAGAGACTGGGATCCCCAAATTCAAAGGGAAGGGAAAGGAATTCAGCAAAAGTGAGAAACCAAACTCTCACTACAGCACCTGCTGCTCTTCAGAAATCCTTTGCTAGGAGGCACATCCAAGAGAAGCTCTTCTCTGAGCAGTGCCAGCCCAATGCCACAGCTTCATGGGTCAGCTTGGCTTTCCCCCCTGTAGGGAATGGTAAGGTATTCGGTCAACAAGGCCTTTGGTGTGGCAACAGCTGGGGGAGCAGTTCACAGCCAACAGCTGATTTAACCCAGCTGGTGGGTCTGCTTTCCTGCCTCAGTAACTCATATGGGGTGAGGGGGCTGCTCCACCCAGCTTCGGCATCTGGTGCTGGACTCTGTGTGGCCCCCCACCTCCATGCATGCTATTAGCTGCTCACCACCCCCACCCCTGTATCCATGCCCTACACACTACTGCAGTAATGCTTGTACAAGCCATGCCTTGTGAGGGATCGCATGAAAGCTAAGAATGAGCTGGCTGTGAATATCACCGCAAAGCGCACGAGTTAGCTGTATGTGTGACTTATGAATTCCCTCTGTGTGATGTTACTAGAATGGGTTTAAGACCAGACCGCCTAGGCTAAGCAAAGGTGATAAGCAGGTGTGTCTGAGACGAAGGAATGGGGATTTACCTCAGCTTACATATCAGCCATAAACAAAGCTAACCCAGCGGGGTTATCCTGAGCCTGAACTGGAGAGACAGAGAAGTAACCTGGCTCCTGCACCCCAGAGAAACACAAGAGGCTGGATCCCCAGGAGGTCTGCCTGACTCATAAGACAATGACACTCCTAGAGAAGCCAGCATTCATGCAGCAAGGACATGTCAAGGTAAGCCTTGCTGAAGTTAATGGCTAATGGCAAGCTTGAGATTATTTAACAGCCAATCAGAAAATGTTGCTGGAGGAGAGGGGGTTCCCCATGGAAAAATTTGAGTTTTTGTTGAAAGAACAAAACCCTGACAGTTGAAAAATGACATATTCCCGCTAAAAGCTGCCAAAAAATTGCTTGTCAGTTTTCTGACTATAACAGACCCTCTGTACCAGTGTGTCTGCAGCACCAGATGTCCCACCACACGCCACTTGAGCAGTTGTTTCAGCTCAAGTACTACCCTTCCTGGTGCTCTTTTACTGGGATGCAGGGTTGTCTTCTCACGCTGCCCATGGTTTCACAGAAAGCCCATAAGGAATAACATGAAACGGCCTCCCGTGAGTCTTTTCCACCAGTCATTCATCCTGGCCTTTCCTCAGACTTATACTTTTCTAATCCCCAAAGAGAGGGAGACTCCACGCCTTTTTCTTCCTGGTGTCTTCTTATCAAAATAAATCTTTAAACAGTTCTGGCCATCTGAGGCTTAACTCCTATAGCACAACCGTGCCTGAGCCCTTAGTCTAGGCAGTATCCCACTGACAACCTTCTACAGAAGTCCCTGCCTCAGCACCTTGCTGCCCTTGCCCAGCTGAGAGAGATAGGTCATTAATCAGCCACCAGTGCCTCCTCCTTTGGGCTAACTTGGCTCCCAGAGGAGCTGGTCACAGGGGTTGTCAAGGCTGAATCCCCACTCTGTCACTTTGAGTACAGAAGGTGGGGGACTGCAAGAATTTTAAAAATTAATACTGGCCACTCCAGGCTTGTATTAAACTCCCAAGGTTACAGCTTTTCTCTGACCTTGGCTTGGTAAACGCTGCCACCAGTCAAATGCCAAAAAACCCCTTGGACCCAGGAAGGTGCACTTGGGAATTCCTCCCTGTGGGGTACCCTCAAGCCCTTTCACCCCCCCTCTGAGGAAGAGCTGAGAAAGAAAATAAAGGAAATTAGCTGTTGCTACCAGCTAATCAAACAACATGCACAAATCTCTTAGGACACCAAAAATCCAATCCTGTTCTTAAAAAAAGTAAATTTTATTAAAAACAAAGAGAAAGAAAATACATCTGGAACTTAGGCTTTTGTTAGATTTTAAAAGAGCAATTCCAAAAATTAAGCACCCAAAATAGCTTTCTTGGGGGTTCAGCTTAAAGGTTATTATAGGCAAACAAAAGCATCTGGAGTTAGCACAGAAGAGAATAATAAGCCAAAATAAAGAAATAAACCTGACCACATCTATTTAAACATTGCTAATTTACTAATGTATTTTTGGGGTTTCAAATAAGTAATTCTAGGTATGATCTGATGGTTTTTCATACCTGGCTTAAAGCTTTACAGACCATTTCTGCTGCCCTCTTTCCTAGAGAAACACAACAGACACAAAGGGAAAACTTCTTTTCCAATTTTAAAAAGTTCTAGCCTTCCCATTGGCTCTTTTGGTCAGGTGCTTTCTCCTTTTTTACCTGTGGGCTTGTTAACCCTTTACAGGTAAAGCAAGCAGAGAACAGACACCAAGAGGGATTTTACAGTTAACTGGCTGGCTGGGTGTTCATAAAATGGAGCTCAGCTACCCCTGCTTCATTTATCACAGGGGCTGATCCCACTTCCCTTTCGACAGGGACTAGGCCCCCATGACACTGACAAACAATCACAAATGTTGAAGGAAAGCAGTCACTTACCACGAAAAAATTCTTTTCCTTGGAAACCCAACTTCACATTGAAAAAAGGGTTTCAACAAATTTTTTTTTATCAGCCTTGTTTGTTAATCAGCACAGAGCCATAGCACTTTGCAGCTGAGCACCTACCTGTTTGAAAGGATCCACTGGAAAATAACTTCATAGTTTAGAGACAATACCTTCAGCTGCAGCCACACCCAGTCAGGCGATGGGCAGACCCCAGGGCACTAGGGTCGTATGCTTCCTGTGAGGTTCTCCAAGCAGCTGGTTGCCATGTTCCGTGCCCACTGCAGTCTCTGAGTGGCCTTGAGACATAACTCCGTGTAGAGCACATTGCAGTAATTCAGTCTGGAGGTGACACAGGTCTGATCACTAGGGCAAGGTCCTTGAATCAGTAAGAAAAAGGGCACAACTTCCTGGCCTAGCATAAATGATAAGCAGCAGCTTTGGGCAGTGCCACTCTCGGAGCATCCTGAAGCAGCTGTGGCTTCAGCAGGCCCCTCAGATTGTGAATCTGGATAGTAAAGTGGGGAGAAATTCTCCTAAGCGAGGGATCTGATCTGTGCTCTGCCAGGCACGTCTCCAGTCTGGCAGGGTAAAGCTCAGACAATCAGAAAACAAAAGGGTCTGTCTCAGAAGGTACAAAACTGGGGATGAAAGCCAGCCAGGTCTCTGGTCAGGGAGGGGAATGCTCCATTTGCATGGCTCAGATGTCACTGGGATATTATTATTTATCACAGCATGAATCTTCACAGGGCTTCTCTGTGTTTTGTTCTGAGTAAATATCTTAGATCTACTGTGTGTGTGATTGCCCCCATGTTGGCCAACACAGATTGAATTAGGAACCTCCAGAGCTAAAAGACTGCGCTGCTACTGCTTGTAACTGTGACTAACATACACATACCCACATCTAATTTTACACCGATCTGATGCTCACCTCCTCCTAGACACATCTGCCTACATGCAGGAGCTGCCTTTCCTGCTGGGAATACTGCAATGGTTGCAAAGGGCACGGAGAGTGGTGACCCTGGAGAAATGTCACCTGTGCAGGGTGAGGGAACCCCCTGCCATCCCACAAACCCTGGCAGCAATAATGCTCCATCTTTACAAAGCCACCATGTATGTTATGGCTAAACCCTTGACAGCTTTCCCTCTTCCTCCACTTTCTCATGTCATGGCCACTGCCAGCTCAAGGCTTAGCGACGCGGTGCATGGGGACCAGTAGGAGGAGCACAGGCTATGCACCGGGCTTTCAGCCCTGCTGACACAGACCTCCTGTGAGGCTCATCCGATTTCTCCCTTCCTTAAGGGGACATGGAAGAAAAGGGGAGGATGCAGCAGTGGAGTGGAGGACTCGGGGGGTGGCTCCCTGCAGCCCAGCCAGATGGGAACAAATTTCCCCTTAAGGGACAGAGGCATTAAGGTTGCTAAGTAACCACCTGGCATTGTCCAACCCTGGCTGCTGGGGTTCCATGGATTCCAACGGTAGGTAGAGCTAGCCACCAAGCCTCTGTCTGCTGGGGGCTCCGACAAGGAGGGAGGGCAAGAGAGGGCCTTGGGAAGAGCAGGAGGAAGGCGCTCAGGGACTGTGGGTGCATCCCACTCCAGCCCGCTAACTCCCACATACGGCAGCTGAGCTGGGCCCCAGGGAGAGGCTGTATAGGTGGGGCCAGAGCAGGGCTCGCCAGGGGAGCAGACACAATGGCCGCCATGGAGGAAGAGGACCTCTCAGAGTATTTCCGCATGCAGTATGGGCAGAAGCTCTTGAAGCTGCTGATGTGAGTAACACGCTCCCCTCCCATCCTCCTGCTCTCCCTCCCCGACACTTCTATGGCCTTCCACAATTCCACCCTCCTCTGCCCCGTACACTCACCTCCTTCTCTCCTTCCCCCCCACTTCCAGCCCTTCCACAATATCCCTCCTGCCTTCTTGTGTCTCCACCATGTCTCCCTCTCCCACCTTCCCTTGCCTATCCTCCACCTTTCCCTTCCCCTCCTGGCATGAGTAGAATTCAGTCTCCATGCTCATGGGGCCCTGGGCCTCATCCACACGTGGTGCTCTGCCATGTCACCCCAGCCCTGCCCAAGTAACTCAGAGCCTCCAAGGCACAGGCTGAGTGAATGGCGAGGCCGTCTCCCTTGCGATGGGCAGGCAGCACTGAGCCCCCAGGCTCAGTTACAGGCGGGGAATGCTTTTGTATCTTTGTGGCAGGAAATTCCCAGCGCCGGAGGAACAATCCCCATCGCCGTCCATTCGGCTGCTGGAGAAGAAGAAAGAGGCCACACTGGTGCACAGGGCTATGGAGGCTCAGAAGGAGGTGAGAGAGGCATTCGTGAGGGACCCTTGCCATGACTGTTATGATGCACAGCACCAGCTACCAGCTGGGCTTCTTCAGAGCCATGCACACCCTGTTCTGTGCCCTCCATCTCCTGCTGGGTCCAGTCTCCTCAGGCACCTCCTGAGAGGCACAGCACAAAATCTGTCCCTCTGGCCCTGCTTTGGAGGGTCAGGGTGGGGGAGCACCAACTATTGGCATTGGAAGGGGGGCTCACTGGATCAGAGTAGCTGGGTCACCTTTGGCCTTTCTCCACGATCCCTGTAGGCTTTCCGGACGAGGATGGAAGCCCTGAATAACCGATGGGAGGAGCTCAGGGCCAAGGAGATTCAGCTGAAGGCTTATATAAAGAAATTTGAGCAGTTCATACAGGTACAGCCAGTCCTGTGGCACTCACATAACATGCCCCTGAGCTGTAACACAACCACTTGTTCCCATTCCATATGAGGGGCTCCTCTGTGGTACACCCACACACACCCCTGAGCTGTAACATAGCTGCCTGTTTCCATTACATGTGAACGCGTCGTCTCCTCTGTGGTACACCCTCCCACACCCCAGAGCTATAACACAGCTGCCTGTTCCCATTATGGGTAGAGGGCTTCTCCATGACACGCCCGCACGTACCCCTAAGCTGTAATGCAGCCGGCTTTTCCCATTATGTGTAGAGGGCTCCTCCATGATACATCTCACACATCCATGACTTCTTGACTCTCTTCTCTGCATAGAAGAGGAACTGATGTTTCAAGGCAGTAGCCATGACTTTATCCAGCAGGGCCTCTCCCCCCTCCACTCTGTATCACAGCCAGAGACGGTCTCGGGAGGGGCTGCCTAAGGGTGGGTTGCTCTATGTTGCCACGAGCCTTCAAGACCAGCTTTGTCATGCCCAGCTTAAGTGGCATCCATCCCAAAGCCTCAGCCAACATCTTCCCTCAGTGCTGGTAGCAGGATGTTCTCTGCAGCCCTCCTTAGGACCAGGTGCCAATGGCTGTGGAAGCTATGGGACCCCATCCCCGCTGCTGGTGACTGTCTAGCTCCATTGCTGTCCATTGGCGTGATCATGGCTCATCCAGGCTTCTTCTCCCCTCCTCTTCTCCACCCCGCCGTAGTCTCTCTCCTCTTCCAAGTACTGCTGATGTTGGAGGGGTGTGGGGCTGGATAGAAGGCATCTCCTTTTGATGCGGTTGCATTGCTAACCTCACACATCTCTTGTCTCGGGTTTCGTTTCTGGGGTGGTGGCGGGGGAATTGCTAGGAAAATGACCAAAAGCGAATTCGAGCCCTGAAGAAAGCCAACAAGGAGAAAGAGCTGAGGAAACAGAGGGTGAAGGAGCTGGCAAAGGCCAAGCTGGACATGGCAGTCCTAAAACAGGAGCATCAGCGGCTCTTCAACAAGCTGCAGCAGTACTCCATCTTCAACAAGTACCTGGAGAAGGTGGTCGAGATGTCAGAGGTGAGCCTGGATGCTAGGGGCTCCCACATGCTGAGATGGGGAGCTGAGATGGGACCATAGGCAGGGTCAAAAGTCTCATGGGGAGATGAGGCAGGGCCCAGGGTTCCCTGCAGCTGGGTTAGTGCAGAGAGCATAGAGGAGCTGAGATGGGTTTCCCTCATACTAGAAAGGACCTGGAGTAGGGAGCAGGGCTGTGTGGGAGGGACCTGGGGAAGGGGCTGAAGGTTTTAGCAAACTGGAGGTGGGACCCCAGGGGCCTGGCCAAGGGGACAGAGGGTAAGGCTAGGTTGAGCAGGGCCCTCTCATGTATGCGTGGGATACTCAGGCCGGGGCAGGTGTGATGTTTTCCTGGGATGGGGTGATAACGAAGCTAGGACACAGGAGATGCACTGGTGTGATAAGGATACTCTGGGGCAGATGTGCTATTCTCCCCAGTTAGAGGGGATGGGATGTCCTTCCTTCCTTGCCTGGGCTGGGCCTTGGTGCCACCAAGTGGCAGTGTGATAGGCTCCCATGCGCCGTGCTGGGCTATGGGGCAGTAATACCAAGTGTGCTGTGCTGAAGTTTGAGGAGATACGGGAAGTCATTGGCCGGTACAAGACGCTGGTGGGCATGCACCAGGATCTCATGCAGTCGGCACAGGAGGGGCTGGAGATGATTGAGCAGGCGAAGGTGCGCCTGTCGCACTACACGGAGGAGAAGGACGACGAGATCCTGCAGCACAACAACGAGCTGGCGCGCCTGCAGATGCGCTTCGACCACGCCCGCAGCGATGTCATCGTCTGGGTAAGGGGGGGTTCCCATAATGTTCCCCGAGGCAGCCCTCTTCCTCCCCCCGACACAGGCAGAGGAACTCCCCCAGCTTGCTGGGCAGTGGTGGGACAGGAGGCTGGCAGGGCAGCAGGATACTGCCACCCTGTTTGCTGGGTGGATGCCTCACCCCTGACCCAATGGGTCACCCCAGGGTTCATCTGTGACTGCATTGGGCAAGGACAGACCCTGGATTTCAGGGTGCTGGTGGGTCACAGAATCATAGACGTTTGCTCTGTGCATAGCAGGAAAGTTCCTCTAGGTCGATTTCAAATCAGCCCGTCTACACCAGGGCAAACCTCAAATGCTGCTGCCCTTGCCATGATTTTAGTCTTGCCTGCGTTGGTTCTGCATGGTGACCTAAGATAGACTGATTTAAGAGAGGCGTAACCCAGCGTAAGGCTCTGATTCATCGGAGTACTGAATCGTGGGCCAGTGAGACTTCGCCCACGCGTCATGTTAGGCACATGTTGCTTAGTCAGTAAAGCAATGGCATGACATGGGGGTATTTTTTCTAATTGAGACCAGACTGCTGGGATATGAGAGACCTATTTGGTTATATCCAATCTATCCCTCCAGGACCAGGGCTGGATTGTTCCCCACAGTAAGGCCTCCATGGCTTTGTCTGATGTAGCTGTAAAGGCCTCAAGTCTTGGGACTTTCACCAGTCCCTTGGATGAGAATCCGAGGGTGCAGAAACCTCAGCATGGACATGGTTTTGCATGTGTTCAGTCTTTTCTTTGACCAGTTGTAATCCATGACTCCAAATTATACCCCTTGATTCACCCTGTCTGCTCCCTCTTTTCTATTTATACCCTTCAGACACCTACAGTTAATTGTCATGGTCCTCCCAGTATGATGGGATGACACGCCTGCGTAAATAGATGCATAATTCCCTGTTTTAGAAGGGGCCGCAGAATTGTGCTCTGCAATCCAAGCTTTTGTTTAAAATCACAAACAGAAGTGACGAAAACCTTCCAAATGTGACGCATCCTGTCTTATTGTTTGGTTCAAGTTCCTTCCCCATTTCTAGTGCTGTTAGATTTTTACCATTACGTCCCTGAACAGTCCCTGATGAAGGCACACTGGCTGCTGCTGCTGCTGTGGATTGTTTTTCTTTCCCAGCGACATTACAATCTGCTGCCTCTTTAGCAGGATAATTTTTCAGGTTTCCCCAGCCCTTTCCAGTGCTTCTGGACAGTCCATACATCTTCCCTCTGCACCATGCTCACTAGACTTAGCTCCCCAAACCAGCTCCTGTGAACTCTGACCTGCTTGTGCAGGTGCATTCTGGGAACTTGCCACTACCCTGCTGAATTCCCTTAATGATGATCACTGGCTATGGCTCATGATCCTGAGCCGAGCCAAGACTTTTCCAGATGTGAATGGAAGTGAAAGGACAGACTGATGCTGTGTAGTGTCCAGGGCGAGGGTGGCAGATGGGCCGCTATCAAATTGGCATCTCCAGTGCTTTGCCAGCCTCTCTGCTGAGCAGCGTATGTCCATGCTTTCTGCTGTCCTCTCCTCTCGCCGCAGGAGTCTCGCTGGGCCCACATCCAGAACACAGCTGCCAAGAAAACCCTCATGCTGGGCACCATCAAGATGGCCACCCTGAACCTTTTCCAGAGTGTGAGCAAGCAACTGAAGGAGACCTTGAGCGTGCCTGTGGAGGACACCCACAAGCAGCTGGACATGGTACAGCCAGGCTGACACCCACCTCTCACCCCGGGCTCAGGGAAGGAGAGCAGCACCTGCCCCGGCTGCAGGAGGGGCCTGTGCTCTGCACAGGAGAGGGCTAGGAGACAATAATGTATCAGGCACCTCACCCCATCCTGGTGGGGATTCTCTAGGACACAGCTGGGATGCCAATGGCAAAGCAGAAGGGGGGGAACACCAGCAATAAATGAGTATGGAGTCTGTGTTGACCCTTGCCCCTCTCGCCCCAGAGAGGGGTCGGTGCAGGGGAGGGAGAGTCTATTTGTGGAGGCACAAGGCTGGATGAATTGGGACGGCGAGTGACTGAACTGGCTACAAATCTCTTGTGTATCTGGGCCATTGCTCCACGCTTTCATTAGCTGGCTCCCTGCCCTCAAGGACTGGCCCCCAAAGAGCCATCCCACCTGCTCTGAGCTGGGGATGCAAATGTCCAGTCCTCCTTCTCTGCAGCCCAATTTAAAGCCATGGGAAATGTGCCTTTCAGAGCAGCCAAACACTGCCATTCATGCTGCAAAAGCCATTCCAAGCAGTCCTAAACCTTCAGCCCTGCCATCTCTCTTCTCCACCCCAGATCCAGCAGTTCATCCAGGACCTCTCCGACATCTGGGCGGAGGTGAAAAAGAAGGACACCCAAAGCCGATCAATGATAGTTGTGGTCAAGGACGTATAAGGGAAACACCAACTACCCCTGTTCTGCCAAGGGAAGGCTTGGCCAGCTGAGACAGGAAAGGAAAGGATCTCCCATGGATGCTGCAGACGGCACTTCAGTGCTCTCCATCCTCCTGGCTCTGAGCTCCCGCACAACCCGAGACTGTTCGTGTTATAAAGATAATGTATCCTAAGGGCCACATCATTTTCATGGGGTTTGTTCCTCACGTTACATTAAAAACCACCCCAGAATGCCCTGACATAGAGCTGGGGGAATTTCTCCACTTACACTTTGTTGCTGAAAAATATAACATAAGAACAACCATATTGGGTCAGACCAAAGGTCCATCAAGCCCATATCCTGTCCTCTGACAGTGGCCAGTGGCAGGTGCCCCAAAGGGAATGAACAGACAGGTTATCATCAAGTGATCCATGCTCTGGCAAACAGAGGCTAGGGACACCATTCCTGCCAATCCTGGCTAATAGCCATTGATGGGCCTATCTTCCATGAATCTATCTAGCTCCTCTTTGAACCCTGGTATAGTATTGGTCTTCACAACACCCTCTGGCAAGGAGTTCCAGAGGTCGACAGTGCATTGTGTGAAAAAAAACTTTCTTGTGTTTGTTTAAACCTGCTACCTATTAATTTCATTTGGTGGCCCCTTGTTCTTGTATTATGTGAAGGAGTAAATAACACTTCCTTATTTACTTTCTCTATATCACTCATGATTTTATAGACCTCTATCATATCCCCCCTTAGTTGCCTCTTTTCCAAGATGAAAAGTCCCAGTCACATGCTTGTTGAGCCCCTCAAAGAATTCTAGTAGATTTGATTTTTGACCAAGATATTTCACAAATTTTTCCTGGATTCCCAAAAATCCCCCAAAACTCCAAACATTTCAACATTTTCTGACCAAAGCATTTCTTTTGATTTGAAACATGCTGTTTCCATGAGAAGTTTCCTTCCATTTTTTTTTTTTAAATGTTAAAAAAAAGAAGCCCAAACCAAAGTTAAATGTTTCATTTTGGGTCAGACAAAATGCTTAGTTTGACATCAAGTGAATTTTTTTTAACTTCTTGATTTGTGGAAAAATTTGGAAATTGATTTTTTTGGAATTGGTAGATGACTAAAGAGACTAGTTATTTGCCCAGCTCTCCTGGGGCGGGCGGTGGGGGGAGATGATTGTTCCTCCCGTGTAACGGCTATGCATCCCCTTTGGTACTGAGAGAGTGGGGTGTTCTGCATGGGGAAAGAACATCCCAGAGAACCCAACCCCAGAAAGGCACTAATAAGCAGGCTGGGCAGAGACTGGTCTGACTGTTACGTATCCCCCTCCATCTGATTCCCTGAACATCCCCCTGTACCCAGGGACTGGCTACAGTGTTTTCACAAGAGCTCCCAAGGAATATTCCACTTCACTAAGGGACAGGTCATTTTCTCTAGGTAAAAATTCCCTCAGGCTGATATGGAGGGAATGGAGCAGCTCTCCCAGTGTGGCATGAGGCTTCGGAAGGAGAGCGGGTGCCCCGGGTTGGTGTGACAGATTGAGAGAGGGGAATAGGTGCAGGGGCAGGTTTGAGGGGCTGGGGGAGGAAAGGGTCTCCCAGTTTGGGGAGATGTTTGGGGGAGTTAGTGCCCCATGCTGGTGTGAGGGGTTAGGGGGAACAGAGAGAGCCTCCTGGGATGGTGGGAGGGATTGTGGGAGGAGCAGGTCTCTGTGTTGCTGACCAGAGGTACCCATGTTTGTGAAGCACCTCGCTACCACCTGCCCTTAGCATGAGGGAGCCTTGTCTGTACCTGCCTGGGCTCAGTTCCATGACACCACTAGTTACTAGCAACACAAACATTCTCCCTTTGCTGCAGTGGGCCCTGCTGTCTCTGTACAGGTCAGCAACAGGCACACATTAGTCCCTGTGTCCTCCACGTGTCCCCTGTAGTGTCGCAGCCCCCTATCCACAGAATTACCCAGCCCATTGTTCCCGAAGGAACAGAGCATCACAGCTTACTAGTTATACCTTACTACAGATCCGCTCAGCACACTGCACATAGCATGCGCTATTGTGTCTTTATTGCAAGTTCCACTCCACAGATAATCAGTGTCATAATCACAAACAACACTGAGCAATACCCAGCTGTGTGTTCATACTCACATAGCCAGCAATATCAGAGAGCTTCACGGTTCTCTCAACAGTTGGCCATCCTTTGGTGGGGGGGGTCTCTTGATGGGGCCTTCCCATCTTATCCATACCAGGGCAGGAAACCCTTTTATCCTGGGTTCTAACCAAGCCCACCACCTTATGCATATGTACAAGAGTTCCAATCCCCTTTTCCTTATCTGTACTTCTGCACCCCATAAAAGTTGGGGTGCCCCTCTTAGTTCCCCTTATTCTAGGGTTGCCAATTTTGGTTGGATGTATTCTTGGAGATTTCATCACATGACATAATCTTTAATTAAAAATTAATTTTAATTCTTGGAGACTCCAGGCCAATCCTGGAGGCTTGGCAACCCTACCTTATTTCCATTATGCATCTAGGTAAACGCATCCCCATGGTAACCTGAGGTTCCTGCAAAAGTTCCCATGATGTTACATTCATGTCTTGCAGTCTAGACATTATGGCATATTTTCCTGAACATCACCCCTGGGCACATTCTTTACAGGAATCTTGTAACTTTACTGATCCACAGTTATTTCTGGATCACTTATGTCAACCATCCATAGGCCTAAGACCTAACATGGCTAAACTGAAATCTCACAGGCTTCACCCTCCAGGCCTTGCAGTACTTATTGATATACTTGGTGTTATAGTCCCATAATACTATCCTATGTAAACCTCCCCATCACACCTGACTTAATTATACTTAACCACAACAACTCCTCTATTAAATGAAATAATTGGCTACAAGGCTGAGGCTGGAAATGGATAGGAGACACCAGGGGAAGTGTCAGTACGGGACTTGGTGAGTGAAAGAGACAAGGGGGGGAGGTGGGAGCAGGGACCGTAATTGCCAAGGTACAGGCTGACCAAAGGGATCAGGGGACACTCCAGGCAAGGCAGACGTGTGACAACAAAGAGAACACAGGGACTTGGCTGCCCATCAGCTGTGAAACATTGCCAAGGATTAACAAGTTATTTATCATTCACACTTTCCATTCAGACTTCACTGGCCTCAGACGATGATCCCTTCAGAGCAACAGCCTGCAGGCTTGTGTACACGGAAACGTTTTACTAGTTACACTGAAGTTAAACCAATCTAGCTGTACCAGAATAGCCCCCGTGTGGACACCTTATTCTGGTATAAGATTGGCTTTTTTTTTTTCAGCTTAGTTTACACTTCTTCCCAAGTGACATCAGCTAAAGTGAATAAAGGCCTCTGATACCATTGAGCAGGATGCCCACCTTAGCTTATACTGGTATAATGTTGTGTAATGTTGCAAGTCGGGCCCTTCACTCTCTGTTCTAGGCATTGGTAACCATTGTGCTGAGGCCCTGGAATTCAGATCAATCTGGCAGGAGCACTGGAGAAGGAGGTGTGTGGGATCCAATCAACTGAAATCAGCTTGAGTTGAAATCAGTATTGGTTTAGCTCTAGTAATGAAAGTGCTTTAAACTCAAGTCTCAGCTGAAACAGAGGGAATTAAATGAATCTTTATTTCAAGAGAAGCTTTTAGAAGGGTGGCGAGCCTAGTCTTTGGATAATGTCAGAAAATCGATCAAACCACCACAGTGAAAGGAAAGCCCCTCACGTGTTATTCTTTTTTGGTTTTTAAGGTGGAATTCCATGTTAGCAAACAGCTCACTGTGTGAGCCCCAGGCTGGTGGGCTGGGGAGGGGCTGCATTGCGTGTGTGATCCATGCCTGCCTTGCAACAACAGCACATGAACTGGTTATAAAACAAGCCCTGTGGCCTCATTTACACCACTCGGAAACAATTATTAAAATCAGCGTGGAGGTAGGGCACGTGGGTGTGTGGACAGTGAGACACAAGGGCTGTATCTATGTACCTGGGTCACTGCCTCCAGATTCCTATCCAGGGCTTTGGGCCAACTGAGGTATTGACCAGCCTCAAAGGATCCATCCTAAGCCCTGAGCCTGCAGATACTAACACGTGAGTACCTTTCAACACATGAGGCGCTCCACTGCATGCTGTCTGATTGCTCAGATGCTTAAACTTATTTGCACGCATAAGTGTTTGCAGGATCGGGGCCCTAGTTTTTACATAGAACCCATGCAAGTGGGAGAGGACTTTGGGAGTTTAATGAGCAGTGTGTGGCTACTCCTACAGTGCAGACGTGATGACTGAGGCTCAGGACCGGCGCTAGGGGTTTTAGCGCCCTAGGCAGACGGCAATTTCGCTGCCCCGCGCGCTGGTCCCGCGGCTCCGGTGGAGCTGCTGCAGTGGTGCCTGTGGAGGGTCTGGTGCTCCGCGGCTCCAGTGGAGCTGCCGCAGTCGTGCCTGTGGATGGTTCACCGGAGCCGCGTGAGCAGCCAACCCTCCGCAGGCACGACTGCGGCAGCTCCACTGGAGCTGCCTGCTGCCCCCTCTGGCAAAACGGCGCCCACCATTTATTCTGGCGCCCTAGGCGATTGCCTAGGCTGCCTAAATGGTAGCGCCAGCCCTGCTGAGGCTTAGTCATGCAGCTAACCACTGACTAGTGTCGAGTACAGGAGCGCCCCTGTGCCATGAGATAGCAAGTAACAGGTGAGTTAAGGTCTTACAGACACTAGGGATGGGCACATTTCAAAGCATTTACAACTGCAGAAAGTCTCAGCACCAGAATGAGTTTTTATAAACAAGCACCAAATAATCACTCGATCCAGTTATAAAAATCATCTGACCCTCAGGGGGGTTGAACTGTTAGCTGAAATACTGAGCTGGATCGTGCCTTTTTCTGATTCAAAGGCATCTGGTTTCAAATAGTCCCTGAGGAGGTCTTGCCTTCCCTTTCCAGGATTTGCCTGTTGCCTCCACTACACTCCAGCATCATTACAAAGCTGTAGCATGGGAGACTTATCGGAGATGCTTTCAGCTCCCAGTCCATGTGGGTGGTAACCAAGAGAAACTCAGACACAACCCCAAATCATTCATTCACTTCTCAGTCCCGGGGCCCCTTTTTCATCTACTCTGCTCTGCGTCACTTTTCTGAACCCCTTGATATTTTCCAATCCATTCATCCCTTCCCTTTGCTTCTACATTTCTTTCTTTCCTACTCTCTCGGGGGGGCGGGGATGTAGAAGTCTGCAGATAAACTTCTGAACTCTGGGGCTGCACTGACCAAGGACAGAGACTTTTGGGTTGTTGGACTTTTGGGGGGATTTTTGGGTTGCTGGACTCAAGAGACTCTTGGGGTGTTGGACTTTTGGGACTTTGGGGTGATCTTTTGGGTGGCTGGACTTAAGCCCCTGAGGGGAAAAGGACATTGCCAGACTAGCTTGGGGGTGGGTCTTTTGCTCATGGTTTGTGTTATGAATCCTGTTTGTGGTGTTTCCCCAACATAATGCCGCATTGTTTTCCTCCTCCTAGAGGCGCCCGAGGGGTGGTATGTAATTGTCCCAGGTCACTGGATGGGAGTTCGAGCCAGTTTTGCATTGTGTTATTGAAACGGAACCCCTAGATACTGAACCTGGCCCTTGTTGCTGCCAACTCAGACGGGCAGAAGGGTTACATTAGTGTAGTGTGTTAGGGCTGTTATGTTATGACCAGTGAAAAATGGGCTTCTTGTAGCTGCACATCCCCCATCCCACCCCACGCTGGGACAATCTCATCCCAACTCTTTGAAATTATCTGTTTCTAACATGTCCTGGGAGTCTGATCTTGGAATCTGGCCCCTGTCTTTGGGTTTAATGTAGCTAAATCAACGTCTGTGTGCTGCTATCCATGCTCCCATATATTCTATGTCTTCTCTTTTCACGTGCCGAGGCTCTGATTCGGATCACACTTCTGTGGGATTTGCACAACCTTGGAGATTTACACTGGTGCAAGCGAGATCACAACCTGGCTCTTGGCTTGTACCATGGCTCCAGAATAATAGCTCCCTGGTTTAAAACGCAAGATCAAACAGGTCAATTGCAGTTCCCCGAGTAGAGACTGCGGGGAAGGGAGAGCGAGGGGAGAGAAGCATCTATCTCTGCAAGTGGAATCAGCCTGCTCAGGAGAAGAAGAGCATTGCTAGTGAAATTAAGGCAACAATCAGTGCATTTGACAGTGTGCATTAGCCCAAGATGAAAAGATTTCTGGGCCCAGCGTGCTCCTGGCGGTGTTCAGCAGTAGAATTTACTGTTGATATGACTCTATCAAGAGCGAATCTGAGCTCCAGGGTGAAGTGAGTTGCCAGTAATGCTCTTCCTGCAGCACTACCTTACTGTTAACTCAGGCTTGACAAAGATCATATGCCAGGAGGCCACGCAAGGTGTGGGCCTAGCAGAGGTCAGAGGCCCGAGCTCTGGCAGTGAGGTAGCAGCTACTCAAGAGCCTGGGTATTTGTATTATTAAGAATGCCACTTATGGAGGCCAGCGATAGGGACCTCACTGTAACAGGGTAGTCCCCACCTAAAGCACCCTCCCTGGAGCAGGCCGTGGCATAACCAATACGCCTGCCTCAGTTTCCATAGGAAAAGGGAACAGTCTTTCCCGGAGTCCATTCAAAGCCCCATCTTTGGGGATAATTTATTCACGAGCATGTGAAATAATCTGCAGAGCCCTCATGATAAAAACATTCTTCCCCGCACCCTAAAGTGCCACAGATCACAGAAGTTTCCCATCCCTCTCCAGGAACTTCATCCCCACTCATTCTCCCAACAGGCCATCTCCTGCCTGCTCCCAGCCTTTTTGCCTTTGTTCAAGGGTCTGCCCTCCAGGCCATCTACCCATGAGCTCCCAGATTCGCTTCTCTGCCACAGCACTTCTCTGGGAACCCCAAGTCACGTCTCCCATGAGAAGGGCCCCCACAGTGTTCCAATCCACTCCATAGGCCTCCTCGCTTGTGAGTCCTTCCCTGCTCGGGGAACATCCCACCAGGGCCACCCCACGGGCCCTGGGCTCAGCGTCTCACAGCCCTCCACCACAAGGCATCTCCCCACAGTGTTCCATTCCACAGGCCCCCCTGCCCGTGACTTTTATCCCTGCTCCCGGGATCCACCCTCCAGCATCAACCCTCTTGTTCTGGTCTCTGCTTCCTCACCCCAGACTGGTTCTCCTGGCTCCTTGGGGCCTCTGCACCAGCTCGCCTGTATCTCAGCAGCTCTGACCATTCCTTGCCAACAACTATCTCCACCTTGTGCTCTTGCTAACAGCTCCCTGGTGCGGTGCAGTCCAGCTCTGCTCTGCTGCTGCTACTACTACTACTGCTGCTGTTTCTCTCTGGGTCTCTCCCTTCTTCCTCAGGCAACTCTCGTGCCCTTTTCCTGCCTCCCTTTTCGTGTGGCCCAGGTGCCTTTCCTTAAGCCAAATTGGGAGGCAGCTGAGAAGTCAGAGCCATGCTGCGACTCTCTCTTAAAGGGGCTAGTCACCCTGTGACTCTCAGCATTCAGCTCTACATGTATCCTGAGCATAGGCCCAAACCTCAATAGCATTTACTCACTCCTTACTTGGGCAAAAATCTCATTGACAGCAATGGGGGATTTGCGGGAGGAAACCCCAAGCTAGGACTTTGGGGGGAGGCTCAGTAATCTTACGGGTGGGTAAACTGAGGGACAAAGGGGACTTACTAAGGGGCCAAACCCTGAGTTCCTGATGCAGGTGAGATCCTGCTGCAGTAGTTTGGGAGGTAAGGGGGGTTCAGAAGCAGAGTATAAGGGCCCAGGAGCGGATCTGAATAGGGTAGGAGGGATTCAGGTGCTGAAATGCTTGGTAGGGATGAACCTTGGTAGGAATTACTGTAAGTGAAGGCCAACAAACATATTTCCACTTGTCACTTACCCTGGTGCAATCACGGCTCCCAATCCACATGTTGGATGCACTGTTTGCTCCTCCAAAGGTTGATCCAGAGCCCTACAGGCCTGATCCTGCGGAGATGAACTCCCACAGCTCCCATTAATTTCCCTGGAGTTGTTGGTGCTCAGCACCCCTCAAGATCAGGTCCTGAATGTGCTGGCTGTACATTAACATGTATGTTATTGCAGTGACCCATGTTGGCCAATACATACACATTAGGGGTTGCATATGCCACATGAATGGGTGTTATGTGCATGGAATTAACATCATAAAATGCATTATAGATAGATAAAAAGTGCTGAGATTGTCAGCTGAATGTATCAGGCTCTCCCCACTATTCCGTTCACCTACGCCAAGTATCCCACAATATTTTGGCCGTAGAAAACAGGAAGCCTGTCAAAGCCAAGATACATAATTGGGGAGGCCTCGCACAGGCTGGGAATGGCCTGAACATAGAGAAACCTATGGTAAAAAAGGTACAGAAAAAAACAAGCAGTTACAGCACTGTAACGAACTGGTGGGCTGGATTTTAGTGATAGGTAGAGTTTTGTAACTTGTAAAATCATCTTGTAAATATGGCTGGCAGAAACGCGTGTCTTTGAAGTACACCTTCTGTGCAAGGTGACCATGCTGTGAGCTAAGCATTGCTTCCCAGAAGGAGAGAACGTGTATCTCCTTTTCATATTGTCCAGCTTTCTCTTTAAACAATAATTGTGGCTACGTTTGGTTATTTGGGCTCTTGAACATTTCTGAGAACGAGCCGCGAGTGGAGTCAAACAACAACTGGCTACACCTTTTTGTCAATAACAGTGTCCCACTCACCATGTGACTAGCACATAGGGTGACCAGATGTCCAATTTTATAGGGACAGTCCTGATATTTGGGGCTTTTTTTGGTATGGGCTTCTATTACCCAGCCCCCCGTCCCAATTTTTCATACTTGCTATCTGGTCAATCTACTAGAGCACAACTTCTCCTGTTCAAAGCCTTCCTTTGGCTACACTTCACCCAGCAAACACCTCTCTTTCACCTTCTCTCTGATTAAGGTAAAACTTTCTTCAAACCAGTCCTGGGCGCAAGCCACAACTCTGGATCTAGTCTTAAAGCACCACAAAGCTCTGGGCAGTTCAGATCCAGAGTTTGGTTCGATCCCCTTATAAAATGAGTGTTTGAGCTGCAAACACCCTGAAGTTCAGCTCAGGGAGTTGGGATCAGACACTGAACTGTTGCTTTGTGTGCCACGTGTGTCTAAGTTACACTGTGATTATTTGCAGGGTGAGGGCCCTGGGCTTGTTCTGGGTTTTATAAAGCACTTATCTGCTACTCTGAACAGAATGACTAATAATAACCAGATCCAAATGGGACCCTAGGAGCCATACGTCCCTCTATCGCATCAAATGAGTCATCAGGATACTCAGCTGAAAACGGCACCCTCAGGTTTGTGAGCTTCTGCCTGTGCGGCTGGTTCCTAGCCCCGAAGCCACATAAATGGGGCAGTAATGCCATCCTCAGCCTCCAGGGAAAATAGCAAAGGGTTTGAAAGCACAGGAAGGAGAATACAGGCAGCAGCGTCCTGCAGTGCTGCTAGTGGCCAGCAGCTGGGGAGAGAAGCAACTTGGGCTGCATGAGAAAGTGTTTTCAGAGCATGTTTTTCCACTATAAGTGATGAGGGAGAAGGATCCTAAAGCACTGCATCCACTCCGCATTGTTTATGCCAGTTTAAGATACTTCCCTTGGCAATCATTGCTGAGCAGCATTCTGGGCAGCTATCCCATGGTGCAATGTTCCACCATGAGGCTCTATGCATTCTGGGGCTTCTTGCAGTACATGGTGGGATGCCCCCCAGGGCGGCCCTGGCATGAAGGGCACGCTGCTGAGCACTCTGATCCTGACCATCATTCATATGAACAGGCTGCTTTGCCTGTATTGGTGATCACACAGCTGGATGGTTTTGGATGGGTTGGGAGACTAGTGATTCTCTTCTAGCAGACAGAGGCAGATGCTGGGTGCAGCTATGGAGAGTAAAGCAACCTCCCACCCCAGGACTGCAATGCCATGCTTATATAGTGTGTGTGAGCTTGTGTGTGCGAGCTTGTGTGCGCGTGCAGGCACATGTAAGCATGGGTGTGTGTGCACTGTGTGTGCATAAGTGTGAGTGTGTGCACGCTCAGTGTATGAGCATGTATGCTCAGTGTGTAAGTGTGTGTGCCAATTAACTGCCCAGGCTGCACTTGGAGAAGGAGACAAGCTCTGCACAACAGGAACTGGGGCAGCCTATATAAGCCAGGAAGCTGGCAATAGAGGGGGCTACAGGGAAGAAGTCTGAAGTCACTCCCTGGGTGAAGGGAGGTATGTTTGGGACTATAAAGGACAGCCCACAATCACACCCTGGGAGGAGGGAGTTGGGAGGCTGGTGAAACCAGAGATGGGGGAAGCCAGGAACATAGGACAAGGCTCTGGGAAAAGCAGCGAGGTGTGGGGCAGGTCAAACCTTGGCAGCTGATGAGAGGGCCCCTGAGCCAAGACTTGGAGTAGAGGGTGGGCCTGGGTCTCCCTACCAGTCTCTGGCAAAGTAGCACTGGCAGGGCAGTGAGCAAGCAGACTGCCAGAGCCCATTTGTCAAGAGGGACTTTGATACCCCCAAGAGGGAACATCTATGGTGACCCAGCCAGAGGGCCAAGTCACGAAGAGGAGGCTGCAGTTCTGGAGTGAGGTCCGCAGGGCAAGAGGGTGACGGGAGAGATGCAGAGGAGGGCCCGGTGCCTGGCCAGAGCTAATGCTCAGGATGGCCAGCAGGAGACACCACGAGTGGGGTTTGAACCCCATGACATGTATGTACAACCAGGTGAGTATGTGTGTGTGTGTTTGCTCTATGTGCATGCATAGGTGTGTGTGCGCACTGAGTGAGTCTGCACTGCCTGAATGTCTGCATGCACACTGTAAAAAGAACGAGGAGTACTTGTGGCACCTTAGAGACTAACAAATTTATTTGAGCATAAGCTTTCCTGGGCTAAAACCCACTTCACCAGATGCATGTAGTGGGAAATACAGTAGGAAGATATATATACATAGAAAACATGAAAAATGGGTATTGCCATATCAACTGTAGCGAGAGTAATCACTTAAGGTGGGGTATTATTAGCAGGAGAAAAAAACTTTTTGTAGTGATAATCAGGATGGCCCATTTCCAACAGTTGACAAGAAAGTGTGAGTAACAGTAGGGGGAAAATTAGCATGGGAAAATAGTTTTTACTTTGTGTAATGACCCATCCACTCCCAGTATTTATTCAAGCCTAATTTAATGGCATCCAGTTTGCAAATTAATTCCAATTCTGCAGTTTCTCGTTGGAGTCTGTTTTTGAAGTTTTTTTTGTTGGAGTATTGTGACATTGAGGTCTATAACTGGGTGACCAGGGAGGTTGAAGTGTTCTCCGACTGGTTTTTGAATGTTATAATTCTTGACATCTAATTTGCATCCATTTATTCTTTTGTATAGAGACTGTCCAGTCTGGCCAATGTACAGAGCAGAGGGGCACTGCTGGCATATGATGGCATATATCACATTGGTAGATGTGCAGGTGAACGAGCCTCTGATAGTGTGGCTGATTATCAATACAAAAGGTTTTTTTTTCCTTCTGCTGATAATAGCCCACCTTTATTGATTACTCTTGTTCTAGTTAGTATGGCAACACCCATTTTTTCATGCCCTCTGTGTATCTATATCTTCCTACTGTATTTTCCACTGCATGCATCCGATGAAGTGGGCCATAGCCCATGAAAGCTTAGGCTCAGATAAATTTGTTAGTCTCTAAGGTGCCACAAGTACTCCTGTTCTTTTTGCTGATACAGACTAACACTGCTACCCCTCTGAAACCTGTCACCATGCACACTGTGTGAGCGCATATAGGTGAGCATTGGTGTGCACGCACTGCGAGTGCATACCTGTGAGTGTGCGTGTACTGTGAGCCTGTACAGGTGAGCACGTGTGCACACACACTGCACGATCATGTACAGATGAGCGAGTTGTACAGGTGCACACATGCACAGCATTAGCTTGTACTAGTGAGCACAGGTGCAGGCACACTGTGTGGGCACATACATGTAAGCCTGCTGCACATATGAAGGCATGTGTGAGAGCACGTATGGGTGAACTTGTGTGCACAAGCAAGCACATATGGAGGAGCACATGGATGTGCATGCACACGAATCAGCGTTTACTGAAGAAGCAGGGGTGTGCACAGGAATACAAATTTGGCTGCTTTTGGAGGGGCACTTTCTGTGGGCCCTGCAGTTAGAGGAGCTGCCTCTCCTCTTCCCCCCTGCGGTTGAAGGAGGTGCCTTTCCCCGCAGCAGCGCCAGTGGAGCTGGCTCTCTCCTGGCAGCTGGAGGAGCTGGATCTCCCTCCGTGGCTCCAGGTTCAGAGGGGCTGACTCTCTCCGTTACAGCAGATGGAGCTGCCTCCCCGCCTCCCTGCCCTCACTTCCCCAGGGTTGGTGGAGCTCGCTTTTCCCTGGCAGCCGCAGGAGATGGCTCTCCCTCTGTGGCCCCGGGGCCGGAGGAACCCATGCCCTTGCTTGCCCCCCTTGTGCACGTCCCTGTGAAGAAGCCAGTTTCATTAGAAAATTCCCAACCAGCTGTAATCACACACCCTAAAACACCAAGAAGGGGCAGAAAAACATTTGCTGAAGTGCTGATAATGTGAGCAGTTGGTGCACAGGGCAAGGGAGAGACTGGGGTATACATCAAACTCTCATTTAAAATATGACTGACTGCAATTTCACAAGTCAGCACAGATTTTGTTAGTGAATGGGGAATTTAGCCTATCCTCAGCTGATGTAAACCGGAGTTTGATTCCAATGGCACTACATCCATTTACACTAGCCGTAGTTTTCTCTAGGTAAACCTAGTCTGTTTGCCTTCCACTCACTCACTCTGGGACAGACACACAGCTGATATGAACAACTGTAGCTCCATTGAAGTTAATGCAGTCCTTGATTGGTTCTATGCCAGCCCCAAGTAGATTAGAGCAACCTTGAAGCTGCTCTATCCTATGCTAGCTGTTAACAGCCCCTAAGGGTCCGTCTGCCAGCTAGAAATTGCCAGCACATAGTAATACTCCAGCAGCCCCCAACAGAATCCCCACATGCCCCTTAGGTGGGGAACTGTGGGGGAAAGTGGTATGGAAGCTGCCTACACTGGCTTTATTCCAGCTGGGTGTTACCCTCTTCCAAGGGAATGCAGTGCCAGAGCAGTGCCGAGAGCTCAGAATGCATTAGAAAACCTGATCCCATACTCAGCACCTGAACTCTGTTTACCATAGAGATAGGCTTGAGCCAAACTTCCAGATCCAAATGCCCTCAGACTTGGGAAGAATCCGGGTCAGGAGCTGGATGGGAGATTTGCAACTCGGGCCCATCTCTACCATTGTCCATTTAGGATGGGAACCGTGGGCTCAGGGCCGCTGAGCTATTGGGGCATCTGGCAGAGGCATGTGAAAGAGAACAGAAACTGAACACAGCTAACTGCTGTCATTTAAAGTGTAATGAGGATTAGCGTTCTAGTTCCCCCAAAGTCTTTAATTTAAAAATAAACACTGCAGCAATTAGTTTAGCAGCATGGTCCCCAGAAGTCAGCTCACAACCGTGGAGCACAGGAAACATCAAAGCTTGTGCCAGTGACTGGTTTTGAAGAGCTGCCGTAATCGCATGACTCTGCAGTGCGATCAGGGGGAGCTACTGACGCAGGTTTATTGAGGACCAATGGAGCAATACAAATGTCTGCTCTCTGGGGGCTGTGATGAGTCATCCCGGCCCGCCGCGTTGGATTGGGAGCTGCCGGGGCTCCGCACTCTTGGTTCCACTCGTGGAGAGGGAAATACACAGCAGCAGCTACTGAACAGGGCTGAATTCTGAGTCTGCTGTGGGGAATGGGAGGGAAATCCTTCCCATTGCTACGCTACAGCACCATCCACCCTAGGGACCCCAATGAGCTTTGCAAGCCCATATGCAGGGACTGCTTCGCTCACCACTGAAATGCAGCCACTTCTGGAAGAGGATTCAGCAGCCTCATACCACTGCAGGGCACCAAGGAAAGGCTCACAGAGGGGCTTGGTAATGAGCACAAGGGGTCAGGTCCTTGGTTTTACATCTCAACCACCAGCTGGCAATGGGCCGGGGCAATGGGGTCGCTGTCAGGAGGGAGCACAAAGGTGAAACAGGAGCCAACTGCAGCAGATTGACTCTCTCCTCATCCCCCAGCTTTCTCTACACAGCAGGCTCTTCTCCCAGCCCACCGTACAAGGCCTGGTCTCAGGGATGGGGCAGGAGACTGAAATCTAGCACAATGAAGCTTCCTTGACAACTGATGTAGCCTCCATCAAGAATTTAGAAGGGATCTAATCCCTCAAACTGTTCCTTAGAGTTATCTTATCACAGCCTCCTATGGCATTTCCTGCACCACCCTTTAAAGCTGGCTACTAGACTAGATGGAGCTCCAGGCTGGTGGTTCCTATGTTCTCACTTGCATTCTATTTTCTGCTTTCCTTAGCTCTTCAGAAATCAACGAAACTCCCCACCAGTGACTCTGTCAGTGACCTGCTAAGGTGGCAGAGTCCTTTGCATTTCCTATGCAGTTTGTTTGGTTTCTCTTTATACATTTTTGACAGGTATTCTCTGGATCTGTGCTCTGGCTGTGCCCATGAACCTGACTGATGAGCCTCCGTCAGCCTTGTCACAGTTCAGGGTACCTGCCCCATATCCCCCTCGTAGTCCAGGATGGGCACCACTCTAGGCTCAGCCATCATGTCACCCGGGTGGAGACCAGCATCTCTCTCCTGACTGGTGTTTTTCCAGGCTGCACAACTCCCTGCCTACGCTGTGTTCTTCCCCAGCAAGGCAGATAGCCTCACGAGGCCAGCATCTGCACTTTGCTTTCTCTCCAAGGCTCTGAACAGCATCATTACCCAGTTATGTTGCTACACAGCCCCTCCTCACAGAGCTGTGACTAAGCGTTTTAGTGCTCAGGGCAAGCAGTCATATTTGCGCCCCCTAGAGGTGACGTGGGGGTGTGGAGGCTCGCTTTCCCTTCCAGATTTCTGCATCCCATTTAGCACAGAAGTTTTCAAACTGAGAGGCACACCTCCCTAGGGAAATGCACTCCACAGTTTGAAAACCATTGCCTCCTGCCAGGAGCTGGCAGATCGGAAGCTGGTGGGAGCTGCCAGGACCGTTGGGTCCCTGATTCTCCCCACTGTGGGAGCTGAGTGGCTGCCCAGCAGTCCTCCCTGCCCTGCTTCCTGAGCTGGGCTGCCTCTGCATCGACAGGCGTTCCCCAGGCAGGTGGCACAACTCTGAGCTGTGCCCCTGACACGCTCTTGCTCCTGCCCCAAAGGAGCCTGGTGCCGGCTGGTGACACCTCTTGGAGCCGGCCCCTGGAGTTTGACTGCCATGAGATGCTCCTCAAGGCACTCCCTGGAGTACTCATCCCCACTGGGCACCTGCCAGTGCTGAGGAGGGATGGGCCAGCTTAACAGGGGAGCCCCAGCTGCTGCAGATGGGATGCTGCATGCGAGACTCCCACTTCCCTCCCATTCCCCTATGCCCTTCTCTTCTCCTGCCCCATCTCTCTCCTCCACATCCCTCTCCCCCGCCCCATTCCCTTCTCTTCTCCCTGCCCTATCCTATCTGCCTTCCTTACCCACTACCTCATCCCCCTTCCCCTCTCGCCCCCAACCCCTGCAGACACTCACCATTGTACAGAAACTTGTTGGATGGGGCAGGGGGCTGGGTGCACACAAAACTGACTGATGGAGATGAGTGTACAGGTGCATAATTGATTGGACATGTATATAATTGATGGGGGTGAGGGGCAGGTGCAAACATTCTGGCCCCTAAGGGTACCATTCTTCCATCACTGCCTTAAACTACCCGCTATAGTGGCTGAGCTAATAAAGGGACTGAGGGGGCCAGTGCTTCCCCTGCACCTAGCCATTAGGTCTCTGTGTGGTGCCTGTTCTAGCATATTATGCAACTGACCCTAGGACGTGCATGACTGAGTTTTCTCATGGGGCTGGCTAGCAAGCCCAGCCCACTCTCACCTGCCAGTGGTGGCTGGGCCCAGTGCCCTGCTCCAGGCCTTGTCACCTGACACACATAGTCATGTGGCACTGTGACCCTGTGTGCCAGGTTGCCAGTTGTCATGACGGAGGGGCAGCTGGACCAAACGTGAATGGTGCTCTGACCCCCTGGGCCAGGTTGCAATGCCTGAAGCAGGGAGCTGGGCCCCAGCCCCAGGGGACAGAAGCCACTGCTGCCTACCCCCCAATGACCCATCATCCTCCCAGTCACAAAACCTGGCTCCATCATTGATCCTCTCTTAGCACAACTCACTATTGCTCCAACCATCCACAACTGCTAGCAGTGGGGGGAAACTATCTGGTAGAGGGGTGCGTGCAGATGGGGGGGCAGCATTGAGACTGTGGTGCATGGCATGTGGTATGGTAGCTGAGGGGATGGTAAGGTGTGAGTCTCAGTGGAGACAAGCGGGATGTACAGTTAGGTGCCTTAACTTTACCTTGCTTTTGTTGTTTGGCATCTAGCATGCTGTGTGCGTAGCAGCCCACACTGCTTCACCACTGTGTGGTTCTGTGGATTCAGAGTATAGGATGCAATTTTTAAAAAACCCATTTCCACAAGTGAGTCCGGCACTTTGGGCTGGATTTCGAAAGGCAGGTGCCCAGTGGGATGGTCAGATGTGCCCAGGTGCCTCAACCCACTGAAATCAATAGGGGCTAGTGCCTGGGCACATCTGACCACCCCACTGGGCCCTGTAACCATGTTGGGACTCACCACCACAGCACCTCCTGCTGGTGACTTCAGGAATTAGCTCAGTCCTTGGAGGAGCACCCTCTGCCAGTGGTGTCCCATCCATCCTCTGCTCCTTTCCTGTTGTCTGAACCCATATTGCTTCCCGCTCAGCAGCATCTCCTACAGGACACTGCCCCACGGCAGTGTCCACTGCTCCAGTCTCACCCCCTTCCAGAGGGCTGGTGTTATCAGAAGTCCTTCTGCACCTCAGACACTGTGGTCAACCACATTCCAAAGTCTAACCCCTAGCATCAGGAGCTGTTGCAGTCCACTCTCACCACATCCACGGGCTGGGTGTTCATGCAAGGGGGGGACCCAGGCCTGCTCTCTATACTGGGTCCCAACCCAGGGACGCTTTAGTGGCATCCTTCCTGCCCTCTTTCTCTCCCCGGGCCACTTCCCTTTTGGCCCCTCTGCACCAGCTAGGCCCTTCCCTCAGGGCCTGCAGCCTAGAGCTCCCCTCTACTTCCCTGAGGCTGTGCTGTCCCAGCTGCTGGTCTTCTCACTCTGGACACACACCTTCCCCTCTGAAGGTCTAGGACAAACTCCCTACTGCTCTTCTGGGCAGCCTTTATATATGGCCCAGCCTAGCCCTCATTGGCTGGCTCTAATCTTGGGCCTGATTGGCTCTCAGTAAGCCCTTCCCTGATTTGCTGCCAGCCTGCACAGCCTCTCTGGCCTACTCTAGCCCCCTCTCACATGGGGGTGAGGTGGCTGCCGCACCAGAGGCTCCTATCTGCATCTCCAGGTGCCTAGCTACCTTTGGAAATCTGGCCCTTTGGCACAGCTGACAGCATGGCCCATCTTGTTCCTCAGTGAAATAATCCATTATAGTCCTGCCACCTTGGCAATATCATGTTGCATGTTGGACTACTGAGTGTGCCTGTGAGCCAGAGAGAGAAATTACTTGCTGTTCACAAAAGATACACATGGAAGATGCACTTACATCAGTTACCGCCCCCCCCTCCCCCCGGCATACTCATGAATTCTTGTGTAGCATGTCAGTACCGGGAACCTGTTAAGAGAACTAGAATTAATCAAACGGTGGTCATACCCCTTGCTGTAGCTGTAGCGCTATAATCCTGTGCAATAAGTATACATCGATGTCGCTTTGTTGATGTCAGTGGATACACGTGGATTTACACCACCTGAGAATCAGGGTCTATTGTCTCCAGCTAGTCTCTGTGGACCAAATGCTCAGCTGACATGGCTTGTATCAGCTTAGATGAGAAATCAGTTTCCTTCAGTTGCAGATGTGATCCTGGGTACATGCGACTGAGTTCAGATCAGTAGCGTACAGCCAATAATTCCCGACATGACTTAATTTTACTGAGAATAAAAGGAACAATTTAAACATCTTTACGGAGTAAAAACCTCCACTCCAGTGTGCTGTGTGCAATATGTTTTCCCCTCTCTCTAAAGATATTACAACGGTTTCTTTAGCAGTGTGAGCATAAGCTCTAACTCCATTAATGCAGCTTTATGGGCGCTCATGCTGAGAGCTGAAATTTAATTAAATAGCAGCATCGCTATTGCGCTACACTACAATGAGACAGTCCCAATCCATAAAACTCAAAGAGAGGCTTTCCGCGGAGAGGTCCAGCACTTCAGGGGCTGATCTAGCACCTGTCAAAGTCAAGGGGAATCTTCTCTTTCCACTGATTTCAATAGGCTCGGGATCAGAGGCTGATAACACAGGGTTACCTCATGTGGGGCAGCCACAACTCTGCATGGGGAGGAGAAGACAAGCCATACAGACCTCTCCAGAGCTCCCTACTTCACAATGGAGGGTGGGGAGCTGCTCTCTGCTGACTGGGGCCATGGCCCTTTCTCGTAAGACAGTAACATCAGGACTGCAGTTGCGGCTGACTGACCAGCCCAGCGATCTGCCTGTGTGCTGAGCTAATGTAGGAAAGTCAGATGATGATGGTGGCTGTGTTGGACCACTGGGGAATCACCGTCACTGGATTTTAAGAACCAACTGGACAAACACTCATCAGGGATGGTCTACATTGACTTGGTCCTGCTTCAGTGAAGGGGGCTGGACTAGATGACCTCCTGAGGTCCCTTCCAGCCCTACATTTGTATGACATTTTACACTCATTTACACCATTGTAAATCCAAAGTCAGCCAGTTGGAAGCAATGGACCAGATCCTTGGCCCAGGGTCAGTCCCTTTTGTGCTACTGGAGAATCCCTGAGGGGCACAGTCAGATTTACACCATCCACCCCCCACCTCCCCATTCTGAGGCTGGCTTGGGTCAGGGAGAGAGTGTGATGGGGTTGGGGCTAGACCATGCTGTGTTCTGGGGAAATTCTGCCAAGGGGATCATTCCACCCATTGTAAGTTAGAGCAGCCCTGTGGCTACTCTAATTTATGCCAGGGGCCAATTAGGCTCCCAGCAGAAAGGTGGCTAAGACCCACCATTGCTTCCTGCTCCTTGTGATCAGTGCAGCTGGAGTTCAAGCTCACTCTACTTACTCCAGATTTACATCACTGTAACAGCCAAATTTGGTCCGGTAGCCTCATGTGCAGAGGGGAAGGCATGATGCAGGGAGGGGAAGAAATGTGCCTGAGGCAGAGGGAGGGTTAGTACCGGGGGCATCCTGGCACTGATTCTGTGCTAATGCCTTGTGCCTGAATCCGCACTGTTGTCCTTCAGCTTTAGACCCTGCAGCCCTGGTGATCTCAACACCCAGCAGCATTTCAGCAGCGTCACACTGGAGTTGGGCCCTCAGTGCAGGCATTTCAGCTGGGACCACTGAGACAGTCTCAGCTGGGCCCGATTCACAGCAGCATGATGGCACAAAGCAGCATTGACAAGCTCCCATCAGTTTCTGAGCCAGCCTGACACCCCCAGGACAGATGCCATGTCTGTTTCCTGGCAGAGCGGAGAGGCAAGCTGCAGAAATCCTTTTTCTTACAGCCAGTGACATGAATTTGTCAATCCCCTCTCCCAGCCCAGGCCACAGCCCCAGGGCTAGCTGCACAAAGGGGCTGTGTACTTTGAACCCATCCAAGCAGCTCCCACAGAACATCTGGCTCCTCTGCAGTGAGAACGGAGGAGTCTTTCATCACCTGTCTGGTTCCAATGCCAAAATCTGGGGCTGTATGTGGCCAGGGCCGTCCTTAGGCATAGGCAGAATAGGCAGCCGCATAGGGCCTCACTCTCCCTGGGGGCACCACTCTCCAGGCAGCCCAGACAGTGTAGAAGCAGGGCTGCTGGGTCCTAGAGAGAGCCGAATGCACTGGGATTGGCTGCTGGGGTCTCTGGGAAGGGGAGGAGATAGGGGTTGGGGAAGGAGCTCACCTCCCCTCCGCCCCACGGAGCACCTCCTCCTTTCTCCCTCCTCCCCAGGAGCACCCCTCTCTCTCTCCTCCCTCCCCTTCGTCAGGGCTGGGTTGAGTGAGGTGCTGGGGGGCAGGGGAGACTGGCTGGCTGCCTGCTGAGGAATGAAAGTGAAAGTAACTCACTTCCTGGGCAGCGAGCCGGGATTGGAATGTCACACAGGGCTTGGCTGGGGTTAGCCAGATGTGTGAAAAATCAGGATAGATGATTGGGGTAGGGTGAGCAGATATCCCTATTTTATAGGGACAGTCCCAATTTTGGGGTCTTTTTCTTATATAGGCTCCTTCCCACCCCCCCATCCCTGTCCTGATTTTACACACTTTCTGTCTGGTCACTCTAGGTGGGGGTAATTGGTGCCTATATAAGACAAAGCCCCAAATATCAGGACTAGCCCTATAAAATCAGGACATCTGGATCTGGCCACCCTAGCTGGGGAGCATCTCTCCCCCAGGTTGGCAGCTGCCAGCGATCCATCTCATCTGGGGGGAGCTGCACAGGGCA
The DNA here is from genome assembly GCF_007399415.2 of Gopherus evgoodei. NCBI lineage: Eukaryota > Metazoa > Chordata > Testudines > Testudinidae > Gopherus > Gopherus evgoodei. The sequence continues at coordinate 6,213,533 of NC_044336.1, read as the reverse complement.
GGACGAGCTGCTGTGGCTCCATGGGTGCCCCGTCCCTGAGATCAGATGCTGTGCTAACTTCACCATGGTCTGTTGAGTTGGCGACGGTGCCCATTGGCGTGTGATTGGACCTGAGGGTTTGCTGCTGCTGTTGCCACTCTGCACCCCAAGAGGTGGATTTTGGGGTCCTGCAGTTTTCCACCTATCTCCTCCTCTACTGCAGCTGTTGGACCAGCAGGCTGGGCGGTGAGCCAAGCATGAAAGCAGTACTGTGTTGCCATTTAGATTGTCATTTAACAACTTTGTTTACCAAAAATTCTTGCTAACAATCCTGAATCCAATTTCAATATTTTTTTTTTTAAAAATCAATATCTTAACCAAAAACAGAAAATTAAGTTGTTAACAATTATTAGTGACAGGTTTGGTTTGAGGCAGGGAGTGGGTCAGTTTTCATCAGAGAAACAAAAAATGTTGACTGACTTTCCTATAGCCTGTTACTCTTGATAAGAGCCCTCCAACAACTGTAATATGCTCATCTCCTTACTAGTGTATAAAGCAGGGGTTGGCAACCTACGGCACACATGTCAAAGGTGGCAGGTGAGCTGATTTTTGATGGTATGCAGCAGCAGGCTGAGCGGCTCAGCCCATCACTGCTCTGGGGTTCCAGCTGCTGCCCTATTGCCAGCTGGAATACCAGCCATCGGCCCCACTCAGCACCTGCTGCTGGCCTGGGGACCCCCAAGGAACCCCAGGCTGGCAGTGGGCTGAGCAGGCCACTTGAACCACTCAACCTGCTGTCAGCCTGGGGTTCCATTCACTCAGCTGGCAGCGGGCTGAGTGGGCTGGTGGCGGGCTGAGCGGGCTGAGCAGGGCCGGTGGGGGGTTGAGTGGCTCAGTCTGCTGCCAGTCTGGGGTGCCAGCAGCACTTAGCCTACTGCTACTCCGGGGTTCCGGCTGCCGGCCCCTTGCCAGACAGGAGCTCAGCCACCAGCCCCACTCTGCCTCCTGCCAGCTTGGGTGAGCAGAATCCCAGGCTGGTAGCGGGCTGGGGGGTGGGGGGTTGGCGGCCGGGATCCTGGCTGGCAGGAGTTGGTGGTCAGAACCCCAGACCAGCAGCGGGCTGAGCGGGGCCTGGGATCCTTGTCTAGGGTTCCAGCCACCAGCCCGCTGCCGGTTTGGGGTTTCATTTACTCAGCTGGCAGTGGCCTGAGCAGGACCAGTGGCCAAGACCTCAGATAATAACAATAGTTTTTTTATATAATATAGACATAGAGAGAAACCTTCTACAAACATTAAAACGTATTACTGGCACGAGAAACCTTAAATTACAGTGAACTTGGCACACCACTTCTGAAAGGTTGCCGACCTCTGGTATAGAGTGACCATATGTTGTACTAAGATTCTCCTGCCTTTTTTTTTTTTCCCTGTGAGTCAGTATAACTTTTGCCAGCCCAGAAGTTGGGCAGCCAATGTTTTACGTTTTCACAATGTTTTCTCCAACTTTTGTAAAGTAAATACATAGTTAATATGAGTTAAAAATGCCAGGAACACTTCTTTATGAAGAATCTGTACAGCAGATCATGCCCATAGACGATCCAGAAAAGAAATTTGAGGTTGAATTTTTTAATGTTGTGATGGATAAAGCAGTATCTGCTGTTGATGAAAGGTTTAATACCTTGCAAGTACACCATGAACAGTTTGGATTTTTGTATGACATAACTAAATTCAACGAAATAGGAAAACAAGAGCAACTAATAACAAAGTGCAAGAATCTAGAGAGCCTCCTGAAGCACGGTGATAGTTTTGATTTAAATGGACTTGAACTGTATGAAGAATTGAGTACACTGTCATCAATGTTGCCACATGCAAAATCGGTGATGGACATTGTACAGTTTATTCATACCCGCAAACTTGTTGACATATATCCTAATGTGTACATTGCCCCTCGTATTCTACGGACAATTCCTGTAACAGTAGCATCAGGAGAACAGAGTTTCTCAAAACTAAAGCTCATTAAAAACTATCTCCGCTCTACAATGAGTCAGGAACACTTGACTGGTCTTGCTATTCTTGTGATCGAACAAGACACGACTTTGTCTTTGTCATACGATGACATTATTACTGATTTTGCAGCCAAAAAAGCCAGAAAGATTGCTCTTAATTAAAAACAAATCCTTGTTTCAATACCTCTTCGTATAAATTTCCAATAAAATTTTGATAAATTAAAAAAATATATTATTTGCATCATTCTGTCATATCAAAATTTTATCTATAGTGCTGCTTCTTTAGTGCTAGTCCATCAGCATTACAGTGTGCTTAATTAAGTTAAACTGGTTTTAATAATGTGAATGTGGCAAGTTTTCCAATACTATAAGCTTATGTTTGTGTTGCTAAGAGCAGATCAGGCACAGGGGCACCAGTTTAATAATCTCGCCTAAGGCACCATAAATCCTAAGGCCGGCCCTGTATGTGCCTAATCTCTAAACAGATTAAACAGAGACTCTGCTTCAATCCTCAGTGTTCTGGCCTCCCACCACATGCTCCAATCAGCTCCCCTCTCCCCTCCCCATGAGAGGTTTCCCAGTTTGGAGACTTGAAGTGTCTGTGAGATGAGCGAGTGGGAAATTCTTTCCCAAAAGCAAAATGCTCCCATGAGAGGAAGCCAAAAGGGATCAAATCACCAGCGCTCGCCTGCTGAAAGCAGCCAGAGCTGTTTTTCTGATCTCAGCACAGCAGGGTCAGGGTGAAAAACAACCCCAATCAGGCAGAGAGGAGAATAAGAAACTGGAATAAGAAACTGATGTGTTGCTGGTCCATTTCCCCCACTGGTCTGTTGGCGCAGAGGAATCAATGTGATCTCACTGTGCAAGGGGAGAGGACATGCGCTGCCTACAAGGCACACCCCATCTGTCTGCTCTCACATAAAGTAGGGGTTGGGGCAGGGAGTGCCGCACCCATCTCCTTGGAGATGTGGCAGCTCATTGACGGGGGAGCTCTTCCTTTCCTGTCCTCCAGAGCTAACCCCAAGCGTCACTGTCTCTTTCTGTGCCCACAGACGGAGCCGGCAAGGCAAGGACTTTGATCCCCATGAGAACTTCTGACAAAAACCAAAAGGCAAAAAATTCATTTTCAATAACACTTTTCATAAAAACCTTCTTTTTTCAACAAAATCCAAAGGAGAAGATCGTCAGTTTTTTGGACCAAAAACCTGACCATTTTCAATGAGAAGAGCAGTTTCCTCACAAAAAAATGTCAATTTTTGCCAAAAAAGCCATTTAAGAAATGAATAAATGAATGAAATAGAACTTGTTTGGGTCGGTGTTTGTCCAGCGCCTAGCGCAAGGACCGTAACATGAATAATATCATGCAATAATAATAAAGACAAGAGCCTCATTCTCACAGCAGTTGAGTATAATTAACAAATCTGGGGTCACAGTGTGGGGCCCTGGCAGGGGTGTACCTGACGTTCACGCACATCACAGTGGAGACCCGCGTAGTGAGGAAACGGACGTGGCCACAACGGAGTCTGAGCAGGGTGATGCAGGCTGACTCTGTCATCAGCAGACCACATTCCCCAGTAAGTGCCATCGACTTGGTGCTGCTCTGGCTGTGCAAAGCAGCTGCATGCAGAGCTGATGCAGCTGACTGCTGACTCTGACCCACCTCAGAAAGGGGCTGTGCTGCTCTAGCCACTGGCCTGTGTGCCCAGGATCCCAAGATTTGTGCCGAGTTCAGCCTGTCCCCTGCATCACAGGGAGGAAATGTAAATGATGCACCGGGTTTAGGAACTCAGCAGAAATCCAAGTCCCCAGCCAGCTGGTAAAGTCAGGCCAAGACATGGCAAGAAAATCATCTCAGCAAGTGACGAATCCCAAGGAAGAGATTGATGCTTATGCAGAACATTGGCTGACTCCAGTCATCACCATGGCAAGCCATGCAGGCCTGCACTCTCACCACCAGCTCTTGCTTTGCTCCCCCTTCCCCGCATGCCCAGTTACATCTTTCCTCTTAAATCCCCAGAACCCACCCTTGCCTTTTCCTAGCTGTCCCCCTGCTCAAACTTCACCCTGCTGGGAATGAGCGACAGGGGATGGATCACTTGATTACCTGTTCTGTTCATTCCCTCTGGGGCACCTGGCATTGGCCGCTGTCAGAAGACAGGATACTGGGCTAGATGGACCTTTGGTCTGACCCAGTATGGCAATTGTTATGCTCCCCAGATCCTCTTCTGCCTGCATTGCTGCCACTTGTTCTGGCCTGGGCTTCCTGCTTCACAACTCCCCATCCCCCCAACCCCAAATCTGTCCAAAACTCTGGTGCCAAAGTCAACTCCCTCTGGCCCCCTCGCCCCCTTGGAATGTTCCTGCCAGTCACCTGCTAGAGCTGGTTGAAAAACAGGTCCAAGTTTTCAGGAACGTTCTCGTAAAAATTCATCCTGTGTGTTCCATCGAAATGTCAGATTTTAAATGTTGTGACCAGCTCTGTTGTCGGCCGTGTGTGGTGCGTGGTTGATCACACGGCCTTTTACCTTGTCCCTGATTTGATGACTGGAACTATTGTAAACAGCAACATCAGAAAGCACAAAGAGTGAACAAGGCCCTTCTGAATGGAACAGCTGATGGTTGCTCAGAGGTGCAAGGTGCTGAAGTGGAGAAATTTATTTGTGGATCTGGTTTTCTTTTCCACTCTCTGTTCCCAGCTGGAGCACACAAGTGCAGAGACCATGATCGAAACCAAGGAAGGAAAAGTTACTCAATGGACTTTGCACTTCAGTAAAGAAACTCACAGTTCTGGCTGGCTCAGGTTGTACCCAGGCTCCTTCTTCCATCCTTAGCTGAAAGAAGGGTGATTTCCCCAAGGTTTCACCTTCCCATCCTCACACACTCCCCTTGTTTTGCCACCTTCATTAGTTATGCCTTCATTGCAAAAAATAGGTGTGTTTTCAGCCCAAGGTAGCTAGGACAATATACAACCCCCAGGGAGGCCAGATGCAGCTAATCTGACCTTGATGTAGCTAGCCAAGGTTAACCCTATCCCCCCTCCACTAGTTCCCTTGGGATAAATTCTCCAGAGCCATGTCTCCACTAGGATTGTACTTTGCAATAGCTATCGGGATATGAAACACCCCTATTGTTACAGCCATAGGTATGGGGCTCTGCTGCCTGCAATACCATGTGTGTGCTGCCCTCTGCTGGTCACTAGAGGAAAATGGATTGTTATTGTTTCAAAACAAATCAGCAGTTAGTTTTCCTGTTTTTAACCCTCCCCTCTCCTACAGCCGCTGGATTGTTATGGAGCCCCATGGTTCACAGGAGGAAATATATGCTCAGAAAAAACACACGAGAACAGAGTGCACCCAGGACATGACCCATCAATCCCTTCCCTCCACCACGTTAAGCTTGGGGGTGCACAACCAGCCAGGGCAGAGGCACCGGCAGGTGCACCGTGCCAAGGTCCATGGCCAGCTCAAGGCTGTTGCAAAACTACAACCTCAGGAATCAGCCAAGCAGTGAACAGTGGGGGATGGAGCCATGCCATAGGGCTGGGCAGGAGAAAATGGAAACAGGCAGGGAAGGTTCATCGGGGATGGGCTAGGTAGGATAGAGATCATCAACCCATCTCACCATGCGGGTGACCCCAGTGGGAAGCAGCAGGGAACCAGTTGTGGTTGGCAGACATCCCAACCGTGATGAGCTGATGTCTGAAATCGACAGTCCATGTTTCTCCCTCTCACTGCAGGTTGGTGTTTGCTTCATCCTGCTGTTGGCAGCTGTGAGCCATGGTGCATCCATCCATCATCTTCTGTCTTGGCTAGTCCCTTGGCCATCCAGACCTTCCAACCCTGCAGAGTTTTGGCCAGATGGATGCCTGTTTTGTGCTAGGCAGGTAGCATATCCCTTTTGCACACTGTTTTCCTAGTGTTGCTTTGCCACACACACAGAGCAAACAGGTACTTCAATCTGAATTTTGCATGAAGGACAAAGAACAAGAACAAAAGTAAAGTCTTGGCGAGACCATGCCCAAGAGTGAGCACAGAACATGCATGGCCTCTGTGACAGTCTGCAGCAGCTCTGAGGCCATACAAGTATTAAACCAGGGGTAGTCAATTATTTTTTGTTTAGTCCAAATTTTTTGGTCAAGGTATAGTCAAGGTCCAGACTCCAGAGAAAAATAATAATAAAAAATAATAACAATGATAAGAAGATTTCAGGGTTTTGACAGAATTCCTTGGGGTGCAGCCTAGAACTGAGGTACCACTGATCTCTCTGGCACACCAGTCTGGGCCCCCTCTCACACTGTGAGGCTGTGACAAACTGCAGTCCTCTCCAGGACTTGCACTCACACATCCATACACAAACAGGGACACATCCAGCTGCAGTTTCATGAATACTTCTCTTAGCCACTCATGAACTAACAATAGAGAGGCTCCAACCAATCCCCCCGTCCCAGCTCCTCAGCCTAGGACCCCAGAACTGTACTGTCCTGCCCTGGTCAAAAGCCTGACCAGTATAAGTCCGCCCCTCCCTCAATGTGGAGAGGACATGCACCAGTTTTTGTTCACTGAGTAGATTTCCCATGCATTTCAAACAGCACACTGTTTTAGGGAAAAAATATAAAAAAAATTTATTAACTACAGAAAGATAGATTTTAAGTAATTATAAGTGACAGCATACAGATCAAAATTGGTTGCCTAAAAAATAAACAAAATTGCAATCTAATTTCTATAAACCAGACATGATTTGAATCAAGCAGTGTCTCACCTTGATAGTACAAACGGTCCACCAATCTTCCATACACAGGCCAGGCTTCCTTTTTTCCCCACCTGGGACCACCTTCCCCAGTTCAGTCTTTGTTCCTAAGGCGGTCCCAGGTGTTGTGTTGGAGGGGGAGTGATGCCCAGTGGTGATACCACTTTCCCTTTGTATAGCTTCTTGCACGTGGCGGGAACTTCATTGTTCCAAGCAAAGTCCCAGCACAGTTTGTGAAAAAGTACAGGCACAAGATGGAGTCCAGTATCACATGCCCTTGCATGCTTCGATGAGTTATGGCAGGGGCCATTACCTATATTCTGGCTAGAATGTTCACAGGAAAGACCATTAGATGAGGATAAGCTGTTCCCATGGCCCATTGTTTTCACTGGTGGGTCATTACCTTGAACAGTTCATTCACAATGTGCTGGCTGGACTGTACTTTGTGGGAGTTACCAAGGAGCAAACACATTTGAATTACAGATGCATAGTCAATATTCATAACTCAAGATACAAAAATGATACATGCACACAAATAGGATAATCATATTCAGCAGTTCACAACTTTTCCATTAACACCTCACATGACGTATTTTGTACAAAATGCATCATAATTATACTCATATCGCTATGGTGAATATGGAGTACAGAATGTCAGAGGGGTCCATTCAAAAGCATCTAGCAGTCCAGATTCAGCCCACCATCCACCTATTGACTACCCCTGCCTTAGTCATTCAAAGATGCAGCCCCCAGAAAACAAAAAGCTTTATTGCTTTCATACAAGACAGTTTCATAGCTACACACAGCACAGGTAAAATGCTCCCTACTTTAACCAGCTACAATGATGGAGTCGACCTTAGTTTGGCCCCGAGGGGGTATTTCTGGCTACGGTTCCCCTCCCCTGGTCCCTGAGTGGCCCCCTGGGCCTAGGGATAGTTAGGGATCCCTGCCGGTCCCGCTGGTGGCAGTTCAGTTCCACGGTGTGCCTCACTGGGGCCCCGCTACACTGTCTTCCTGCTCGGAGGCAGTGGCTGCCATTAGCTGATCCAGCTGTGCCTGTGTAACCCACTCCGGGTGGCACTCTTTCCCCTGGAAGTGGCTGGGCCACAGACACAGGCTAATGAGCCTGCTACAGCCTCAGCTGACAGAGGTGGGTCATTTAGGTCAGACAGAAGAGACTCAGCCATTTGCAGAAGACATGGATTCAACCGTCCTGCAGGCCCAGTGTTACGACGTCACCCCAGGGCAACTGTTCTTCGTCACGACAGGTCACGCAACCCAGCAACCTCCAAATGCCATGCTCCCCGCAAGGCGGCCAGACACTCTCGAACACCAGCATCCTGCCATGTGCCACAGAGCTACTCCCCCCTGCTGCCCTATGGTGCGGGAACCCCCACCCACTCCGGGTGGTGCTCTGGCTCCCTCTGATAGCTGCCAAAATCCTAGGCTGCCTGGACCCCGGAGTTTCTTTCAACCCATCATGGGGAGGCGGCCAAGTGTTACATTGAGAATGTGGTGGCTGGGCCATGTATAGAGGTGGACAAGCTGCTACAGGCTGCTGGGTGTTTTATTTCAGGCAGCAGATGGCTCCATGATAAGATCAAAAGGTCCCAGGTTCAGTCCTGGCTAGTGACAACCCACCTAGGGTGTGACATTACTGCTGCTCAGCAGGCTTGTCACACACCCTTTCTCTTTGAGAAGCTGGGCCCCTCTCCCCTTTGGATCAACTGGATAGCTGCCCACTCCCCTCTGCACCAGCCAGACTGTGCAGTAGCAAAGAAGGTGGCCCCTGAATCAGGCCATTTTTGCCAGCCAGCTGCTGGTGCCATTGCCAGAGCCTTGTTCTCCTGGACATCCGCACGAAGCCCTGCCTTTCACAATCCCGAGTGAGGGGGATGACCTCCAAGCTGTCATGCAACCCAACTTTGTGTGCACTTACTGCTTTACAGCCACATTGAACAAACAAGTTCTCAGGGCTGGAAGCCCCTGGGGGTGTTTACAACAGGAAAACATTGTTAAGGAGAGAGATAGCTCGTTGGTTTGAGCATTGGTCTGCTAAATCCAGGGGTGTGAGCTCAATCTCTGAGGGCACCATTGAGGGATCTCAGGCAAAAATCTGTCTGGGGATTGGTCCTGCTTTGAGCAGGGGCTTGGACTAGATGACATCCTGAGGTCCCTTCCAACCCGACATTCTGTGATTCTATACAAGAAAATAGCCCCTGCAACAGCAGCGTTCTCCACCAAGCAGCTAAGAAAATGAACCTTTGAGCACTCTGGGGATTATGCTTCCCAAATGTGCATAGCAGGAAAGACTAGCCCAGGCAAAAGAGGAAAATTGCACCCTGACCTTGCTGGGTGCTAAAATACATCCAAAGTTCAGCAGCATAAAGGGGCCAGGAGTTTAGGAAAATAAAGAAGGCAATTGTGTTTCCAGTAATAAACTCCAGGCTACTTCTAAATCAGGGGTCTCAAACTCAAATGACCATGAGGGGTAGTTCATTGGCCTGAGGGCCACATCACTGACACCCTCCCTCGCTGTCCCCGGCCCTTCCCCCGCTCCACCCCTTCCCTGAAGTCCCCGCCCTCTCCCTGCCCCCCAGAGGGTACATGAGGGGTGTGACAGGGGCTCAGAGCAGGGAGCTGGGGTGAAGAAGGGGTGTGGGATGCAGCAGGGGGCTCAGGGCAGGGAGTTGGGGTGCAGCAGGGGGTTGGGGTGCAGGCAGGGGGCTCAGGATGGGGAGTTGGGGCGTGGGGTGCAGGAGGGCTTCAGACTCCAGGGCGGCAGCGGCACATACCAGGGCCAGGGCAGGCTGCCAGCCCCGCTCCACTCTGGGAAGTAGCTGGAACCACGTCCCTGCAGCCCTTGGAGGAGGAGGAGGACACAGGGCTCCATGCTTTCCATGCCTCCAGGTACCTCCCCCGAAGCTCCCATTGGCCACGGTTCCCTGTTCCCAGCCAATGGAAGCTGGGGGGGGGGACAGTGTCCAGGATGGAGCCCTCTGCTTCTCCCCTTCCCCCCCCCCACCACCCAGCCACAGGGACGTGATCCCAGCTGCTTCAGGGAGCGGCGTGGGGCTCTAGGAGGACAATCCTGCAGCTGTAGTTTGCCCACCCCTGGTCTGGAGGTAGGCTGGGAGGGCGGGCGTTGGTCGCTTGGTGGGGCGCAGGAAATAGCCCCTAGGCCACATGCGGCCCATGGGCCGCATGTTTGAGACCCCTGTTCTAAATCCTGGTTCTGGCATTGCTGATCCTATTGCAAGAGGCATGTGTATGATCAGCACTGCCGCTCCAGGTATGTATGGGGGCAAAGAACCAAGGATGGGCTAGAATCTGAGGACGCCCTCCCACTTCTCCCCCAGTCTCCCAATGGGGTCAGAACAAGGGAGCATGGCTGTTGCTCCCCACCATGCTGTCTCCAATAGGCTGGTGTACCTGCCAGACCCTCCAGTAGGCCCTAGTGCCCCCCGCCCCCTCTGCTCCTCAAATATTGTTAAATCTGGTGATTGATTCCATATATTGTGCCCCCTAAGAGCAGTAGGGACTTTGCAGACAGGCCACTCCCAAAGCAAACTGTTCTGTTCCAAAAGAGTCCAGGGCCTCATTTGTGCCGGCCCAATGTGGCACTTCCTCTAGATAACTCCACATGTCTCAAAGAGCTGAACACAGAGAGTCTGGAACAAACAGTTCAGGGATCCAGCCAGCTAATTCCACATCCTTCACTCTCATCCCACCAACCTACCCCACCTGACGACACATTCTTTGTCCCCAAAATATGCTGGTCTTGCAGTTTGCAGGACAGACCTACACAGGACTAGGGGATGGCCCTCAGTGACAACACAGCAGAGCACCGCTTATCAGAACAAGACTCCGAAAGGGCGAGGGAAGGGCACATGGACCGAAATGAGCTTATGTTTGGCCTCTTAAATCTGACCGTGCCCAAGGTTCCCAATGCTGCACGTTTTGCATCATGCCGCTCAGAACAGCACGCTGCATTCTCTAGCGCCTTTCACAGAAGGATCTCAAAGCACTTTACGAGCTTAGGCACAGAGCTGGGAACCGAGCCCACAAGTCCTAAGCCCCAGTCCCCACTTAAGAGTCGCAGATGCACTCACCATTACTCGTAGGAACGAGTGAAGCAGTTTGAACAAGAGAAGATGCTAGCCAAAAGCTCTCCCCACAACCTCGGTCCCACTTTGTTCTGGGGTTAGAACAAGACTGGCCAACTTCTACCTCCTTTTCATGTGCTTTCCCGGTCACAGGCTAGGCCCCAATCAGGCTGAAACACCACAGAGGCTGCTCTCCTGGGGCAAGACTTTTTTAAACACCCAGTGATTTCAACTCGAGACACCTGAAAGAAACCTGATTTTCTGGATGTGATGACCTCCGTCTAGCTCCCCCCCGAAAACCAGGCCCCTCTCAGGTTGGGTATCCAAAAAACGAGGCACCCAAATTAATCACTAGTCACTTTCAAAACTCTTGGCCATGATCCCTGCAATCCAACCAGAAACAAGGAGGCACAAAGACCTGCTGGGGAAAAAGTCCCATTCTGGTGACATTTCCAGAGCGAAGGATTAAGTATTAACATACAGGTACCAGGTTCCTCTGGGACTGGGGGGTGCTCAAGCCCTGGCCTTGCCCCCACCCAATCCCTTCCATCAAGTTCCCACTCCCACCCTGCCTATTCCCATGCCACCCTTCCCCATTCCTGCCCAGTTCTGCCCCTGTCCCCCAGCATGACCCAACCACACTCCTCCTCGCTCCCTCCCTCCCAGAGTCTTCTGCACGCCACTAAACAGCTGATTGCGGCAGGCAGTAGGCACTGGAAGGGCGGGGGAGGCACTGATTGGCAGGGCAGCAGGCAGAGGGGAGGCACTGGGGGAGAGGAGGGAGCTGGCTGCCAGTGGGTGCTGGAGCCCTGGAGCACTAATTATTTTCCATGACTGCTCCAGCCCTGGAGCACCCACAGAGTCAGCACCTATGGACTAATCAGCTAAGATTAGGAGAAGCGGGGATGTGCTGGGTGCTGATCCAATCCAAACCACTTGAGGTTTGTCTCACTAGAAGAAGGCATCACCAATGATCCAGTAGATCACACCAGCTCTTTGCTCATTCCCACGTTCTTTAGCAGTGATCCAGCTGCCAGCTCTTCGGTATCTGGGACTCTGGGAAAAGGAGAGGGGATCAGAGAAGCAGCCAAAATTTTTAAGAAGTCCTGAAATCCTTGGAGGGCTGAAAGTTCCCTCAAAGGTAGCAACTGTCCCATGAGTGAGTTGCTTTCTCTTGTGCTGAGGAGTGACTGGGAGCCTGCCCAAACAGACACAAGACTGAGTTGTTGACGGGAGCAAGGAAACAGCAAACTAATACATTTTTAATCTGGAATGTTGTTTATGGGCTTTGAGTCAACGTTTCTTATTTCCCCAGAGACCAAGACAGTGACATTTGAAATATGCTTGTTCTTTGAATTGGCTCCGACTCATCTCAGCCCTACCAACTAACATCTTCGCAGCAGAACAAGAGCCATATGGAAAGGGGGTGTTTGACTTGCAAAGCGCTGAATTAGCCCGCGGCATGCATGGTTCAGCTCCCCGGAGGAAGAGAGAATGTTGCCCACTCCAGGAAATACATTCTCCTCTGGCCTCTCAGCTTTGACTGGCTTATGTTTCCTATGGGGCAAAACTTAAACAGGCTCTTAAAGTTTATCTCTGAAAGATGACTGAGCAACAGGAACTGGAAGAATCATGGAACTGATCATGAAACTAACATCACCAATTTGCACCAGCCCAGGATTGTTTGCTGGCCTCTGCAGGGGAGATGATGGGTCTTGGTCCAGATGTGTCCACATCACAAAAGCCACAGTCAATTGGCACCAGTCAGCTCCTTTGTGGGGAACCTCGGCAGGAAACCCAAAGGCAGCGGAAGGGCAAGGCACGTTAGCCGGACACTGTGGGGGGGAGTGGGCTCGCATTTCCATTGCTTGTGCAGACTCTGCTATTTGGCGTAGTTGCTAACCGCCACCGGCAAGCAAAGACAATGGCAGATGCAACTCGCTGAGCTGCAGTGGGCTACAACGCTGGGATACACACAGGGACTACAGAAAAGCCCAGACAGCCCCAGTGAATAGGGCACTGCAGCAGCATGAAAATCACAGGCTCTAATTCCCTGGTCCTACTGAAGGCACTGGCAGAGTTCCCACTGACTCGAACAGGAGCAGGACAGCATCCTGTGTTAGGAGCTGACATACCACATCCATCCCATTTAGCTCATACAACATACAGGGCAGGAGATGCCCTGTCTGGGTTGCTGAGTACCATTTGGAAATATCTGTGCCTTGCTTTTACCGGGCCCACGTGGACGCTAAAGATTAGCACTAAAGCTCTGTTTCTGCACTTGAATTGATCTGGGGTTGCTGTGTTCCTCTGGTACCCTGGATAGTTTGCACATGCAGCCACAGAAGGTAATTTGTCTGTGACTGGAGCTGGTCAGGAACTTACTGACACATTGTTTAGTTATCAGAAAACGCCAATTTGTTGAAAGTGAAAGAGTGAGTGACACAGGGCTGGGTTTGACGAACTGCCCGACTCAAAAGAGTCAAGAGAAAAGTTTGGAAATTGCCAAATGGTTCGTTTCAACATTTTCAAAATGAAAAATTCCCTATGGAATGGGGATGTGGCCTGATCTGGCCACCAAGGGACTTGTCAATAAGAGGTGCATGGAGGAGCGCACCAAAGCATCCCACTACCAAAAGGCATGTTTTCCACTCTATAACAAGCAAGGGCGAGAGCTACCAGCTTGACCTAAAATGCCAACTCTCCTTAGGCGGGGCTGTAACCAACTCATATCCTCTGTGGATCGTCCCCAAAGGGGCTTCGGGGACACACTCACTAGTGGGTCTCACTAGCGTCCACCCCTGGCCTACAATTGTTGCTTTAGACTACGGAAGTGCGTCAAGTCACCAGGAGAGAGCACAGTGTGTGCATCGCCTTTGTAAATGCAGCCAATCACCAATCAGCTGCTGCCTCTGCCTACTGGAGGACGGCTTTGAAATTTAAAGGCACTGTACACAGAAAACAAAACCACTACAGTTCCATAGCTATATGCACAAGCAATACTGCCCTCCCGTGGCCATTGAGAATAGCATGCCATGGCGTGCAGGGCACAGGACTCTTAGCAGCCTCACTCATGGCTGGTCTGTCATGAAACAGCAGCTGTCTGTAAGCTCTCTCCGCTCTGTTCCCCTAGCGGCATGTGCTACCAGAGCCCTCTTAATAAATCAGAGAATGTTCCCAGTACAGCACTCCCACTGCTAGAGCACAGCTCTCCGCTTGCGCCATTGTTTCTCGTTCCAGATGGCTTGCATGTTGTTTTCTTGTTTGTGGCCTTTGCTCTGGCACTAAATCCCTTTTTTCGGAGAGGCCTATTTTTAGCTGCCTCCCAGAGCACAGTCACAATGCTGATGTTGGTTGTTTTCCCCTTTGCATGGCTGGGGATATGGAACAGAGGGCCCTCTTTATCCACAGGCCAGGTATGGCCGAGGTCTGAGTTCCAATCCTAGCATGGGGTGCCAGCTCTCAGGGGTAGCCGGAAGTGGGGCTCTGGGGTGGCACAGTCAGCAATGGCAACCATTTTGATTTTCAGCTAGGCCTGGGCTGCAAGCAGTTCTCCATGCATCAGACCAAGGGATGGCTGGTTGTTCTGAAGAAGCACCACAGCTAAGGCAGGTAGGAGACTGGTCAGAATAAAGGTTTGGGGTGTGATCCTGCTCTTTACCCTGGTGTAAATCAGGAGTCAAGCCGCTAAGGGAGCTACACACCCATGCAAATGGATTGAGAGGAGAATCAGGTCCTTTGTAAGAGAGAAATCGCTTCAGATCCTGACAAGGCCCCTTGCTGGCTCTCCCCTTTCACACTGGGGTCAGGGAATGACTAGGAAACACTTCAGTCGGAGACTGTAGCTCTCCCTAGTTTCCCCTTAGAACCCAAGACCAGCTGCAGCCCCATGCCACTTCCCACTCTCCCCAGCGCACATCATCCTTTCAATGAGCGCATCTGCCACCCCGATGCCGCCCCAAGCAAAGTCATTGCAGAAAATCCTTCCTCGGGCCCATAATTGGACAGACTCTTTCTGTCTGACTCGCTCCTGTAGGTGGCGCTGTGCCACTTTCCCATGCTGAGTGTGTTACCAGAGATGACGTAGGAGGATAGTATTCTTTCTCCTTTTATTCCAGTCATTTTAATAAGAAATCAAGCCAAAGAGGGCATGTGCCTGGCCTTCAGGTGAGAGCCAATCTGTGCATCTCAGGTGAGACCATGGTGGGCTTAACTGTGGAATGAAACTGAACTGATTGTTGCTGTTGATAATAATAAAATTTTGCCCCCTCCAGCACTGTCCATGAGAGATTTGCGACATGCTTTATGAGCATTGCCTCATTTCTCCTTCCCAAATCTAGTGGAGAAACCGAGGCACAGAAAGGAGAAATAACTGGCTCAAGACTATACGCTGAGCCTGTGCTACAGTCAGCTCTCCCCCTCGCCCCCGCCCCCAGCTCTAACACCCTCATTGGCAAGAGGCAGCACCAGCCTGAGTTGAGGGCCAGTATCTCTGTCCATGATCTTTCTGCTGTTTACAGAGGTTTGGACGTACTATGGATGGGAGAAGCATTTCCCCACAGTTGAGATTAGAGGAGGAGAAAGAAACAGTCCTGCTTCTTGGGGCAGATGGAGAAGCAGCCCCTTTTCAGGAGAGTTGGTGAGGACTGTGCTGGTTTTTAGGTGCTGGCATTTGAAAGATCAGATGGGTTAGTTCTGGGATGGAAGAAGGCTCATTGGAGCACTGGGGCAATCAGCACATTACATACTAATATCTCACTGCACCCAGGTTGGTGTTACCGGCTTGGGCTTGCTTTGGCGGGTCTGACTGATGCTCCAACCCCCACTATACTGCAGCCTTGACTCTCAGCTCTGGATCCAGGAGTGGTTTCTTCAGCTTCCTTCTTTCTGGGCCAGACATTCTCCCTAGAATCAGTGCAACTGCCTGTAAAATAAGATCTGACAGGTATATCACCATAAATATCTGACACGTATATCACCAATCTCACAGGCCGGCTATCCCAGCTCTGAATTTCCAGCAGGCCTATATGACCAGTCACTGAGAGAGCATCTGCCTCTCAAAAGCTGTCCCAGGGAGGTCCATCACATTCCAGCTCCCTTCTCCCCTTTTAGTAAGTGCTTTACGGGAACCCACCAGCTAATGGGTGTGACGAACTAGGAATGTTCTTAATGTTTGCTCTAAATACTGGGTTGGTGCCTCAGTGTCCCCATGGCAGTTCTTAAGTATCTGGCAGAGCAAAGGGCCAGTGCACCTAAATGCCTGACCCTCTGTCTCCTAGCAACTGATGGCCTGGGCCCCTCCTCTGCAAAGGTGCCAGCTGAAGGTGTTGGAGACAAAGGGATCAGGTGACCTCCTGGCCCGGGAAAGGAGCTAAGCAGAAAGGAGAGGCTGGAAGGGGTGGTTAGTCTGGAGCTGGCTGAGGGCAGACGTGGGGGTCTGTCTCACTGACCCCCAGAATGGACCCGGCCGAGGGGTCCGGTTCTCTGTACCTACAAGCTCTGTTTTAGACCCTGTTCCTGTCATTGAATAAACCTCTGTTTTACTGGCTGGCTAAGAGTCATGTCTGACTGCAAAGTGGGGGTGCAGGACCCGGTGGCTTCCCCAGGACCCCGCTGGGGTGGACTCGCTGTGGGAAGCGCACGGAGGGGCAGAGGATGCTGAATGCTCCAAGAAGAGACCCAGGAGGTGAAGACGTGTGAGCTTCTTGCCCTGAACAAGTCTGCTCCAAGGGAGAGGAGGCTCCCCAAAGTCCTGACTGGCTTGGTGGGGAGCAGTTCCAGAGCATCGCCCGGTGACTCCGTGACAACTGGTGGCAGCGGCGGGACGTACTGCACCCCGTGAATGGCGCTGCTTGCAGTAAGTGACTGGGGAGCAGTAAAACAAAGGAGGGATAATGAGGACCAGGTGTGCTGAAGGCTCAGAGAGGGACGGTTTCAGGGGGCAGTTAACCTCTGGGAGTGTGTGACCAGCGAGAAGGACTGTTGGAGTAACAGGGTCCCCCTGAGGACTGCAGCGAGCAGTCTCAGGGGCGGAGGAGCTTGCCGCTCGACCCTGGGAGAGCGAAGGATTTTTGCAGTAGCAGGGTTCCCCGGGGGATTGCAGGAGCAGTCCCAGGGGCGGAGGAGTCTGCAGCTCGACCCTGGCAAAGAGGTGGTGACCATGAGAAGGGTTGGCACACCAGGGGTTCTTCCTGGAAACCATGGGGGAGCCAAGAGCACACAGGCCTGTGAGTCCAGAGCCACTTGGGAACGGTGAAGTGATGGCCTATCACCATCTCCTTAAGAAGGACATTGTGATCCTGTGCACAAAGAGAGGGTTACGCGTGGGGAAATTCAACAAGGCACAGTTAATCATGCAGTTGGAGGAGAAGGACCTCTCTGAGGAGCAGATTCCTGGCCCAGATGGGGCTACAAGAGGATCTGAGAGCAGCTAGAGCACCAGCCACGCATCCCCAGGAGTCTGGTCCCCAGTCAGACGAGGGTCTTCACGATTGGATTCCCGATCAGGAGATTGGAGACGGATGGGATGGGAGCAGAGCCCGAGAGAGCGAGAGGACCGTGAGAGAGAGCAAGAGCCCGAGGAAAAGCTGCAGGAGAAGCAGCAGCAGCGTGGACTGGTGATGGTGGAGCAGAGAGACATAGGGGGCTGCCCAGGGGTCAGTGGGGAAACAAGCCTGTGGGGGCAAGACCCTGGGACAGAGAGAACTGTGGTGGTGCAGCCCCAGATGCTGAGGGACTGTGGGACCTGGGTGAAGTTCCCTGGGGTGAAGCCCCTCACCCTGCCTATGGCCCAGATCCCTGTGCAGACCCAGGAGGGGTCGGGCTAGCTGATAGTTGGGGTTCTCCAGGATATCGGCTCGGAGGCCCTGTTGGGGGGTGACTGTCTCCCTATGGGACAGGATCCAGGCCCCGCTCCTGTAATGGCTGAGGGTTTGAATTCAAATCCAGGGAACCAATTGGCTAGGATGGAAATGGTCAGTGAAAATGCAAGTGACCTGGCTGGCAGGGGAGAGGGGCTGCTGGGCTCAGGATACCTGCCTACCTGTAACCAGCCCCCTGGGGCTGAGTGGGAGGGAGAGATGCTCCCCGCGCCCCTGCACACCGGAGACGGGGCTCACGCTGGCTCTGATGCTGTGACCAGAGCAGAGAGCTCACAGCCTGCCCCCACTGGGACAGCGAGGGCAGTGCTGAGCACGGGGGGAGCTGAGACCCCAGCTGAGTGCAGGGACACCCAGGCAGGGCAGGTCAGCTGCCAAACAGGTTTGCCTGGTCCAGACGTGCTGCTGGGAAATGATTACACAGCAGGAAGGGAGCTACCAGGGACAGGGCTCAGGGGGGCTGTGACCCCAGGTCCAGCCAGCGAGAGGGAGCAGGTCCCACTCCCTGCCCCAGCCGCTGAATCCCAGACTGAGCTGCAGAGGGATCCCTCCTTGGAGAAGCTGAGGGAACTTGCTGGCCACAGCACTGCAAATCCCCTTGGGGAAGGCTGCAGGGACAGAGTCTTGCAGGAGAAGGGATTCCTGTACCGGGAATGGGCTCTCCAAGGGGAAGTAGAACTGGGGGGAATCGGGAGGCAGCTGGTGGTACCCCAGGAATCCACAGGGTTCTTCCCGTTCGAGCTGCTGGATGGGAGGAGAGTGAGGGGACCCCTGGACCTGAAGAGGGAGGATTGGATGGAGAAGGGGGAAGACCCCCAGGGGGATCTCTTCCCTGAGGTGGGAGCCAATCTCCCCATCAGGTGTTCCTCATTCAGAGTCACAGGGAAAGCAGCCCAGAACCTGGAGAGAGAGGTCAAGGACCTGTTGGCTTTAGATGGGATCCAGCCATTTTACAGCCCATGGGCCTCACCCGTGGGGCTGATCCCCAAGGGAGACAGGATGATCTGGTTTTGTGGGGGCTATCGGAAGCTTAAAGCCATCACAGTGTCCGATGCTGACCCCATGCCTAGGCCTGGGGAGATTCTAAACAAGCAAAAGGCAATGGAGAACTTGGCCCTGGCAGACACTGATAACATGTGCATCTTTAGCCAGACCTGGGAGGAACAGGTGTCCCAGGTGAAGAGGGGGCTGGGCTGCCTCAAGGAGGTGGGACTGACGGTAAAAGCTGAAAAGTGCAAGGGGGACGGCAGAGGTGTTTTGTCTGGGCCACAAAGTGGGAAGCGGCTTCCCAAGCCCAGAGCTGGCCAAGGCCAAGATGGGGGCTCTTAACCAAGAGAGCCCGAATTGCAGCCCAGAGTGCTGGGAGAAGACCCCGTCCCAGTTTGAACCCCAGGGGTATTGGGGTAGCAAAAGGGTTCAAGCCGCATAAACCTTCCCACATGCGGCCTGCAAGTGCCATCAAGCACACCCGACCTAAGGAAGGGCGTGAGACTGGACTGTCCTGGTGTAACTCACACCAAGGAATGGGAGAGATGCTGGGGCATCCATGGGAACGTTGTTGGGTTCGAACTTCCCCAGGTCACTGGCTGAAGTGACCTCGCTCAGTTCAGTCTCGAAGGTGGGAGAGATGTGACGAACTAGGAATGTTCTTAATGTTTGCTCTAAATACTGGGTTGGTGCCTCAGTGTCCCCATGGCAGTTCTTAAGTATCTGGCAGAGCAAAGGGCCAGTGCACCTAAATGCCTGACCCTCTGTCTCCTAGCAACTGATGGCCTGGGCCCCTCCTCTGCAAAGGTTCCAGCTGAAGGTGTTGGAGACAAAGGGATCAGGTGACCTCCTGGCCCGGGAAAGGAGCTAAGCAGAAAGGAGGGGCTGGAAGGGGTGGTTAGTCTGGAGCTGGCTGAGGGCAGACGTGGGGGTCTGTCTCACTGACCCCCAGAATGGACCCGGCCGAGGGGTCCGGTTCTCTGTACCTACAAGCTCTGTTTTAGACCCTGTTCCTGTCATTGAATAAACCTCTGTTTTACTGGCTAGCTAAGAGTCACGTCTGACTGCAAAGTGGGGGTGCAGGACCCAGTGGCTTCCCCAGGACCCCGCTGGGGTGGACTCGCTGTGGGAAGCGCACGGAGGGGCAGAGGATGCTGAATACTCCAAGGAGAGACCCAGGAGGTGAAGACGTGTGAGCTTCTTGCCCTGAACAAGTCTGCTCCAAGGGAGAGGAGGCTCCCCAAAGTCCTGCGTGGCTTGGTGGAGAGGAGTTCCGGAGCATCGCCCGGTGACTCCATGACAATGGGTTTCCAAGGAACCCTACCAAGGTTCCTCTCTGAAAGGCCAGGAGCTGCTCCATAACCCTCTCCAACCCTTCCCGTACTGGTAGGGTTGCGTTCCTTTGATAGGAGGAAAGTCTAATGTGCAGCAGCCTCCGTTGTACCTTTATTGCTCCAGTGACCAGTCGTGTTCTCTGTCACAAGGCTGCAGAGTGTGGATGGAGAATCAGATTTAGCCTATCAAGTGAGGCTCCCAGTGGGATCTGGTCAGTAACAAGGCCTGTGTCTAATACTACTGGAGCCCTTGGAGTTGGAGAGGGATGCATCTGATGTCACCCACAGCTCACCACAGCACACTCACTGTGTACCCCAAAATCATACTGTCTCCCACTGCCCATCTTGTGCACCCAGAGACCACTTTGTCAGAGGGAGAGACTGAGAGACGCGGCTCTTTTCACTGACTAACCCCCCGCAAAGGACACGGGAAGGCCATGGCCTTTGCATGAGCCCAAGGAATAAAGCATAACTGCAAGACAGAGACAATCGCTCTGTGCATACAGCACCTAGCACAACGGGGCCTTGAACCTGTCTGCGGCCTCTGAGCGCTATGGCATACAACTGATAAGTGACATACCACATCCCCTTGATAAAATCCTCAGAAGGGGAAACCGGGCCATCCTCCAATGGGTAAAAAACCCCACAAACAGAGGAGCAAAGGGGGGCCTCATGCTGTGATTTGCCCAAGTGATCCTGGTAGCTGCAACTCCAAACCAGGATTCTCTGTGACATCCATGAGCCAGAGCTGTTTCTATAGAGAGCCAGAGCTGCTGGGATTCACCTGCCTGTAAACATGGCAGGACAGGGCTGCCCAGAGGATTCACGGGGCCTAGGGCCTTTGGCAGCAGGGGGCCCTCACTTCAGCAGCAATTCAGCGGCGGGGGTCCTTCTGCTCCAGGACCTGCCACCAAATTGCTGCCAAAGACCCGGCACTTCGGCAGCAGGTCCTGGGGCGGAAGGAATCCCCGCCACCGAACTGCTGCCGAAGACCCAGAGTGGAAGAACCTCCAGGGGCCCGGGGCCCATGAGAGTTTTCCGGGGCCCTGGAGCGAGTGAAGGCCCCTACTCCAGGGGCCCCAAAAAACTCTCATGGGGGCCCCTGCGGGGCCCAGGGCAAATTGCCCCACTTGCCCCCCACCCCGGGCAGCCCTCTGGTGGGATCAAGCAAAGGGAAGACACACCTGGGTGGCAGCATGTTCTTGGTGTTTGGATCACTGCCCAGGCCAAACACTGAACATGGGACGTTCTGGGACTTAATGTAAGAGGGTGGTGAGGACGGCTGTTGGGCCTGTCATCATGGCACCAGCAGGGACGGAGGAGAGAACGGCAGCCTCAGCCCGGAGCTCCACGCATCCAGGATAATCTGGGCATCAAAATGGGGAAGATGACACAGGGCAACCACAGGCTGTCTGCCACTTGCTGGCTGGACGCTGGAGCGCACTGAACCGCTCAGCCTCCGGGGCCAGACTGGCACAACTACTCAGGGACATGTTTTACAAGTGCTCAGTGAGCACCTGCAATCGGAGCCAGATTTTTAAACGAGCTCAGTTCCCACTGTGTGCCCCTTATGGCTGGAGCTCAGCACCTCATGTACACTCAGCGTGCTGACTGTGGCCAGACTCCAAGAGTCAACTCTTGTACCCACCAGAGCTCAGACCAGCCACTGGGAAACTGATTTGTCAACAGCAGCTGGGCTAGCTCCGCCTGTCTCTGCTGGATGTGGCTTTCTACCTCTCCTAAGTAACTCTAAGGTCGCCGGTGCTGGAGTATCTGAGCACCTCACAACCTTTAATGTATTTATCCTCACACACCCCTTGGGGCAGGGCAGTACAGTTATCCCCACTGTATATATGGGGAAACTGAGGCTCAGTGGCTAAGTGACTTTATCCAGGGTCACACAGAAATCTGCAGTGGAGCAAGGAATTTATTGAACCCAGGTAGACCAAACCAAACCCCTAACATCCTTCCTCTCTCACATGCCAAAGGCCGATCAGTGAGACCTGGGGCTGGGCAAACCCGTGGGAATGGAACCATCAACCAAAACTTAGACCCAGTTGGAAACAGTCTGGATCCCTCCTTTGTTCTCCTTTCCTACCTCCCTGCATTTCCTGGCTCCGACAACTCGGGGGCTATTTGTTCTCCCCAAATCCATGCAGCCCCCTTGAATAGCACAGCAATACGGCACTCTTGGCACGTGTTCAGATAATTCCCCAGCAGGGTGAACCTTACCAAACAAATGTGTTGTTGCATGAGGTTCAGACAGCTTGATTGTGCGCCACAATGTAGCTGTTTCTAATGATCCTTCAGTGTTTGTGACAAGGAGAGAGAGAGAAACAAGAAGTACGGAAACAATCCATTATCCTGCTTTCCTCCCACAAACTAGGGGAGGAAGAGAGAGTTTCTCGGCACTATTTGTCTCTTTAGAGCCACTGGGGAAGCGCTCGGATACCAAGGTGCTGCTGCGAGCCAGCTCAGTAACTGGCCAGCGTCCACTGCTCTTTACTTGGTTAGGTAGGATTGAGGATGATGGAGGCATAGGCCGATTTCACACTCTCCGGGCTCTAGCTCTGAGCCACCTTTGCATTGAAAAAAGGGAGGAGAAGGGGGAACTGGCTCTGCTGAGAGCGAGCCTCCCTTCCTGCCTCTCGTTCCCAGACTCTCTGAAATGAGAGAGAGAACAGTCGTGCGAGGGAAAGCAGCTTACAGCACTTGGGGCTCACATTACCAGCACTTCTGCAGCACGTCTACCCAGGCCTCGGCAACTTGGCAGGGATCAGACTCTCCCACGGATGAGCTGTTCTTAAGCAATTTCACTGAAACATCAGCTGAACCCAGGCTCCTCTTCCCAGCAGGCTGCCAGGTGCCCGCTCTTCCCTAATGTCCCTTTGACAAACCTCGATAGAGCAGTGGCTTTTGGAAGAGAGCCACCAGCCACCCCCGCTTCCCCATCCTCTGCTCTGAACATGCCTCCTCTGAATGAATTCCATATGGTGACCCTAAGGGAAGACAAAACACTGTCAAGGGATTCACAGCACCATGCCCCCCAGGCCAGTGATTCTGCAGTTGAAGAGGGGACCACTTGCCAATCTCATCTCCCTGGCAAAGGAGGAAACCCTGCTGGAGCTGCAGAGAGGCTTCGACTCTGCTGGATAGATGCGGGAGGGGAAGGGGGAAGGTTGGAGACTCAAGGGCATTCACATCATGCTATAAAATATGAGCAGGCAGCTTAGCTGGGAACTAGAGCTGAGCAAATGTTGGAATCTGCATCCCATGAGAAAAAAGTCTGACATTTCTTGGTCTGTTTTCATCCTGAATTGGGACAAAAAGTCAAAATATTGACATCTGTACAGAATGGAACGTTCTAATACATTTCAGTTTGGAAACTTTAAAACATTTGTTTTTGAAGCAATTCACACTTAAACTGCATATGCCTCAGGTGGCGCGGTACCTGCTGGGAGCTGTAGCTCAGATACTTCAGGCGGGACTCACTGGCTGGACTACATCTTCTATGATGCACCACATGGCTGAGTCAAAGGGAGACTGCGATGCATCATGAGAAATGTAGTCCAGCTGCCTGTAAGAGAGAATGAGGGCATAAAGCCATCAAACTACAACTCCCATGAGGCACCACAGGCTGACCTGAAAAGAAATATTTTGAAAAAGGACACACATCAGCAGAGGATCAGTGTGAGTCCACTGAAGGTAAAGTAAGTGTTGTCATTTAATAACATTATATATATAATACAGAAGTTATATGATGTTGCACAGAAGTTATTAATCTTTTCCATATTTATTTAATGCAAGCATGTTTCCCTTGGAGTTCAAATGAGTAAAGGAAAACAATGAGCAAATTTCAGATTGTGAAATCTTCAGATACTTCTGTAATGGGTCCTTATAAGTGTGACAGAGAGAAATAAAACATATATCTCAAGCAATTGATAGTCTCTGAAGTACAACCACAGAATGAACAAGTGTATATACATTGTCCAGTGCTGCAGAATTTGAAAAATGTTTACATATCCTCTTTACAAAATCTATCAAAGAATAGGGGCAACTTTCTCTAAGAGACTTGTCTAGTCTATTTCCTTCAATCTGATTGTAGACCAAAAAATTACTTTGAATGAAAAGATCAACATGAATGAAAATATGAAACATGATTTACAAGAAACTATGTGAAATTACTGGTAAGTTTGCTTCTAACACCTCAAACTCAATGCTTTAAAAATGAAGGAAATTAAAAGTTAAAGGTTTTCATAACTGTTCATTGGAAAAATGTACCTTTTTTCCAAAAAGGATTCCAAACAGTTAAGTTATGACATAATCACATTTTTCTATTAAAAATGTAATTAATGTCTCTACTATGATGTTAAATTGTCCTATGTGGCTTTAATTATGACAACTTATTTTATTGAAAAGCAAAATTTATATGAGATATATATACCACAGACTACACAATGAAGTAAATGGAAAAAATGAAGTCCATTGACATTCACTTAAATTTCTTAATAGTGCAACGCTGATGGACCCTGATCATCGGTGAGCAGGATCGAACCTCGGGCCTCAGTGCATGAACCTCTACTACTGCATGAGCTAAAAGCCATATGGTTGCTAGCTAAGGCTGTAGAGCAGACTCATAATCTCTCTAAGGGGTCTCAGTGCCACTGGCTAGGACAGAACACCACACCCAGGAGGTGTCTGGGTTACATACTTCCCCTAGCTGAGGAAGTGCATCCAGAGTTTCAGAGATTTCCCAGTTGGAATCCTGGATGAGCCCCCACTTGTAACACTGACAGACCCCGGTCAAACCTGGAGCCTCTGGAGCTTAGTACGTGAGCCTCTACCACAATAGTTCTCAAACTTTTGTACTGGTGACCCCTTTCACTCAGCAAGCCTCTGAGTGCGACCCCCCCTTATAAATTAAAAACACTTTTAAATATATTTAACCCCCATTATAAATTCTGGAGGCAAAGTGGGGTTTGGGGTGGAGGATGACAGCTCGCAACCCCCCATGTCATAATCTCACGACCCCCTCAGAGGTCCTGACCCCCAGTTTGAGAACCCCTGCTCTACCACATGAGCTAAAAACCATATGGCTGTTAGCCAAGGCTGTAGAGCAGACTCATAATCACACTCTGCCTCCCTTGGGAACAGAACACCACACCCAGGAGGTGTGCGGGTTACAGTAGCGCAGAACCACATATTTAATAATTAGGGTTTTTTTAAAAATCAAATTAATGTCAAAGTTTAAGAAACATGAGTGTGTTTAAAAAATGTAAGACCATCAACAACTACATTGGCTAGGTAAGGTTCTTTCCAACAAACAATACACAAGATATTGTAAATGAATGCATTTTTTCCCTATAGCAAACACAGCTTGTTGTGTAACATTACAGATAACGGGAATTGTTTTATCTGTTAGTGTAATGGTACTTAAGGCTGTATATGACAGTTTTAGCAGCCTGAGTCATGAATTACATTTTTAATGGATAAATGTGATTATGGATACAATTTTCAAGAGTGCCTAAGGTACAGATCTTAAAAAGTATTTAGACACCTAATTCAATAGGACTTAGGTTCCTGGTTGCTTTTGACAGCACCACTAGGCCCCCAGCTACACCTTTGGATGCTAAATACCTTTGAAAATCTGGCCCCAAGTGCTAAGATGCTTTTGAAAATGGGACATAGGTTCCTAAGTCACTGAGGCATTTTAAAATATTTTACCCTAGATCACCTCATTTCACTTCTTGGAATCCTTATGGGGGAGGGGTGGGGTGAGAATGTATAGATTGTGTTTTTCAAATGATGAGTTATGAAGAACCTTAGCTTTGAATTCCCTTCATTTTAAAGCACTGGGCTTGGGGTGCTATAAGCAACCGTAGTCACAATTTTACATTGTCTTTTCTAAGTTATTCAAAATATTTCTTTCAAGAAACCCCTCAGCTCTTCTTGCCACAGAGCCCCCGAGGTCACTGCAGCTACAGAGCACCCTGAGATGCCAGTTGTCCTCTTGACCTCCCCACGCTATCCCTCCTGGCAGCAGGTGGCTAGCTGCTCGGGGAAGGAGAGACAAGGAGAGCAGCACAGCCGCCCCCTGCTCCATGTGAATATGTGAGGCAGGCACACAGCCAGTGCACCGGAGCAGCACAGTGCCATGCCTAACATTCAGACACGCACACACAGACTGCGAGCTGCAGCATACAAGTCTGACAGGCATGAAATTTGAGTTATAAGGGGCATCTCTTGGGGCTGCGCTAATTTATGCAAGCTAGTAACAGTGCCCACAGGGCCTTTCCACCTGCCAGGAATCACCAGAGCAGAGCAGCCCTCTGGTCCCAGCCACACAGTCTGACATGCCACTGGAGCAATCTTCAGCTGCTTGGTTTTTACTGCCCTTTTGGGCACCTACAAGAACCACTTCTTTTACCACTGTAAGGAAGAGGAGAAGCAGGCAAAGCCTTGGAGGTCTCTGTTATGGCCCCTCTGGTAGCATCTAATGGTCAGTACCTCACTTGGCTGCTGTCTACCTCCTGTGCCAGGTTCAGTAAATCTAGGCACACACCTCTTTCCGTTTTGTTTATAGGCTCTGGATCCTTTTGTCACTCTGGTGTCCAAACTCCTTACTAGCCAGCTAGACCTGAGGTCAGGCACCGAATGAAATGCAAGAGGTCATGGCATAGGGTAGCATCCTCTCACGGGAAATGGCTCATTCACACATCAGGAAACCTCCAGACACATTGGCATGGGAGGTGCCAGCATCACAGCAAAGCTGATTTGATCATATCCAAGCATTCTGAATCCACTGGCTGTGCACCCGTGGGGCCCTCACAGCTTAATAACTGGGACTCACTCGGTGCAGCACTCTGTCCCTGCTGGTGGCAGCTGGGTCACAGGCAGGTTGATCAGCTGGCTACAGCTTCTCCTGATGGAACTGGATCTCCCAGCTCGGGCAGTAGAGGTTTGTGCTTTCAGAACTAGAGGCCGCAGGCTCTACCCCCGCCCAGAGGTGGTGGGCTATGTGAGCTTCAGATGGCACTCATCCTCAGGGAGAGGGGGAAATGGTCATCAGGGCTTTGGGAAGAGAATCTGCCTGGAAGTTAATTTCCCTGATTCTATAGGGAAATCCCCACTGACACATAAGGATTAGGAAGTACTTCCAGCCAGTCAGCAAATAGCTGCTCCCAGCTGCAGGGAGACAGGAAACATCTGGATTATCATAGATGTAAAGCCCTCTGGAAACACAGGATGCAATCAACAAACAAGATATTTCCTCTCTCCTCCTGCTGGTAGGGATAGTGTGCCACCGGCCCTGGGGCCAGCACAGAGCGCTAGGAATGTGGACCGGCCTGCCAATTTCACCAGGATTTGCCATCAGGATCAGCACAAAGCTCAGTCGAAACCCAGCAGACCTGATTGCCTCCTGCCTTACAACTCCTGTGCTGCACACCCCTGTGCTAAGTGGGTGTAAAATGGCCACCCGGTCAGAGTTCTCCACTCACTCACACCACAGGGGTCACATGGCAAATCCACTTTGCATTCATGCTGTGTCAGTGTCACGGCTGCTCAAATTCCAAGGCAAGGGAGAATCAGGCCCAGTGGGTTAATTCTGAGCTAGTGGTGATTCAGGATCCAATTCTGTGTGGTGCGGAGCATCTCCTGTTATACTGAGTGTCCTGGACTCTGGATTTGAGAGCCCTGAATTTTGCAGGGTTGGGCCCTAACATCATCGCTGTCTGATGGGGGTCTGGGGGCCAACATGCAATGTGTGGGTGTTTCTAGTCCAAGAGGACAGATGTCCACATCACAAGAGCTCACTCTCACCTGTCTTAGAAATCTCAGCACCGATGCCAAGAAATTGAACAGATCATGGCAAACAAACTCCTCCTAGCCCTTAGAGGCAGCAAGTCCAGTGCAGGGTGTGTGTCTCTCCTCCATTAGTGCCCAGACTGTACCTCTTTGGAGGACAAATCACTCCAATTTTCAGGGCTGCCAGCATGATCATAGATTCATAGACTTTAAGGTTAGAAGGGACCATTATGATCATCTAGTCTGACCTCCTGCACAATGCAGGCCACAGAAACCCATCCACTTCTATAACAAACCCCTAACCTATTAACAATGGAAACAACCTCTTAACAATGGAAAAAGAAGGAGGGAAAAGAGCAAATTTACCTTGAAAAGTTAATGTCATAATTGACTCCAGCAATCAGGAGCTTTTAATGAGCTGCTTTGCCCAAGATGGTACTCGAAGGTTCCTGGAGGGAACTCAATAGCTAATGCACATGCCTTTGTGCCAGGATATTAGAACAAATTGACTAATGCCAAGATACTAGAGCAAACACAGCAAACACCCATAGAAATCCCCATGTCAGGTACCGTAATTCTCTCTCTTTATGATTATAAAACAGAGTGCCTGGACCACACAGCCTCAAGTCACTGGACCTCTGCTGCCCTTGCCCTGGCTGTCAGGGATGTACAGAGAAGTGGGGCAGGGAGTGTCTCTTTTTAAGAGCAAAGCAGCTGAGCAGCTGACTCAGATCGGTGTGTAGATAGGGCTGCAGGCCATGCGGGAGGCCAGAGCTGGGACCGGGTGGGGTTGGCAGTGCTGTGAATGCCAGGCCATGCGTGGGATTCCAAAGGATCCATGTGCTGTGTGTAGCTACGCCCCCCTTGGGGGTTTCATCCCTTGGGAAAAAGAAAAGGATGGTGAGGGGGCAGCACAGCCCTTCCTTTGCCCGGCTGAGATGGTCTAGTGGTTAGAATATGGGACCAGCAGATCCTGAGACCTATTCTTGGCTCTGCCAACCCCCCATATGACACTGGGCAAGTCATTTCACTGCTCCGTGCCTCAGTTTACCCTTCTGTAAGAGGGATAACTGTTTTCAATTCAGGGGGGTGTTTTGAGGGTTAATTAATTGCATCTTGCTCTGCTGCCTCACTGCACAACTAACCCCACTGATTTCAAAGGGTCCCCACTCTCTGCTGAGCCTGTGCTGCTCTGCCGTGCACAGGGGCTGGAAACCTGATGCCCAGGTGGGAGCTCTTCCAGAGTAGGGGGGGGGGCCCTGGGTAGTGCAGAGCTGGTGCTGCAGCCCTGCACCATCCCTTCCTCTCACATCCCCCAGGGCAGGGAAAGCACAGGGCTGTGTCTATGCTCTGGCCAGGCCCTCAGGCAGCTCTGACTCACACCAGGAACCCAACCAGCCCCTGCCTCTCCCACGCCCCAGGTATTTCAAAGGGCAGCAAAGTCGTAAAAGGGACCGGACACCGAAAGTGTCATTATCGCAGGTGGGGGAAGGTGTTGGCTCATCAGCCTGCCCCATCCCCTGCTCAGCTGGGGTCACCTCCTACCTGCAGGCAGCCTCTGCGTCAGGAGCAGAGGGAGGTGGAGAGGATCCAGGGAGGTGGAAGGGGGAGATGAGCAAGCAGCGGTGGGGCCTTGAGGGCCGAGGCTGAGCAGGCAATGGGGCCAGAGGTGGATCAGGGAGTCCGGTTTTCACAAAGCAGTAGTACCTTAACACAACTGCCTCTGGTCTGGTCTACATTACAGAGGTAGTTGGATCCCCCGGGTACGCCCGTCAGGCCCCAAACCACCATTCACAAGTGCCAGCCGCGCCCCTCCCCCCATGGCTCCTCCGGCCGTGCTGCAGCCAGTGCCGGCCTGCGCTTCCGCACCTGCCGTCCCCCCATGGCTCCGGCCGTGCTGCTGCCAGCGCCGGCCCAGCAGGCGCTGCTGTTTAAAAACAGCGGCAGCTTCCCCTGAATCCTGCTAGCTACGCTACTGTGCAGGCCCTGTTGTTGTAGCCATTTGGATCCCAGGATATCAGTGAGATAAGGTCTAACAGTCCCCGTCCTCAAAGGAAACCTGCAGAAAACATTCAAAAGATGAGCCTGGGAGCTTAAATTCATTGCTCTGCTAGACACTTAAGACACTGCTGGAATAAGCCATAAATCCAATGTGTAACCCACCCACCCCCCTTTTGTCCTATGACTATAGGGGTGTTAACAGGCCACTTCACCTTGAAGGGTCCCATAGAATGTGCGCTAACTTCTTATGCTCAACCATCTGTTTGATGTGGTATTTAGCTGTGACACTCTGGGTAAACTTCCCAGACCTGAAGAAGGGCTCTGGGGGACTCCAAAGCTGTCTCTCTCACCAACAGAAGTTGGTCCAATACAAGCTATTACCTCACCCACCTTGTCTCTGGAACTCAGCAAATCAGCTTCAGAAGTAAGTCTGAATTGACATAATTTACAGGCTGCTCTGGTCTGCTCTAGATGTATATTGCACCATTTTAGGCTCCCTGATACTCTCATGGTACCAGTAAGCAAGTATAAATAGGGCTAAAGCAGTGGTTCTCAGCAAGGGGTAGGTGTACCCCTGAGGGTATGCAGAGGTCTTCTAGGAGATACAGCAACTCATTTACATATTTGCCTAGTTTTACAACAGGATCCAGAAAAAGCACTAGCAAAGTCAGTACAAACTAAAATTTCATACAGACTATGACATGTTTATACTGCTTTATATACACCATACACCGAAATGTAAGTACAATATTTATATTCCAGTTGATTTATTTTAGAATTATATGGTAAAAATGAGAAAGTCAGCACTTTGTCACTCAGTGTGCTGTGACACATTTGTATTTTCATGTCTGATTCTATAAGTTTTTAAGTGAGGTGAAACTTGGGGTACGCAAGACAAATCAGACTCCTGAAAGAGGTACAGTTGTCTGGAAAGGGTGAGAGCCACAGGGTTAAAGGGCTCTAACCTACACATTGCCTCTGGCTTGGCCCAGGTGCCCTACCTCAGAGGGATGAAGGGACGAGCAGACCATGCTGGGATTTGTGATTTCGACAGAGCCCAGGCACTTGATGTTAGTGCAGCAGGATGGCCTGGGGTCAGAAGCTATGGGAGACCTGGGTTCAATTCCCTGCTCTGCCCTTGGCTTCCTGTATAAGTTTGAGGAAGTCCCTGGGGTCAGTCTATGCTGCAGCCAGGGGTGTGATGGCAGCATGTTTAGACCTACCTGAACCAACTCAAGTAACAACAGCAGTGATGCTGCTGGACCATGGGTTAGTCCCTGACTACATGAGTAGGGTCCCAGGTGGGCTTGTGCAGCCCCTGCTGCTGTGGCTTCAGTGCTGTTACTTCAGCTGGCTATTGGGAGAATAAGTGGCCTGAAAACAGAGAAAAGAATGAGGAGTACTTGTGGCACCTTGTACTCCTTGTTCTTTTAGCGGATACAGACTAACACGGCTACCGCTCGGAAACCTGAAAATGGAGAGGTGCTCAGGTACTACAGTAATGGGGAGCAGGGAAGGAGCTTAGCTAGACATCTTGCTACTGTTCCTTCAAGTTCCAGCAATGGTTTGTGACTGGTGACCTAGCAGGTAGGAGTTCTGTATTTCATGTCCTGCTTTTGAGTCTTGCTTGGTCCTCCTTCAGCTGCAGCGATGGCTTTTTCCTAAAGCAAGGCAGGCTGGTCCTCGGAGCTCTATCCAGAAGACCAGGCTCTTTGAAGGGGGAGGAATTGAGAAACTAGCTGGCTTTAATCTCCAAGGACTTCTGGCCAAGCAGAACAGGGCTAATTAACCAACTGCTCTTGCTCTAGTTTCCTCTCGGCTCGGCTGTGTCCTACACAATGTATATATTTGAGTCAAGCCCTTTAAATAGACTGTGATTTATGGCGGAAGCAGAATTGTTT
Source organism: Gopherus evgoodei (assembly GCF_007399415.2). Classification (NCBI taxonomy): domain Eukaryota; kingdom Metazoa; phylum Chordata; order Testudines; family Testudinidae; genus Gopherus; species Gopherus evgoodei. The sequence continues at coordinate 6,181,792 of NC_044336.1, read as the reverse complement.
TGCCATCCCCGACAGGCAGGATGTCAGATCAATAAACTCTGCTTCCTTCAACATTCCTTCTTCCCTACAGTTGATGCCACAATATTGCCTTGTTTTAACTAGTTTACAAAACTCTGGAATTCTTGGCTGGCTCTGCTGTTTCCCTAAATACACGTGCAAGCTGCAGAGCTGCTTAAACAGATACTGAGCCAGATGTTCATTTGAGCCCTCCTCTTGCCCTGCTTTGAAGCTGCATTCCTCTTCTCCAACACCATATTCTGCTGTCTTGTTATACCATTACGGTCCCCTCCCGGCCATGCTCCCACTGGCTTCACTAGGAAGCAGGATTGGGGGCCTGACAAGGATGTTCCTCTGAATCAAAATGCTGCATCCAAAAATGGCCAGACTGGAGAGTGCTGGAACTTCAGATCTGGATCCCAATGCTGTGCTTTGGGCTCAACTCTCTTTCAGTTATTTCCTCCATAAATCACAGGCTGTTTTAGGACCTGCCACAAATCTGTACATTGTGTTCTGGCTGTTTAGGACACAAATGAGCCAGCTCACTAGGGCTGCTATTTGCAGCGTATAAAATCAGTAGTATTATGGATGTGCCAGTCATGATTCCCTATATTCTTTGTAACTGAAAGTTTCTCCTCCATCGGAAAACTTAACTCTGCCCTATAGTGGCACTTTGCATTAACCACATTCTGATTTGGGTATTTTACTGTTTGAGATACTAGAGTAGATTATACTGATTTCTAAAGACATTTTTCTCTTTTAATCTCTTGAGGTGTTACTATAGAGTTAAGGTTGTTTGGATGCCCTACCTGTGCATTTAAGAAGTTTGAATCTCTTTTCAATGTAACCTTAGCTGGGTTTATAACATCTGGTTTGGGGAATAACTATAATCAAATTACCTCATCGGTCTGTCTATCATCATCTAGTCATAGCTCTTGCAATTTTATCATATGGCCCTCAATATTTAGTGTTTTTCTTAAAGCCCAACTTCTGGAATAGAGAGATGGCATGATGATCTTTCAATTTTAAGAGAGCAAGTTTCTAGCCCTCCTGGTTACAGAGAACATCTTGAAAGCACAAAGTGAATGCACCATAAAGACTCAGATAATGAAATTGGCAATCTGTAAACAAAATCTCATAGTTTTTAAGCAAAATGGTTTTGGGGCCTGCCTCATGATTTCTGAGTGGTTGGAGCTGGTAATTCTATAATCAGCTTTCCTATCCATCAGGCACCTACTCACTGTTTAGGGACATGAAGGAAAGGAAGGGGAGGGAAAGTGAAAGGCCGGGCAAGGGCAGAGCGAGGTAGGATAGGGAAGGAGGAAAGAAAGTGTGCAAGTATGCCGAATGATACGAGCAACATACAAACTAAGTACTATCTACAGAAGAGATCTGGTCAGTAATTTTGAATAAATGAGAGAAAAGTCACTGTTCATGGACAGAACAGGCTGAAATTCATGGCGCAAATGACTGGTTACGAATGATTTGCTCGGACAGGATCTAGTTTAAAAACTTAGCTTTTTTAGAGAACTGCTGGTCCACTCTGAAATCCTGCTTCACTAGAATCACCCCAGAATGCATCCATTTGGGTCTGCACTGGTATAGTCAGTCCCAGCCTGTCCCTGAGACCTGGAGCCTCAAAGGTATTTAGGCACCTAATTCCCATTGAAATCAACGGGAGTTAGGTGTGTGAAAACACTTCAGGATTGGGCCTAGGTGTCTCATAATGGGTCCACTACAAAAACTACATCATGTGGGCTTGATACTCCACCTTGTCACCCCAGTTTTATACCAGTGCAATTCCATTAACTGCAATGGAGTTACACCAGTGTAACTGGGTAGAGAATTAGGCCCTGACTGGACTCTCTGTAGTAAATGACTATTTACTGGCCTCTCGGAGTAACTATTGTTGTTCTTCTGTATTCAATTAAGTTGTTGTTTCATTTCAAAAATCTTTTGAGTTCTACATTTAACAATGTTGGAAGTAAAACCAGTTTTACTTGAGTAAGCTAAATACTGGGCAACACAGTATGGGAAGCAGCCCTCAGTGGTGAAAGAACAGGTTAGAGACTATTTAGAAAAGCTGGACATGCACAAACCCACAGGGCTGGATCTAATGCATCTGAGGGTGCTGAGGGAGATGGCTGATGTGATTAAAAGCTGTGAAAATTTGTGGTGATTGGGGGTGGTCCCAGACAACTGGAAAAAAGGACAATCTAGTGCCCATCTTTAAAAAGGGGAAGACGGAAAATCTAGAGAAATTACAGACCGGTCAGCCTCACCTCAGTCCCTGGAAAAGTCATGGAGCAGGTCCTCAAGGAATCCATTTGGAGGAGAGGAAGTTGACTGTTCCTGATCACCATGAATTCACCAAGGTCAAGTCATTTCTGACCAAACTGATTGCTTTCTATGGTGAGATGACTGGCTCTGGATATGGGGAAAGCGGTGAATGATATATACCTTGACTTTAGCAAAGCTTTTCATATGGTCTCCCACAGTATACAAATCTTAGACACTCTAGAATAACACCCTACCTACTCAATGTGAAATATGAGCGAGACTCCAACACACCTGCTGAATGCTTTGGGATTTCAATTTAATTTTCATTATGCAACTGGGTTACACCAGTGGCATTTATATAAATCTGGGCACTTTGGGTCTGTCCACCCTGTAATCGGAGGTGTGACTGCAGCTCAGGTAGGCATAATCTAGCTAACATGGCTAAAAGTAGCAGTGAAGACACAGCAGCACAGAATCCAGCCTGGACTAGCAACACAAGTATGTACCCAGGGCTCTGAGCTGCAGTCACTGCTTTGACTGAACATAAGAACAGCCATAGTGGGTCAGAGCAAAGGTCCATCTAGCCCAGCATCCTGTCTTCCAACAGTGGCCAATCCCAGGTGCTTCAAAGGAAATGAATAGAATAGATAATCATCAAGTGATCCATCTCCTGTTACCTATTCCCAGCTTCTAGCAAACAGACTGAAGTGCAGATCTTCTGAACAGGTGAGTGGAGACTTTGGATGAGCATAGGTGAATAGAGTTTGGACGCAATGTCAATCAGATCTGGAACTCTCATACTGTTTGAGGTATACCGCAGCAGAGAATAAGCCAAATGGCTACGGACGCTCAAAGCAGAGCCCTTCACATCAGGACACCCCTTGCCCTCCAGCACTACTCTGGACTCTTTTTACAGTCTTTCCCCTCCCCTCCAGCTCCCTGAGCCTTGAACTCCACCCTTGTCTTCCTTTCTACTTCCCAGTACACCTGAAATGCTGTTTGCCCAGCTGCCTCTCTCTTCAGTCAGTTACTTGCTAAAAGTGCACTTGGGTCCTCCTGCAGGCTCTGAGATGGGCACTCATTTAACAGTAACTGGTCCAAAAAAAAAAAAGTAACTATTTTGGGAAACATTTACAAAGCAAAGGAGTTTATGTTCAAATTTTTCCATTAATTTTTTTTTGATGAAATGTCTAAAAAAATTAATGTTGGATATTTTTTTAGTTTTTTTTTTTAATCAAATGTTTGTTTTGGCAGTAAATTTAAAAAAAAAACCCCTCTCTCACTTTTTAAATGCATTTTCCACTGGGGAAAAAGATGGGGGAGGGGAAAATTTCAAAATATCCCTCCCCCCAAAAAAATTCCCCACTAAAGACAGAAAAAAAGTTTGCAAAAAATCATTTTGGTGAAAAAAGCATTTTCTGTCAAAAAGAGATTTAGAGACACAATATGGGTTTATTGGACCAACTTCTGTTGGGAAGAGAGACAGGCTTTCAACCTACACAGCGCTCTTCTACAGGTCTGGGTCCTAGGAAAGATATTCACAGTGACAGCTAAATACAAGATGAAACAGATTGTTTAGCACAGCGGTTCCGTTTTAATGGGATCACCAGGGCTGGTTTAGACTTGCTGGGGCCCAGGGCTGAAGCAGAAGCCTGAGCTCCACTGCCTATGGTTGAAGCCAAAGTCCAAGGGCTTCAGCTTCGGCTGTGGGTGGCGAGGCACAGGTTACAGGACCCTGCCACCTAAGACAGCAAGGCTGGGGCTTTGGCCCCCAACCTGGGGCAGCAGAGCTTGGGCAGGCTCAGACTTTGGTCCCCTCTCCTGGGGTCATGTAGTACTTTTTATTGTCATAAGGGGATCTTGGTGCAATGAAATTTGAGAACCCTTGGTTTAACATATTCTAAAGGGGACCATTCAAGGGGTAATGGCCCATTGACGTCCCTATAGTCATAGGACAAAAGGAGGGGTAGGTGATGTAATGGCATATTATAACAATCGGTAACCTACTAACCCCCCTGAAGAAGAGCTCTGTATAGCCTGAAAGCTTGTCTCTCTCCACAACAGAAGTTGGTACAGTACAAATGTTTTCACCTCTCTTAGCCAGAAGGCCACTTACCTTCTCTCTAATGCCCTGTCTATACCAGAGTTTTGCTGAAGCAAGTTACACCAATGATCAAAAACTGCTATAATTACATCTCTTGTGCATGTTCACACAATGCTCCTTCTGTCAGCAGAGCGTGTCCACAGTTAGTGCTCTAGCATCAACAGAGAGCAGTGCACTGTCGGGAAGCTATCCCACTGTGCTATGTGCCACCTTCTGCAGCTAGGAGTTGTGGGAAGGCAGAGTGGATGGCAGTGCATCATGGGTGCATGCTCAACATCCCATGATGCAGTTTTTTCCAACCCCAACATTCCAGTAGTGTAGACAAGGCCTAAGAGAGGAGCTGAAGAATAAATTGAAGGCAAAGTAACGTACCCTAGAGACTTTACAGGCAATAAAGATACTGTAAAAAAAATTGGGTATACGCCACCTTTGTAGATTGAGCTCTTCAGCTTTAGTACAGATTCATAGATTTTCATACAAGATGGGAACATAAGATTATCCAGTCTGATCTCCCATATAACAGGCTATTGCATGTCACCCAGTTCCCCCATATTAAATCCAATAATGTGTGTCTGATTAAAGCACACATTCCAAAAAGGCCTCTAGTCTTGAGAGTGTGTTGCAATAGTTCATCTCCCTCACTGTCAAAAATGTGCCTTATTGCTAATGGGCATTTGCCTGGCTTGAGCTTCCCTCCTTGGGCTCTTGGTATGCCTTTCTCCATGAGCGCCAAAATACTCCCATTATGGATTAAGGAAAGCTTACCCAACTCCCCAGCACAAAGAGTCTAAGGGTGCTGCATGTGCTCCAGGATGTCCACGTAGCCTAGGGGAGTCATGAGCCCTTGGTTCTATTCCAAGAATTGACCTGCTGTGTGACCTTGGACAAGTTGCTTTATCTATTTCCACTGTAACCTCATTGGGGTGGGGACTCTCTTTCACTCTGTTTGTGCAGCACCTGGCATAATGGGATCCTGACATTTCACAGGCCTCTGTGCTACTGTAACAAACTATCGATAGATATCCTATAACTGGTGTCAGGCAGATACTCAGAAGAAACAAAACATATTGAGGAAAATGGCTCTCTTTTGTGAGTATATTAACTCATGGGCAAGCTGAGGCCAGTAGGTGGCTGTGGGGCCATTTAGCATACAGACAGCGGAAGATGGGCACATACCCGGGACACCAGGAAGGATGGTTTCAGGTACAGACTCTGGAGTCTATTCCCTGCTCTGCCACAGGATGCCTGTGTGACCTTGGCAAATCACTTGAGCTGCCTGTGCCTCAGTTTCCCCATCTGTGCAATGAGGGCAACAGCACTGCCCTGCCTCTCAGTGACGAAGTTAGGAAAAATCCATTAATGTCTGTGAGAGGCTCAGATACTAGCTACATACCCACATGCCATGCTAGACGTTCCTATGGGCTGACACCTCAGCTTCTGGAAATGCAGAATCCAGTCCTCCCCTCAGTCGCTCATCCTTATGGCTAGTAAAGGGGGGGCATGGCCCCCTGCCCACTCCTGCTCCAGTGCCCCTGCTTGACATACAATGGCTTAGCCAGCACATGGAGGATCACTGCAGAGCAAGGACAGTCTTCCAGAGCAATTGTGCCACTCACTCTCACTGCTGTCCTTGTACCAGGAGAAAGGGCTAGAGACAAGGGGTTTGGCCAGCTCCACCTCACTGATGAAATCTTTCTCAGCATCCCCTTCTACAGGCCAAAACACCAGGGAGAGACATCCATGCCCTGGATGGATGATTTACAGGACAGAACCCAGGCCCTCAGAATAGAAACACAAAAGCCTCTATGGCACAAGCTAATAGGTCCTTGTCACCAATGTCCCAGGCAGTACCAGAATTAAGCTTCCATAGGGGCTATGCAATCTAGAGAGCAACAGTGAGGCACTCGTGGGTTACATCCTTTCCTGTCTTGGGTTCTCGAACACCAAAGTGCCTTAGGGCAGCAGGGGTGGATTAGATCAGCTTACACAGAGGTAGGACATGGATCTTGACCCCTCCACTCCTGCTCTAGCCACCACACAGGAGTATAGAAAACCATTCCCCAAGCCATTGTCTCACCAGTTCATCCAATGAAGCAAGGAGCTGTGTGTCACTTGCCACCTACTGAGGGGGTGATTTCCTTTCTGAGGTGAGCAGCTAGTCATTAATCCCCTGTGTAACAGATCTCTGACTCACCACCACAGCACCTCCTGCTGGTCATCAGCTCTTTCCAGCATTCAGAGCACCTCCTGCTAGCCAGTGTCTCTCCTGCCTCAGGCCCCCCCTGCCCTTTACCTTGGGGTTCTGCCCACTGTAGCCCCTATACTCTGGGTCTCCCCTCCCAGGGGAACCCCCAACCCTCTAAGCCCACCCTGCCCCAGTGGCTACTGCCAGTTGTCATCTAGCCCCCTTTCTGTGGGGCAGACTGCAGTCTAATGGCCACTCATCACTGGCAAGGGGGTTGGACCAGCAGCCTTTCCTGTTTTCAGGTTACACCTCTTCAGCCCTGGTACCTCTTTAGACCTTAAACAAGGCCTCAGCCTGGGGAGTTGTCAGGCTGGAGCTCCCCAGCTCCTCATGCCTTTCTCCTGCTCTGCATCAGGAACCCTCTGTTCCTATGCAGCTAGGCCCTTCTCCCTCCAAGGGGAGAGAGAAACTCTAACCTAGCTCCTCCCTTAGCCCTTTTATCAGGGCCTGCTGTGGCCTGATTAGGTGTGGCCCCAGCTGTGCCCACTTCCCCATTCGGCCTACCTTTTCTCCCAGGAGCAGGGTAACTGTCCCACTACACCTGTCACAGCGACCCAGACACCCAATAGATACACCTGTCACAGCGAGGGATTCAGCATGTGGCTTCTGCCATCCTCCGTCCCTCACTCGCCTGAGCCTAGGAACTGCACCCGCCGCTCTCTTGTGGTACGCAGCTGCTGGCTTGAGTCAGACCAAAGCCATCAGAGGGGGCAGCAGCAGGACCATGCCTTGGCTTGCTTTTACAGCTTGTCTCTCTGGGTGGCAGGGCAGGGCTGTGCCAGTTACTGGCACTAGGACTCCTAGCAGGGAATTCTCCCTGTTCCGAAAGCCACCCAGCTGATTTGGCCTGACCCTGCAGGACTGGTGTTTGGTGGGATGATGCAGACCGTGAACACTGCATCAAGGATGACCAGTGCTAATCAAAAGCTGATGTTGCATAGCTCAGGCCTCACACCCACACAGAGACTGTGCAAAACAATGGGATCCACCTGGGGAATTCACATTCCAGCTACCACATTATCTCATGGAAACAAAGGGAAAAAACTTGAGCTGGAGCTATTTTATTTTCAGACAAGTAAAATCATGTTGGTTTTATATTAGACCGGGAGCTCAAGGGAAATTAATTCACCCAACAGCAGAAATTCTGTCATCACACATATCAGTCAGTCTGGATAATGGGAAACTCCAGGTTACAGGAAACAAGTATGTGTGTGGGGGTCTGGCCTAAAATAATGATCAAGGGAGGCTATGAGAGAGCAAGCGAGCCAGAGAGTTTCTTCCTGACTGCAAATTCATATAAGTGCACATCAGAGGTGCAGGGCAGTTTTCCTTACACCCAAGACAGGAATACTGCCAGTCATAGAATGGAGTTTGCACAAATGTACCACATTATTATATGAGATATAGCAAGAGTGCTGCGTGTCTGATGGGGACTCTGAATAGATGGGACCTATGAAACTAACCAGGAGGGTTTGGGACCTACTGGCAGAAAAAACACTGTAGAAGGGCCAGGAATTATTATTGGGGAGGGGCGGAATTTCCTCCACAGTTAAAGAGGTGGTGTGAGCCTGAGTGCTAGGAACCCCTGAGATCTGCTCTGACACAGACTCCCAGGGAGCCTCTGGCCTCATTTAACCTCCCCATGACTGGCTCCCCTACCTCGGAGAGGCACGGTGGGTTACTCCGGCATTTGTGCAGTGCGGTGAAGGTGTGAAGCTTCCACAAACACTTGCTTTCTTTGTTAATGGGCTGCAAAGGGAGTCTTGTCCAGTTCCCCAGAGAAGCATCACAGAGTGATAGAAATGAGCACAGGGAGGACGAGTAAGGATCCCAAGTTTTCTCCAGAACAGGGGTCAAGACTTTGAAATGTCCCCGTGAATGGGTCTCCTCACACTTCTCTCTTTGAGATGCCCCCACAGCCTCTCAACTTGGAAAGCTCCCTTCATATTCAGCCTTAGTTTTCTTTGATCGATTTCATCCCATCTCCCTAGTTATTGGACACAGGGTCTGAGAGGTGCATTGTAAACTGTTTGGGACAGGGATCACCTACTCCTCTGGGTTTGCACAGCACCTAGCACACTAGTGTCTCATTCTTGGATGGCTGTTAGGCACTGCCGGAATAAAAACAATCAATAATAATGATGATGTGTAGGAAGTTTCAAGGTGATCTTGCGTGCGCAGGGGAGACGCTCCATCTGGGATACAGATGACTCCACCACACACACACTTTGAAATCTGGTGAATTTTGTATCACTGGAATGTGAATGATTTTCTTTGTGCCTCTTTTCTCTCTGACCAGCCCTTGCTTTCTTCTCCCAGCAGCAAGACGAGGATTGGCTCACCAGCACATTTCCTGTGGCTACTCTATACCCTTCCCCCCAGTGAAAGAATGCAGCTTTGCTAAATCAAGGCCAGAGCAAAGCAGAAAAAGTGCAGTTTTGTACTTTTTTTTCCTGGGCCACTTTGAATTAATTACGGAATGTGATATAAACTATAAATACCTCCTTCCCGGCTGATTGATGGGCTTTTTGTCCTGGATCGGTATGCGCCTAATCTCTGATTAGAAGCCCACCATCTGTTTTTATTGATTTGCTTGCCAGAGCCCTATTGCTCTTTTTGGCCTTATATGGGAAAATTAGGTATGTGGCAGGCAAGCCAGATTCTAGCCCACTATTACATCATCTCTTGGAGCCGATCAGGAGTCTCAGCTCAGTTCAGGCCTCGGTCTCCTGGAATGCTCTATTAACTGACTGTGTGAAACTTTAACTTCTGTTTCCAACAAAGCCCCATTCTTTACTGAAGCATCTGCCGAGTTCAGCCACCCTCCATGTAAGTCATTATGATCAGCTCAGAGTGGGGAACTGGTTTTTGCACTTCAAGAAGAAAAGGCTTGAGTGGTTCCCCATCCTCATCCATAAATTGGGCTGATGCTGGCTCCATTCAGTCACCTTCAGTGAGAGGGGGTGTCTCCCTAAGAAAACATTCAGAGTTTATTCATTCAGTCTGAGAGGGATTCAAGCACTTTATTAACTGGGCAGATGATACTACATGATCCTAGACTGAGAATTCCATTAAGCCGCACTTACAGCTGTAAACATCTGTTAGGTCAAGAGGCAAGCAAAAAGTATAATGTATAAAAAGTGGAAAGGATGGAAAGGCAGTGGGGAGGGTCCCTAGACTCAGCTCTGCACCCTGTTAACCTGGGCCTCCTCCATGTCAGGCAGAGAGAGGTCAGCCACAAGTACCATGGCAAGTTGGCATCTTAAACATTGTGGGTATCATTTTCAAAAGCATCTTACCAGCTTAAATGACTTTGGCCCAGATGCTTGAAGGTATTTAGGCTCCTAACTTCAATGAAATCAATGGGAATTAGGTGTCTAAATGCCTGTGGCCTTAGCCACTAAGGGGCCAAGTCTCCTTGACTTTCAATGGGACTTAGGCGCTTTTGATAATTTGCCTCATGTCTTGCTAATGTGATCACGTAGTTTCCCTGTGAGCAGGGTCTTCTTGCTGTTTGCAGTGGGATGGAGATTCCATGAGAACATACCTTTCGAGAGAGCCCTTGAGCTGCAAGGCCGGGTAGTGGAGTGTGGAATCCTCCAGTAATGATTTCCAGAGGCCAAGGAGAGCCCTGCAGCACCTTGCCAAGGTCACTGCTCACCAGGAGAGCAGCCTATCCTCTTTTGCAGCAATCCAACATTGCTAGGCAACTGCAGAGCTGCGGCACGGGGGAATCACATCGCTAGGGAAACCCACTGTGTCTCCGTGGGAGACAGGAAGCTGCTTGGCTTACATATTCCATGAACGTCCAATAGTGCTGAGACATAAGACAGGAGAGAGGAATGGGAGCAAGACCAAGCCTTTGCTCTGCGCTGATGACGTGGCTGGAAATGCCGAGAGCTGCAGCTGCTAGGTTCATCTGCTTTTCTTTGTTCCAGTGTATTCTCTGACTCCCCAGTAATGGGGTTTTAAAGTATTTCCCAGCTATTGCCTTCAATAAATACTGACATAGCAGTGGCTGGGGCAATACTGCTCTGAGCCCAGTTGCATCCTACCAGGGACTCCACCGGGATTGCAGAAGGCTTCCTCCTCTTTCCCTGCTAAATCTGGGCTATTACTCCAGTGCCGATTCCTATAGGCTTCATCCGGCTTTTGTCAGTAAGCAAAGTCCCGGAGTGAAATCCTGGCCCCATCGAAGCCAAGGGAAGCTTTTCAGATTCCTTCAATTCTGTTCTTACGGCATGCCAACCACTGTAGGATCTGAACATCTGGGTTTGTTCTCCAGATTTCCCTACCACACACATCAGCACGGTATCTGAGTGCAGCATCGAGACACAGCTTGCATGTGCCTCTCAAACCCATGTGATGGGAGGCTGGACAGAGGTCAGTTGTTGATCCTTGTTATTGGTGAGAGGTGCGGTTGCCAGAAGAGGGCTTGTGTGGCTGAGCCAAATGCACGGGGCCCTTGCTGCTCGGAGTAGGGGGATTTTTGGATACTCCTCGCGCTCTCCACAGGCTTTTCATGGGGAGGAAGAGTCTGTAAAAACATAGTTTGTTGCATAGTTAAAATCAGGACTGTCCCTATAATCAGGACACATAGCCAACCCCCAAACTTCCCTCTCTCTCTCTGCTATGTAGGTGTGATGCTCTATACCATGGGGGAACACCCAGCACCCCCATGTTTATAATCTTTGTAAAATGATTGTGTGGTATCCAATGCAAAGTATGTCATGTTGGGTGTCTTCAGAAGGCTCATAATGCACTGAGCATGGTTGTGATAGTGATGTTATAGTAATTGTTACAGTAATGTTATAGTAAGGTTATAGGTTATAATTTCATGTATATAGTTATGAGAATGAAAACGTATCCTCATGGCTTAAAGAAAGCCCATGCAAAAGCTCTCCAAGAACAGAGGGGCAGTTCACACCTCGTCAGGGCATGGATGGGACAAACCCAGCCCAGCCTCACAGGAACAACGGACGCTGGCTTAGGCAGCAACAAAAGAATTTGTTAGACCCTCGAGGGAGTCACTCCCCTTCCTTTGGGCAGTTTGGGACTCTGATGAGGTAACGCTGACCTGACTCTGAAGGGCTGGGGGGCAAAGCCAAGAGGAAAGAAAGAACATGATAAAAAGGAGAGACATTTTGCTATGATCTCCCTCTTCCACCTACAACTACAGACACCACCACCACCAAAACACGACTGAAGCACTGATTAAAGGAGAAAGCCTGACTGAAAAGTAACCAGTCAGCCTGTGATGAGAAGCATCCAAGTCTGTAAGGACACTGAAAGTGTTAAGATCAGCTTAGAATGCGTTTTGCTTTTATTTCATTTGACCAAATCTAACTTCTTGTGCTTTGACTTATAATCACTTAAAATCTATCTTTTGTAGTTAATAAAAGTGTTTGTTTATTCTACCTGAAGCAATGCATTTGGTTTGAAATGTGTCAGAGACTCTCCTTGGGATAACAAGCCTGGTACATATCAATATCTTTGTTAAACTGACTAATTTATAGATGCTCGCAGCATCCAGCAGGCATAACTAGACACTGCAAGACAGAGGTTCCTAGGGTTGTGTCTGGGTCGGAGATATTGGCTAGTGTCATTTGCTTGCTAGTAGCTGGGAGCAGCTTACATTCCAAAGGCTGTGTGTGAACAGCCCAGGAGTGCGGGTTCTCACAGCAGAGCAGGATAAGGCTTGCTCCCAGAGTCAACGATTGAAGTGGCCTAGCAGATCACTGGTCCAGACAACACCAGAGGGGATCGTCATAGTAGGAATTAGTCCTGCTGTGGCGCTACAGGAGAATGCTGGCTCTGTATGAAGGTTGCAATATACCCTCTGGCAGTGTGCAGTGCAGTGATTGCCCCAGGGGTCTGGGACAGCATCCATAGCTGTGCATCACGTTGACCTATCGCGAGGCAGATTGCAGTGCTCCTTGCAGCAGGGACCATGTCATCTCACATGTTTGTACAGCACCTAGCGTAGCGGAGTCCTCACTTTGTTTGGCACTGCCAGGCACTACCACAATAGAATTGGTTACTAAGAATAATGATGTCATAACGATTTAGGAAGGATTTTGAAAAGCATCAGAGGGACTGAGGGGCTGAAATCCCATTGACAGTCGGTGCACTCCTAAGTCTGAGTTTTAGGGGCTTCTGCAAATGACACAATGAGTCACAAGTTCAGCCTGTAGGTTCTCATGGGTTCTCCACAGGTGCCTCTTAGGTTTTATCCATTCATTCAGGGAACATTTTAAATGAACACCCATGAGCCAAGGGGCTTTTAGCCAGCTGTCCATGGAGAATGTTACAGTTCAGGACAACTGCACCTGTATCACCCTCATGGTCCACCCAGGGCATGCACCTTTGGTGCCCAGCTCCCCTACCATTGCCTCTCTTGGGCAGAGACCCATGTCACTCACCCTCCTGAGGGAGGATTTCCAGACCATACCCAACAAAGTCAGGCTGCCTAAGCCATCCTGCTCTGCTTTTCTCCTCAGAGGTGGTACCTGGAACAATTGCCACAGTTACAAGTTCCCACACAGCCCTCTCTAAGCAAGCACATTTATTGCTAAAGTGACAGCATGACAGAGAAAACATGAAAACAATAAAAGAACCTACATGCATGCCAGTAAGCTTACCAGAGATCACCCCAACTCCAGTAAGAGCTCTGGCTGGTGAGCATCCTTCAAACCCCATTCAGGGGTTTTCCTGGGGCTACCAGTTCATCACCTCTTTTGTTCAGAACAAGAACCTTCCTGAGTCATTCAGTTACTTCTTTATACAGTTTATCTTTGCAGTGTCCTCACGTAACAGAGGATCAGCAGATAAAAGGTCCCCTCCTCAGGGTGAAGCTTCCAAGACTGAGGGCTTGTCTACATTACCCGCTGGATCGATGGGCAGAAATCAATCCAGCGGGGGTCGATTTATCGAGTCTAGTCTAGACGCGATAAATTGACTGCCGAGTGCTCTCCCATCAACTCTGGCACTCCATCAAGGCGAGAGGCGCAGGTGGAGTTGATGGAAGAGTGTCAGCCGTTGACTTACTGCAGTGAAGACACCACCATAAATAGATCTAAGTACATTGACTTCAGCTTACATTATTTACGTAGCTGAAGTTGCATAACTTAGATTGATCCCCCCACAATGTAGACCAGGTCTGTTTCCACAAGTAGGAGTTTGCAATCCCCTCCTCACAAGTACTTCCTAGGAATTCCATTACATGTATTGTCCCCAAACATCAGCCCTGTCTGCTACATCTTCTGACATGCACAGTACTTCCCAGAGATTGCATTAATCTCGTCTTCCTCCTAGAGACGTTCCATACAATCCCACGATTACATTATTAATACAGTGAACTCCTAACATACTTAAATTAAATTCAATAAGATTTGTCCAGAACATTGCAGGAAATTGCCCTACCTATCACAGAGAGCTCCTCTGCAGAATTTGCAAATCAAGATTCAGTCTGTGTGATTGGTTGTCAAGTCACATGATAGTGTTTCTGTTGCCCACTTGGATGAAAGACCAACAAGCATGCCTGGAGAAATTGAAGGGGCATTGAGCTAGGAGCCACGTTAAGGAGAAAAGCAGGACCAGAAAATGTTTGGACTTTTAAGACCTTTCCCTGTCTTCTTTTGCACAGAAAAGAACATTGTACTTGACTATGTGTATGCCAGATGCTTCCTGGCTGAAGAAGAGAGAAAGATTTAATCCTCACTTCCTGGCTACAGAGAAGATTATGCATTCATTTGTCCCCTTGCACATTCACAAGAAGTAATTGTACAAATATGCATGGGGATCATTCTTGTATGATGTCTGCCATCTTGGCTGACACACTAGAGACCTTCAGATCTAAAGAGCCAGCCCTCCTAGCTTAGGGCTGTAGCAGACTCACCTCTCCTCTGTAGATCCAGCGCTGAGGGACATGTAACACACTCTGGCTACTGGGGTACAACAGCACTTCTGGTACGAACACACAGAATGTCTCATGAATACACACGTTTGCACGTGGATCCCGGGCAACCACTGAAATAACAGACCTTCCCCAAAGTGTCATCTAAATGTTTGTGGAAAAGTGAGCCACAAGAGACTGATCAGCTGTATAAACCCCACACTGGCTAACCCGGCGTTAACAGGAGTCTGAGCCAAATTAGGACTCTGGATGGCACCTGGAGGACACCTGGTGATCACACCCAACCTGGGAGGATCTGGGTGTGATGGGTTCCCCGTGGTGTAGCCTGGGACTGTGGGACCACTGTACAGCCTTAACTCTCCAGCCTGGGCTGTCTCTCACAATGCTTTGCTAGTGACAAACAGCAAACCCCTCCAGGCACTATTATCACTCAGCACAACCACATGTGGAGCCCCACACCCAGCTAGATGGCATGAATGCTCCCAGAGCTACTCATGAATCACAGAGAAAAGCATCAGCCAGATCCCCCCAGCTCCCAGCCCTGTAGCTCAGGAATATACTGTCTTGCACTGTTCAAGACCCTTTCTTGAGCAATGCAAGTTTATTAATAGGTTCACCACTTCATCAATGAAAAGTGGATATACACCAGCCTTTGTAAACCTGAGCAGATTTACCAAGCACTTCAGGCGAATTCATTGGTAAAGATAAACAGTAAAACCAGTTTATTGGTTGCAAAAGATAGATTTTAAGTGATTATAAGTGAGAAGCAAAAAATCGAAGTGGTTACCAAAAGAAAAGAAAATATAAGCACGCAGTCTAAACTCTTAATCCTATTAGACTGGGCAACATCTAGATTAAGCAGTTTTCCTCACCCCACTACGTGCAGTTCATAGTATACAGATTGTACCCTTGAAACCTGGGCCAATCTCCTCTGTTAGAGTCTTCAGTCTTAGTGTCCTTGTTGTTTGCAGCACAGGAGGAGGAAGGAGAAAAGGCCAAGCATGGGGCCACTGTGTTCTGTTTTATACCCTTAGACCACGTGCTTGGAGAACACAAGTCCAGGCATGTGTGCTGGACATTACTGAGTAACAAGGTGAAGCAATACCCTGGTGGGTCTCCTGTGAGTGAGTCATTGAATTATAACTCCACTGCTGGAGAGTGGTTGTTCAGCACATGGTGACCGGGCGTCCAGTTTTCGACCAGAACAGCCAGTTGAAAAGGGATGTTGGCAGCTCCAGTCAGCACCGCCAACTGGGCCATTACAAGTCCACAGCGGTGCAGCGGAGCTTAAGCAAGCTAGTCCATACCTGTCCTGGCTCCATACTGCATCCCAGAAGCAGTCAGCAGGTCTGGCTCCTAGGTAGGGGGGCCACAAAACTCCATGCACTGCACCCACCCCGAGCACCGGCTCCACATTTCCATTGGCCAGGAACTGCAGCCAATGGGACCTGTGGGGGAGGTGCCTTCGGGTGAGAGCAGCGCGTAGAGTCACCTGCTGCGCCTCTGCCAAGAAGCCAGACCTGCTGGCTGCTTCCGGGGCGCAGCGCCGAGTCAGGACAGGCAGGAAGCTTGCCTTAGCCCCAGCCACTGGAGGTAAGTCTGCACCCCAACCCCGAGCCCCAACCCCCTGCCCCAGCCCTCATCCCCCCCAAATCCAGAGCCCCCTCCTGCACTCAAACCCCTCATCCCCAGACCCACCCCAGAGCCTGCGCCCTAACCATGATCCTGATCCTGCAATCCCTTAATCCCATAGACTCACAGGACTGGAAGGGACCACTAGAGGTCATCTACTCCAATCCTCTGCACTCATAGCAGGACTAAGTATTATCTAGAACAGCAGTTCTCAAACTTTAGCAACCTGAGGACCCCCATTTTGATTTACATTTTTTCACGGACCCCGAAGTCCCAGCTCAGTCCCGGGCCTCACCCCCACTCCACCTCTTCTTCCAAGGCTCTGCCCCACCTCTTCCTGCCCCCACTTCACCCCTGCCCCTCCTCTTCCCCCCCCTGCCCCGAGCACACCCTGTCCCATTCATCCCCTTCCTCCTAGTGCCTTCTGCATTATGGGTCACAGCTGTTCTGAAGCATGCAGGAGGCACTGGGAGGGAGGGAGAGGAGTTGATCAGCTGGGCTCGTGGCCCCTGACATGATTCAACCCCGTCCTTCGAGTGTCCTCTGTCCCCACTCCTCCCTCTCCATCCCAACACCTCCTGCATGCCGCTGAACAGCTGTTCCCTGGTGTGCAGGAGGCCCTGGAAGGGAGGGGAAAAAGTTGATCAGTGGAGCCCGAGGACCCCCTGGAGTACCCTCACAGACATCCAGGGGTCCGCAGACCCCAGTCTGAGAAACACTGATCTAGACCATCCCTGACAGGTTTTTGTCTTACCTGCTCTTAAAAACCTCCAATGGGGGAGGGATAGCTCAGTGGTTTGAGCATTGGCCTACTAAACCCAGAGTTATGAGTTCAATCTTTGAGGGGGGCATTTAGGGATCTGGGGCAAAAACCTGTCTAGGGATTGGTTCTGCTTCGAGCAGGGGGTTGGACTAGATGACCTCCTGAGGTCCCTTCCAATGCTGATATTCTATGATTCCACAACCACCTAGGCAATTTATTCCAGTGCTTAACCACCCTGACAGTTAGGAAATTTTGCCCAATGTTTAACCTAAACCACCCTTGCTGTAATTTAAGCCCCTTGCTTCTTGTTCTACACTCAAAGGTTAAGGAGAATGATTTTTCTCCCTCCTCCTTGTAATAACCCTTTACGAACTTGAACAATCCTTGCTGCCCCATTGAGTGAGGGCAGAGCTGTGAGTCTCAGCTCCTTTGACAATCAGACCCAAAATACCTCAAACTGGATGCCTCAAATCAGATGCCTGAGTTGGGAAACGTGGGCCTGAACGTCTCTGTGCCCCATTTTACCTCTCTATCAAATGGGGTAACAATGCCAACAGGACACTGGACTCAAAGTCCACAGAACTCAGTGGAAAGACTCCCACTGATTTCAAGAGACTTGGGATCAGGAGCCTGGCATTGGGGGTGTTGTGAGGCTTACCTGGTTAGGTAACACACATACAGTGCCAAGTGCAGTAGGCGTGCCATGTATTGGCATTATTGCCATTCGGGAGTGGCTGAGGACACTTGGCCTTAGAGTTTCTGCTGCGCTGAGACCTGGGGTTTTGGCACATGGCACAACTTGTCATGCTCTCCTGCTTCCTTGCCAGCATACAGACCCGCGCATAAGGAGTGCAAGAGAGACTCCACTGTTATCTCGAGTGTTATCAGCAGAGTGTTTGAAGTTCAAGTGAATGACTGAGCTCATTTTTCAGATAGAAATTACCCCATTAAAATTAACCAGCCCTATAAAAATATAATAGGCTTGTCTCTCAAGGGGACTGTTCGCAGAAATAAAGTACAATGTGACAGAGAACAAGAGACAGGGACCCTGATTAGATCTTAAAATAGAGCAGAGCCTGACATCTGAGATGAAGAAGTGGATGGACAGTTTCCACCTCCCGGTAACCTCAAGCCAGTGAAACCACAGAACGACTCAGAGCCTCACTGAGCTGCATGGATGGCATGCCGCCCGCTGGCATCACAATGAGGTATTGTACCACGGGAAGGACAAGCTCTGTCAATGAAACAGTAAACACCAACAGTGCTTTGGAGGTGGCTGGGCTTTTCAAAGGACCTAAGGGAGTTAAATGCTGTTGAATTTCAATGGGAATTGGATGCCTGACTCTCATAGGTTCTGTTGAAATCCCTTGTGCAGAGGACTAAACAGATGTGGGATAAAATTTTCAAAAGCATGTAAGTGACAGAGAAGCCTGAGCCCCACTGAAGGTCACTCTGAGCAAAGGTAATAGGGTTTAGGCTCCTGCATCACTTAGGTGCTCCTGAAAACATTCTCTTTTTGTTAACATCAAACTCAGATTCAGGTAGAAATGTCACTAAGAACCACAGAGATCCTCAGCCAGAGACGTGTTTTAACAGCACAGGACTCATGTTCACCATGGACGCTGCTTGCTGCTACATTTCACCCAGTGAAACTTTCCAGGCCAATTTTGTCTCTGCCCCACACCACTGTAAATCTGGGGTAACCCCCTACATTTCAACAGATTTACACCGGTGTCCCCCAACCCAGAATTTGGCCCTGGTTCTCGTGCACTAGCACAAGCCCTTTTGCATACTAGAGCACTTGTGCTAACACTGAACATCACCAGTCAACAAAGCAAGGCCTTATCCATCCCATGAAGTGCTGAGCAGCCTCAGTGCCCAGGATGGATAATACCAATAGTGACCAGCCAGCCCCTAGCAGGTTTGGGCACTTGGGGTACGTCTACATTGCACTAAAACACCCATGTCTGGCCCGGGTCAGCTGACTCGTGCTGCAGGGCTTTTTAACTGGGGTGTAGACATTCAGACTCAGGATGGAGTCTGGGATCCTGTGAGGAGGGAGGGTCCAGAGCCCAGGCTCCAGCCTGAGCTTGAACATCGACACTGCAGTCTGACAGCCCTGCAGCCTGAGCCCTGTGAGACCAAGTCATCTGACTGGGGCCAGCTGTCGGGGTTTATTGCAGTGTAGACATACCTTTAGAGAACAAGGGAGAAGCAAGTACAACCCATCTCCTCCCCATGTGGCACTCTGTTCCCCTCTTGTGGTGGCCTGGCCCCAAGGCCAAAGGTACCCCACTCCTTTATTGGATGTGTGTCAGTTATGTACAAGTATTTCACAGGTGTGCCCAGACCTGCCTCAGAACCAGACCTCTAGGCTTCGTGGGTGTCTGAACTTCACCCCAGATCCAGCTCTTGCAGGTGACTATCTACCTTTATGGTAAACCGGCTTGAGCGCTTGGCCTTTCCCCACAGAGTCTGATGTGTCATCACCCCAGGGTTTAGCCTTGAAGAACCAGCATGGTTCCATTGAAAGGGTGCTGGACAGGGAGGAATGAGGCCTGGGTTCTGCGCCTGGCTCTGCTACCACCAGCTGTGTGGTACTGGGCAGGTCTCTGTGCCTCTGTTTCCCCCTACACACAACCACACACCCTTTGTAAGGTCTTAGGGACAGGGACTGTTGCTCACTATGCATATGCAGCACCCAGCATGATGGGGCCTGATCTCAGGTGCGGCCTCTAGGTGCTACCATAATGCAGACAATGCTATCAAAGCATCCTGGATAACATAGCCATATATTTAAAGTCGCCACAGCTGTCCTGCAGTCAGTCCATTAACCTTGCGGTTTGACATGAGCGAATGGGTCACATTTTCAAACATACCTAAGGGACGGAGGAGCCTCATTTCCATTTTCAAAAGTGACCTAGACACTTGGGAGCCTCATGGAAAGTCACTTGAAAATGAGACTTAGGCTCCTAAGTCTCTAGGGCCTGTCACATTGCAGCTGACAGCAAGCCTCCCAGCCTGGAGGGACAGACTAGCAGTACTGTGACTCGAGCTAGTGACAGACAGGGCGATTTCCTGCAATACCTTAGTCAGACCTTAGAGAAGTAAGTTCACAGATCTCAGGAGTTCATCTTATTAAACAGGCAAATGTTTCTGTATGCTGGTGAAATGTATGTAACTTCTTTAGGAGACAGCATGGCTAAAGTAACCCCTAGGAAGTGTTATGAGCTCCAAAGGACTCTTTGTAATAAAAACAATGAGTAGTCCTTGTGGCACCCTAGAGACTAACAAATTTATTTGGGCATGAGCTTTTGTGGGCTAAAACTCACTTCATTAGATACACGGAGTGGAAAATACAGTAGGCAGGTATATACATTAAGGAGCTAGACGAAGTAAGGTGATTCCTAGGAAATACTTGGGAAGAGGGGAATGCCAATGACCTACCCCTGGATCCAGTCTTTTGAAGCTGGTCTTCAGCAGGATCCCATTGTCTGGCTGGTTACCTATTCACAGTCTCTTCAAAAGACCCAAACTGGATACAGGAGTGACTCTCAGTGTATGTCTACACAGCAAAGAAAAACCCACAGTTACTGGCCTGTGTCAGCCGACTCAGGCTCATGGGGCTCAGTCTGTGGGGCTGTTTCATAACTGTGTAGGCTTGTAGACTCAGGCTGGAGCCTGAGCTCTGGGACCCTCCCAGCTCACAAGGTCCTAGAGCGCAAATTTGGAAGTCTACACAGCAGTGAAAGCACTCCACAGCCCGACCCCTGCAAGCTCAGGCCAGTGGGCACAGGCTAGCTGCGTGTTTTTCTTTGCTATTTAGACATAGCCTGAGTCTTGAGGGGTCTGAGCAAAAGTTGTGATGAACTTGTAGCCACAGGAAAGCCTGGGTGGGGTTGGAAGGGCTGTGCACCAGCCAGAGCCCGTGTTGGAGTTGCGTAGGGTGATTGCTGGTGAGCTTATTAGCATGTGTGCAGCTTCTCTTATTGTTTTAATATGTTGTCTCTGTAGTGCTTTTACCTTAAAAATCTGTGCTTGCTTAGAAAGAGCTGTGCAGTAACCTAATTGTGGCAATTGCAGTGTGTGCTGGCCAGGAGGAGAAAAGCAGAGCAGGCCTTCTCAAGCCGTCTTACTGTGCTGGAGAGCTCTTACAGGATTAGAATCGGGCCACTTGATTCTGTTCCTGACTCTGCCATAGACTCACTGTGCGTATCTCACTTGGGAAGGGCATGTCACTGCTCTGTGCCTCACTTTCCCCATCTGAAAAAGGAGACTAATATCTAAGACAGGGGGAAGGTTTTGAGGTTTAACCAGTGAGTTCACATGTGTAGAATGCTTGTAGACTCAGGAACGGAAGACACTGCAGAGATTGGAGGAGGATTCTGAGTCATCCTTGGCACACTTTTCTCTCCTGTATTGACCAATAAGGGACTTTGGAACTCAGGGTAGACTTTATAGGGGTCCAGGCAGCAGGTCAAATCCTGAAGCTTTACTCACTTGCTATCCAGGCAAAAATCCTTTTGGCTTCAACTGGAGTTTGACCTGAGTGAGGACTGGCTGTGAACTGGGCAAAGACCTTGTGTTTTGCTCACAATGAATAAAAGTAAGGCCCAATGCTGCAAGGAGCCAAGCACCATTGATTCATGGTGCACACTGAGCCAAAGGGAGATGAGAGCATTCAACCTGTTCCAGGCATGGAAACATAGCTAGTAATCATGCCTTGTCCCTAGAGATCAGCCCAAGGATGGTCAAGCAGATAAGAAGTGGTGTTCTCAACAGGGAACTGGATATGGAGCCAGCAGAGCTGGGTTCTGTTTTGAGCACTGTTCCAGAGGAACTATGTAAATCATCTGTGAGAGAAGCAGCCTCTAAGGGAGATGTAGTCTGTCCAGGGAGTCTGGCTCATAGAAGACAGTGGGGAGGTTGGCAGGGACGAGGCAGCTGAAGTACACCCCCCACAAGGCATTGCTGCTAACCCACACTGATCTGGAATGTTCCATTGTCATTTGTCCAAAGGAAACAAAACATTTTAACAAAAACCAAAATTTTCCCACCGAAAGTTTCTATTTTATGGAAATTGCATTTTCTGTTGAAAAAAATATGCCCAAGGTGTGGCACTGGACCATCCCCTCAGGCTCCCAAGCTGCCTCTCTTCAGTGTGTATCAGAGATGGGGATAACATGTTGGCAGATTGTTTCTTCTTGCAACAGCTCAGCATTGTATTTAACTTGAGCTGTTGCTGGCTGTGAACGCACAGGACAAGTGATCCTAGATTCTGTATGCTCCCTGCGACAGATCATGCAGATAGTAACTGATGAACAAGTTTAATCAGCATGCAAAGTAGGCTCTAGCATACATGTGATAATAGGTCAGCTCTCCAGCACATGAGGTATAACTTTCTCCAGAGTTTTGCTGAAATTCTTCTGGCAAGTTGACTATCGTGTCGTATCTTTCAGAGGCCGGAGGTCCCAATGCCAATGGCTCATCAAGCTGACATTATTAAGGCACGCCAGTTCCACAGCCAACAGCACACAAGGCAGTGATGTGGTCAGCATTGCGTCCGACCACCTGTACTGCCCGAGCACCAGGGGTCAGGTGCCTATTCTATAGATAGGAGAACTGGAGGTGGCCTTTCAGTGTGAGATCAAGTAAAACCCAGAACCACAACCTTCAGGACTGTAGTCAAGCAGCTTAATCACCCTGCCACCACAGAGTTGTAAATGAATGAAATACTGCCAAATGTGTCCTGAGGTTACCTGGTTTGGAGCAGGTGACAGCAGAGTGATTGAGGAGGTACAGTCAGGTTGCCTGTAATTCTTCTTTGGATCACACACTCTCTTCCGTATGTAGCTTCATAAAGCTGTTGAACAAACAGCCTTCTTGCAGAGTATGAGATCGAGGCTGTGAATTCAGAGATGTTTGACAAAAGCCACATGAATGACAACAGCCATTCTCTATAACATTCTTGCTGCAAGCCTGTGTGCAGGTGTGATCACATCTGCTTGTTGTGGGAGAGCAGCATGTCAGCTGGCTCTCATCACATTGCAGAGGCTTTGCTGGGCGGTGCTTAAGGCCCTTTGTTTTCAGTTTTTACTGATTTTTACCAAAAATGTCCTTGGTTTTACAAAAGCTATCACTCAATGTTTACTGATTTTTGACTGAATGTTGGAAATGCCAGAACTCCCTGGATCCAGTTCCCCCTCTGGGCAGAGAGATGTTACTGAGCTAGAAGTTGTTCTTCCAGAACGTGGAGCCCAGGCCAGAAGTACTGGAATGATTCAAGTGCTGGCATATGTACTGTTGTTAATCCCATGCTCACCATACTTATGCATTACCAGCTTTACAGATAATGTGGATAATTATTAGCATTCAAAGCAAATAAAAACGAGTGAGCTGCTTTTTTGTACTGTAGTGGGTCAGAAATGAAAAACTGTATCCAATTCCATTTCAGAACATAAAAGTTTTGTTGTCGTAATAAACATTGACAAATCCCCAGGAATTTTAAAACTCAATAAAAACTGCAAACAAAGCACTTTAGCTATGTTGTCCCCAGGCATGCCTGGGGAAGGTGGGAGGGGATAAGGATGGGAGCAGATGAAAGCTCAGATCATTCGCCAGGAGACAGAATTTGCCTTCGGTCTGCTCCTCTGTCTCACTTCAAGATTCACTAATGCTCTCCAGCCTGGTTTTTCAGAGGAGCTCAGTGCAATGCACAGCGGGCCAGGGAAGACCAAGATTGGTTTGTGCTGATTGTGTGGCTTGTGCTGATTGTGTGGCTTTCTGGATTCTGGAAACAACCAAGGACTATTTCAGTCCTAAGCAGACCTATGGTCCCTTGCAGCAGCCCAGAATAGCTAGAGTATAGCACACACGGAGCATAACTCCCCCTTCCACTCCACCCCCACCCCACAAAACGCTCCTACACAGAGGCTGGCAAGAAATTGATAATGTAGGTCAATTCTTCCAGCCCTGTGCCACCCAGGCCAATCTGCTGTGTCCAGGAGGTTACCATGGGACCACTTGCAGTAGATATATGTCCTCCGCATATCACCTCCACCAACATAAGAGGCCATTAGAATAGGGCCTGACCTTCCATGGCCTCCTGCCACTGGAGACAGCCTCCCAAACATCCCCAGTGAAATGACTCCCCAGTGGATTTACTGCAGCAACTGACTAGGAACACAGAATATACAGAAATGATCCCAATGTCTCTGCTGGATGAAGCTGGGCAAAATTCTCCCTCAAAATGCTTTTTGCTGGCAAATGGCTTTTTGACTTAGACATTTGATCTGAAAGAAACCTGGGTTTTCCCTCAAAAATGTGGGGGGTTTTGTCAAACCCACCCCCCTGAACCCCATTTCTTTTCATCTTTCATCAACTGACTTTTTTCAGTTAAAAAACACACACGTGTTCACTTTTTTAATGAAAAATGTGATGAAAACAAAGTTTCTGTTGAAAATGTTGACAGAAAAAAAAATTGTTCCCTCAGCAGGGCTCCATCTGGCACAGCTGGCTTTGAACACGAAATCCCCAAGACCTTTAACAATTCAGAGGGGACAAGGTATCTCAGGTGACTGTTGATGGGATGCAGGGTCCTTCAGCTCAAGGTCACCAGTTGAGCCAGTAGTGACCAAAAGCCCTGTTCACCTTTATTATTGAGGTCCTGTTGTGCCAGGCACTGTATATACACAAAGCAAGAAGACAGTCCCTGCTCCAAAGAGTCCTTAGACAAGGCAGAACCACACCCACTTTATGATGAGCCACAGAGGAATTTGCAAAGCATCACAGAGGGAAGCTGTGGCAGAACCAGGCAGTGAACTGAGATCTGCTGAGTCCCAGTGCAGAGCCTTATACATATAACAGGTCTTCCTCTCCAGCCACTCTGTCATCATCCTGTGTGAAATGACTGGATGGTGGCCAGCCAGCCCTCAGCAGTCAGGTGCCCTCCTGGGCAAGAAACATGGTTCACAGTCAGGACTAACTGGCTCCTCTTTGGCATTCTCAGGCCTCGGCCTGAACAGAGAGAGGGATTAAATGATACCATCATCCCCAAGAAGCAGTCACTCCAAGTCAGCCTTGGGGGTGGGGGGGAGCACCCACTGGCACAGCAATGGGGGAAGCTTACACCCGCTGTGCCTGTGATCAGAACAAACAGAGCAGGTTGCTCTCCCAAGCGCTTAACTGAGCACTTTAAGATGAAGAACCCTTGATAACTCTGTAACTCCATATGTCTCCAACATACAGTATGCAAGCAATGAACACTCCTGTGTGCAGGGAGACACCAACCCTTGCAGCCTGGCTGTAGCCTTGCACGATGCATCACTCCTGCTTCCGAGTTGAAGTATGTGCTGCATCATCCGAGTGTTGTCCCTCTGCATGGAAGGGTGAGATTTTTTTCCCCCTTGAAAGATCTCTTTAATGGATTTTCATTCAGCAGGATTTCTGCTGATGGCTCAGAAATTTTGAGCATCCTATCTTGATTAGTTACAGACTTTCTTCAGCATCCCACCTTTCCCAGAGTAAGAAGAGGCCTGTCCGCAGATCTCTGCAGCCTCAGCTGTATGCTTCACTCTGGGCCTTTCTGGGGCCTCCTCTTTTGTCTGATGGGGGCTACTGTGAATCTCATACCGTGATGGGGCCCAGGAGTGCAACCATCACTGGTGAGAGGGAAAAGACGACTCGTGTCCATCTTGTGGGAGGAGTTCTGAGGTTCTAGAGAATCTGGAGTAGCACAAAGAAACAGACAGGCAAGCTTCTTCCCTTGAGGCTCAGCCAAAGTAAATGGCCATGAGTTCATACAGCAGCAGTCACACCCACACACCTCTCAGCGGTCCTTGCTTTCCTTTCCAAGGACAGGCCTTATTTTAGGACATGCTCCATCAGAGCACAGATTTGTTAACCTGAGCATACTGTAAGATTTCTTTTCCCCCCCGTTGGGTAAATCCTCACTGCTGAGTTAACCAAGGCTCAACCTCCTCCACCGTCCACACAGAAAACCCTCTGACCAGCATTGGAGGTGCTTTAAGGCTGACTTAGCTGACCTGGCTGCAGGAGGTGGGTTAGAGCCAGCACTACACATTTACTTGGACTGGAACCCACCAACTTTGCTGTGCGGACATAGGCTGAATCTCTCAAGTGCTGAGCATCTTCTGATGCTTTCCCACAAGTCCTCTGAAAGGGCAGACGAGTTCTGCCACAATTGACTGGGAAAGAATCCGAGAGTGTCTGATCACAAAGCAGCATGAGATATGTCCCTGACACGTGTGCCTATGCAGAAACAGTGAGGACACAGTAATTCAGATAGGGTTCCGCAATGGGGATGCTCACACCCAGGGTAGGCTAACCTAGGTGTGTGATCCAAGCACCAATCACCCAGGCTAACTCTGTAATGAAGACATCCCTGGTTAAGGTTCTGGAGGAGATAATTAGGGACAGTGCTTATTTGCCAGTCCCCATGTTGGCCAGCATACTGGGGACTGAACCAGGAACCTCAAGAGCTAAAAAGCATGAGTTATTACAGCTTGCACTAACACTCCCAAGCTATAGGTATAACATCCTCATAGCCTCTGCAGATCAGGCTTGGAGGGGGACCTGTAACACACACTCACCAGTGGGTTACACTTTGTCTTTACATATGTTACAATTTTACATCCGTGTGACAGGCACCCAGAGCACTGGGTCAGTGTGGCACTCTGTACCTCAAAGTAGTAGCCTGGAAACCCCATATTCACCACTGTCGTATCATTAGGATCTGTTTTGTACAATGCATGCCTTGTGAAGTATCATTTTAAAAGCCTTGTTCTGTTGAACATTAATATCCTGTCAGATTGTTTGTGCTATCATTGTAGGGGAAGTTAGGAAGCTTTGCTGTACGTATTACTGAAATATGTTGTGAAGTTGGGAGACGCCCACAGCCAACTTTTCAGTTGCAACAAAGGAGCAGCCAGACATGTGCTGATGGCCCATTAAAGGGAATCCACTCTCCCAATGACCATCCCAGAGACTTCTCAGAGAAAGCACATATGCAATGGAGACTCTTTGACCAGTGGGGACTGCCAATCCCCATATCACAGCAAAGATCTTCCCAGCAAGCTGGAAGAAAATATAAAAGAGAGAAAGTGACATCATCACTTGGCCTCGCTCTCCTTCCCTGGAAGAAAAAAGACTTTGAATTGGGGAAGTGAGGTCCCAGGCTAGAAGAGAGCGTCCTGGTCTGTGTATTGAGGAACTGTAACCTGCTTGTACTAACTGTCAGGGTGAGACGCTGCTTGATTTAAATCCTGTTTAGTTTGTAAAACTTAGGCTGGAAATGTATTTGTATTTCTTAAGTAACCAACTTTGATCTCTACACTTGTTACTTATAATCACTTAAAATCTATCTTTATGTAGAGTGACAAAGATGGCCCATGTAGTATAGTGGGTTTTCTTGGTGGGGAGCTAAGATGCCACTCCATGCCCCTGCTCTTGGGGCACCAAGGGCCCCACTAGTGGCCCAGGAAGATGGTAAAGGAGGGAAGCAGAGGAGGGGTCTGAGTTTGCTCCTTACTCTGAGCCCTAGGCCCTCTCAACCACTGCAGGTTCTTACCCTCTTCCCCCTTGGGTGGGATAGCTTCAGTCCTTAAACACTGGGGCAGGGTCTCCCTTACTCCAGTTTTCTGATCATCCAGGTCTCACAGCACACCCCTAAGCTCCAGTCCTCTCCCCTGACTGCCTGAAGCAGGTGGTTTTATTAGGTTGCTAACAGGGCTTTAATTGACTACAGGTGCTCCAATTAACCTGTAGCAACCCTCCCTAGTCTACAGGGAACCACGTCTTTAATTTGCGTAGGGCTTATATACTTCCCCTCTAACACTATCCCACTGCTTCCTGGCCCTCCTGTATCACAGCAGTTAATAAATCTGTTTGATATTTTACCTAAAACAGTGTGTTTTGGTTAAATTGCTCGGGGATTCTCAGCTCAGATCACAAAGGCTGGTGTGTGTTTTCTCCACACTGAGGGAGGGGCGAACAGGATAATAAATTTACACGAGCCAGGCTTCTGCCCAGTGCAGTACGGTACACCCTGGAGTGCAAGTCTGGGGAGTTGAGGGGAACTGGCAGCAGCACCTCTACTGATGGTTCATGAGTGGCCGGGAAAGCATTTATGTAACTCAGTTGGGTGTGTCCCTGCCTGTGGATGTCTATATAAGTGCAGGATCTGCCAGAGGTTCGTAGCTTGACATCATCATTGCAGTGTGAGAGGCAACCCAGGTCGATGGGTTTGGGAGAGCTCAGAGGTCCCACATCACAACTGGTGCCATTCCACAGTTACCTACATTCCATCTAGATCTGGTGTCCCCTGATTCTTGGAAGTCATCTACATCGGAATGGTACGCTGCCCCTAGGATCACAGAGTTATTTATGTGAAGGGAAGGAATCCCACAGCACCAGGAGTTTCCTACATGGATAATTCCCACATATCCCTCATTTCGGGCCTTTGTCAAACATTGTGTCCTATCTCTGGGCCCTGGCAGGATGAGAGGTATGTTCAGAGCTGAAATATTGTAGCCACCCAGTGGCAGGAAAGCTTGCGGTCTCTGAAGCTCTGCTCCCATTGTTCTGAAATTGAACAGGGAGAGGCTCCCATAACTCAATCCATCAGTGTCTGCAGCTACAATCTGGCCACTTTCATCTGACATTAAATCACTCCCGGAATCCTCCTTTAGAAGCTTCTAGGGGGATGGGGATCCCAATAAAAAAAGCTGTTTTCTCAGTAAACGTGAAAAAAAATCTTCCCTTCATCTGGATCCAAGGAGAAGCCAGTCAAAATATTTGCATCAACCTCATGAAACTCATCTTGCCAGTGCCCATCCCAATGGCAGCAATGTTCTAAAGCACAGCTACGCACCCAGAAATATGAAACCACCGAGCCCCCTCAGAGGCTGGGGAGTGGCCACATTCCATGCTCCGGCCACATTCCAAAGCTTACACTTCATGTTATCCTCTGCACTGCAAAGAATCACATTTGTTAAGTGACTGAAAGCCTTTGATATCAGTGTGAGCAGGAGGGACCCGGAGATTTGGTTGTTTGCTTGGGGTCTGAGCAAAGCATCCTAAAAACTTGTAGGTGACTCAAGCATAGAAGCCAATCCCATTCGAGTCCCTTATTCCTGACTTCACTGCACAGCTCTGTACAGCACCTTGTGCCAGGTAGTGTACTAGATGAAAACCTAGCAAGCAAGATTCCTCACAGCCTGAGTGTTACATTGCAGCTTGTCCTGCAAGGGGAACAGAGCCTTTTCTCGACCCTCGTGCAGTCCTGCAAGAGCCAGACAGACCACTGACACAAACACTCCAGTGACCAGTGCACAAGAGGGTGCGGTTAATGCCCCCAGTGGCATATGATGCCACCCAAATGGGTGTGGCCAATCAGGTTGTGAGTGTAAGCAGAGCATCACCCCATGATTCTTTAGCACCTGGCAGAAGGTGCTGGGGAGTGACAGCTGCCACACATGCAGGTGTAAGGAGGGCTATAGAACATGTGATATCTGCCGCAGTACTTCCATGGCCGTCAGCGCCACAGCATCTGAATACAGAGTAATCCCTAACAGATTGTATCTTCACAGTACTCCTGTGAGGAAGGGAAGAATTAGCTACATTTCTTCGCCAAGGAACAAGGTGAATTAAGTGACTTGCCCAAGGTCATAGAGGAAATAAGTGGCAGAAGCAAGAAGAGGCTCACAGGTCTCCTGAGAGCCTCCCCAGTACCCAGACTTCCTACACTCAAGCTACTTCTCACACCAATGCTCCCTATGACCTCTGGCCTATCTCTCTCCTGTGCAAACAGCGCACCTCTGAGCACCACAGTTCAGCCACCGCAGAGAGGAGTGAGAGCATAAACAGGCCCATTCTCTAGGCTGAGCAAAGAGCTCTTTAGCGCACTTTGCCATTGCCATCTGATCAGAGGGGCCTGCCCAACTGTGACAGGTTCAGTCACACAGACCCCCTTAGGGCTGTCACCGGATGTGCTGAAATTACCTCTGAGCCCATTTTCCCTGCGAGCTTGGGACTCCAGAACCCTGCCTTGTTGAACCAGACCTGCTAGCCTGCTGCAACATAGACTCAGGGTCTGGGCCATGCCCCCAGAGCTGCAGACTTTAACCAAAAACAGCTCAGCTAACTTATCTCCAGCACCCAGACACCCAGTTCCCAATGGGCTCCAAACCCCAAATAAACCCATTTTACTCTGAATAAAGCTTATAGAGGGTAAACTCATAAACTGTCCACTTTTTATATCACTGATAGATATGAACAGCTGTTTGCTCCCCCAGGTATTAATTACTTACTTTGGGTTTATTAATAAAGAGAAGTGATTTTATTAAGTATAAAAAGTAGGATTTAAGTGGTTTAAAGCAATAATAGACAGAATAAAGTAAGACACAAAGCAAAATAAAACAAAACACGCAAGTCTAAGCCTAATACACAGAGGGCTTGGCTACACTCAAAACTCCAAAGCGCTGCCTCGGGAGCACTCCCACGGCAGCGCTTTGAAATGCAAGTGTGGTCACGGCGCCAGCGCTGGGAGAGAGCTCTCCCAGCGCTGCGTGTACTCCACCTCCCCGTGGGGATTAGCTTGCAGCACTGGGAGCCGCGCTCCCAGTGCTGGGGCACTGTTTACACTGGCGCTTTGCAGTGCTGTAACTTGCTGCATTCAGGGGGGTGTTTTTTCACACCTTTGAGCGAGAAAGTTGCAGCACTGTAAAGCGCCAGTGTAGCCAAGGCCTAAGAACCTGATTACAGGTAATATCTCACCCTCAGAAATGTTCCAATAAGCTTCTTTCACGGACTAGACTCCTTCCTAGTCTGGGCCCAATCCTTTCCCCTGGTACAGTCCTTGTTAGTTCCAGCAGACATCTCAGGTGGTAAGCAAAGGCTTTCTCATGACTGGGACCCTCTTTGTCCTGCTCCACTCCCTTTTATAGCTTTGCCACAAGGCAGGAATCTTTTGTATCTCTGGGTCTCCACCCCTCCTTCTCAATGGAAAAGCACCAGATTTAAGATAGATTTCATTATCAGGTGACATGGTCACATATCACTGTAAGACCCTAGTTTCCATTCCCCATGGGCTGGCCTACAGGTACACAGGAAGGCTTTCAAGTAACTAAGGCCATTTGTTTCTGGAGCACCCTTAATGGCCTTCATTTAATATGTTTACTTCAGTGACACAAATTTATATCTTATTTTTCTAACTCCAGATATAGAAATAATACATGCAAACAAATAGGATGAACACATATAGTAGATTACAAGTTTTCTAGTAAAGCATATTCCAGTTATGTCATATTCATGAGCATATTTCCATAATGCATATAGAGTGCAACATCACAAGGAGCAAGAGCATAAATAGCCTATACTCTAGGTCAGAGGTCTCAAAGTTCCGGCCCATGAGCCATCTGCAGCCTGAGAACCTCTCCACTGCAGCCCGTGGAAACTCTTTAAAAAGTTATTTCATCAGCCCTCATGGCTGCCAGCTGAGAGGGGAAGGTGGGAGGGGAGCAGG
The DNA here is from genome assembly GCF_007399415.2 of Gopherus evgoodei. Taxonomy (NCBI): domain Eukaryota; kingdom Metazoa; phylum Chordata; order Testudines; family Testudinidae; genus Gopherus; species Gopherus evgoodei. The sequence goes on along the minus strand of NC_044336.1, from coordinate 6,150,314 downwards.
CAGAAGAGATTCACATGCCCCCCCCCTCTGGAGGAGAGACCCGTGCAGCCATGCTGCTGGCTCTGTCTGCTGCAGGCGCCATCCCCCACAGCTCCAAGCAGCTGGGGTAGAAGGACAGAGCTATCATCACTAGTCGCCGGGTGGAGTCAGCCATGGAGGCACCATCATTAGTTGCTGGGCAGAGTCAGCCATGGAAGCAGCGTCACTAGTTGCCGGGCACAGTCAGCCGGGGCAGCATGAGGCCAAGGGAGCGAGGACTGGCACTGGCCCTAAGGTAAACTGAGTTTGAGACCCCTGCTCTAGGTTGAGCAAAAAGCTCTTTAGAGCACTCTGTGATTGTCCATCTGATCAGAAGGGCCCACCCAAGCACCATTTCTTTCCCCCTTGACCGAAGTTTACCCTAGGGACTGTAAAATACCAGCTGGACAAGTCTCCAGGCAGGCAGGCTTTACATTCCTGTGCCCAGAACTTATAGAGACAGCCAAGCCTGAGGACTTGGCTGGGCGGCAGCCAGGATTCCTAGACAAAACACTTCCCACTCCTTCCCCAGTCCCGATGAAATCACTGAGCAAAGTGCTCATGAAAGACAGGCAGCAGCGTGCCCCATCCCAAGCCAGATGTCTGCCTGGGACTGCGAGGGAAAGAGAGACAGAGAAATAAACACACCTTCCTGCACAAATTCCCCAGCTGCTAGGAGGATGCATTCACTGTTAAATCAAATACATATTAATGACCCAGCTGTGAGCTTGGCTCCCTGGAGTCCCACAACCTCAAATAAACATGTGTCCCTAGTCATTAGATAATAGATATACCTCCTGGGCAGAGAGCTCCAGGGTGGGGGAGGGGACTTGCTCTGCCTAATTTTGAATCCATGTGTAGTGGAATATTAGCGGCCAAGCAGGGCAGACAGGGAGAATCAAACAGGAAAATGGGGTAAAAATGGAAGAGAGAAGGGGCTGGGAGAGGAGCAGAGAAAAAAAAGCAGAGAGGAAAATTAGTGCCAGTGGGCTGCGGTGGCTTGTGCCCCATGGGCGTTTGATGGCCGTCTGGGGGCTTGGTCTGGGGTGGGCCTGGCTAGGGCATGTGCCGATTCAGAGCATACCTGCAGCATCCTCTGGCAGGGTTCAGATGAAGCTCCAGGTTGAACTGGCTTCGCCCTCCAGCAGTGAACCCTCAAGGAGAGAGCTCAGGCCCTCTCCACCCCTGACAAACACCACCCACCCGCTAACCCTGCAGGGGCAAATAGGGGGCTGCACTGGTGTAAACGGCTATACAAGCTGCTGTGTAAGGGAGGCCCAGGCCCTCTAGGTCCTGACTCTCAATCCCCTGCAGGATACTGTGCTCCCAGCACCCTCCGGTCTTCCCACACACATTTCCCGCTCCGCTCTCACTCAGGGGTGCTATATAGAAACAGGACTGACTTTAACATTGAACCCCAGACCTGGAGCGAGAAGCACTTCCAGAACAGCAAGGTAGAGGAGAAAGCTGGGGTCCTCCAACAACCCGGCTTTCCAGAGTTCATGGAGTTTCCTGGTGTCTCTGGCAGCCTTTGCATGCTAATCACACTCCTTATCCGAGAGAGGCCCAAGCCCCAAGCCCCACCCTGCAAGGCTGGTTTAAACCCAAGGTTTCAGTTCAGGCCCATCACTACCTATTATATAGAGCGCCTCTTTGTTTAAGGGAGGGTCTGAGCTACTGAGATGTTTGTCTGCTCCTTCTAACCACACAATTTAACAAGTCTGGACAATGCTGCTTTGAGGTTCCCCTCCAGGGGGTCCAGTGAAAGCTGTGATTTAGAGCGTTCTGCATGTGGTCTTTCCAGAGGAATGACTGAAATCTTGGGCTGAGTGCCAGCCCTAACCAATGTTACAAACTTACTTTTCCTCTGGTTGTTCTGCAGAGCAGGTTGTTGCTCTTTGCCCTGGGGAAAAGCCATAATACTGGGCCAGTATTTTGAACTTTCACCTGGAAATCCCAAAGTTCTTTGCAGACTTTCCTTACCCCTCAGAGTAGGGTTGTCAGGTGTTCAGTTTTCAACCAGAAAGTCCTGTTGAAAAGGGGTCTTGGCAGTGTGCGGTCAGATGTACTGACCAGATACCAAAAGTCTGGTTACCGCAGGTGGGGGTGGCGCTGGGTCATCAGCCTGCGCCAGCCCCTGATCAGCCAGGGCTTCCTCCTACCTGCATCTCATGGGCAGACGGGCAAGCTCCAAATCAAGCTGCAGTTCCTGGAGCTGAGGAAGCCCAGCTGGGGGGACCGGGAGGGGAGGGAGGTGAAGAGGATCAAGCAACAAGGAAGGGTGAAGGGGGAGAGCAGCAAGCGATGGGGGGGAAGGAAAAATAGGAGTGAGCAGGGGCAGGACCTCAAGGGACGAGATGGAGCAGGGGCAAAGAGGCAGGGCAGGGGAGGGGTCTCAGGGAAGTGGCGGGGCAGAGGTGATGCTCTGAGGGAAGGGGCTGAGGCTGGGCAGGGGTGAGGCCCTGGGGAAGAGGCGGGGCAGGGATGAGGCCTTGAGGGAAGGGGCGGGGCAGGGATGGAACCTCAGGAGAAGAGGCGGAGAAGGGGTACATGGTTTTCAGATGTTAGAGAGTTGCAAGTCTCACAAATATTGTAGCCATTTTACAGAGTGGGAAACTGAGTCACAAAAAATGAAGGAATATGTCCAAATGCATGCCAGAATATATTCTCAAGCACACAGTACACCAAGAACCAAGCTATTTAGCAATACTGCATATGTCTACACTGCAGCTGGAACTGAGCATCCCAGCCCAGGCAGACAGATTTGTATTAACTGGGCTCATGCTAGTGTGCAAAAAATAGCCTTGCGGACATTGCAACACTAGGAGAGATTCAGGCTAACCATCCAAGCCCATCTAGCCCCCTGGATCTGAGCTCTGATGGTTAGCCTCAGCCTCTGCTGGTGCCATAGCATCCACACCACGATTTTTAGCATGTTCACACGAGCCCCACCAACACAAATCTGTCTACTCAGGCTGAGAGCCTGGCTCCCTGCTGCAGTGTGCCCCAAGCTAGGCTGGGCTAGTAACTGGACAAAGGGAGCCTTTGGAAACAGGCCCCTTTAAGATGTCTCAAATAGTGGGCCCAAAAGTCACTTCTGAAGGCCTTGGTCACTGACTAACAGGGAATGTACATCGGCCTCATCTAAAGTTGGGACTCAGCCATTGGTGGCCTGCAAGAGGAGCCTCTGAAGCAATGCAAATCCTTACAAGACAAGGAACGCTGACATTTGCACTGGTTGAATTTGCCTCTGCATGAAACTGGAGTTAGTTTGGGATTGTTGAGGCAAAAGATATGGATCAAGGAGTGTCATAGTATAATTCCAAAATCTGGACCTTAGCGTCTAGGATATGGGTACTAGCATAAAGTCCTCTAAGCTTAATTACCATCTTAGATTCTGTAGCGCTGCCACCAATCAGGAATTTTTAGGGCCTGATACTTTCTGGTCCCCCCAAAACCTTCCCAGGGGACCCCAAGACCCAGATTCCTTGAGTCTCACAACAAAGGGAAATAAACCATTCCCTCCCACCTCTTTACCTCCTCCAAGATCTTTCCTGCCTGGATACACTAGGAGATACCGTGAATCAATTCCTTGAAACACAACACAGAGAGATCAAGTTTCTCTCTCCTCCTCACCCAGAGGCAATACAGATTCAAGCTGCCTGAATCTAACACAAAGAGGAAATTTACCTTTCCCTCCTTGCTTCCCACTAATTCCCTGGTACATACAGACTCAATTCCCTAGAGCCTCAACTGGAAGAAAAAAATCAAACAGGTCTTAAAAGCAAAACTTTTAATAAAAAAGAAAGAAAAAAAGTAAAAGGTTTATCTCTGCACTTTAGATGGTAAACAGTTACAGGGTCTTTCAACTTATAAACAATAGAAAGAAACTTTCTCCAGCAGAAACACAATTTAAGCTACTTCCAGCAAGTACACATATGCAAATGAAAAAAACAAATTATAAGACTATGACCGCCTTTTCTTACTTACAATTCTGAATAGATAAGAGACTGTAGCAGGGAGATTGGCAGAAACCTGGTTGCACCTCTAGCCCCATCCAGGACCCAGAGAGAACAAAGCCAAACCCAAAACCCACAAACAAAGGTTTCCCTCCACGAGATTTGAAAGTATCTTGTCTCCTGATTGGTCCTCTGGTCAGGTGTTTGCAGGTCACTGTTTGTTAACACTTTATAGGTGAAAGAGACATTAACCCTTAGCTATCTGTTTACGACAAGGAGTCCTTTGTATTGCTCACTGGGCTCATGTCTGACAGATGCACAAGAAATGCCTAAGGGTCATGGACGAGAACTGAGCTGATGAAGCAAACCATGGGATAACTGTATTGGGGGCCAACTATATTGTCATTGGGTCCCTCAGTGTGATGTTTGCTGCAGTGCTGAAAGACCCTAAGTGGGTCTCTGAGAAAGAGTTGGCAAGCATGTCTCTGAGAGGCTCCAGGAGCTCCGTTTATTTAGCTTAACCAAGAGAAGTCTAAGGAGTGACTTGATTTTAGTTTATAAGATCATAAGAATGGCCATACTGGGTCACACCAAAGGTCCATCTAGCCCAGTATCCTGTCTTCCGACAGTGGTCAATGCCAGGTGCGCCAGAGGGAATGAACAGAACAGCTGATCAAGTGATCCATCCCATCATCCATTCCCAGCTTCTGGCAAACAGAGGCTAGGGACACCATCCCTGCGCATCCTGGCTAATAGCCATTGATGGACCTATCCTCCATGAACTTATCTAGTTCTTTTTTGAACCCTGTTATAGTCTTGGCCTTCATAACATCCTCTGGCAAAGAGTTCCACAGGTTGACTGTGCATAGTGTGAAGAAATACTTCCTTTTGTTTGTTTTAAACCTGCTGCCTATTAATTTCATTTGGTGACACCTAGTTCTTGTGAGGTGTAAATAACTGTAACTGTATTTACTTTCTCCACATCAGTCAAGATTTTATAGACCTCTATCATGTTTCCCCTTAGCAGTGGTGCAAGTAGAAATCATTTCTTGCCAGTACTGCACTCATGGAAGGGACACAAGGGGAGGCACATGATCTCCCCATGTGACTCCTCTCCAGCCCGGGGCCACCATGCTCTCTCCACTCCCTCTGCCACCCCCCTTACCTGTCTAAAATTTTACAACTGCATCTGTTAAACAGATGCAGTTGTAAAATGATGCTTTGGGCCCAAATTCCAGGTGTCGTTGAGGATCCAACAACACCCCAAATTGAAAACTTCTTAAATGAAAGAAGGATAGGAAGGACAATCACCCCACTTTCCCTTAACACACTATCAGTGTCTCCCTTATGTCCAAACTAAGCAACTCGCAGAGGGCTGTCCCTATCCAAATGCAAAGTACGCAGCTGCATAGGGCACAAGGAAATTTGGGGCACCAAATTTCCCGGTGCCCTGCACAGCTGTGTGCTGCTCCAGCCCCAGCCCTCTTCCCATCCCTGCTCTGCCCCCACTCCAAAGCCCCTGCCCCTGCTCGGTCCTCACCCTGCCCCTGCTCCGCCTCTTCCCGCCCATGCTCCGCCCCAGTTCCACCTCCACTCCCCTGAGGACTGAGCAGGGCTGGGCCTGCACTCACCAGGGGCGGGAAGTGCAGAGACCCGGACCCAGCCACACTGCCGGTGAGTGCTGGGAGGCGGTTCCTCTCTGCCCCCCCAAGCCAGCCCCCCCCACAGAGGCCTGGGGCAAGCCCCCTCCATCCCGTGGAAGCCTGCCCCCGGCCCCAGAATAACTAGGGATGGTCTTGGCCTTGCAGCTTGCCTTTATCTAAGTATTGCTCTCTGCCAGGCACTAGAAAAGCAAAGATGCTGTGCCATCTGGGTTTGATGGAAAAGGGGCATAGAAATGTGTGTGCCATGTGTGTCTTGATAGAAATACAGCCCAAATTGTTTTATTATATTCCTCAGCATGATATACAGGAGGGGCAATCAAAATCAGCCTGGCAGAACATGCATGAGAACTGGCTCTGGACAGATAAGCAATTGATCAAAATCTTATTCTCGGATCTCTTGGGACCAAATCCTGTTCCCATTGAAATCAAAAGGTGTTTTGCTATTGAGTTCAATGGGAACAGGCTTTGACATTTGGAGAGGAAAGAACAAAACTACTCAAGCAAGGGCTATGTTGCTTATACCACAGATATCAAAGGCTGCTGACTCATGTGAGAAAGTCAACAGAGCAGACATCTGTTCTTTTTTCCACTGCAAGGGAGAAATCAGCAATCAATGAGACTAGAACAGTCTCTGTATCATAACCAACTCATAAATCCATCTGCAAAGGATCATGGAAAAATGTGACATGTTAGACCCCACTTTCAGGGTATCACTGGATGTGTCAAGGTCCCACTGAGCCTGCTGTCCTGACCAGCCTGGATTTCCCTTGCACTGGGTTGCTGTGCTACTGTGACGGGTTGGATCCCCCATCTGGGATGCCACCTGATGTACTGGGATTTCACTGAGTATCTCCTGCTCCACCAGCCTGGATTTCCTCTCCCTGTTTTGCTGACTTAGGCTCTCCAGCCTCTTGCAACACACACACAAGTTCTGTGGGAGAGGACTCACGCAGTGCTCACGTGTACACCCTTTTGGGGAGATGAACCCAAAATAATTTTGTCTTGCACTGTATATAGAAAGATCTGCACAACGCAAGCTCATAAGAATTCACCCTCTCCCTCAACATGGAGAGAGGTATGCATAGCTTTTTGCCGCCCCTCACCCCAGATATGAATTGCACAAACTGGGTTTTGAAATAAACAAGAAATGAGTTTAGTAACTATAAAAGGTAATTTAAGTGGTTATGAGAGAGAGAGAGAGAGAGAGAACAAACAGAACAAAGCAGATTACCTTAGTAAATAAACGAAACCTGCAAACGGAGTTTAGCACACTAGATAGATAGGATGTACTTAAGCAAATTCTTAAGCACAAGTTGCTTTGGCTTTTCCAGGTTTTCATACATAGGCTAGCAATCCCTTAGCCTGGCACCATCATGTTCCCCCTGTTCAGTCTTTATTCTTCACGTGTTTCCAAGCACGGTGTTGCAGGGAGAGTGAGGTCCCCTCATGTTGTCATTTTCCCCCTTTTATATCTTCTTCCCACTTGCTGGAAAGCTCTTTTGTTGAGACCTGGGTCATACAGTTCCCATTGTGTAGTGCTCTCTCTGAGAGGTTTCTATTGTACATAGTCCCCAGAGTAATCCTTGTGCTTGTGTGCATTTCCTCAATAAGCCATTAACATTGTATGGCCTTTTTACTGTTGTACCTGAAAGGCTGCTTGTGGAGGTTTTCAACCTCACAACATGTTTCAGTAACACATACATAGCCAACCTTCATAACTTCACATACAACGATAACACATACAATCCATGGAGATATGAATGTTTAGCAGATCAAGACTTTTAGAACGATAACTCACAAGACATGCTTTGTACAAAACATATCCTAATTACAAGACAGTGATGAATATTAGGATGTCAGGGTGTCACAAATGAAGGCTCCAGATTACCTTACAGTTTGTCTAAACTCCATCTTCCTTCTCAGGTGGAAGGGAAGATTAGAGACAGGGTGATAAGTGACAAAATTGAAATGGTTTCTTGAGCAGAAGTGTATTTGAGAGAAGACAGCATGTTGTGTTCCCACAGCAGTGAAGCACTAATCCCACCCAACATTGGATTCAATATCTCCAGGAGGGGCATAGTGGGTCAAATTTTCAGGTCATAAACGAACATCCTTCCTAAACCTCCGAAACTGTAGTAACTGCAGAAACTGACCAAATTTGTACCAGAGAAGAAGCTGCATTTGTCCCTTCCAATCACAATTCTGTGGATACTGGTGGGGAGGCTGCATGTCTTGATGATTAGAAGAAATGGAATGCAGGAGGTGGACAGTTCATTTGTCTGACCTGTATTCCTCTCAGGTAGTTCACGGCCAAGGAGTAGGTTTTGTTTGTGTCTCCTGTAGGATGACCTTTACATATCTGATAAGAAATATCTCTAGCCTGTTAATAATATTGTAGATTTTAAAACCAAAAGAAATGTACAAACAAATGGCAAGATTCAGCCTATCAAGCAAAGGTCTCAATTAGTAGCAGCAGTGCAGAGCCAAACTTTCCCAGCACCCTCTGGTCCCAGTGCTACTGAGGAGCACAGCTGCTGAGACACCCCTTCAGAAAACGCATCTTAACCAGCTGGGATGCTAGCAAGGAGAACAAAGGCCCAGGGCTGTAATTGTGGCTAACCCTTGTTAAGGGAGGCTTTTGTGCCGTGTTGCATGACCATCAACACAAAAACTGCAGGGTCTCAATAGCTACCTAACTACAGCACTAGTTATGTCAATTGATAGTCATCCAAATAGCTAATTCAATTAGGCAGTTCAATAAAGTAATTTTCAAATTTATGACAGCAACTTACCAAATCAAAGACACTTCCACAGCGGTGTGTAGTAAGCCTGCTCTGGCTGCTTTGCTTGCTCTCAGTGCCATGCCCTCAGTTAAATGGGCTGCCCGACGTTCCTGGCTCAGCCATGATTTAACATATGCAGCAGGATTCCACTCAGTGTAGAGAGGTCCAACAATTGAAATAAAAAGTAGATCCGCCACATGATGAGTGTTCAGTGCAGTCTGTTTATCCGTGATTATGTTGTTCAGAATGCTGAAGCCTCGTTTGCAGTCAGCATTACTTGCTGCAAGAGTGTCTACGTCGAGGAGTAATTTCTTTAATTTCTCAGGAACCGTCTGTCCTGCACAACACTTGTATTCAGGGATTAACTTTTTGTGGGCCCAGCACCAAACACATTTATGGGCCCCATAGGGCAAGGTGCAGGGGGCGGGATGATCAGTCTCCAGAGTGAAGGGCGGGCTGGGGGCAATGAGGCACAGCACGGCGGGAGCAGCCTCGCTCTCCGCAGCCCAGCAGGAGGGCACTGTTTACAAACCTGCAGCTGCCAGACACACACTGGCTTGCCCAGCCGTGTGCTGCCAGCATCTCCCTTCCCCTTGAGGGCAAGCCCGCACCACACGGCTCCCCTGCCAGTGCTCCACCATTATGCCCAGCGCCCTCTCATCCAGAGACCTTCACCACAGATCTCCACCCAGTCTTATTAATCTCTCCTCATATGAAAGCTGTGCCATACCCCTAATAATTTGTGTTGCCCTTTTCTGTATCTTCTCCAATTCCAATATAACTTTTTTGAGATGGGGAGACCAGATCTGCATTCAGTATTCAACATCCAGGCATACCATGGATTTATATAGAAATAGGATATTTTCTGTCTTAATGATTCCGGACATTCTGCTAGCTTGTACCTACCTATGTACCTACATGGGGAACAAATGTTTGATAATAGGCTTACTAGCAAATAGAGGAATAACAAGATCCAATGGCTGGAAGCTTAAGCTAGACAAATTCAGACTAGAAATAATGTGTAAATTTTTAACAGTGAGGGCAATTAACCATTGGAACAACTTACCAACGATTGTGCTGGATTCTCTCTCACTGGCAAGTTTTAAATCAAGATGGGTTTTTTCTTAAAAATCTGCTCTACTTCGAACAGGAATCATTTGGGGGAAGTTTTATGGCCTGTGTTACACAGGAAGTCAGACTAGATGATCACAGTGGTCCCTTCTTGCCTTAGAAGCTACAGTAAAAAAAAAAAAAAAAAAAAACACGAGATGAAATATCAGGCTAGTGTATGAACTCAAAGCTTTAATCCCTAATTTATTTGACTAAGTTCCTAGTATGTGCCCATGTTTAGCAGAAAACTTCCATGAAAAACATTTTTCCCCTCTTTTAATTATAGGTGCTCCTTAAGAATATATTATACAATATATTATGATAAAAGAACACACATCTGGACATAATCAGCTATGGAGCATCTGGCTGACATGGCAAGAACAAAGCCTCCAGAAAACATATTTACCAATCTCTAGGTTATCAGCAAAGGAGCGGTGCTGAGCGCCTGTTCCAGTGCAGACATATTAACACCCGCATCTGGCCCAGCAGAGCAGCCTAAGGGGCACTTCTGAAGCACTGAGGGTCTTTGAGAATTCCATGCTGGAACTGATGGAGTCCATCTGGGGGATGAGAAGGAGCCATTTGTGCCCAGAACACTTCCTAGTGCTGAAATATGACGCCAATGTCAAAGTCCACAGTGCACGATGCAAGGCAGGAATCTGACACGTGTGGTAGGAGGGCCAAGGAAGTGACCAGTTTGGTTGGGAAAGGATTTTTTCCCTGGAGAATCATTTCAGGTTTACAGCAAAAATCTAAGAACCTGAATATTTTCCTTCAAAACTAAACTTGCTTGTGAAAACATTTGGTTTTGATAAAACCCCATTGTCCTTCCCTCCCCCCAAAATCTTTTAAATGCTAGTACTAGCCGTGAGGAGCTTGGAGAGATTGTGCAAGTGGAAGGAGCATGCCTGACTCAGCAAATCCCAGCAACAGGTTTCTAGAGCAAGATGAAATTAACTAGGACTATGTACCTCACGCTTACACGACATGGCTCTGTCACCCTCTAGTGACTAGTGCTTGGGTAGCAGTTTATGAGGCTGCTACAACCCAGCTGTGGGTGGGGTGTCTTGGCTCCTTAACTCAAGCAGCAAAGACCTATGTTTTTAACTCCAGAATTTTGGGGTTCAATCCCTGCTGCCCATAGCCTCCAGAGTTGTGTCATACAAGCAACTGTTTTCCAGCAAACATGGCAGCAAGAGCTGGTGTTAGCCCCACATCTCATTGTGACAGGTCTTGAGGCCTGAATGTGAAGTCAGCCGGATTCTGCTTCAGCAAAGTCACCTGTGGTTTGCCTTATAAATGACTCTAGTTCAGCATGGACAGTCAGAGAGGTGCATCCTCTGGCCGTAGAGAAGGCAGGACTGGGAAGGGAATGCTGAGCTGGCCCAGCACCCAGCCAGCGAACAAGGAATAACAAAGAAGGAGGTGTTGACAGGCTGGAGCTGAGATGTGAAATGAGAAACTGCTGAAGTGCTGGGCCCTGCTGAAATCTGTCCAGGAGTTTAAAGCCATGGGCCTGCACTAACCAGGATACCTCTACAGCAGGGGTGGCCAACCTGTGGCTCAGGGGCCACATGCAGCTCATTAAAGGTTAATATGTGGCTCCTTGCATAGGGGCAGACTCTGGGGCTGGAGCTACAGACATTAACTTTCCACTGTGCCAGGGGTGCTCACTGCTCAACCCCCTGCTCTGCCCCAGGCCCTGCCCCAACTCCACCCCTTCCCCCAAGGCCCCTGCCCCTTCCCCGAGCCTGCCATGAGCTCACTGTTCCCCCTCTCCCCCACCCCCAAGCCTCCTGCGCATGGGAAACAGCTGATTGCGGCAGGCTGGAGGCGCTGACTGACAGGCTGCTGGTGGGCGGGAGGCACTGGGGCTGATGTATTACAGTAATTCTTTGATAATAAACATTGGTAAATTCTGCCTCCTTCTCAGGCTCAGGTTGGTCACCCCTGCTCTACAGGGTGCTCATCTATGAATCTCACCAATAGCTGAGACAGCCGGCCAGAATGCTCCTAGACATGTGTGAGTACCCAATGGAGGGAGAAGGAGCCTCCCATGGGCCCCTGCTCAGGAGCCAAGCACAACCTTAGCTTTCACAGTCTGGAAAGCAAGGAAAAGGGGGGTGTAGTTAGTGGGCATGCGGTGATACTGCTGCGGTGTGAGCTCTTGCAGATCTCCCAGAGCAGTCTCACACATGGTGCCTTGGGGAGCTGCTGTTTCTAGTTTGGTATTACCAACCTCAAGCATTCAAAACTCCTGAGTCAGGCCACCCCAAAATCATGAGATGGCTTAAAATCATGAGATTAAAAATAAAAATTGTGGGTTCTTTTTATTTGTCTTCTAGTTTCTGAGCATTTAGGCCACACTCCGGTCACATTTTCACTCTTTTCTCCACAAGGGCTAGGAACTTAACTTTTTTTAATGAAAGTTGAGAGTTTCCTGCATTCTCCTGTTTCCAGGTGATTTCTAAAAGTCCCAGCACAAGATAGATCTGGCAACACTCATTCCTTTAGCTGATTATCCCTGTAGCACAGGTAGTGCACAATATTGCAGCTGGAGTAGATGCATCTATCAAAGGCTCTGCAGACTGTGTTATGACAGGCCAGGTTTGTTCCTTGTGGGTAATATTCCCTCTCTGTGCATAGTGATGTGGCCTTTTCCCTACTCAACTACAAGAAAACCTGCATCTAGATTTTCTTTGAGGAAATATTCTTCTGTCTCATATTTGTGGAAGACAGCCACAGCTCTTTCCCTTTGTTTGAGGAGGCTGATCCCATTCCCATGGAGTGAGACCCTGCTCTAGTCATCTGCAAGGATTGAATCAGACTCCTCCGGCTCCAGAGCAAAAAAGTACAAGCCTCTGCTGCTTGAGCAAAAAGACTCACTTTGCCAACCTAGATCCACAGACACTCATCAGCCTCTGGATATGGGTAACTCACTAGCATGGAACAAAGCCCTCCACTGGGCTAATGTGAGTTGCCCATGGATGTGGTAAGTATAGGAGACCAGAAGCTACAGTGGCTTGATTCTGCTGTAGTAGAGCTTAAGGCCTGCCATAACCTGTGCTTCGATCCCATCTGTACTGCAAGAAAGAACAGCATAAGCAATAACCCTCTTGTAACCAGGCTTCTCAGAGGTGGCTGCATTTATAGCCCAGACAAGCCCTCAGTCACCCTAGGGCTACAGTCTTGGTCTCAAGTACCAGGGCACATTACTACCTCTCCCTGCCCGTTCTCCAGCCCTTCCTGCACAAAGAATGCTGCAAATGGCAAAGCTGACAGCTGCCCAAAGCTGCTTTTCCCCTTATATAGCTATCTATTTACACTCTCTGTTGAAAGCAGGGCTGGAAAAGGCTTACAACAGTGTGTGCTGCAGGAGTGTGGGTAAATATTTGTCATTGTACATCACTTGGTAAGAGCAGGATCAAGGACCCCTGTCATCGGTGCAATTATCCCAGATTCCATTCTGATTAACCATGCACTGGTCTGCCTCTAAAAGCCGGCTCCTTAACCGTTTAGGTGCTGCCTGTCTGAACAAGCATTCAGCTAGCATTAGGCAGAATGTAGGCAAGCGCTGACAGGGTTAGCATTAGTGCACCAAGCTGATTGTCATGGAGATCAAGTGGTAAGTCAGAACGCAGTAGGGTGTGTAAAGCCAGTTTCCACACACATCCAGGGAGTGTCATTGTCTGTGTCAGACAAGCAGTGATGTGTCAACTGTAAGACAGAATCCTTGGTCGAGGCCCCTCAGTATGACTCTCCTGTGGATTCCCAGTTAGTGCTTGTAGGCTGCTGGTCTGTGTGCCCAGTTCAGCTAGGGCTGATTGTGTGCCCAGAGTCTGCTCCTTTAAACAGTTCAGCATAAATCCAACAGCAAAAGCAGGTCCTTCCCCCTGGCCGAGGCACATCCTTGCTAGAGAGTCCCTGCTCCAGGAAGTGCTTCTGCAACCCTCCTGCAGGCCATCTGCCTACTCCAGGAGCTAATCCTATAGCTCTCTCCTCTCCCAGCTGAACTCTTTCATCCTTTGCCCTGGGGAGCACCTGATTCCTACAATCACCTTCCCCTTGCAAACTACCAGACCCCAACAGGACTCTAGGAATAGCAAACAGAGCAGGACTCTCCTCTTTCAGCTGCTTGTGGTGGGAGTAGAAACCATTGAATTATGGCTGTCTCTGACTGCATTTTGTCTTCCAGTTCATGACCACATGGGCAGAGGCTCTGTATCCTCTGTGCTGTCAGCATATTTGTATGGCCAGACTATACATAGCTGTAAAGGTTTAGGGAGAGCCTTTCCTGTGACTGACACTGCACTGTGTGGTAAAACACCCAGAAAAGCACGCACATTCTAAGATCCTTTGTGCACATTGATGGGCTTTACCTCCCTTCCCCCACATCCATGTTGATTTAATAATAATCCAGAAAAAGCAAAATTAATTCAGGTGACAGATGAGGCCCGATCCTCAGCTGGTGTAAATCAGTGTCATTCCATGAAAGAAGGTGGAACTATGCTGATTTACTCCTCTGAGGATCTGGCCACAAACAATAATTATTTTAGAAGGGAAGAGAGTTGTGGTACTGCTAAGCAGTTTAAAAATACTTAGGAGATTTCTTGCTGGTACCATTGACTGGAAAAAAGCTGATGCTGCTGAAATGGGCTTTACACATGGAATAGAGAATTCAGAAAGAATAATGAAAAAAACTGGTTACATTTCTAGTCTTCCTTCAACCGAATTATAACACTGCTGCACAGTTAGAGTCTCTACTCCAAACTATACACACATGGCCACAGGGTAATGCTAATGAATGGGAAAATATCCCTTGCCTATTCTCACCTGCCATCCATATTTGATCTCCACAGCTGTAACAATCATTGCCTTCCTACTAGCTAAACAAATCTCAGCTAAAAAGCTAATGACAAGCACCTGGGTTCTGCTGTACATGAGCACAAGTCAGAGTCTCCTCTTGCACCTCCACTAGAGTTACTCTATAGAAGTCAACAAAGTTATTCCAGTGTGAAACCTGCAGGAATGAGTGGGGCATGGGGCTGTTGGCATCTCAAGACATGTGTAAATAATGCATAATTGCTCATCTGATGACAAATTCTCAGCTGGCTCAGGTTTTTTACGTGTAGCATGCCAGCATCCTAGTGGCTGCTAAGATAACAGCTATGTGTGAGACTCAAGAGTCCTGGAAGGTGAATGGATACATTTCAGGTCTGAATTCTGCAGTGCTGCTGTGTGCATGAGGTGGTGGGGGAGCATTCTGATTAAGGGTGATATTTTTCAGAGCTACCTTGCACTGGGATATCAAATTAATTTTAATGGGAATTGGGTGTCCAAATCCTTTTGTCAGCTTTGAAAATCATTACCTAGAAGCATATAACACACACAAACGGCTTTAAGATAGCATTATGGTTGAAAGTACATGTTAGTAATTTAGCAATGTTGAAATGAAGCTAAAATCAATGGTTAAAAACTCAGGAAACTCAGAGTGAAGGTTAAACTTAAATCCAAGTATGTTAAGAATGCAGAATTAGGGCATCTAAACAACCTTACCTCTGCCTGGAGAGACACCATGAGGGATGACCAGTGAAAAAAAAATCAAATGTGTCTTTAAAAAGAGATTTAATCTGATCTGGGTCCCCAAACACAAAAATGTCCAAATAACAACTGAAGGGTTAGTGCATGGTGTCACTATAGAGCAGAGATCAGGTTTCTGCTGAAGGAGAAATTTTCAGCTATCAAGAACAACAGGGAAAAAATTACCTTTAACTCTAAAACAAATATATTCCAACGTAGCCTCTGCACAAGATTTCAGTGAGTTTTAACTATATGAGAAGTTTACAGAGTCTGTGATAGGGCATAGGCAAAGTTGTTTGGGTGCTGTATGGATTTCATTCAAGTTGAACTTCAACTGTAAATTTGTTGGGTTTCTAATGTTTGTAACAGAATGTTCTGAGGCTCTAGTGTTCAAACTGGGACAGAGTAGCTGGAGACCACCAGAGACAGTGATGGAGGGAGCAGAGTATATATGCACTACATGCCCATACTTGGGACCCCAGCTCCTGGAGTCAAAAAAGTGAAGTTCTGATTGAGAACCACTAGCCTAAAAGCCCCATTATGCTAGATACCAAATACATGCTAAAAAACCAGACCCTGCTCCAAAGAACTCACGATCTGTACACATGAGGAGACATATATGAGAGCAGGTAAAGAGTGAAATGGTGTTGCTAACTCTCACAATTTTATTGTGAGTCTTGTGATAGCTGGTGTTTTCTTAAAGCCCCATCTCCAGCAGTGAGATGATTACAAGAGAATCTCAGATTTCATTTTGAAAAAGGGTCTGCTTCTCATACTCAGGGCTGTAGAGAAAAGCTTGAAAATGTGACTCCAGTGTACCATAAAGATTCAAAAATCAAAAGCACTCCCTTACTTTGTGTGCCTGGTTCGTGGCTTTTGAGTGGTTGGGGTTGGCAGTGTGTGATTAGCATAGTAACTTGCAGGTTCAACACACCAAGTGCCTAGTGACTGGGCTAGTGCCCTCGCTGAGAGTGAGGCTCAGAAATGTACCTGTGCCAAAGCTGAAGGCTAGTCTACACTAGAAGCACAACAGCAGTGATGCAGCTGATGTCAGGAGCTCTCCCGCAGACATAGCACTGTCCACACCAGTGGTTAGGTCAGTGTAACTTTCGCACCCTCTGAGTGACACAAGTTATACTGACGTAAGCTGTAGTATGTACAGACTCTCAGTGACCAACTCTCAGTATCAGATGAGACTGCCAGAAGGAGGACAGCAGAGTCCAAATGGGATCCTATGACCTCTCTGCAGAACCTTGAGTAGCTGATCTGTAGTTATCAAAGACATACCTAGGAAACTCCCACTCTGTGAGAAGCATCATTCCCCAGCAAGCCCTGGGGAAAACACATGGAGGAGTTAATGCTGCTCTCCACTAGCACGCACTCCCTTGAGTTTAGGTCTAGACTGGAGAAGCAGAGAGCCAGTGGCAGCACAAATCCTGTAATCTCAGCGGGAGCACTGAACAGCTAGCCATTCACTTAGAGAGCCAGCACCTCCCAAAGATCAGCTGAGTTTCACTGTGGCTCTCAGGATTCCCATGTGGCTGACCCCTGACCCCTCTGCAGACCAGTAGTTTTCCCTTCTCTTGGAGGTTAATTTGTTAGGAACTCTGTGAGCTGAATTCACACTGAGGCCTTGTCTAGATTAGAGCAATCTACCTTGCATTGTAGCTACGCAAGTGCAAACCCCTAATATAGACCCCCCTACTCCTATTCCAAAATGAGGCTTGCCCTGGGGTAACTAGCGCCAGCCACTTTCACTGGTGCAGTGCATGAAGGTTTGCACTGAAGCAGACACATAGATGCAAACAAGACCCATATAGATAGGGCCTGAGTATTCCATGTAGAATTGCCCCTCCGGAAGGCTTCCAGCATGAGGGCATGGCCAGGCCACTATACTGGGCATACCTCCTCCATCAGATCACTCCAAGTCTCCTAGAGATTTTCACTTCTTTTCCTTTCTCTGATTTATCATCTACTTGCTTGCTATTAGTGTTTCATTTATCAGCACTTGAGATCAGATTGTAGACTTGGACCAAGATTTTCAAACGCAAGACCCTAATTAACCATTGGCAGGGCTGGCTCCAGGAACCAGCGCAGGAAGCAAACACTTGGGACGGCCAATGGGAAGGGGCAGCACATCCGGGTCTTCAGCAGCAATTTGGCGGCAGGTCCCTCAGTCCCTCTTGGAGGGAAGGACTGGCTGCCAAATTGCCACCGAAGAATGAAGCGGCACAGTAGAGCTGCCGCCAAAGTGCCACCAATTACAGCTTTTTTTTTTTCCTCTTTTCTTTTCCTTTCTCTTTGCCGCTTGGGACAGCAAAAAAGCTAGAGCCGGCCTTGACCATTGGAACAATTTACTGAAGGTTGTGGTGGATCCGCCATCACTGGCTGTTTTTAAATCAAGAAGGGATGTTTTTCTAAAATATCTGCTCTAGTGCAAACTGGAATTAATACTCCTAAGGCCCATGTATCCAGGAGGTCAGACAAGATGATCACAACGGTCCCTTCTAGCCTAATAATCTATGAAATCATTAGTTTTCAAAACTCAGGAGTAGGCATCTCGGTATGGGATTTTCCATGGACCTATGTGAGTTAGGAGCACAAATTCAATTGACTGTTACTATGCTTCTAAATCATTTAGGTGCTCTTGAAAATTACAACTCTGTGGGAACTACCTTTAGGCTCCTGCTTTTGAAAATCTTTGTTAGAGCTCTGATTTGTAAATCCATTGTCTTCTGGCCCTGGGTGGAGGAAAACAAGACTTGCCAGTCTTTAACTGCAGCTTGTTTTCATACACCACCATTTCTGATGCAGGACACTTTTTTCCTTTTTTCTTCTTCAGACTCTTGAGAAAAACCTTGTTTATAGAGAGAGAGATTTGAACGTGACTGATTTATCGCATTATAAGATGACTTAGAGTTGAGGCATTTTAACTATTGAAGCAAATAAATCAAGATATGCCTCTTGGGGTTTTAAATAGTGTCTTTGGCTAAGATAGACATCAAGGTAATTGCTCATCAGCCTCTTGTTATTTATAGATTACCTTGCTACTGTAGATTGCAATATTATTCTGAGCTTGTCTGTCTCACAGACATCCTGCAATATCTTAACTTCTGTCAAAGGCTGCATTTTTGTAGCACACTAGGTTTGGCCAGCAGCCAGCGTCATTTTTAAACATTACCAGAAGGGCTGGCAAAGATTCAGCACTAACTCATTACATACAGGTCCTGCATACTTTCAGCTGGGGATGGCAGTTGGCCTCTTTTGAGATCCTGACAGAGAAAATAAATTAAAAGGGGGGGCAGAAATCTGGAAAAATAAAATTCCGGACATGTATGTGTATATTAAAAAAATGTCAAACTCGTCTCCGAGTACCCATTAATAGCTGTGTACTCTGCGGCACAGACCACAGTGAGTGAAAACATGTTTGGTAGCCGAACAGGCCATTGTGCTGCCACGTTGATGACATGTTTATCCTACTCATGTGCACAAGTTAGAGCTTTTACTGTGGGTGTCTTTACGCACCCCGAGGCAATGTCGTTGGTCCCTGAGGCTAACACACTAAGAGTTGCAATAATAAGAATAATAATACCCAGCTCTTGTATAGCGCTTGTCTTCTGTAGATCTCAAAGCTGTGAGGCGTCCCATGTACTCGCAACATTCAGTGTTGCATGGGGTCACCCCTCAGACTGTGATGCCTTGTGATGTCTGAACTGAAGTTTAGATACAACAATTGCAGGGGAGGTTTTCAGATTTGAGGTCCCTTTCTCTGGTGAGTCTTCCCCTTTGGTTTCACACGCACAAGGCTTGGATCAAGTTGGAAATTTCTTTAAACAAGGTCAGAGCTAAATCAGTTTCTAACATGGCAGTATATGTAAGGGGTGATCCCAATCTCACATTGGTTTTACCCTGCAGTAATTCCATTGACTTCAATGGAGTTGCTCCTGATTTACACTGATGTAAGTGACAGCAGAACCAGGCCCTTAGTTGCCTTGTGTCTGTGCCTTTAAGACCGTGGTCCCCAAATTGTGGTGTGTTCCCTAAGGAATAATAGGAGGGGGGTATGGTGGAGCTCAGGCCAGTCCACACGGAGACCAGAGTGGTAGCACGCCCCAGCCACAGCTCCGCCCCCAGCCACAGCTCCTCCTCCATCCCCAGTTCTGCCCCCAGCTCCACCTCCAGCCCAAGGTCCTCTCCTAAGGAAGCCTTGGCCGTGCAGTAATGGGGGGTGGACATGGACAGATTCCGTTACTGGTAAGGTGGGGGAATGACAGGAAAAGTATGTGCACCACTACCCTAAAACAGGATTGCTAATTTTGGTTGGGCATATTCCTGGAGGTTTCATCACATGACAGATTAATCTTTAATTCCTGGAAACTCCAGGACAATCCTGGAGGGTTGGAAACACTCTTTTAAACACACTTCGGCCCCATCCATGCTAGCTGGCTGAAAAAGTGTGAGAAACTGCTTTTGATGGAATTGGGTTATAGGGTCAGGCCACATGGGGCTCTTCTTATTCCACTGTCTCTCTCAGCACGGCACTGTAGAACTCTGGACATGGGCTGCCACAAGATCCTTCAGAGTGTCCTGCACAGAATAGAACTTGGCCTCATCCCTGTTCTGTTTCTGTGTGAGGGACAGGGAAGCTCTAACGTTTTTCATTTTCTGGAGGTTTCTTCCCCAACCCCCTCCAAAGAGGTGTTTTTCCCGCTTTTTTTTTTTAATCCATTAGCTTAGAGTGATCAGATGTCCCAATTTTATAGGAACAGTCCTGATTTTGGGGTCTTTTTCCTATATAGGCTCCTATTTCCCCCCCCCCCCCACCGCATCCCGATTTTGTACATTTGCTCTGTGGGTACCCTACATTAGCTGTTCAGGCCTCGTCTACTCAAGAAAACTCCGTTGACTGGAGCGTGACTAAGTGTAGCAGGAATTAGTTGCTCCCTGTTGGAGACTGTCATTTTGCTGCACCTTCCCTGCCTGAAAAAGAGCACCGAGTTTACACCTCTTGGAGCTACCTAGAAAGGCTGCCCAGGACCAACTGTGGGTTGAACAAATGGCATTCCAGTGCCTGCAGGCTGGAGGGGCTGGGAGCAAGCAGAAATCACTCAGGGCCCAACAGCAGAATAAACAGGGCCAGCTGCTTGGTTCAGGGGCCAGGTTTGGTTGAAGCTTGTACAGGGGAGGAAGGATTCCCCCCCCCCCCAACCCAACCAGCCAAGCTAAGCCTGGCCTAGGACTAACTCAAACTGCATCTTTTTGTCTGAGTCTATGAAAGGTTGTGTTGTTTTCTTTGTGTGATATAAGACTGAGGTGGGCCATCCTGAGCTGAATATTAATTTGCCTGCTGTAAGACTAGGTGAATTTGCTTTGCAAGATACTCCACTGATGCAGGAGAGCCCATGACATGGAGAAATAATATAATGATCACTTGGCAAGAGCGCCTGACCCAAATATATACATTGCATTCCACCTGTGTAGGACATGGCTGAGCCAAGGGGAAACCAGAGCAAAAGCAGTGGGTTAATTAGCCCCATTCTACTCGGCCAGAAGTCCTGGGAGATTAAAGCCAGTTAGTTTCTCAATTCCTCCCTTTGAAGAGCCTGGCCTTCTGGATGGAGCTCTGATGACCAGCCTGCCTTGCTTTAGGAAAAAGCCATTGCTGCCTCTGAAGGAGGAACAAGCAAGATTCAAAAGCAGGACATGAAATACAGAACTCCTACCTGCTAGGTCACCAGTCACGAACCATTGCTGGAAGGCCCAGTAATGAGATGTCTAGCTAAGCTCCTTCCTGGGTGTGATGTTATGAGTGTAATGTAATATCTCATTGAAAAGTGACATGGGGCCAGAAAGAGTTAATTAACTCACAGACTGACATGACCCATGGCTGAACTTTAAAGACTTGTTAGAAAGTTATGTAAATGAATAAAGCTTTGAAATGCAAGCCTGCATTGTTAGAGATAGCAGGGTAGATGTTTGCTCAGGTCTTATGATGTAAGCAAACAATTTGTGTCTATTACTATGGTTTTTAATACAAAGATCAAAAAAGGAGTATTAACATTTTAGGATGACACTTGAGTGAAATGGTATTATCTATATGTCTCTTTGAAGGTTGTGGTAACCTGTATCTGAACTGTTTAATGGATAAATTACCCTATGCTAATTGCCATGATGTTTGGGAGATGGAAAGTTAAGCCTATTGTTTTCTCAGACCAAAAGGCTGCTGGAAATGTATAAAAACCCTGGGACATAATCCTTCCAAAGCAGATCTGAGATAGTTTCAAGAAGGTGGAAACCCTAAATGATAAGAACTGAGATCCCCAGTCACTAACTGGAGTCACCTTGAATATGGACATAGTCCATAGGTTATAGTCCAATGTCTAAAAGAACTTTTGGCAGCCACAAACTCACCATCTCTGCTATGTAACTGGACCTCAAGAAATTGAACTCAAGTCTGTATGTAATATTGATCTTTCAACCATCTCTCTCTCTCTCCTCTTTATTTCTTTTTAAATAAAATTTAGTTCAGTTAATAAGAATTGGCTATAAGCGTGTATTTTGGGTATCATTTGACCTGGGTATGTGGCTGATCCTTTGGGACTGGGAGAACTTCTTTCTTTTATATGATGAAATAAGATTTTCAGAATGTATCATCCTATGTTTTAACATGTGTGTCTGGATGGAGGCCTGAGGGTGGGTACTTTAAGGGAACTGTGCTATTTGGACTTCTGAATAACCAGTGAGGTAATACAGAGGCTGTTGTGGGCTGCCTTGGTAAATCTAAATATTGGAATATCCACCAGCATTTGGCGTTTGTCTACCTATTTGTGTTTGCAGTTCACCCTAAGCTGGCTTCCACGGGCAGCATTGTTACACCGGGTCCCCACTACTGTAGTACCTGAGCACATCTCCGTTTTCAGGCCACTTCTCTTACCAATAGCCCGCGGAAGTAACAACAGCAGTGAAGCCATGGCAGCTTGGGCTGCACTAGTCCACTGTGCTGTCGCAGCTTCACTGCCATTGTTATTTGAGCTGGTTCAGGTAGGTCTATACGTGCTGCCATCACACAAGAGACTTGCTCAAACTTATACAGGAAGCCGGGGGCAGAGCAGGGAATTGAACCCAGGTCTTCCACAGCACCTAACCGCAGGCCATCCTTCTGCACTAATGTCAAGCACCTGGGCTCTGTGGAAATCACAAATCCCAGCATGGTCTGCTCACCCCTTCATCTGTCTGAGGTAGGGCACCTGGGCCAAAGCCAGAGGCAATGTGTAGGTTAGAGCCCTTTAACCCAGTGGCTCTCAACCTTTCCAGACAACTGTACCTCTTTCAGGAGTCTGATTTGTCTTGCGTACCCAGGGCCGGCGCTACCATTTAGGCAGCGTAGGCAGTCGCCTAGGGCGCCAGAATAATTGGTGGGCGCCGTTTTGCCGGAGGGGGCGGCAGGCGGCTCCGGTGAAGCTGCCGCAGTGGTGCCTGCGGAGGGTCCGGTGCTCCGCAGTTCCAGTGGAGCTTCCGCAGTCGTGCCTGCGGATGGTCGGCTGCTTGCGCGGCTCCGGTGGACCTCCCGCAGGCACGACTGCGGCAGCTCCACCGGAGCCACGGAGCATCGGACCCTCCGCAGGCACCACTGCGGCAGCTCCAGCGGAGCCGCGGGACCAGCGCGCGGGGCGGCGAAATTGCCGTCCGCCTAGGGCGCTCAAACCCCTAGCACCGGTCCTGTGCGTACCCCAAGTTTCACCTCACTTAAAAACTACTTGCTTACAAAATCAGTCATTATAAATACATAAGTATCACAGCACACTGAGTGACCAATTGCTGACTTTCTCATTTTTACCATATAACATCAACTGGAATATAAATATCATACTTACATTTCGATGTATGGTATATAGAGCAGTATAAACAAGTTGTCTGTATAAAATTTTAGTTTGTACTGACTTTGCTAGTGCTTTTTATATAGCCTGTTGTAAAACTAGGCAAGTATCTAGATGAGCTGATGTACCCCGTGGAAGACCTCTGCATACCCCCGAAAGTAGGTGTGTAGTCCCGATTGAGAACCACTGTTCTAGGGCTCTAAGTTAACATCACAGTGTGGCCGTCCGCTGTTCGGGGGGAAGGCCTCACCCCTCCCCGGGGCGGCTGCAAGCTCGGCCGCCCTACTACCTGGGGGGACAACAACAGTTCCGGACTCAGACCCCCGGACAAGGTCTGCGCAACCGTCCAGTTTATAGGGCCCAGGCCCTGGATCAGGGCGGGCCAACAAACACTGGTGCAGGGCTCAGACCCTCAGGCAGGGCTGAGCAAGCAGTTCAGTTTATAGAGCCCAGGCCCTGGATCAGGGCAGGGCAATAAACACTGGTGCAGAGCTCAGACCCTCAGGCAGGGGCTGAGCAAGGAGTTCAGTTTATACAAGGTAAGAGGCCCAGGCTTCTGAGCCTGAGCATTGGAGTAAGGGGGGGAGACTGCCACCCGTGAGTGGGGTGGCAGGGGGGACACAGGCCCGCCCACTCCTCTGCGTCCCAGCCCGGGGCCCTAATAGTGGCAGGCAACCTGCGGCTGTGTCAGTGGGGATCCTGGCCTCAACACACTGACATTGGCTCTGGTTTGGCTGCAGCCAGACTAGGTCAGCTGCCCCCGGGCTACTTCCAGATTCCTCCTCGGGGCTTACCTGGATCCTAGGGTTGTCCTCCGCAGGGTCCAGGTGCATGGGTTTGTCCCAGCCGGGGCTGGAGGGTAGGTCCGGCAGCTCCTCGGGGTAGCGAGCACGGGGAAGCTCCGGCAGCTCCTCTAGATAATGAGCACGGGGAGGAGCTCCGGCAGCTCCTCTGGATAACGAGCACGGGGAAGTTCGGGCCACTCTGGGCAGCTACCCTGGGTTGCAGGAGTCTCCCAGTCCCGAGCTCCCAGAGGGACGTCCGGCCACTGGGGCCTCACTGAGCGCAGAGGGTCCGCCTTTATACTTCCGGGTCGGCGCTTGTCCCTTTGTGGGGCGGGCTCAGAGCTCTGTAGCTCCGCCCAGTCTGGCCTCCAGCTGGGCTCTTCATCCTCCGAGGCGGCTGGGAGCCAGGCCGCCTCGTTACACACAGTTATAACACTTAGCACTTATATGGTTCTTTTCACCAGTAGCCCTTCTCAAAGAGGGTATGTTTATCTCCATTTTACAGATGGGGAAACTGAGGTAGAGCGAGGTGAAGTGACTTATCTCAGGTCATACAGAAAGTCAGTGGCAAAAGTGGAAGTACAACCCAGGTCTCCTGACTCCCAATCTGAAGTCCTGTCTTCTGAACACACTACTTCCCACTTCCCTAGTCCTTTTGCTGGTTACAAAGCTAGGAAGGATAGCCCACCACGTAGGGTGTTAGACTAGGATTTAGGAACTATAGGTTCAATTTCCTGCTCTGTAACCAGCGTCCTCTGTAACCTTGGTCACTTGGGACCAGCTCCATAAGGGAACTTAAACACCTAACCCTCAGATGTAGGCCATGCTGTGAGCCACAAAACCTGTGCTTCTGGCACTTAGATTTCTGCTGTAAAAGTTCCTTAGGTGTCCAAGCATCTGCCTCAGGCAGGCAGCTGGGTCCTGACTCATGTCTAAACCACAGGGCGATCCTCAAACAGATGTTCTTCTGCAAGTGGGACCCAATCCGGTAAGCGTGTTTAGAGCTTGCTGAATGCCACACAGAGCAGGGCTCTAGACCCACCCCTCCCGTTATCATTGTTATGCTTATCAAGTGCTGAACTCACCTCCCACGCTGAGTAGTGGCCCTCCACAGTCAAGGTTGAGGCAGGTCACTGGGGGGACACTTCTCCTATCCCATGTCACTTGGATGTGTGAATAGAGGCCTGTTACTTGTAAATAATGGTACATACAGAGATACTCTGATTTTACACAGTCCTGAAGTTTTCTGCACAGAGGGAGTCCATCTATCTAAAGCACTGATATGGACCCATCACTGCTGTATTTGAACACCACACAACCCTCCTGTGAGGCAGTGAAGGGCTGTTATCCCCACTTTCACCTGTGGAGCTGAGGCACAGAGAGAGACGTGCTAAGTTACTAGCCCCAGATCACACAGGAAGTTTGGGGCAGAGAGGGAACTGAAGCTGGCAGTGGCTCCCCAGAGTTCCAAGGTAGCACCTCTTCCTCTTCAGGAGGAGAGAGAGGACCAGCCTTCCTCCTGACATGGAGCATCCCCATTAACTGTCTGTCTCCTCTCAAAGTGAGTTAGTGATATGTCGACTAGAGTCGCGCAGAGTCTGTTTCCAGTCAGCAGAGGTTAATATTTTTCAATTCAATGTAATAACAAAGTTGTTTAATTCTATGATCAATCAAAGACAATGTTTGGGCCTGTTCAGCTCAGAGAAAGCCCAGTTGCGCAATTCCCACTGACTACAGCAAGACACTAAAACTATGGCCCAGATTCTCTGCTGGGGCTGAGACTGGCTGAGCACAGTAGGTTGCATGGAAGGAGAATTCTCTCTCCAGTTCTGGCATGCTGCTCTAACCTATAACGGGTAGCCCAGCCAAGCTGGGGTTAGTCAGAGCACAGGATGCTCTGACCACACCTCCTTCCTGCCTCACTCGATGCTCTGTGCCAAGGGTTGGGGGGGGGAGGGGGAAAGAATGGAAAATAGTGGCACAGGGACCAGCTGTGCCAGCTCACCCTCCACTGGGGACTTTCCTGTAGTGGAGGATCTTCAGGAGAGAGAGGACTAGTTTCAGTCTGAAGGGGACAATGCCCCATAATGAGGCTGAGTGACCTCAGCTGCCTTTGAAGTCACTTGGAGGAACCAATGGTGCCCAGTGCCTTGGGGCATTGCTCCCATCTCTCTAATGAGCAGAGCCATGGTGACCGTTTATGCAGAGGTTACAACTCTTAACCCTATTGAGCCTCAATTCATTCATTCCTCAGGGCAGGAAGAAAAGCTGGATTCTAGTCCAGAGCCTGCAGTTCTCCTCTCTCTGACCCTGGGTTGCTTCTAGCACTTGATCTGAACCATTATAAAGTCAATGACTAGTTGATAATTGAGTATTGGCTTGTTCATTACACTGGCAATGTTCAGTCAGTAACTACACTGAATTAAATTGTGGCTGCTGGCTAACATCTCTGACTGAAGGCAGCTATCTGGCTGCCAGAATCTTGATCAAAAACCTCTGAACAGGATGGCACGATTGGCCTCTAAGAGAATCCAGTGGGATGTCCTGGGAGGCCTGGGAGTATCTGACTGTGAGATGGACAACTATGAGCAGTGCTGACCGCTCCTGCGTTGCATGAGCATCCATTCAGCACTGACTCTTCTCCCAGGGACCTGTCCCAGCATGCACCATGGACAGTACACAACCTGGGATGGATTATTGGGGCGGGTGGGTATTGGTCTCTCTGTTGGTTGTTCCAAAGTCCTGGTCAGGCATCTGGAGGGGAGGCTCCCATGACATTACATATAGGATACCTGACACCACTTATTGCCAGTAGAAGATTAAACAACAGTATAAAAACAATGTAATGATGGAATTGATGCTCTGAACATACTGAGGTAACCCATTCTCCCTGTCTTATGCTCCATAGTTCAAATATGCCTCATTGCAAGGAATGTCATTCATAATAGTCCCAAAGGTACATCTGTTCCACATAAATATGGTATCCTCTCGTGCTGTTCAAACTTGTTTGATTGTAAAGCATCAAGGTAAGCACTTTGAGGCAGGGACTGTGTTTTATTTCTCTGTTTGTGTGCCTAGCACAGTGAAGCCCTGGTCCATAGAATGGGCTTCCAGACACGACAGTAATACAAATAAATAATAGAAAGCACTAAAGGAATGAACCCCACTGTGCTGTAAGTTTCCTGCTTGATTAATGTTTTGTATCCCTCTCACAGAATTATAGAAACATATGGCTGGAAGAGACCTCAAGAGATCATCTCTTCCAATCCCCATACTGAGATAGGACCCAGCAAACCTAAACCATCCTTGACAGGTGTTTGGCCAACCTGTTCTTAAAATTTTCCAGTGACGGGCATTCCACAACCTCCTTTGGATGCCTATTCCAGAGCATAACTACTCTAACAGCTGGAAAGTTTTTGCTCACATCTAACCTAAATGTCCCTTGCTGCCGATTAAGTTCTTTGCTGCTTCTACTATCTTCAGTGAACTCGGAGAACACTTAATCCCCCTCTTCTTTATAACAGCTTGTAACATATGTGAAGACTGCTCCTGTCTGTTTTCTTTTCTCGTGCTGGGTCTGTCACACTCCATGTGCCATATTGGGGCCGTGGCTGGTTGAGACATATGCTCTGCTCAGATATTAACCCATAAATTGTGTTGACATGGTAACAAAGTGGGTTATGTTTGGGTCAGAATGTAGACTGCACTTTGTTTTGTGACCTCCATTTTATGTTAGGAATTCCACTATGAAGTATGTGATGAAGTCATGTTTAACAGTGCCCAAGGCAATGTTATGATGATGTATTCCAGACAGTTACCCAGCCCAGGAAAAGTTCTTGACACCTAATTGAAGGACTATAACTGAAAAGCTATCACAGAGCAATCTGGGACCATCGGTTTGCATTGTGCTTTAACAGTTGGCCCAAAGCCAGGAAACAATGGCTTTTCCACACAGGGACCCCAGTATGGCTGCAGATCTGCAGCTTCTCACCTGGGCTCATGGCCAAAGGGAGAGAGACTGTATTTGGGGGAGGGGGTGCTCCTCTGAGGAGGAAGGTTGTGTGTCACCACAGAGGGAGGTGGTAGGAAGGACTCTGCTGATCCCGAAATGCTGACAAGGCCTCAGACTCACAGAAGGTGGGCGATCACATGTGGGGAGGGGGCGTCTCAGGACTTCTGTTATTTTGCAGAGGTCTGTAATTCTCTAGTGCTTTTTAAGAGTAAAGTGTCCGTGCTGAACAAATTCCTTTCCTAAGCCTGTGTTCCTGGATCTCTTGTCATTGTCCCCAGAGAGACTAATTAGAAGCCAGAGTGCATACAGCCCAGGTGGGACTCTGAGAGTGTGTGTGAATGGAACTGGGGCTCATGAGGCCTGAGGCATGGGTTTCTGGGGCCAGGGCAGCTGGTCTGTGGAGTTCCACATCTCAAGGAACGGCTCAAACAAGAGTTCGGAGCTGGGAGTGGGACCTACAAGCCCAGAGCTAAAAACAGTGACTACTTAGACCCAGTTGGCTTGGAAGCATGTGGGACCCAGCATTTGGATCCACTTGCAACAGATTGGTGATTGTCCAGAGTGGGACTAGGTCAGCTGTAACAGACACAGATGGCAGAAATTATTTATCCTAACACCATGTTGGGCTTCTATAGCATGTGTTACCTGGCAGCAGTGTATCTATAAAAAGCCTCTCAATTGTCTTCCAAACTGGAGATTCAGTCACAAAAGCAATCCTACAGCTGCCTGCTGTGCCAAATGCACTTTGCCAACAGCAATAAAAAGTAATAAATCAGCTCCAATTAAATACTCAGCAGAGATTCTAACAGGAGATGCCAGCAAATGCAGGAAAACTTCCCCTCTGCCTAGTTCGGCAATAATCTGGGCAAGCACTGCAAACTGATACGTTCTCACACGTGCAAACAATTCCAGTATTGCCAATCCCAAATGCTCAAAAATCATGAGTCAGGCTCTCCAAAAATCATGAGATTGGCTTTAAAATCAAGAGATTATGGAAAAATAATAGATTTTTATTTGCCTTCTGCTTTTAAAGCTAGAAACTTACTTTTTCTTTAAGAATGAAGGCTGAAATCATCACATATCCACTTGACTCCAGGAGCTGGGGATTTAAGGAAAACAATAATTATTGTGAGACTCATGACAAAATCATGAAAGTTGGCAACAGTGCATGAGTCCCTGGAGGTTGATGGGTCAGCACATGTAACTAAAGCTTTGAGAGTTCGGGTCTTTAGAAACTCAAATTGCCTTTCAACTGTACTAGGGTGTTATGCCAATGGCATATACTCAGAGAAGTTTGATTAAAAACCAGTTACTCTTGCTGGAAGGTTGCAAAGTAACACAACTTTATTTCTTAGAATTCACAATAACACACAAGAATCCAAAAACAGACAGACAAAGCAGGCTGATCCCTAACACCTGTGGCCAGAAAAATTAAAAGAAACAAGAATTATTGGTCTAAAAAAGACACCCAACGCAGTGGGTGGCAGGGTTAGAGAGCAGCATGAAGGCATGGGGCTGGGTTTGGATCATCATGCTGGGTCGCAACCAGCCCTGCCTCAGAGGGGTGTTGTGAGGCACATGGATACTATGGTTAGGGGGACCAATATGTACCTCAGACAGAAGGGTTAGGGGTATTTCCACCCAGAGTGGAAGAAGCTAATTGTTGAGTGATCCATCCCTTGTCATCCTGTCCCAGCTTCTAGCAGTCAAAGGTGTAGGGACACCTGGAGCATGGAGTTGGGTTCCTGACCTTCCTGGTTAATAGCCATTGAGGTACCCACCATCCATGAACTTATCTAATTCTCTTTCGAACCCAATTATATTTTTGGCCTTTGCAACATCCCTGGCAATGAGTTCCACGGGTTAACTGTGCGACTGTGCATTGTGGGCAGAAGTACTTCCTTATGTTTGTTTTTAAACCTGCTGCCTATTGACCCTTGTTCTTGTGTTATGTGAAGGGATAAATAATATTTCCTTATCCATGCTGTTTACAGGCATTTCACTGTTGTCACTGTTCCTTTTAATTTCCATTTAACTAGCCTCCTCATTTTTGTGTAGTTCCCCTTTTTGAAGTTAAATGCTACAGTGGCAGGCTTCTTTGATATCCCTCCCCGCATAAGGATATTACATCTAATTACATTACAGTCGCTATTACCGAGTGGCTCAGTTATAGTCACCTCTTGGACCAAAGCCAGTGCGCCACTTAGGACTAAATCAAGAATTGCCTCTCCCCTTGTGGGTTCTAGGACTAGCTGCTCCAAGAAGCAGCCATTAGAAATTTTATCTCTGCACCGTGTCCTCAGTTGACATGGGCCCGGTCAATATGGGGATAGTGGAAAACCCCCATTATTGAGTTTTCTGATTTTGTAGCCTCTCTAATCTCCCTCTCCACAATCACTGTTACCAACCTGCTCAGGCGGTTGGTAATATATTTCTATTGCTATACTACTATTATTTAAGCATAGAGTTTCCATCCATGGGGATACTATGGCACTGTTTGATTCATTTCAGATTTTTACTATATTTGACTATTCTTTCTTTCACATATAGTGCCACTCCGCCGCCAGCATGACCTACTCTGTCATTCCTATATATTTTGTACCCTGGTGTTATCATGTCCCACTGATTATCATTGTTTCACCCATAGGCACCAACTTCCTGATTTCCCAGGGGGTGCTCAACCCCTGCTCCATCCCAGGCCCCACCTCCACCCCATCCCTTCCCCCAAGACCCTACGCTGCATCTTCCTACTCCCTCCGAAGGCGCCCCATAGACGACTGGTACTTCTCCATACTGCGGGGCGGGGGCACAATCAAAAGGGGAGGTCACATGTACCCCCAGCTAACCCCCACCCCACACCCAGCCCGGGGCCACCATGGTCTCCCTGCTGCACGTTACCTGCAGGGGGGCACTGTCCTCCTGCTGTGCCTGGCCCCCCCGGCTCAGTCCACTGGTCTCCCTGGTGGGAGGGAGCCTGGGCGGGGAGTGGGAGTGAGCTGCTTCTAACGCTGACCCCTCCTGATTGCTGTTTTGCAGCCCAGCAGCTGCCTAATACAGCCTGGCTGGGGAGGTGGCTTCCGCTCCCTGCCTGGGCTCTGCTGCCTGGGTGAAGAGCTGATCACCCACTGGGGGGGAGGCGCAGTTGGGAGGGGGAGGAGCTGGTCAGGGCGGGGGCTGCCAGTGAATGCTGGGCATCCACTATTTTTTTCCCCATGGGTGCTTGAGTCCTGGAGCACCCATGGAGTTGGTACCTATGGTTTCACCAAGTTTCGGTGATGCCTGTTATATCAATATCCTCATTTAATAACAGGCACTCGTGTTCACCCATCTTAGTATTTAGACGTCTTCCATATAGACCACGGAGATGGGACATGATATATTATTCTACAAATAAATCCTACATCTGAAATACACAGATGGGAATCTATCTAATCTATCTAGGTATTTATGATGTGCACATCACCATGGCATCCAAGCACCTAATCTCACAGTTACGCTGAGTAAACTCAGATACTGGAAGAGGTACAGATGGCATGGATCCACATTTAAACATTACCATTTTCCTTGTACCTAGAGACTTTCAAGGTACACACTCCAGAAATAGTTATTCTGGCTCTTATACTAGTTAGTGGGCTAAATGTTGTTCTCCTTTAGGATTACCTCTATGGTTTTCAGCATAGTTTCTTCAGATTTACATTGGTGTAACTGAGATAAGAATCAGCCCCAATAAACTGCAACTTCTCAAGCTGACAGAAGTATAAGCACTGATCCCTACATCTGTGGCAAGTGGAGTCTCCTGAAATGGTTTTCCATTCCAGGGGTGCACTGGGTTAGGAAGGAGAGAAATGGTACTATAGACTAGTTCCCTGCTTTGAGTAGAAAGCGAGGATCAGCCTTCTGGCCATTGCTGTGAATCCTCCTCTTCTTTCCTGAAGGGATGAAAAACACATGCTAACTCCTTGCGCTGAGGGTGCAAGCTACATTTACTGTTCTACCTCTGCTTCTTCCAAGTGCAAGCAACACATGCAAGAAAGGTAAAGGGGAAGAGAGACTGAGAGAACAATAGCCCCCTATACTAAAAGAGAACTGGATTAACTAAGAGGACAGTGTATGCTCATCTTGTTCTACATACGGTGGCCACAATTCTCTGACCTGGTTATGTCTCAGGTGCTCCAATTTCTGGACATTCCATGTTCGAATCTGACATCTGACATTCTACAATGAGTAACTGCTTTCAGTCCAGCTGCTAGCGAATACCCATACGGACTCAAACGGAATTCAGATCTCTAGCTCTGCTGCTCTGATCTTGACTCATTTGCTGAAGAGGTGGCTATTTTTGCTGATCTGACCTCAGTTTTACAGCAGCCAGTCCAATGAACTATTGTGCAATCCCCTTTTGTGAGTAAGAAGCTAACTTTCCATTCCTGATTTAGCTACCTTTTAAAGTGTCCAGGACTAAACCGTATGATTGGTGAGACAATGTAGCTCATATTTGGTACTAATCCCAAATAGGCATCCTGGAGAACACCTCATATTTCAGACCTTTTCCTACTGACACATCAGATATTTACATGGACCAGGACTGGAGGGCAATTTGTTACCTCTCCGAGGGCAGTGAAATGCATTTGTTAATCATGAGGCTTAAATATCTCCATTCTTTTCAAGCCCTTTCCCTAAAAATGTTTCCTACTAAGTCATTTTTAATTGGGGAATATTTTTATTTTCTTCATTACCAATCCCTGATTTCAGACCCCAAAGCTTTTCAAACAAAACAAGGAAGCAAATAAAAATAGCCTCTTTTTTTCCCCTGACAGTAGTAGTTTTTTGAATTCCTCCAGCACCTGTCCTCTGAGGATCCCAAAGCAATTTGTACACATTCATGAACAGAGCTATTGAGATAAATTTGGGGCTCCAGTACCTCATGTTTGCTGGGTCCCCGCCCCCTCCCATTTCATCCCAGTTACAGATGTGTTGCGGGCCTCCCTGGCTTGGGACCCCAGTACAACTGTCTCCCCCTTTCACCTCCTCTCATCACCTCTGTTCATGAATGAAGCCTCATATAACCCCAGAGACGCAGAGTAGGTATAATAAGCGAGTTTTGGAGAGGGGAAAACTAAGGCACAGAGATACGAAGAAACTTGCCCAAGGTCATGCAGTGAGTCAACGGTAGAGACAGAAATCGAACCCAGAAGTCCTGACTCCATGTGTCCCTTTGCAACCACCAGGGCCGGCTCCAGGCACCAGCTAAAGAAGCAGGTGCTTGGGGCAGCCAATATCAAGGGGCGGCACATCCAGGTCTTCGGTGGGTCCCTCAGTCCCTCTCGGAGCGAAGGACCTGCCGCCGAATTGCTGCTGAAGAGTGGAGGGGTGTGATTGCGCTGCCCTGCCAAGGCTTTCTTTTTTTTTGCCGCTTGGGGGCAGAAAACCTGTAGCCGGCCCTGGCAACCACTAGACAAATCTGACCCCTTTCTTTTTGTGTCAATAGAAATTCTTGCCAGTTTACACATTTAGATTTAAATTGTGACTCTCAATGTTGCTCAGCGTTAGAGTAACAAATGGGTCAAGTAAAGCACTAGGATGGTCCTTTTCACCCAGGGCTTGTCTACACTACCCGTTACGTCGGTATAACTTATGTCACTCAGGGAAGCGAACGACATAAATTACACTGATCTAAGTGCTGGTGTGGACAGAGCTATGTCCATGAGAGAGCTTCTCCCAGTAACACAGCTATTGTCTTTCGGGGAGGTGGTTTTATTTTGCCAACGGGAGAGAGTGTCTTCACGCAATGCACGGGCTACAGCGGCACAACTGCATCAGTGCAACTGCGCTACTGTAATGCTTCTAGTTTAGGCTAGCCCTGATCTCGCTATTTTCTCACAGGCAGGCAGGCAGAGGCTAACTAACATTCTGGAGGAGGGCTGGGTCAGATGTGCTGGGTGAGTGGAGATTCTCAGATAAGTATGTAGAGTGTGTGAGAAGAGGAAGGGAACTGTCTGAAGCCCATGGTGGAGTAATCAGGGGCGAGGAGTTTTTGGCTTATAGGTGAAAGCTGGGGAGGGATATGGGATAAAATAAAGGATATTTGTGGGACCTTAATGACAAATTTTCTCACTTACAGCTGTTTGGTTTTTAAAGAGTTGTCCTAAGCTGTGCAAAGAATTTAGCTACACATCTTCCCTTAGAGGGAATTCATGAAAAAAAATCCCTCTATATTAAAAATTATTGTAAGATTTGTGCCTAAATCCCCTGCACTGCTTTGGAAATTTCAAAAACTGGTTCAAGATTAATATTTATTTACAAACCTAGACACTGATCCTGCAAACACTTAATTAAGCACATGCTTAGCCTTAAGCACATGAGTAGTTCCAGTAATGACAGTGGGGCTACTCATAAATTAAAATTAGGGGAGTCAAGCAATTAAAAAAATTAATCGTGATTAATTGCACGAGTAAAAAAATTGTGATTAATAGCACGATTAATTGCACTGTTAAACAATAGAATACCATTTATTTAAATATTTTTGATGTTTTCTACATTTTCAAATATATTTTAATTTCAATTACAACATAGACTACAAAGTGTAGCGTTCTCACTTTATATTTATTTTTGATGACAAGTATTGGTACTATAAAAAAACAAAAGACATAGTATTTTTCAATTCACCTAATAAAAGTATGTTAGTGCAATCTCTTTATCATGAAAGTTGATCTTACAAATGTAGAATTATGTTGAAAAAAACTGCATTCAAAAATCAAACAATCTGCAAGTCTTCTCAGTCCTACTTCTTGTTTAGCCAATGGCTCTGACAAACAAGTTTGTTTACATTTGCAGGAGATAATGCTATCCATTTCTTGTTTACAATGTCACCTGAAAGTGAGAACAGGCATTTGCATGGCTCTGTTGGAGCTCACATCACAAGATATTTACGTGACAGATGTGTTAAAGATTCATATGTCCCTTCATGCTTCAACCACCATTCCAGGGGACATGCATCCATGATGACAGGTTCTGCTTGATAATAATCCAAAGCAGTGTGGACTGATGCATGTTCATTTTCATTATACGAGTTAGACGTCACCAGCAGAAGGTTGATTTTCTTTTTTGGTGGTTCGGGTTCTGTAGTTTCCACATTGGAGTGTTGCTCTTTTAAGACTTCTGAAAGCGTGCTCCACACCTCATTCCTCTCAGATTTTGGAAGGCACTTCAGATTCTTAAACCTTGTGTCGAGTGCTGAAGCTATGTTCAGAAATCTCACATTGGTACCTTCTTTGCGTTTTGTGAAATCTGCAGTGAAAGTGTTCTTAAAATAAACAATGTGTGCTGGGTCATGATCCAAGACTGCTATAACATGAAATATATGGCAGAATGGGAGTAAAACAGAGTAGGGAACATACACTGGCAATTTTAAGTCAATTGTGAATGTTTTTCAAAATTTATGCTGTAATTCAAAAGGAATTATTTTGGGGAAGTTCTATGGCCTGCGTTATGCAGGAGGTCAGACTAGATGGTCACCATGGTGCTTTCTGGCTATGAATCTATTGCAACCTGCAGAACAAAGGTGATATCAATTTGTAAAATAAATCCTTCTTCCCCAGTCCAGATCTGTACTGCACAAGGCCATATGGTACCCAAATTGATCAACATGGGCACAGTATTTGACTAGTTGCAGTGCAGGATGAGTGTTGAGTTAGAGTGTCAGAGAGGTACAAATGTATACATGCATTTAGGTAGTGGAGGTTGCATGCACGTTAATCGGGCAGGGTGTCACATTTTGGGGTGCAATCCAGACCAGCGAAGGGTCCTGCCACCACCTGCTCCGTAATGCTGAGTGCCTCAAAATGCTCTGCTGCTGTATGTCTCTGGGCTGGACATGTCCAATCAGCATGCAAGGAACGTCTGTGTGTGAAGCAGCTCTGACTCAGCAATTCTGATTCCAGCAGCTTGTATGTCACACCACTACCATACTCTGGCATCCACCAACCTTGGTCACACCTGGCAAGGTGATCCCATTACCCCCTAGTCCCGAATCTTCCCCAAACTGTCTGCTCTGCAATGTCCAGCCCTCTCCTGGAGCATTCAGAGAGATAATATGGTTCGTTTGTTCCTTTAAAGCTACCCAGAAGCTTGCCATATTAACTGGAGTTACCATTCACTTTAAATCAAACACATCATTGGGTTGTTTTAGAGTAAAAGTAAAACAAGTTTTAGAGTAAAAGTAAAACAGAAGGAGATTTTAAATGAATTGAGGTACCAAGGATAGAGTTAGAAATGGTGACAAGCAAATATAAGTGACAAATGCTTCCTAGAGGCTGACTTAACAAAACAAGCTACAGTCTTTGTTCAAGTTAGTCTCTTTACCAATCTACCTTCCAGCAAGAGAGTTGACCACTCTTCTGGTCTGGATCTCCCACGAAGTCCAAAGTTTGGATTCCTTTGTCCTCTTGGTGAAAGGTAACTAGGGGTTATTTGCCCCTCTCTTTTCTAGTCCAGTGAACTTTTGACATGGATTTTGTGGAAGGTTACTGCCCAAAGCTCTGAGGAAGGCGACATGGAGTCTGGTGGTGAAGGAAGTTCCATGCTGGTTTCTTTCCCTGCTGGCGTTTGCTAAAATGCAAACTAATCTGTTTCCTTCTTTCCTGTTGCCATCATATTTTCTTTCCCCTTTATATAGAAGATACCTATTTTGGCTCCTTTGTCTGTTTATAGTCTCCAGGATATAACATCAGCGTATCCATAATTTTATCTACAGAGTTCTTATAAACATTTCACAGTGACAGCAATGACCAATTTCAAATGATATATTACCAGTCATCTTTTAAATATCATGACACCAGTGTGTGATGTGTAGTGAGTCTGTCAGGCCTGATAAGAGTTGCTGACACAGAGTTGTGAATCACAAATAGATCTGTCTCACAGAGGATTAAGTTGAATACATTTACATGAGAAGTTGGGGACACTGTGCACACTTACCATGCAGGATGTGACTATGCATGAATGTACTAGTGGTTTCATGCATGCAGTTCCAGGCCATGTGGGGTGAGGAGGATAGAAGAGGGTGTTGCATGCAATTCCTTGGTGGGGGAGCAACACTATGCTGGTAATTGCAGGGAGCGGGGATAGTATGGGTATAGCATGCAGCTCCCTGCAAGGGGGTGAGGATAGGGGTTATGGCATAAAGTTCTCAGCACAGAATGGGGATAGAGGGTATTGCACGCAGTTCCTTGGAGGGGGTGGGGACGGAGAGTGTTGCTTGCAGTTCCATGCAGGGAGTGGCAGTGTTGCATGCAGTTCCCTGCAAGGGGTGGGGATGGGGGGTGTTCTATGCAATTCCTTGCAGAGATGGGGGGAAATTGGGGGTGTTCCATGAAGTTCCCTGCAGAGGGTGGGGATAGGGGATGTTCCATGCAATTCCCTGCAGAGGCAGGGATAGGGCATGTTCCATTCTGTTCCCTGCGCGCCGCGGAAAGAGAGAATTGGGGACGTTCCTTGCAGAGGGCGGGGATAAGAGATGTTGAATGCAGTTCCCTGCAGGGGGTGGAGATGGAGGCGGGGAAGAAAGGATTGGGGATGTTCCCCGCAGTTCCCTGCAGAGGGCGGGGATAAACGGTGTTTCATTCGGTTCCCTGGAAGGGGCGGGGACAATGCCCCCCCCGTAGACAGGCAGCGCTGAGCCCCTTACCCCAGCCTCATGCATTGCAACCCCTCTCACGTGCCATCCCACACTGCTCTGAAGCTTTTTGCCCAAGAAACCAGCGCACCCTACCCTGCTGGCGCGGCGTAGGTGGATTTCTGCGGCCCACCGATGTGGCTGATAGGCGTGAAGCCCACCATTGGGTGTGGAGTTTTGCCTTGATAGGCAGGTAGAACAGTGGGGCGGGGCCAGCAAGGAGGCGGGATTTGGATGGTAGCTTGTGGAGGTTGCTATGGCCTTTCGGAGATGGGTTGCGAAGCGAGCCAATCGGCGTACGTACTTCCTTGGATGGACATGAAAGATAGCCAATGGGTGATGCTGTAGAGCTGCTGGGCGGGCCTTGTTCGGGGGTAGCGCGGTGGCGCTAAAGGAGCCCCGAGGAGGGGGTGCAGTGGGGGAGTGTGCCGAGGAGTCGGGCGGGAGGCTCCAGCTCCAGCTCCAGCTCCAGCTCCAGCTCCAGCTCCAGCTCCAGCTCCGGGGATACGGAGCGTCTGCAGGTGAGGGGCCGTGCCCGCGGGCTTCGGTTAGCGGGGTCGGGGGTCGGACTGCCCCTCCCCTCATTGTCCGGGGCTTGGCGGAGTAGGGCGAGGGGGTGCGGCCCCTGTGTGGGGGTGTCCGTGCTCCCCTCCCCTCAGTGAGGGAGGCGGGGTGCAGCCCCGATCTACGCCGGGTATAGGGGCGGGGGGCGTAGAGCCCCCCGGGTTTGGAGGAGGGGGTGTGTGAAGAACCGGGGGCGGGGAGCTCCCGCCCGCCCGGCTTTGAGGCGGGTGCGGCCCCCCGGCTCTTGCCCGCCTGCGGGGTAGGTGTGCGGCTGAGCCTGGGCTCGCTGTGGGGAGGGGGCGGCAGGGCGGGGGGCTGCGGGGGGCCGCGAGACAAAGACCCTGCCTGCTCGTTGCAGCCCACTTTGGCCGGCGCGGAGCTGCCTTAGGTTACAGCCTCCTCCTTCACCGGCCCCTGTTTGGGAGGGTGGGGGCTGCACCCCCGTGCGGGTGTCTCGTCTCCCCACCCCCCGGCTCCTCCTCCTGAGCTCTGTGCTGAGGCTCCTGTCCGTATCGATCACACAAAGGTGGCCATTTTCCCTATCTCCTCCCTTCTGCAGCCTTGACTAGTGGCTTGCCAGCCTGCCAGAGGCACGGGGGGAGTCGCTGCTGAAAGGAGAGGGCTGCGGTGGTGGCAGTGTCTGATTTGAGGCTGAAGAGGCCCTTTTGGGGGTGGGGGCCCGTTCTGCGGGTGGGGCCAGATGCTTGCGTTGTGATGCACCAGTGTCTTAGATTATGTTCCTCCCTCTTTTTTGGGGGGTGTGTGTATGTGGGGAGGGGGGCATGGATGGAGGGAGAGTGGGTGGCTGGGTGGGTGGAAGCGGCCAGCAGGCCTTAGTGCTGTTAAATGGGATCCAGACACCAAGTGATTGGCAAGATGCAATGCTGTGAACATGCGAGGCCATAGAGTGGGTGGAGTGTTTTGTCCGCAACCCCAAAGAGAATGGTCCAAGTCTGAAGCTTGCTCTTTTGTCCTTTAGTATCCGGGCTAGTTAAAAACTGCAGCCTGCTGCCTTATCACTTCATTCTGAAGCCATTGTTTGATTAACGCTTAAATCAGAAAAGTAGCTTGAACTGTGAAATTGACTCTTGCTGGCTTTAGCGTTATATTTATGAAAAATAATATATCTCTAGGTAGTGAATGAGTCTGTTCTTACAAATTCCTGTCCTTGGAATTGCCAGGGCTTCACTGAATGATGCCACTCCCCACCTCTGCTGGTGCTCCTCACTTTTATTTTTTTAACCTTTTGTTTAGAACTGTAATTTGCGTGGGATTATGTACTAGCATCTTCATTGTGAGAGCTGGAGTTCTGCATGGTGAAATGATATAATTATGAATGTGGATTTTAATTTATCTTCTCCCTAAATAATACTGTCTAGCAAAAAGCCCTCATTAAGATAAAGCACAATATATCTGGCTTCGGTAGGGGTATCCTTTTTGTGACCCAGTTACTCGGGACAATGCCAGGTTGCCGCATCAGTGCATTGAGGATAGAAAATGAAAAATGACCATTAATGGTCTGTACTCTTAATATGTAATACACAGATTTGATTCTTAATATGAACTAGTTCATATACTC
Organism: Gopherus evgoodei; assembly: GCF_007399415.2. Classification (NCBI taxonomy): domain Eukaryota; kingdom Metazoa; phylum Chordata; order Testudines; family Testudinidae; genus Gopherus; species Gopherus evgoodei. Next base: position 6,110,716 of record NC_044336.1, on the reverse strand, counting down.
TTTGGGAGTAAATCTAATGCTTTAACTTCTAGCCCTTAATTTTACTAAAACAATTTTTGTTATTGTATTAATTTGATTAGGTAATAGAGTTCCAGAACCACTCAAGTTTTCACTAAAAAAACAAGCATGTGAAACATACAGATTCAGATTATAAATGATACATTTGTATAGAAGGCAACTTGCCAGTCAGACTTCTTGACACAGAGAGAGAGAGTGCCTCACGCTGGATGGAAGCTAGGTTTTATAATATGAAGATACCTGCAGCATCAAGTCATAATCTAGAATTACAAAGATGACTAGCTTTTTGGATTTGGACGGAAGGCTCTGCAAGTAACTAGCACTCTGAATGGTTTAGTAACTTGTTATTCCTAGCTGAGGTAAAGAATCGGATAGAGCTCCTGCAGTCATTTGGAGTCACCTCTAACTCTTCTTTTCTTCTCCATGGATTTTTTTTCTCTCAGAAGCTTCTTCCAATAAATTCAGCTGCTATTGCTGTAGTCAATTCTTGATCTGATGATGCAGAATTAAGTCATTCTGTAGTAAATGAAGCAGATTGCTTCACAGCCCTCTGGTGGATTGAATGACCTCGTGCTTGCTTTGCATTAGTTGTGTTGAACAATTTACATCTACAGCATGTCAGTGTGATAGACATTAGTATTGTACTTAAGTACTTAATTGAATGCTCACTTGAGGGTGGATGAGTTGTAAGACTTCCATCTGAATGCATACTATAGTATAAAAAACTGTGTATTGGAAGCATTTAAAACATAATAGCACCTACTGTTTGCAGCTGGAATTGATGGAAAGTAAAACCATGATAAATCTGATATGCTTTCAGAAAGAATACAGCGAGTGGCTATATAATGTGTAAAACCCTAAAACATATTAAGTTCTTATCTCTGAAGGAAAACTCTTTGTAATCAGTGGTTTTTAGTCTAACTTACCTGATCTCACTGCTCAGTTTTGTTTGCATGATTTAATGAGAACCAGCTATGTGCTGCACAGAAAAAATAAAGTGGTGCTTTCCTTTGACTACTATTTCAGTACTCTTTACAGTACCTCTCGGCAAACCTGCATTAAATCTGGTGTTTCCTTTATACTTCACTGGTTTTGCACAGCAGTGTACATCATAGGGCTGTTGTGAAGACACATACACTAAAGAATGTAAAGTGTTTTCAGATCTACTGGTAAAAAGTATTATACAAAAACTAGGTATTATTATTTTATTATTATTATTGTCCTTGCTTTGCAGTCTTGGTATGTACAGTAGAAAGAGACCCCTGGACTATTCCCATCCTATACAAATGTGTCTTCCCTACTGCTCTATTTATGAAGGTGATTTTTAACTTGTATACAGCAATACCCTTTTAGATAGAGTATGACTTTGTTTAAACTACCATCATAAGTAGCATCAGGATTCATTTATATAGGTAGTTTCCCTAGTAGGTATCCAATTTAATATGCTGATTAGCTGCTTTTTATATGTGAAATGGTTTAGCTATGAAATTATTGCAAACTGTGTACAGTGCTAGTGACTGACATACCTTTTCTCCATCTAACAAGGTGAATGCTAGTGGACACCTCCTAATTACAATGGCGCAGAGGTCTGGACAGGAAGATCCAGAGAGGTATCTCTTTGTGGATAGGGCTGTAATCTACAACCCTGCTACCCAGGCTGACTGGACTGCTAAAAAACTGGTATGGATTCCTTCTGAGCGCCATGGCTTCGAGGCAGCCAGCATCAAGGAGGAAAGAGGAGATGAAGTATTGGTTGAACTGGCAGAGAATGGAAAGAAAGCAATGGTCAACAAAGATGATATTCAAAAGATGAATCCGCCCAAGTTCTCTAAAGTGGAAGATATGGCGGAATTAACCTGCTTAAATGAAGCCTCTGTATTGCATAATTTGAAGGACCGATACTACTCTGGACTCATCTATGTAAGTATTGGCCATTAAATTCTCCTCTATGGAAAACTAATAAGGCTGCTGATTTAGACTGAATTAATCAGCTGCTTCATTTGTTTAAAAACTGAAAAGGAGGAGGTGGGTATAGAAAACCTAAAGTGTAACTTTTTCCTGTCTGAGGATGCTTGGGACAGGGACTCTTAGCTACTTTATGTATTGATTAGCACGTGCTACCATAGTACAAAGAATAATTTTTGTATATATTTTGTATACAATAATTAAAATAGTGCTGTAAGCATTAGCTAGCTATAATTAAGGGCCACTTAACGATAGAATGTCAAATGACCATCTTGATGTTTTAGCTCATACTATCTAGTTAAAGCATTTGCCTTGGACATGCTTAACTGACAAGTGGACAGCATCAACTGGCTAGTTTGAACTGACTAGAAAGATTTTATAATCTTAATGTCAACAAATTGCCATTGTTTAATATAGTAAATGAATGAGCAGATAACTTGCTTTAACTTAACTAGCTGTACATTAATGAAGGTAATGAGAGGTTATCATATCTTCAAATAATATAGTTGGAAAGTGGTGGGAATTTGTAATCTCTTTTTTTGGAATCTTGTATCAACATAGTGAGCCAGGAAAGAATGTATTCTGTGCTTAAAATAAACCAATAGATAAAGTTCTCTTCTCAATGCATTGGAAATAGAAAATGAAACATTTAACTTGTCACCATCTTCCTCTGGAATTAGAAATTGCAAAGCTATTGCTGCCTCTTGATGAAATAAAACAGGGTCATTGTTGATTGAAGGTCTGCCGTACAGTAAGAGTGGCTCCTTGCCTTCTCTCTTCTCTTGGCAAATGAATTACTCTGACTCAGCAAGCGACTATGTATCATCAACATCTACAACTAGGTTCTTTGTCTTAAAAGAAATGGCAGCGTCTGCCTAAATATTTGACTCAGTATGGTAAACATTTGTTCCAAAGAATTAAACTCAATCTCTTCAATTTCTTGGGTGTACATTGAGTAGGTTAGCTATAGGACATATTGTCCACCCAGTTACTATGAATGCTTAAAGAGGAGGTTTTTTCCTCAGTCTAGTCATTGCTAATATGTTGATATATTTCTTTATTTAGTGGCTCCTTCACACTATTTACTTGTATTCATTTGTAAATTGTCTACACTAAAATCACCAGTCTTCAGCAGAAGGAAGACCTTAAGAAAAATAGTTCAGTGAAACTTACTCTTGGAATGCCTCACATTAGTTGGATGCTTAGGATTAGGATGGAAAAACTAAAACTGAGTGTAGACAAGTTTGAGAACTAAATGCTTAGTTTATGTATTGTCTATCCACAGTATCATCTAAATGTCAAAGCAAACTCTAGTGTGAATATTCAGACCTCAGATATAGATATGAGCTGCTTATGAGGATAAAGCTGAGAACTTGTCACTTTCTTGTTTAAATAGATGTTGCAGTGATGTGAAACACTATAATTGTGCACTGAATTAAAACTAACACTTCTCTATGTAAACCCAACTATTAAACGAAATCATATGTAACTTGTTTGTGGTTGCTATACCTATGCTTCATCTACGTCCAAAAAAGGTGCTTTCTTGTCTCTTCAATAATCTAATCTAACCATTGATGCTGACTCTAAAACTGGTGTGAAATTCCCAGGGTACAGCCTGGGCTGTTGAACAGTGGTGTCCCCTTAACTCTCTAGCCTGGAGTGCTTTTTACACTGCTTGGCTGTGAACAGCCACCACTCTGGTCCTGCTCATACAGAGGCACTAGCATCTAAAATCACTCCCAGCTGAATACATGAATGTTCTCCCAACCACTCATGAATTGCATATGGGGGTGACACCTGCAAGTTCTTAGTCCCACCCTGGACCCCAGAAATGCGTGTCTTGTATTGCACAGTACCCTTCTGGATAGTACAAATTAATAGTCCATTTCAACGAAGGAAAATGATTATGCACCAACCTTGCTGTCTTAAATGGAGTTTCCCAAACACTTCCGTCTGAACACACACTGGATTACATAAAACAATAAAATAAGCTTATTAACTACAGAAAGATGTATTTTAAGTGAATCTGAGTGATAAGGCAAAAGTTATAATTGGTTACAAAAGAAATAGCTTACATTTTTATCTTTCTAATTCCTAAACTTTAGCAAGCTAATAAGATTTAAAGCAAGCATCTTTTACCATAGGCTGGATTTCCATTCAGTCAGGGGCCACCCCACCCCACAGTTCAGAGTCCTTCAGGTGTTTTGTTGATGTCATGAGCAGAGAGATGGGAGGAGAAGAGGTGAAGTCAGGTGTCTTGCTCCCCCTTTAACTTAATTTCTTATGCTAGAAACATCCTTACTGAGTCATGGTGACACACAGTCTGTTGTGAATGTGAGGTTTAAAATGTTCCTGTGATGTGATGTCACTCTCACTCACTCATGCCCGTCACTCCATTCGGGGTATGGGCCGCCAACAACAGAGCTTCAGAGTCCTCTATCCTGGGCCATTCGTTCTAACTGGTTCCAGGTATAGCCCATTTTTTTGCTATCAGCCTGAAGGTCACGTCGCCAGGTGTTTCTTGGACGGCCTCTTTTCCGCTTGCCTTGGGGTTTCCACTTGTTTATACCTTCCTATTGCTGAAAAATGGCTGCATAAGCTGGTGATTGCTCTTTAATACTGGTTGTGGTGCTAGTGCATCTTTGTCTCGGAAAAACTGGTTTAGACTTGCTTGTCTTGTCTTAAGTTTGGAGCATGTTCTAAATAGTGATACATAGTATAATCTAATAACTTCTCATAGTGTTGCTGCACACATTTTACTAGGACAACAATATTCAGCAGACTGAGTTTTCAAATGATCTTTCACATGGCATACTTGATACAAAATTTATCATAGTCTTGTAAAAGTAGTGACCATAATACTATAGCTAGGGCCCTACAAAACTTACAGACATGAAAATGAGTCTCTGACCATAAGATCTGGTCTCTTGTGTGCTTTTATCCACTACTATATAGATGTCACAGGGGAGACCAGCATTTCTCAAACTGGGAGCCCTGAACCAAAAGGGAGTTGCGGTGGAGGAGGGGTCACAAGGTTATTTTAAGAGGGTCATGGTATTGCCACCCTTACTTTTTTGTGCTGCTGTCTTCAGAGCTGGGTGGCCAGAGACGTGGCTGCTGACTGAGGACCCAGCTCTGCATGCAGCAGCCTAGAAGTAAGGGTGGCAATACCCTATACCATGCCATCCTTACTTATGTACTGCTGGCAGCGGCTTTGCCTTCAGAGCTGGGCTCCTACCACCATCAGCAGCGGTGCAGAAGTAAGGGTAGCTGGACCACCACCCCTCTTCCTCCCCCCCCAACCTTGTGATCCCCTCCTCCCCCAGCATCACAAGTCCTCTTTGGGTCAGGACCCCTACAATTACAACACTTGACATTTCAGATTTTAATAGCTGAAACAATGAAATTTGTGTGTGTTTTTTTTTTTTTTTAAAAGCCTGACTGTGAAATTGACCAGAATGGACTGTGAATTTTGGCTGCAATTAGACTGTCGCAACTGGACTTTGCTATCAAGACTTTAGGAGCCATATAATAATAATTTTAGAAAGATGCTGATACAGTAACTTCTTTCAATTTGGAGAGAAGAGTTGGGATCAAGATGATACTGCAGTTTCACAGGGGTGGACTGAAGGCCTGAGTTAAGAAGGGAGCCTTGCCTGAGGGATGCTCTGCTTGCCCAAGAGCAGTATTTTTGTGTTAATCTCTTAGCTGAAGTAGATTGAGTCAAACATAAGTGTGCTTGCTCAAGCATTGAGTATTTACTGGAATATTGGCATAAACAGGAGCAAATGCTAGTGGTGGAGAGGAGAAGCTCAAGAACTGGACCTTGTAGAACTCGTAGAGGTACAGTTCTGGTGTAGAGGAAGAGCCAAACCCCAGTTGGTCAGATTAGCTGGATATCAAAGATCAGAGGCATGCCAAGAAGACACAAGATGCATTTATAGTTATGGAGGAGAAGGGGCTGCTCTGAGCTCAAAGTGAATGTTCTTTTTGTGGTCAAATTGGACAGTTTCAAAAACCAGACTTCATGTCATACTTCATACAAGCGCATGAGATGCATCTGTCATTTTAAACAAACTTGTCAGTGTGTAATTTATGGATACGCTCACAGGAAGTAGGGGATAAAGAGCTGTCAATTGGAGTAGGTACATATAACCAGCTCCAGTCTATTTTGCTTCCTTTGTAGGAAGTTGTACAGAGGGTCTGGGCCTTTGCTAATAAATAGTTTGCTTGGGGAAGCCAAGATGGTGTCTGAAAGGTTGACTTTTGAAAAGTGGCCACTAATCCATTGTTAAAGGTTTCCTCTTCCTCTGGACCGTCTGCTAGACGATGGAGAATACAGTATGGGTTGATAGAGAACTTTTATTTTTGTATCATCCTAAAAACTGAGGAGAGACTGTGAAAAAGCATGCCTATGGAGTGGGAGAGGCGCTGATAGTTTCATCTGGGAAAAGGGAATTGCTTTCAAGGATGTAAGATGAGCTGCTTTTCCTCTCTGAGGCCTGGCATATGTTAGTTATGCCAGCATAACTAAGAATGCTAGGAGTTGAGTGTGTGTGGTGGGGGCGGGTGGGAATTATGAGGCAGCCCACCAGATAAGAATGGAGCACCCAGATCAGTAGAAAAGAGCAGCAGGAGCTGAGGATCCCTGGACCTGATCTGTGACTAGCAAGCTTCTGCTCTCTTCTCCCTCACCTCTGCTTTTAAAGAAATTGCTTGACTACATACCTTCCTTTGGTGTTCCACACTTCAGAGGAGAAATAGCGTTGTCATCTCCTCCCAGAATTGATACCAGCTGCACAGTTTCTTCTGTGGCATTTGGTTAAAATGTGGGTGTAACTGAAACTCTAATGTAGCCAGATATGTTGACTAACTCAATCTCCTCAAGAGCTGGATTTCTATATTCAGACTTCCCCATCCATGAAAGTACCATTACTAGATCTTAAGAGTCAAATCCTCTTCTTTCACCTTATTCCACCTAGCTATGAGTACAGCCTTCTAGGAATCTGGGCCATCTGGCTATTCTTTAGCTCTGTCCTCCAGTAAGAACAGGTTTGGGGCTTCCCTTCCAGCCAAATGGTCTTCCATTTTATAGTAACTGTCTTTTCTTTTCTGTTTGGTGGGGTTAACCTCTTCCTCACCTGTACTTTGGGGATGGATTTTTCCCACTTTCTTTGCTCTTCCAGGGACTTTGCTGCACTTCCTTATCCAGAGAAGTGCTCTTAATGGTCCTTCTGATCCTTTGGTGTGGTCCCCTATGGTGCAGCACCAAGGAGACCTTTCGAAGACCCTTAGCTCCCTTTCAGTGTTGGCTAACTATCTGGTTCTGCAGTTTTAGGTCAAATGGGTTGCCTGTCACTCTTGTATCCTCATTTTTCTTTGCTGCAAATAGTTGATCTTGTGCCTGTCCTGCTTCTCAGCTTGGTGGTTCTCTAGGACCTGTGCTTATGCTTACCAGGAAGAGTATTATTCTTGGTGGGCACTGTACAGATAGAAGATCCCCAGCCTTAAAGGATTTCTGATTTGAACAAGTTTCTTGTTTGGAACTCCTCCAAGCTCCAGAATACTGCCCTACCCTTGCAGTATGGCTTGCTCACACACATTCTTGAGCCCTTAAACAGTAGTGTGCCTCTCAGTCCCTGCACATATCTTCAAGATGCCACCCTAGAAATAGAGCCCGCTTATCGAGTGTCTAGTTGTCCTCAAGTCACAGCATTTGGTAACATGTAGCTTCTGACAAGAATTATGCTGTGGGGGGGTCTTATGGATTTTGTTACTGTTCTGTTTGTGTGTGTTTTTTTTGTTTTGTTTTTTTGTTTAACAGTAAAGTGAATGTTTGTTTCCCTTGGGTGTGGGGTGGGGTTTGATATTTGAATAATAAGTGTAAGGATTAATGGTCAGAACATGTTTCTTGCCATGCCTGAGAAGTTAGACTTTGTCCTTTGCTCAGAGTGCTATGTAGTATTTTAGGCCAGAAGATGTTAGAGGAAAAGTTTATTGAAAGCAGAAATGTGAAACGATCTGATTTGAGGGGATGGGGAGAGAGGGAGGCAAAGGTGGCAGGTAGCTTTAAGGATCTGACTTGGATCAGAATGTTAAGGGTAGATGAAGGAGAAATAATAAGTGTTATGAAGTAGGGGAAAATATACTGTGAATGAGCATGATTCTACATGCAGTGGCAAAGCAGATAATTCCTCATAACTGACTACTGGTAGTTTCTACCAAAGAAGAAACTAGTATCAGTAAACTAGAGTGGAATCCTCTGTGTGGTTTGATTGTTCCTGATATTGGAGTGGATGTAGAATACATAGTCCTACCTTTTTAGACATATCTAGTTATGTATGGAGTTGTACAATTGGCTCTTATACAGAGGGGATGTTAACTGCTTCTGCAAGTCTTATGGATTTTAATGGCCCATTCTGATTAAAGGCAGAGATCATTGCAGGATAAATGATGTGGAGAGAGTACCTTAAGTGAAGGAAGGATTGAGAGCAACTTTGGTTGGCGAGTTTAGTTCATCAAGTAGTTCAGCAACCAGATGGGTTAACATAATTGAGTATTCAGACACAGGTAAGGAGTAGCAGATGTGGTTGAGATGAGGACAGGTGAGGCTGCTCTTGATTAAACTAAGAGTTAGGACAATGGATAACATCAGACTGGAGAAGCTAGGCCTCAAAAGCATCTGCTAGGTAACTTGGGGCTTGTCCACATGACAAAATAGTGTTGTTATAACTTGAGGCATGAATTTAAACAGCTATAGTTAAATTTAGTGTAAAAGGCAGTGTTGACATGTTTGTTTCAATTTAGCTTAAGGCAGTTAAGAACAGAGTTAAAAATAAAGTGACTGGCTTATTTTAGTTATTTTTAACAAAGTAAGAATGTCCACACATTTAAACCAGAAAGAGTTTGACAATTTAAAAATTTAGGTTCCACCAGTGCAATTTTCTAGTGTTGACAAGCCCTTAATTTGTCTCTGGTGCCCAGTGTAGGTGGTGGGAATATTTGAAGGCGGAATATTTGAAGTATTAGTGTAGTCTACTGATGTGGTGTTTTAAGGGAACTAAAATGAAAAAAAGGCGGGGGGGAATCTTTACAGCAGTTACTGGGCTGAGGATTCCACTTGCTGGTGCAGAGAACTTGAACAGTGTCTGAAGCAAGCATAAATATCTCTTGGAAAATGAGCAGTTGGAAAACCTGTAGGAAGTCTTCTGAAGTTCCTTCAGGCTGAGGCTTATAAGATCAGCCAAAATCATATCCACTCTCAAGGAAAGGCAGCACAAGGAAAAGGGGTTTCTGTAGCTGAATGAGTATGATAGGAACCTAAAAGATCACTATATAGTGATCTTGACCGTTACAACTAGTGTAAGTTTGGAGAAGAGAAAATACCAACCACATTGGATAAGTTAACAGTATCATTTGGAGAGGTGGGTCTAACCTTTTGTAGCGGTACCTGGCTCAACATTCTACTTTAGTGAGAGAAAGGCTTTTTATGCTTAAAAGGCAACTGCTGTGGCAAAGTAAATGGCAGGGTGTGCCTCTTAACCAGAGAACTTTGTTTTACTTGTTTCCTTTCTGTTAGCTACTATGCAAACTACCTCAACATTGAAAAGACACGTGAAACCTCACATCTTGTCAAAGAGCATGCCTGCCCTGTAGCACCCACTTCTGACCAGCATGCTGCTGCTGAGGCATGCCTCAGTTTCCCCTTCACTTAACATCCTTTAGAGTCAACACAGTCCAGATAGTCAAAACATTCCACTTCTGGGGTCCAATTTATTAAGTCTTAGTCTTTCAAAATAGAATTCAAACCTGCAGTCTTCCTCACAGTTTCATCTGGGTTCAGCCCCACCTTCCTGAGGGTCTGTCTTTCTACTTTCTGCCAAACTCCAAACAAGAGGTTCTGAATCTCCATAGGCATTCCCTCTGCTAACTCAGGGCCTTTCAGGATCCTTTTTAATCCCTGAAATGTCTGCAGACATCTGCCAACAACTACTTGGAGCTTTCCCACTTCATAAACCCAGGTGCTTTCCCTTAAGCCCAGTTGGGCAGCAGGTAATCAGTCCAAATGCGCTGGATCCCACTCCCTCTTAGAGGCCAATCATTTGACACCTTTTATTGAAGAGTTGAGGATAAATGTTGAGTTTTTTTGTCAGCAGATTTTCTGATTACTCAAGCCAGTTTGTTTAGTATATTATAAATCTTCAAATTCAACTAAGGCTCTTTATAGCACATTTTATAAAATGGTATTTAAAGTGTACGTTGAGGCAGAAGCCTGGATTCCACCCTTTGTGTTGCAATGTACAAACTAGTTGACACTTTAGAAGTTTGGTTACCAATAAAACATACTCAAATCTTGAGTTACAACTTTTTCAGTCTCTGGCTATGTCTATGGTAGGGAATATTTTTGTAAGATTCCCTACTAGTTCACAGGACTCTGGTTTCTTGCATTTTTATCCCCATATTTAATTAAACCTGCTGAAAAATTTGACTGTGGCTTTTGAAAAAAGCTTGGTCACAGAAGCTTGCATTAGGGCTCCCACAAGAACCAGTGGATATCTTTTTATAAGAGTCTGAAGTTCAGATATTGCCAAAGGGTGAAAAGTTATACAGTCTCAGCTTTATATACTTGAGGACAACAGACAGACAGTGATGAGAGGGATTCTGTAAGCTTCATAGTTTTTTCTTAAAGCTATGGTAAGTTGGTATCCTCTGACACCTGACAAGAAGTGCACTATCAAAATATGAACTCCCACACTCTAGGGTAATGATATAATGAACACTGTACTTGGTCACAGATTATTTAGATAATACCTCTTTATTGGCAAGCTTGCTATTTGAAACATAATACAGTTTCCAACTAATTCTGTGCCAGGAACCTGAGTGCTACATTATTGGATAGTTTATCATTTCGTAATTTAGATTTTGCTATACTGCTGGCTGAAGCCTTGTAAGCATCTGGAAGCATTCAGGCTCCACAATTAGTGTCCTGAAGGAGACTTTTGTATAACAAACTTCTGTCACAGCTCTGCTTTAATGTTTTGTCTCTGGAGCCTTGCCAAGATAGTACATTCCAGCATTCCTCATTTCCTTTGACTGGTACTGCCCACATCCTTTCCAGCAAAACAGAATTTTGTGCTGCCCAAACAAGTGCCCTGTTTTGAAATTGAAAATTTAATATTTGTGAAAAGCTGAGTGTTTTTTAATCATATAACAGAATACATGCACATACTTTAAATTTATTATAGTAGGAGCTGCAGCTGCTGCTAAAACTCAAGGTTTCTTAATAGTTTTCATTATAACCCCCTTTATCAATTGATTATAACTGGCTGAAATTTTCAGTGTGTGATCTTTGTGCTACATTGAGTGTTCTGAAAGCTTGAACATAAATGTTTCATCTGTGGAGAACTAGAATAAGGATAAAATACTTCCCATTACAGAGGTCCTGTGTTGAGCAGTCAGTTTTCCCAACTCAGGCACTTTGGACTACAGAAATTAATAACAGGAATAGTGCTAACTAATAAAAAGTAAGTTTCTGTTGAAACTTGTCCTTGATTTGATGGCCTTTTATGTGGTCCAGAAACCAAGCTCTTTACCCCACAAAAATCATGTTGCCTTCACTGTTGCAAAGAGAAACACCCAAATGTAAACAGTGGAAACTTAAAACAGTGATGTCTACTTTAGTTTTTGCAGATGGAACACGGTAGGCCCAAGCTCTTGCTTGCCCATTCCTTTTACTGGGGTGTTCCTTCTTCAGTCTGATAATACAAATGTTGGCGTCCACGTTTTAACACTGTCATGCTGGTCACTTTTAAACTCCATTTAATGTGTCTGGGTTTGTGCAATAAACTGTCTTTTTCACACCTTCAGTTTGGGTACCAAACTGTCCCCTGACCTATTGCTGAAACCTCTTGCTTCTTCCTCCCCTCCTTTCCCCACAAATTCTATAATGTAATTATACATTTTCACTGCAGTATTTTGCAGTACTCTAAAAATGAGGCAATATAAAATTGACCTTGGAAGTACAGTATCCCTCTATCTGATATTATCTCCTTCAGTCATATTTGATTCAGTAAGAGCTGTTTTTTTTTGGGGGGGGGGAATTCTAGACTGTACAGAGCCTACATTCTGCTGCAATAGATGTCATGGAATCCAATGTTCTTACTGCAGAACATATGTGCAATTTACTATAGAATACATGGCGGTCTGTGTTACGACTTTCTGAAGATCATTTGCTGTGCATGCATAGTGTATCTTGCAGTATTTCCAAAACTATTCAGTTCAAGAATGCTGCACATGTGAGAGGCCATTTTAGCTGAATTGGGAATAGCGTGCTGGAAATGACAGGTTCACGAGGGCTGCTGCACACTGGTTTGCAGGAAGAGGCCTCTTTAGTTGGCCATCAGAGCTTGTAATGAATTTTATCTTCACTGAGAGTATATCAGTAATTTAACCCCATTTTAAACTTTTGTCTGGGCATTTCCTTCATTGGAAATGAAGATTAACAAAAACTTGAACATCAGTAACATAAAACAAGCCAAACCCATCAAAATTCAGTTGTTAAAGTTAGGTAATCCACAATACTAGTCTCCTGAAGACATTAGTCTCTGGACTCAATCCCAGATCTCTTCCTCAGAGCCCTCGTGGATTCAGACTACCTCCCTCACACTATTGCTGAATTTAATCAGAATACCTCTTAGGCCTGGTCTACACTACACATTTAAACTGATTTTAGCAGCGTTAAACCAATTTAACGGCGCACCTGTCCACACTACGAGGCCCTTTATATCGCTATAAAGGGCTCTTTAAATTGGTTTCTCTACTCCTCCCCAACGAGAGGAGTAGCGCTAAAATCGGTATTACCATATCGGATTAGGGTTAGTGTGGCCGCAAATCGACAGTATTGGCCTCCGGGTGGTATCCCACAGTACACCATTGTGACCGCTCTGGACAGCAATCTGAACTCGGATGCAGGGCCAGGTAAACAGGAAAAGCCCCGCGAACTTTTGAATTACATTTCCTGTTTGCCCAGCGTGGAGTTCTGATCAGCACTGGTGGCGATGCAGTCCCAAATCCAAAAAGAGCTCCAGCATGGACCGTATGGGAAATACTGGATCTGATCGCTGTATGGGGAGACAAATCTGTTCTATCAGAGCTCCATTACAGAAGACAAAATGCCAAAGCATTTGAAAAAAATCTCCAGGCTTCACAGTGCTGCGTGACAAGCGTAACAGAAAGCAAAAGAATCAAATGGACGCTCATGGAGGGAGAGAGGGGGTACTGAGGACTCCAGCTATCCCACAGTCCACAACAGTCTCTCCAAAAAATATTCTTGCTGAGCTCCCAATGCCTGTAGGTTCAAACACATTGTCCGGTGTGGTTCAGGGTATAACTTGACAATTTACTCTCTTCGCCCCCATGTGAAAGAAAAGGGAAAAATCGTTTAACTACTTTCAATGTCACCCTGTGTCTACTGAATGCTGGTGGTAGATGCGATGCTGCAGCAGTGAAGAGCAGTATCTGCTCCTCTCCCCTTCCCAGTGGCAGATGGTGCAGTAGGACTGCTAGCTGTCCTTGTCATCAGCCTGTGAGTGCTCCTGGCTGGCCTCAGGTGAGGCTGGCCGGGGGCACCTGGATAAAAATAGGAATGATTCCTGGTCATTCCCAGTAGATAGTACAGAATGGCTGGTAACTGTCATCATAGCAACTAGGGGCTGAGCTCCATCAGCCCCCTCCCTTTCCTGTGTAAAGAAAAGATTCTGTACTGCCTGGACTGTCATAGCAGCGGGAGGCTGCCTCCCCCTCATTTTATCTCACTAACAAGTCACTGTTTCTTATTCCTGCATTCTTTATAACTTCATGACACAAATGGGGGGGACACTGCTACGGTAGCCCAGGAAGGTTGGGGAGAAGCGAAGCAACGGGTGGGGTTGTTGCAGGGGCATCCCCCGTGAATGGCATGTAGCTCGTCATTTCTGCGGGATCTGACATGGAGCAGCTGTGCTCTCTGATACACTGCTTCTCTAGTACATTTGCCCCATATTCTAGGCAGGACTGACTCTATTTTTAGATACCATAAAGGAGGGATTGACTCGGAGTCATTCCCATTTTTGCCTTTGTGCCCCCGGCCGACCTCAGCCAGGGGCACCCATGATAGCAGCAGACAGTACAGAACAACAGATAACCGTCATCTCATTTCCAATTTACAAGGCAGCAGACGGTACAGAACGACTGTTAACCTTCTCTGCTATCGTGCAAAATCAAGTGAATGGTGCTGTGTAGTGCTGCAGTAACGCCTCTGTCAGCGGCATCAGGTAGACATACGGTGACAGTTTTAATAAATAAAAAAAAGCTGAACGAGCTCCATGGTTGCTGTGCTATAGCGTCTGCCAGGGCAATCCAGGGAAAAAGGGTGTGAAATGATTGTCTGCCGTTCCTTTCCCAGAGGAAGGAATGAGTGATGACATTTACCCAGAACCACCCGCGACAATGATTTTTGCCCCATCAGGCACTGGGATCTCAACCCAGAATTCCAATGGGCGGGGGAGACTGTGGGAACTATGGGATAGCTACAGAATAGCTACCCACAGTACAACGCTCTGGAAATCGACGCTAGCCTTGGACCATGGACGCACACACCGAATTCATGTGCTTAGTGTGACCGTGTGCGCTCGACTTTATACAATCTGTTTTACAAAACTGGTTTATGTAAAATCAGAATAATCCCGTAGTGTAGACGTACCCTTAGTATCCACTTCTTTCCCTCAGCCTGTCCTGCTACGTACCAAATTAGCTGCCCTGCATTAGCCTTTTTCTGGCCCATCTTCTAACTGTGGACTAGGCAACCTCCACAAGGTTCAGGGAATGCAGATGAGGGGATGTGTGATTGATTGATATTAAAGGATTTGATTATATAAACAAAGTTAGTAAATATACCAATATTTAACTTTTGTGTATTGGAGGAAGCCAACATAAGCTGCCTGTCCAAGGCAGGAAAAAAAGAACAAGGGTCTTGGATAACTAGTTCTTCACAAACAGGTAAGAGACCATACTAGAAGCATTCTTGTGGATGACCCACCTCCAACTCCTTATGGAGCTCTCACAAACTATTTAGGGAGTGGATTCCCAGCTTGCAGACACATGAGAATAAAAAAAAACAAACAAACCCTGAGGAACCTGAGACAAATAGCTTCTGGGTGGGATAAGTGTCCTTCTCTAGGGAGCGGACAATGGTTGTTGGGAGTTGCTGATGAGACGCTGTTCTCACGGACCCTGACCCCCAGGGGTCTAGAGTAAAGAGTGAACTGCCTAGGGTCTCTGCGAAGAGATGACAGTCCTCTGAGTAAGATAGTCCTGTGCATAGACTTGAAAATTCTTTATGCTTTGTTCCAACTATGGTAAATATTTGGAGAAGGCTGTCTGGTCACTAATTACTAAGGCTGTGTTTGTCACGGATATTTTTAGTAAAAGTCACAGGTCATGAGCAATAATGAAAAATTCACAGAAGCCCATGACCTATCCTTGACTCTTACTAAAAATACCCATGACAAAATGGGTAGACTGGGGAGAAGGGCTGGGAGCTCCAGGGTACCCCTTCGCTGGCAGCTAGGAGCTGCCAGGGGTCCCCCGCAGCCAGGAGTGGTGGTGGGGAGCTGTGGAGCTCCCTCTTGTTGCACACGGTGGCCGGGAGCCCCAGCAGCTCCCTGACTCTGTAGGTGGCAGGGGATTCTGCAGCTCCCAGCTGACTGAAGTCACAGAGGTCTTTAGCAGTCAGATTCTGTGACTTCCATGACTAAATCACAGCCTTACTAATTACTGCTTGTTATAGCACCCAAAAGGAAGAATTGCAGGTACCTAACCTAGTCTGCCCTGCTGAGAAATCACTAAGTATACGGGGTGCAGTAGTCCAGGATCTCGTCTTGAGTGAGAGAGTTGTGTGATTCCACCCCAGGGAGGTAGACATAAGGCCTCATAGCTTAGGCAGTGGTTCTCAAACTTTTGTACTGGTGCCCCCATTCACATAGCAAGCCTCTGAATGCAACCCTCCCCCCACTTATAAACTAAAAACACATTTAAATATATTTAACACTATTATAAATGCTGGAGGCAAAGCAGGGTTTGGGGTGGAGGCTGACAGTTTGCAATCCCCCCATGTAATAACCTTGTGACCCCCTTGGGGTCCTGACCCCCAGTTTGAGAATCCCTGCCTTAGAGCCACGTCAGAGAAGGGGTTAGAGGTCCAGCAAGCCCTGTAATTAACCAGATAAACCTAAGAAAACACTTTCAAGGGTTATAGTTATGCAAAAAGTCCTGTTTTTTGTGTTGAATGAAGAAGACTGCAGTAGCCCTGTGAGAGTGGAGCCTCAAACAGTTAAGTTTTAGAAACCCTATCCAGGTGATCATGAGGTCAGTCTAGTCTAGATTTTAAGCAGGGCCAATGGTTAACGAAACCCTTCCGGTTGAAGGGGCTATGAAGCAGAGGCCCTGTGTTAGACCGGGCTGGAGCAATTTTCAATGTACCGTTCTTACCATTTGTTCCCTTCCTAGGAACATGCAGAGCAGTCAAAGACCTGTAATAAGACTTAAAATGTATGCATCTGTAGCACTAGCAAGTAACATTGCTGTAGGTCAGGGGTCAGCAACCTTTTCAGAAGTGGTGTGCCGAGTCTTCATTTATTCACTTTAAATTAAGGTTTCGTGTGCCGGTAATACATTTTAACGTTGTTTAGGTTTCTCTCTATAAGTCTATAACTAAACTACTGTTGTAGGTAAAGTAAACAAGGTTTTCAAAATGTTTGAGAAGCTTCATTTAAAATTTAAATTAAAATGCTGATCTTAAGCTGCCGGCCTGCTCAGCCTGTTCCTGGCCTGGGGTTCTGTTCACCTAGGCCGGCAGCGGGGTGAGCGGGGCCAGCAGCTGGGACCCCAGGCTGGCAGCAGGCTGAGCTGCTCAGCCCACTGCTGGTCTGGGGTTCCATTCTCTGGCTGCTGCCAGCCAGGGTCCCGGCTGCTAGCCCTGCTCAGCCCTCTGCTAGCCTAGGGATCTGACTGCCAGCCCCTTGCCAGTTGGAGGTCCCAGGCCCTGCTCAGCCTGCTGCCGGCCTGGGGTCCTGGTCCTGCCCACATAGAGTGGGTACCTACCTTCTCCCTGGTTCTGGCCCATTCTCTTCCCCTCTCTCTCTGCACAGAGCTGAGGGTGAGGGTGCAGTGAGCATAGGGCAGGGGGTGATGGAGCAGGCTGGGGTGCAGGGTCTGGCCAGGCGCTAGAATGAGGGAGGGGTCTCAGGGTTGGGGCAGGAGGTTTGGGTGTGGAGTGCTTACATGGGCAGCTCCCATTTGGTGCAAGGGGTTCGGCAGTGGACTGAGCGGGACCCCGGCAGGCAGGCAGGAGCATGCCATTAAAAATTAGCTTGCGTGCTATCTTTTAGCACATGTGCCATAGGTTGCCGACCCCTGCTGTAGGTTATCTGAGGCAGGCGGAATAGATCGGACCTGCTGTCCAAGGTCCTTCTAGAAACACAGATCCAGCTTCCTTCTAATTAACAGCTTTTCATGTAGGGCCTTGGCTACACTGTCGCTTTACAGCACTGCAACTTTCTCACTCGGGTGTGGAAAAAAAACACTCCCCTGAGCTCTGCAAGATACAGCGCTCTAAAGCACCAGTGTAAATAGTGCCGCAGCGCTGGGAGTGCGGCTCCCAGCGCTGCAAGCTAAACCCCATGAGGATGTGGAGTACGTGCAGTGTTGGGAGAGCTCTCTCCCAGCGCTGGCGCTGCGACCACACTCTCACTTCTTTGAAGTTTCAAGCATAGCCATACCCTAAGTTACTCAGCCAAGGTCCTATTTGAATGCTCACCATTTACAAAAGAGCCTACTATCAAGACCAGGTTCAAGTACTGGAATGAATGTTGTATGGGGGTTACGACCAAAGACAAGACTTCAGATACTACTTTTTGTAAAGAAATCTGTACCTCTGGGCTACCCTATTTCTTTACTTTACTTTAATGCTGAAATGTGCCTTTACTTAATTGAGAAGGTGGATTGCCTGCTTAACAGGATTCCTCTCGGCAGCAGAAAGAACTATGCTGCTTCCCTGCAGAAAATCAAGGGTATAAACTTGAAAATTCCAGCATGTTTTCTTCATTGTCTTATGAAGAGCTCCCTGAATGGCTTTATTATTAATGACCTTAAACCTTCATCCTGAAGGTCTTAATGCTAGGGCAAAAACGAGGCGTACTTGTGGCACCTTAGAGACTAAAGCTTATGCCCAAATACATTTGTTAGTCTCTAAGGTGCCACAAGTACGCCTCATTGTTTTTGCTGATACAGACTAACACGGCTACCACTCTGAAATGCTAGGGCAGTGGTTCTCAACCAGGGGTACACATACCCCTGGGGGTTCACAGAGGTCTTTTGGGGATACATAAACTCATCTAGATATTTGCCTAGTTTTGCAAATGTCTACATAAAAAGTACTAGTGAAGTCAGTACAAACTAAAATTTCATACAGACAAAATGAGAAAGTAAGCAATTTTTCAGTAAGTGTGCTATGACTCTATTTTTGTCTGATTTTGTAAGCAAGTAGTCTTTAAATGAGGTGAAACGTGGAGGTTCTAAGACAAGTCAGACTTCTGAAAGGGATACAGTAGTCTGGAAAGGTTGAGAACCACTGCGCTTGGGAATACTTTCCATTTGAGCATCTGCTCTCCATTTCTTGAGGCCTGCAAGAAACTCTTCCCCCCACCTTAGTGTATTGAGTGAGTGGGGAGAAAAACAAGTATTATGTGACTGATTCAACAGCTGTTCATATATTTATATCAAAAGCAGCACCTATAGAATATGCAAGTCTTTGTGGTGAACGCTGTCTCTGGAATAAGAGAACTAAGCTGAATTTAATAGCTACTACTTGAGCTGAGACAGACTCTACAGAGAAAATCATGGATAAACTTTTTAACACGCTTTTTCTGGGCATTACAAGGTTGTTTTCAGGGAGTTTAACCTTTGCCTGGAGGCTGCACTTTGCTGTAGCAGATCACTAATTTTTGCTCAATCTCTCCTAGTAGGCAAAGGGAAAGACTGACTTCTTGTTCCATTTTTTTCCCTTCTCCTTTCCATTTATGATACCTTTATTATTAGTTAATTAAGGAATTCATGGCCAGATGTATTCTTATAGGCAAGAGAAATTTGTCTTGCCTTTCAAACATCCTGTCCTCAGGAGAGGGGTGTCGAGCATATGGCCCAGTTGATGAATTTGTGACCTTCATGACACATTCGGGTTCCTTAGAGTTGCAGCTTTTGTTGCTTTAAAAAAAAAATTCTGTTTCCTCATGGTTGAGTGCAAAAAACCCTTCCATACAGGTGTAAACAGACTCTTTCTCTATGTTTGCAGATAACCTGTTACATTCACTGTAATGGTTCTGAACTGTTCTGCTCCCTATTAATCTCATTGGAGCATCAGCCTTAAAACTCAGTGGTGACACTTCACTGTCAAAATTAACTGCTGAATTGCTGAACATTCTAGTTCATGTTATAAGAGGATGTGAGAGTTAAGCCCTCAGGGAGATGAGAATTGAGTGGTGTTGGTGGGAAGGAAATGTAGAAGGGTGAACAGAAGACAATCAATCATAGGAAAAGAAACAGGATTCTGGGGAAAAAAGAGAGCAGAAACAGAAGTAGTGGTGACTTGTGGGAAGCAGGTTTTTGTCACTGAGCAATGGAGAATTACAGTAGAGGACTGGATAATATATACTTTAGTTATTACATAAAGCCTGTTTTCTCTTTGCAAACCTCCCACCAACATCAGCTGAGGAATCTGTGGAGTCCTGAACATGGATCCTCTTCCCACAGACCGTAATGAAACAATGAATCTAGCTCTCTGCACCAAATGAGTGTGAGACTTCTGTTCTGGGATGTTTAGCAACTAACTTTCCTATTTTTGTTTTTTAAGGAAGAGGTCCTATAGCTGGCCCTTGTTGTTATGGAACTATTGATTAATTTTTACTTAGCTTGATGCAGTTTTGAAAGCAGTTACCTAGAGATGTGGCCTGGAGGAAAGTCTTAAAGGGGGATGCTCTTTGCTTTCTACACCAGGAGGAGCAACCCAGCTGTTCAGTATTTATTACTAGATCATCTTGTAGAAATCAGCAGCTAATTCAAAATTTCTTCCTTAACTGAGTGAGTAGACTCTGAACCTGAACAGCTACATTTTTGTAAGTTTTGCAAGTGTGATCCAAAACACTTGTGTGTTTTTTTTTTAAAAAGCACATTTTTATCAGAGTAAAATTTAAATCTAATCTGCTTTCTACCTTTGATGCAATTTGTGTCCAAGTTTAGCGAAAATGGAAAACTTTCACTTTCTGGTTTTTATGTACTAGTGTAATACTGCAGTTTTTCATTGCAAAGAGAGAGAATTCAAATCTGCCTTTGGGAAATGAGGAGGAATCAAATGCTCAAGACTTCACTTCTATCATAACTTTTATCCAAAAGAGCTTAGTTATTAGATGTCTCAAAGTACCAAACAATATTTTTGAACTAAATAGTTTGAGGTGGTGGTTTTATTGAAGTCACTAATGTTCAAGACTAGCACAGAAATGGTCCATAATTTGGGAAGAATGAAGCTTTCCTGGCCTCTGTGGCTTCATTTAATAGTGCACGTATAAATGTAAGATAAAATAGCTAACCAAACTGCTGCTGTTGTGGGTTTTTTTTAGACTTATTCTGGACTGTTCTGCGTAGTCATAAATCCCTACAAGAACCTCCCAATTTATTCGGAAAATATCATTGAGATGTACAGAGGGAAGAAACGTCATGAAATGCCACCACACATTTATGCAATATCTGAATCTGCATATAGATGCATGTTGCAAGGTAAGAACTATTTTAAATATTACTTTGTTATAAATAAGTGCATTAAGCAACTCCAGCTAATTTTAGGCTCTCTATTGTCACTAAAGTTTTGCCTTCTAATAAATATAGAAATCTCTAAACTTTTAAAGAGTGTTTTTTTTTTTTTTTTTTTTTTTTTTTTAATTATTTGGAACAGAGTGAACTTTAAGAGTATGATTCCATGGTGTGTGTTCTTCTTGACTTCCAAAGTACCTGCCAGTTTGCTGCTGTGACTGCATGACAGACTTTGTAATTAGTGGTGGAGTAGTAAACTTAAAGTGGAAATGGCTTCCTTCAGAACTAAGAAGTAATGACATTTGGGACACAAAAGAGGTGCTAATACACTAGGGAAAATGTACTTCCAGAGGCACCAAAATGAGAATTAAAAGGTGTGCAGCAAAACTAAACTAATTGGTTTCAGAAACAATTGCTAAATGAGTGTTTTCAAACTGTTTTCTGTACTCCTGTTTTATTGTCACTGCACACTATCTTGAAGTTTCTCACAGTGGCTAAAATATTTAGTGTGTGTGTGTGCACACACACACTAGTTGTAGCCATGCTGGTCCCAGGATAGTAGAGAGACAGGTGGGGTGAGGTGGTAATTTTGTATTGGACCAACTTCTGTTGGAGAGGGGAACAAGCTTACAGAGCTCTTCTTCAGGTCTACATTTAGCTTTCGCAGACCTGAAGAAGAGCTCTGTAAGTTTGTTTCTCTCTCCAACAGAAATTGGTCAATAAGATGATATCTCACCTACCTTGTTCCCCATGCCGACAGGAGGGTTCTAATGGGGAGTGGAGTACCTACACCAACAAGAGGTGGTAGCTAGATCAATGGGAGAATTCTCCCGTTGACCTAATGTAATCTACGCGGGGGGTTAGGTTGATTTTAACTGTGTTGCTCGGGAGTGTGGATTTTCGACAATAATATGTTGACCGTAATCACATTTGTGGTGGGAGGCGGAGGGTAGGAGGGGTGCTGTATTGTCTAAGGCCCAATTACTTAAGGTGAAGTTTTTTACCCAATAAAGAGTCTCAAAGATGAATTTAAAGACTAACACTCAGACTGTATTTAAGACAATAAGGATAACAAAACATAGCTCTAGATCAGCGGTACTCAGACCTCTTCATGTTTTAGATTATTTCAAGGGTGTGTGCGCATGTGGTTTTTTTGTTTGCTTTTTGGCCACATCTCATCCCAGTCTTGGTTCCGCATCTCCATGGTGACCATAGTTTTGGTCTACATAAATGTCCTAGAATAGTGAAGCAAGATAAAGATAAATGTTCACGGAATGAGTTTTTGGTTACTTTATATCCCTGTTTCCCTGCATCTTGTCTGTTTTGTTTCCATGTCTTGGCATGTCGGAATTTGTTTGTTTGTTAATGCCACACTTTGACATTCTGGTGTGCTGTCTCCCCTGCCCTGCAACTTTGGGTGCTTACAATGCTTTCCTGCTGTAGCTCCCACCTGGGTTGCTAACAAACAGCCTGCCTGCAGGTAGGGGACAGAGTGTCTGTGCATACCCATAGTCCTGGTCCAGCAACTCTGACCCCAGCAACCTGTCAGCAAACACCAGCCACATTCTGGCTTTCAGCAGGGTTGGTTAGCACTTGTAGGGTGACCCCAACACTCTCCCAGTCCCAGATTCTCTCCTAAAATGTGTTCAGCACTGTCCAGCCCTCTCCTGGACAGTCCAGAGATAGTAGGTCCATTGCCTGTCTAAGGGAACCAATATACAGCAGTCTGCTATCTTAAATGGAGTTAACAAATAATTCAGCACCAGTTTAGTTTTAATTAAAGAATAAAACATGTTTGTTTTAGCTACAAGGGAGATAGGTTTTAAGAGAGTACAAATATAAGCCAGTAAAGTGAGAAATGGTTACAATAGAAATAAAGTTAAAATACTTCCTAGTATTAAAACTTAACAGATGAGGCTTGGTTCAAGGTGGAATTCTTAACACATGCTCCCAGGAACAGGGCTGACTCAATTTCAGGTCAAGATCTGCCTCTGAAGTCCAAATGCTGTTTCTTTGTGTTGTCTTAGGTGACAGAGAAAGAGATGGATAAGGAGAGAACATGGTGTGTTTGCCCCTCACTTTCATAGCTTGGTCACCTTTCTGAAAAGCATTTCCCTAAGGTTTACCCATAGATAAAGTTCATTTCCACTGTGGGGGCAGAGACGAGGAGTCTGGTGAAAGAGGTTCCTTGATGCTGTTTGCCAAGATGCAAATCTGTTTGTTCCTGCCCTCCCCCCCTTGCCTAAGAATCGCCACTTGCTAGGTGAATGCACACCTGGCTAGAGGCATCGCCGCCGAAATGCCGCTGATTTTCAGTAGCATTTTGGCGGTGACACCTATTGATGGTGCTGCTTCTTGGTGGCATTTTGGTGGATGGTCATCCGCCGGCCATAGTCCTCGGTGGCTCGTCATCCGGCGTCGACCAGATGAAAAGGGTTGGGGACCACTGATACAGAGGATGTGAATACGTGGGTGCATTCATTCATACACTCCTTATTTGCAGCCCTCACCCTTCTTGGCTTTAATCTCTCTAGGTTTCTCTGTTTGCTTCCTTTCTAGTTTTGGTGTTTCCAAGATTGGTCCGTGTGTACAAGAATAAAACCCTTGAACCAAAGAATGTAATTGCTGAACAAGAAGCAGAAGTTTGTCTTTGTGTTTAGCTGACCAAAGCTGTTGGAAACCCAGAGTTCTGACTTGACATTCAATGAGACAAGGTGGTTGAGGTAATGTCTTCTGTTGGGCCACCTTCTATTGGATAAAGAGACCAGCTTTAACCTGAAGAAGAATTCTGCGTGTAAGCTTGAAAGCTTGTCTCTTTCACCAACAGAAGTTGGTCCAAGCGGATTTTATTGCACTCACATTGTCTCTCAATATCCTGGGACCAACACTGCAAATTGCTGAGGTTTGTGAAGTTTCACTGCATCAAGACTGGATAAATAATCCAGTCTTCATAGAAGCAGCTCCTTGGACCATAGTTTTGAGAAGTGCTGCTTTAGTACCACCTTTGTTTGCTTCAAAGGTAGTAGTGGGAAAACTAGAGTAGATGGCTGTAACAGTGCCTTTGTGGGTCACAACTGAGAATATGAAATTCAAGACAAATTGTTGAGAAATAAAATCCTAGAATATCAAGTTTGGAAGGGACCTCAGGATGTCATCTAGTCCAACCCTCTGCTCAAAGCAGGACCAATCCCCAGACAGATTTTTGCCCCAGATCCCTAAATGACCCCCTCAGGTAGACACACCCCAAAACTGTGGTGGTTCTTCCATAAGATATATCAAACCGGCAACAAAAGTAAACTTCTGTTTCACCACATTGTCTAACAAGAAGTCAGAAAAGCAGTCTCCATAGGCATTCCAGTCCTGGATTCAACACCCAAACACCAGACTTAAAGATGAGTGGTTATTTAAAACCAGTTTCGTCAAACAAAAGGTTCTTCTGATCCCAAAGGACCAGCCACATACCCAGGTTAATGTATAACTCAGATCTTGCCCAATAAACTCAGTGTTGTCAGTCCTTCAGTATCTACAATTGAAAGGTTTATTTATAAAAAGAAAGGTGAGAGTTAAAATTGGTTAAAGGAATCAAATATGTACAACAATTGCAAAGTTCTTGGATCAGGCTTGTAGCAGTGATAGAATAAATTGCTGGTTTAAGTTAAGTCTCTGGTTGCTTCCAAATCATTGGAAGGTCCTCAATCCTTTGGTTATAATGATCCCATTAGTATAAGTTCATAGTCCAGAGGTTTGAGCAGTAAAGAGTCAAAACGGAGATGTTTCTAGGGCCTTTTATAGCTTTTGCCACGTGGAGGGAAATCCATTGTTTCAAACAAAGCTCTCAGCAGAGCTAGTGGAAAATTACAGGTAGCAAGATGGTTTTTGGAGTCACATGGACAAGTTGCATGTCCAGCAGGAAAGTCCATTAAGTGTTGATAGGTGTCTTCTATTGTGAGTTAAGTCCATTTAAAGAACTCTTAACTTGAATAGTCCCTTCAAGATGTGCAGGTTAAACACTTTTTGTGGGTGCTACCACAGGGGCAAACATTTGAAATCCAGATATAGAGCCAGTACTCGTGACTTTAAATACAAAAATGATACATGCATACAAACAGCAAAATCACATTCAGCAAATCATAACCTTTCCATAGACACCTTACTTGACATACTTTGTACAAGATTTGTTGCAGTTGTGTAACAGTGGTAGCAACAATGATCTATGTGGTCATATTTTATTAGATAATGTCACAATGGCATCTCTGGATTTGAAGAAAAAATATAGGTGTCGGGCTTGAAATTTGATAGATTTGAGGGGTAACAAACAGGGAAATTGTTTTAAAGAATTAATATTTTGTAGGTGTTCAAGTGCACAGGTTTTTAGTATCCTCCACCTATACAGACCCATTGCTTTTCTTCCTCTCAGCAAGAGGTGGGAAGTGGTGTCAGCTAGTGAACTTTCCACTGATGTCTTACCTTCATGATTTCATTGCCAGTACAAAACAAGAATTGGGAAGTACAGACGTTGGCAAACTGTACTTGGCTGCTTTGTGTTAGATCAAAAGAAAGGAAAGGGAATATTTCCTTTACATTCATAACAGGCTCCATTTAGTTATTCCTAGGCATGTCTTCAAGAACAAGATGGCTGGCAGGCAGGCTGCTTCTGAGACTTGTCTTAGATACTTATGACCCCCATTGCTGTAGTATGTGAGTGCCTCAGTCTTTAATGTATTTTCACAGTATCTCTCTGAGGAAGGGATGTGCTACCATTGCCACTTTTTACAGATGGTGAAACTGAGGCACGGACTAAATGACTTGCCCAAGGTTGCTCAGGAAATTTGAGGCATAACTGAACCCAAATCTCCAGAGTCCTGGCCCATTTCCTCCATAAGACCCTTTTAGCATGGGTCAGACCAAAATGACATTGCATTGTCTCAGTGAGGAAGTCCAAATACCACTACTAAAGATGAGACTAGTTTGAGTATTCTGTTACTCTTGTGTCTCTATGAAGTCTAAGCTGTGAGAGTGCCTGCCATTCTGCAAGTAAATCCAGGATTCTTTTTTGCTAGTGAAAATGTTCAAGGATCGATATGGTGTACATATTTTCCCAGACCTGTTAGCTACAGGAAAATTTATGCTAATCTTTTCTTATGTATCAGGTAGGTGCCAACTAGACTCACCTTGTGAACCTGAGTGTGTGTGTGTGTGTGTGTGTGTGTGTGTGTGTGAGAGAGAGAGAGAGAGATGAATCACTACAAACATGTCATCAGTCTTAAATAGAGGTTACAAGATGATACTCCAGTTTTATCTACTTTGTCCAAAGTAAGATATGTTGTTTCATCAAATTCTGGAAAGAAAACATAAGCTGGCTTCATAGTTGACCTAACGCCAAAGAGCAGCACTGCAACAACTACCTAAATTGTAAATCCTGTTTCTTGTATTTATTATGTCAAATGCTCATGAGGGAACTGAATATATAAAACAGTGATGCTGACTTAGACATTTCAAATAGTCATTAACAGGAAAGATTCCTCAGCACATTACAATCTTGAGTGTTTTGATATTGCAGTTTTGATTTTTGATAACTGGACTATCAGTTTCAGAGCCCAAATAGGAAGAGGGTGGGTCACCGTAGCAGTGGTGGTTACAACCAAGCTCCACTTCTAAACCAAGCTATTCCTACCTGATGCACCAGGAGATGAGAATCTCAGTAGATCACGCAGCTGTTCAAAATACTATTGTGTGCTCTGCTGTGTTCATCAGGCTTGGCTCCTCCTCTGACATTCAGCTATATTTTATCACTAAGGTATAGGTGAGTACCTAGGGCCTTGGCTCTTGGAACTCTGATTTCAGAATCTTACGCTTTCGCTTCAGAGAGGATGGCAGAACAAACAGGTGACAATTGTTAGTCATGTTGCTTAATGCACTACTTGAAAGTGTCCAGATGTTATGATCACAAGCGTGGTATAATCTATATAGAATAGGAACATAATCTGAAAATTTTGGGGCCTACACTTTTTGGAGAGATGTTTCTTCATCTAGTGCAAAGCATCATCCCTCTTATGAGGAAATATGAGCTTAAATTAAAAAAAAGCAAACTAATGTTCAGAGTAGTTATGGGTTTCTTTCAGAAAACACCTGTCCTTTAGTTGTTTCTCAGCAAGTTTCAGGGCGAAGAGGTGTGTGAAATGTGTATAATCTGTAGTTTCTTTGAGGTATTTTGAGTTTACAACGATTTTGTTAATCTCTAGCTAAATCTGGTTTGAGGAAAGTATTGGTGTTTGGTTTTTGCTTGATCCCATTGTGTCCAGTTGTAGCAGCAACTTTGCTATATTGTTACATTCCCTATAATGGTGAGATGATTACTTGCTTTGCCACCAATTGAACCCGTTGCAATGGAAAAGAAGTCAACACAGAAAGACCTAATCTATACCAGCCAGCTTTTATTAGCTATACCAGTAAACCTTCCTAGCATAGAGTCAGCTCCTATGAGCAAAATTGTGCTTTTGCCAATATAGCTTATACCAGTTCCCTGAACAAAATAAGCTAGACCAGGAAAAACACTTACCGTATATACTCGTTCATAAGCTGAATTTTTTGGTTTTAAAAAAAAGGAAGCACTAGAGATGGGGGTCGGCTTATGAATGGGTATAGAGAGGGAGAGGTGGGACACAGCCCCTCCCTCCAACAGAGGGAGCAAAGAGAGGCAGCAGAGACAGAAGGGAAGAGGTGGGGCTAAGGTGTCTCCACTTCGGGCCACGTTGCTCTCCCCCAGCCTCTGAAGCAGCTGCACCTCTTGGCCCCATGCCCCAGAGCAGGCTGTGGCCGTGCTGTCCGGGCACCGGTGCCACACTGCAGCCACGCCACCCAGCCCAGCCCACTAGAACATGCTGTGGCTGTGCCACCTGGTCTAGGCTGCCGGAGCAGGCTGTGGCCATGCTGCCCAGCCTGCCGGAGCAGCTCCAGCCAGGTCAGAGACATCCTCCCCAGATAAGGTGGGAAGGGGAGAGTGTGGGAGTCCTGGGCTTAGAGGTGGGGTTATTTGCAGTGGGGTCAGAGGGGTTACTCCCCTGACTCCCAGCTTCCGCCCCCCCCCCCCCAAAAATTCAAACTAGTAAGTGCTTCCAGCAGCTCCCATTGGCCTGGAGCAGCAAACCGTGGCCAGTGGGAGCTGTAATCGGCTGGACCTGTGGGTGCAGCAGGTAAACAAACCAACCCGGCCTGCCAGGGGCTTTCCCTACACACTGTGGTAGGGAATGAGTTTGTGACATGTTGCAAGAAGTCTGTCTTGGATATGGAGCAGGCTGTTTTGGGGGGAACAAATGCATTATAGCTGAGCTTTACGTGGGGTACTCAGCCTATACATTTTAATACAGTAAAGGCTTGGAGAACTTGTCTTTAAAATAACCAAAAAGAAATTTTAGCTTTTGGTAGAGAATTGTCTATGTGCCGTGCCCAGCTAAAGAAAATGGTCTATAATAAACAAGTGGCTTCTCTGGGTAAACTCTTACTAGAGTGCTGAGTGGGGCTGTGGCAGGGGGGACCCTGGCTGGCAAGGGGCCAGCAGTGGGAACCCCAGAGCGGTGGCGGGCTGAGCAGCTCAGCCTGCCATCGCTCTGGGGTTTCCACCCCAGGTTCCTGCCACCTGGGGCCTCGGCCCACTGCCAGCCTGGGGTTCCATCCCCCAGGCCAGCAGCTGGTGCTGAGTGGGACAGGCAGCTGGATCCCGGCTGGCAGGAGCTCAGCAGCTTATCCCGCCGCTGCTCTGGGATTTTGGCAGTTGACTCCTTGCCAGCTGGGGTCTCAGCCCGCTGCTAGCCTTCCCCCAGGCTAGCAGCGAGTGTTAAGTGGGACCAACAGATGGTGGGAGCCTGGCTGGTAAGGGGCCAGCAGTGGGAAACCTCAGAGTGGTAGTGAGCTGAGTGGCTCAGCCCGCCCCACATGCCATCAAAGATCTGCTCGCATGCTGCCTTTGGCACATGTGCCGTAAATTGCTGACCCCTGCCTTATCACCTCCTTCTGCAGTAGATTCTGAAGTTAGCCATGCCCCACTGGCCATTTCCCTTGCCTTGGAAATCAGCAATTGTAAGGTCATTTGCAAGTGCAGGACTAAAGTGAGGGATTATACACACAACCTAAGCTGTAACATTAAACAACTCTCTCTTGTTTTAAGACCGGTCATTATATTGTGCAAATTAAGCCTTCATTTCAAAATGAATGTGATTGGAGGACTGCTTCAAACATTCTGGTTTCATGTCCTAAAATCTGATTTAAAAGCTCACTAGTGCTCAGCTTTGTGTCTCTCAAACTACGTTCTCTTTAAATGCAAGTGTGTTAGGGCCCAAGAGTTTAAATAAACAATTGGGGCTTAAACTCCAAAATACCTCTGGTTCAGATTTTAAAAATGAGATCAGTTTCATGATCAGTTTCACCCAAGCTGCCTTCCACCTTCAAATTCTCAACCAGTTCCTCCCTATTTGTAAGAGTCAAATCTAGATCAGCCTCTGGCCTACTTGCTTTCTCCACCTTCCAGAATAGGAAATTGTCTCCCAGTGTATTTCAAGAACTTAGTGGTTTATCTGTGCCTTGCTGTATTTTCCCAGTGGTAGCTGAAGTCCCCATCACAGCCCAGACATCCAAGTCCTGTGAGTTTTGTTGGCTTTTTAAAAAGTCTCATCTACCTCTTCTTGGTTAGGTGGTCTATAGTAGACCACTGCCATGGTATCCTTTTTTTTTACCACTCCTTTTATCCTTACCCAGAGATTTTCAACAGGTCTATCTCTCACTTTTATATCAACTTCAATCAAGTGTATACATCTTGATTATACAAAGCAACTACTCCTCCTTTTCCCCTTCCTGTCTTTCCTGAACAGGCTGTACCTTTCTATACCAATATTCCACTCGTGTGAATTATTTCACCCTCTGTAATGCCAATTATGCTGTAATTCACTAGTATTTCTAGTTTTCTTGTTTATTCCCCATACTTCTTGCATTAGTATAAGACATCTAATCATATTGAACATGTCTTTTGTGGAAGATAGTAGGCATTATCTCCTTTAGTCAGTAAAGTGTATAAAACTTGATTCACTGGCCAATAAATCATGTTACTATATCGGTTTGTTCCTTTTATTAAGGATATGATTTAAAATAGTTTTAAACTGACAAACGCACTGCTGCAGAAAATGTTGCTAAATCACATGTGCTGCTGTTGAAATATTTTACGCCTGTACCAGGAAAATGCGTGGGTGTTTTTTGTGAACTCTGAGTTCTAGGATTCATCCCTGAGAAGGCTTATCCCACAGTGTCCTGTGCTGTGACACCACGAGGTTAACACAAGCTGCTTATTACTTGGTGACCTAACAGCTCTTTTGAAAAGTGTTGTAGCCTGTAAGGTACATTTGTCGTTGTCACAGACTCGCAGATCGTGCCCCCTCTTGGCCCCATGTGGTCCATGGGGAGTGCCCCTTTCAGTGAGACAGCCCTTCACGGGGGGTCCACTCTCTCTTGGGGTCAGGCCCCTCCACCTCCTGGAGCACACCTGTTTCTCGCTGTGGCCCCCCTCAGGTAGTCCACGCGCTCTGGACCCCCCAGGCCGCCTCCACCCCCGAAGAGGTTGATGCAACCCTGCTCTCTAGACTGGAGTGACTCTCAGCCAGCATAAAACAGGAGGGTTTATTGAGAGTTGAACACAGCACAGGCAACTCTCAGGGCCTCAGCCCTGGCCTCCCTCAGCACAGTATATCCCAGTCCCCCTGCAGCCAGGTGGGCTCTGCCTGCTCTCGTTCTCCAGCCCAGAGCCCCCCTGCTTCCCAGCTGGGCCTCCGATTATTCCCCGGCCCCAAGCCCCGCCTTTGTCCATTGTCTTCTCTCCAGGTAAACATGGTTGTAAACAGGAAAGCCTGTGTCTCCTCTCAGCCATCCTCTGGCCCCTCTGGTCCTCTCTTTGCAGCCCATTGTCCTCCCATTGGCCAGAACTGGCTGTGTCTCCTGAGCCGGGTCACCAGTTGCTGGAGTCTCCATCTTCTAGGCCGTCGGCTGGGGTCCTGAGTTCCCTCTCTAGTCTTCTGTAACAACAAACTCCCTCTCCCCTCACTTCATCACAGTAACCAGTAACACCTGGGGACACTGAGTCCCACCCCTTGTGCATGCAAACCACTGGAAAATACAGAAACCCCCCCACTTCATCGCAGTCTAACAGACATAGCGTTTCTATTCCCATTCTTTTGTTTCCCTTCCATTACTTTTATTTCCTCACTTGCTAGCATTACGCAGGAACAGTTGAAAGAGCAGCTTACTATATGCTGATCTGTGCACTAAACTTTAAACTTCCATATAACTAAACTATTTACATCAACAGAATCACATAGATAGGTGTGGTGAAAGAACTAGTCTGACTAAACAGTTTATAGCTAAAAATCTAGGCTGAGATTTTCAGAGCTACTTAGATGCTCAGTTCATTGGGAATAGTGATTCTAAATCCCGTTGACAGCTTTGAAATGCTCAAAGTTTTTATACAACATGCAGGGCCAGCTATGCTGCAGAAAAATGAAATAAGTGAGGAAATGAAAGTTGGGGTTGGGACTTCATTCTCATTTAAGATAAGGAAAACTTACAGAACACATCTAATTGCTGACTTTCAGCAATTTTTTGCACTTTGACTTCAGTGCATTTTTTCTTTCTTTCATTTTAGTTGGAAATGGAGGACTGGCCTAATCCTGAGATAGTAGCACCAGTTTGGAGATGTTCCCTAGCATTCATATTCATCTATAACTCAATTTCTTCTTCCTCTTCCCAAAATTTATTGCTGGTTTACCCTAGCTATACCTTATTTGTGGTCACTGTGGTATTTTTCATATGGCAGTTAGTTCAGTGGGTTAAAGCTAAATTTTCGAAGCCATGTCTCAGGTTGCTCAGAAAAATAAGTGGCCTGGTATTTCGGGTATGTGTATGGGGAGGGAAGTGTGTTAGCGCCTGCCAAGGTCCTTTGTGGTTGTGTGGGGGTATTTACACTTGTTTCCTTGATCTTTTGTTGAGCATTAAATTACCATTAATGTCATAGGACTGACTTTAATTCAATGGGGGAGAAGTTTCATCTGTAAAGAGTAATTATTATGCCTACCACTAACTACTTTAGGCCATGTCAGCCTTTGATTAACCTATAGTTGTAGGGCCTACTGTCACTGAGTGATTAGAAATGTAGAGTAATGCTCAATACCTGTTGTAAGTCTGTCCTTGGGAAGAAGGCGTTTTCATAGGATTTGGAAGACTAGAACTAAAATCACAGCACAAACTCCTTTCTGCAAATTAAATGAACAAGGAGCTCTAGCAGTCTCTCCTTTGGGTAGCCTCACTTTCTCAGATGGAAACCACACTATGTAGCAAGCAGCATAACATGCTGTTAGGCTGAAAAGACTGGGAGGGAGCCACACAGCATTCTCTCCATGTTCTGTAAAGAATGCAAAGCACCCATTGTCAAACATACTAAATCTATGAATAAAATCCCAAATGATCCATGATCGATTTTGTGGTTTATTGCAAGATTCACACAATCCTTTCTGCCCTGGTAGCTATTTTGCACATCTGCCTACACAGAACCAGCTGCATGGCAAGCCTAATGTGAGGAATTTGTAAGTCTTTTTGTGTATTGTATTGTTTGCAACATGATGTCCAGCTGCCTATTGGAAATTGAAAATAGGCACTGGTGCATAATGTGAGGAATGAATAAATGAAGAGAAAGCGTTTGTTTAGTGTGGGAAGGGAGGCAACATACAATAGCATTGCCAGAAAATCTGCTGCAGACAGGAACTGAGTAATATAAATTCTGTTCTGCTGAAACAAACTTCCAGTTTACTTCAAATCCAAATAGAAAGCTAATGGAAAACACTTGATTGTTAGCTAGGCTTATTGAACTTTCTTTTTAATTTTTACCACAGTAGAAACTCTGTTACGAACACCTCAGAAAGGAAGGTTGTTCGTAACTCTGAAGAAAGCCTTATGACTGCTCTTTCAAAAGTTTACCACTGAACGTTGACTTATACAGCTTTGGAATTTTACTATGCAAAAGAAAAATGCTGCTTTCTCTTTTAACTAAAAAAAAATTCAAGTTTAACACTGTACTGTATTTCCTGTTTTGGGAGGAGGGAGGGTATCTCTGCCTGATTTGCATACTTCCAGTTCCAAATGGGGGGCGGGGTGTGTGTGTGGTTGATTGGTCAGTACATAACTCCTGAGGCTCTACTGCATTTTGTTACCAGGTCTCTATGGGTTCACGTTGTGGTGTGTAAAGTTTTTGACTATCTTGCTTTCTTGAGGGCTGAAAAGAATCCATCCTTAATTCAGTACTAATTATTCCCTAATTCTTGCCTTTTATTAGCCACCAGTCCCCCAAAGGGCTTAACAAGAAGGATTTATTGCCTGTTCAGGAGAAACTGAGATTAATTCTTATCTTGGCAACCCTGCTAAAATGTAGTATGCTGACAAGTGTACCACATCTTGCATGGTTCCCACACATTTTGCAGCTCTACCTGTAGGGCCTTACCAAATTCATGGCCATAAAAAGTGTCACCGGCCATGAAATCTGGTCTCCTGTCAGCCTCCCTGCCCCCCCTCCCCCCAGCACTGTCTGTGTGCTTTTAACCTATACTATACAGGGGAGACCAGTGTTTGTTTCTCAAATTAGGAGTCCTGACCCAAAAGGTAGTTGCAGGGGGGTTGCAAGGTTATTTTGGGGGGTGTGGGCTGGGAGAGTGGGGTGGATTGGGTATTGCCTCCCTTACTTCTGCGCTGCCTTCAGAGCTGGGTATCTGGAGAACGGTAGCTATTGGCCAGGTACCCTGTTCTGTGCTGCTGCTGCTGGCAGGGCGCTGCCTTCAGAAGTAAAGGTGGCAATACCATACCATGCAATCCTTCTGCACTGCTGTCAGTGGCAGCGACAACCTGGGGAATTACAGACCAGTCAGCTTAACTTCTGTACCCGTAGGGATAATGGAGCATATAATTAAGAAATCAATATGCAAACACCTAGAAGATATGGTGATAACAGTCAGCATGGATTTGTCAAGAACAAATTGTGTCAAAGCAACCGGAGAGCTTTCTCTGACAGGGTAACCAGCCTTGTGGATGGGGGGAGCAGTCAATGTGGTATATCTTGACTTTAGTAAGACTTTTGATACTGTCTCGCATGACCTTCTCATAAACAAACTAGGGAAATACAACCTAGATGGAGCTACCATAAGGTGGGTGCATAACTGGTGGGAAAATCTTTCCCAGAGAGTAATCATCAGTGGTTCACAGTCATGCTGGAAGGGCATAACAAGTTGGGTCCCTCAGGGATCAGTTCTGGGTCTGGTTCTGTTGAATATCTTTATCAATGATTTAGATAATGACACAGAGATATAGTAGTTTTGCGGAACGAAGGTGGGAGGGGTTGCAAGTGCTTTGGAGGATAGGATTAAAATTCAGAATGATCTAGACAAACTGGAGAAATGGTCTGAAGTAAATAGGATGAAATTCAAGAAGGACAAATGCAAAGCACTCCACTTAGGAAGGAACAATCAGTTGCACACACACACAAAATGGGAAATGATTGCCTAGGAAGGAGTACTGAGGAAAGGGATCTGGGGGTCATAGTGGATCACAAGCTAAATATGAGTCAACAGTGTAACACTGTTGCAGAAAAAGCAAGCGTCATTCTGGGATCTATTAGCAGGAGTATTGTAAGCAAGACACAAAAAGTAATTCTTCTGCTCTACTCTGAGCTGATTAGGCCTCAACTGGAGTATTTGTGTCCAGTCTTGGGTGCCACATGTCAGGAAAGCTGTGGACAAACTGGAGAAAGTCCAGAGAAGAGCAACAAAAATGCTTAAAGGTCTAGAAAACATGGCCTAGGAGGGAAGATTGAAAAAATTGGGTTTGTTTAGTCTGGAGAAGAGGAGACTGAGGAGGGACATACCTTTTTAAGGTACATAAAAGGTTGTTACAAGGAGGAGGGAGAAAAATTGTTCTACTTAGTCTCTGAGGATAGGACAAGAAGCAATGGGCTTTAATTGCAGCAAGAACAGTTTAGTTTGGACATTAAGAAAAGCTTTCTGACTGTAAGAGTGGTTAAGCACTGAAATAAATTTCTTAGATGGTAGTGGAATCGCCATCATTGGGGATTTTTAAGAGCAGGTTGGACAAATACCTGCCAGGGATGGTCTCGATAATGCTTAGTCCTGCCTTGAGTGCAGGGGACTGGACTTGATTACCTCTCAAGGGCCCTTCCGGTTCTATGATTCTATAATTACAACACCATAATATTTCAGATTTAAATAGCTGAAATAATGAAAATTACAATTTTTAAAATCCTATGACCGTAAAATTGACCAAAATGGACCACGAATTTGGTAGGGCCATATCAATCTGCATTCCCACAGACCCTCTGAGATGTTAAGCATTTAGCTGTGCCACCAGGAGTTGTTGTGGTTCTTCCACTGCTAGCTGCCATGCAGCCTCTCTTGCCTTTTCACCACTCTCCTGTTGCTCCCTTTTGCAGGGAAGGGGCAGCTGAGAGGAGAAGGAAAGATGTCAGGGGTCCAGTACTGATACCAGTACCTCTCATCCCCTTTGAGCCCCAGACACCATCACCCTGCCTGTAATTTTCTTCCAGCATCCCCATCCAGCTACATCCAGCATTCTCAGATGTCTATCATCAGTCTATACTCCCTCAAACACACAGGCACCCTAGCACCATCAAGCACACACCAGCACCATCAAGCACACACAAGACACTTTGTAGTACTCTTGCACTTAAGTAACCCTTGCAGGTTTCATAAACATTTGTATCTATCTCAGCCAGAGCTGCCAAGTTTTTGTGCAGTGTCGTATCCTGCCATTGCATAGCACAGGATGCATTGAACATAACCTGAAGATTATGGTTATCCGCCAAAAACTCAAATAGCTCATTTTACAGCTTGTATAAAATGTCTCACACAGCTCTACAGAGATTAGCATCTACATGTTTTAATTACACCATACTCGATATTCCTTGCAAAATGTCAAGTTATAGAGTTTTGAAGTATTACAAATCTAGTTTTTGACCATATAGTCATGTTGGAAAGGTTGGCAATTTCTTGGGGAAACACTAGTTTAGGACAAGGCACGCTTAACTATTGGCTTAAAGTTATTTTCCCTAATTTTGCTGGTTTATTAGAATATACTAACAAAAATACTTAACAATTGGATAATAGTTTTTGCAGTAATATGGTCTGTTTAATTTTAATTTAAAGGAAATTAAATAATAAAAAACCCTCCACTTAAAGCAGTATGCCGTTGTTTTGGTAATCTCAAACTGGAATTGAAATGTCTGAATCTGGGAATTCCCCTTCTTTGTTTAGCAATGAAAATTAGCTAACAAAACAACATGTAATTTTCATTGCTAAACAAAGAAGGGGAATTCCCAAACTGAGATGTTTCAGCTCCAGTTTGAGGTAAATTGGACTGGATAGTTAAGACAGTCTGTTCCTTGATCTGGCTGGCTGAAGTACAACTGCTGCAGCTGAACTCCTTGAGTACAGGGACTCAAGTAAAAATATTTCAATATGAGCAAAGGTGTTTGTCCCAATTCATGGTTATTTTGAGAGAGTTCGTGAAGATGAGAGTCTTAGGTGCAGAAAAAATAAAGAAAGTGAGTAGAAAGGCAGACCGTATATAGAAACATTTTGCAGAATGCAGCGGGAAGAACAGACACTGAAATAACTGACTAGCTAAACATATGAGAGTATTAGAATCGGACTCTGAGGATGAAGGTACTGATGATGATACTGCATTGCCATTGCCAAATACATCAAAAGAATGTGAGATCCAGGCTGGCCACAGACAAGGAGGGAAGTATCAGTTTTTTTTCAACCTCAGGATATGTTTGTAAGAGAAACAATTCTAGAGGTGAAACAAGGCTTGAAAATTGCAGATTTTTTTTTTAATGGCTGTAATACTCCCTTTTCTGTTGGATGCTCAGCTGCTTAAGGCCAGGCTATAAAACACCCAGTTGAAAGCAGGTAGTGGGGAACTGTTAGATGCAACTCCTGATGTCTTGTGGGTGGGAAGCACACACAGAATTACATGGAAAAGCAATTACATTAATGAGTTGGCTGGAGTAATATGCAGAATGAGCCAATAATGGCTAAGTGTAACAGATAAGGGAAACGGTGGCTTATATATCGGCAGTTGATATTGGAGGCAAATAGAAGACTGGAAAGTACTGTGCTACACTGGCAAGAGAAGCCAAGACATTAGCAAATGAATTGTGTGGTGGTGGTGAGCTTACCTGACAGACAGTAAGAAAAAGATGAAGTGATTTGGAACAAGATGACACTTTTGGTTATGTATGGATGTGCATCACATTGGCTTAGTCTACTTGGACAAGACCCTACCCCCAAGTGCTTTAATGAAACGTGTTGTAGATTTAGAAAAGCATTTTTGTAATTGCCATCACACTGGAGCCTGGTAAAAAGAATGCCAAGGATCTGTAAACCTCCAAATTCTTGGTGGGACATGATGGAACATTCAGCTTGCCTGGACACGTGTTAAAAATCACATTATGTCAGGATTGAGTGTATTCAGAAGGCCGAACTTCAGTGAATCTTTTCAAACTTTGGATACATCCATTCAAAACGGAGGCATAGGCTCGGTCTATCCTCTACATCGAAGTTGGTCTCTTGCTACAGAATGCGTATGGCCAAATGGACGTGAATTGGTCATCTGCAACTCTGCACGCCTCTGACTGCATAATGCTTCAAGCCTACAACAATGTGCTTTATTTTCATATGGTTTTGACTTCGAAAACTGAAATGAGTCATGACCTATAAAACTTCCTTGAGAAAATACTGAACCAAAATGTATAGATACTCTGGTGGTCAATATTATAATTACATATTCGTGTTACACCCACTGTGGTTTTATATTTAATTTGGGGTTGTACAAATAAATCTCCAAATTTATGTAACTAAAACTAAGTGTAATATGATGTGCATTAATGAAACAGGTTTTTTTTAAAATAGCAAAATACCTTAAACTGGGACTAAACAATGGTGGTGTGTTGTGGGTTTTTTTTTTTCCCCCCTGTTCTTCCCTAGGGTGATGGGGGGGAAAAAAAAGGAGGGGGAAAAAAAAAACCCTGTAAAAACCACCTCTGGTAAACCATGCCATTCTGAAAAGCATGTGAATCCATCTACAGGATGCTTTTCTAAAATACCAGTCATACCACATGAAACCAAGTACTATAGTTTCTAATGACTGCTATGGTGCTGAATCAGGCATTACTGTGGTCATAACTCTTAAATAAACATTTCTCCCAATACTAAGATGAACTAACTGAAAGCATGAAATTGGCAGATAAAAATCTTACTGCATTTCTTGAAATTTGTAACGTGAACAGTTGCTATTAAAAACAGATGTTCGGAGTCTCCTATAGGGGACTGTTTGAATGCAGAACTGGAGGAGGGAGAACTCTCTCTCTGTCCTGGAATAAACGGAGGAATTCTACAAATAGACTCCTTAACTAGATAAATCTTACTAGTGTGTTACAGGAAAATTTCGTTAACTCCTTGTGTGGAAAAGGAGTTGGGCTCAGTTGGCTACTCCTGATGGGCCAGCAGTTGAATTCTCTCCATGCAGTGTCAGCCTTGTCCCTGCCCAGCCTGGATTTTCTTTTTGCTTTACCTTACAGTTAACCTTTACCACTCCCTCACTGTCTTTAAGTAGAGAGTCAGCCAGCAAGGAGTCAGTTTTTGGGTTTTTTGTTTGCCCAACAGAGGGCCTCTGGTGTAGAAGTAGTAGCCAGGGTAGAATAAACTGAGGATTCTTTTTATTCTTTGTGTGTCCTAACCAAGAATCGGGAAGGGGAAAAGTCACACTGCACTTTCCAAACAACTAGACATCAAACCATGTATAATTTCAGTAACAAAATAGTTCAAACTTCTCATACAATGAAGCTGTAGTTATAGGCTACAACGGAAGATACATTTTTAGGGTTAGTGGTTGCTCCATTCCCATTAACTAGGTAACAAAGCTGAAGAATATTCTGTCTTGGAATACCGCAAAGAATTGCCATTTCATAATAGCTTCCATTTGCATGAGCTTTAAGCCAAGAGCTGCCCTAGCAAAAGTGGCTAGTGTCTCCCGACTGCATAGTGGGCTGCCATCTTCTTTGAAAGGAGCTTAGTTGTGGATCATGGGAAGTGATTGACACTTTAAAAAAGGGCATTTTTAGCTGATGGCAACCTGTGGCGTCAATCAGATTTGAGAACAATGGGAGGTGGTAGCCATTTTGAAAGATGGTAATCCTTTGTGACATTCTCTGAAAGAGAAAACTGTAAAATGATGAAAAAATAGTGGCAAAAAATGACCATAATCCTAAATATTGTTAGAAACTATTTGTTGTACCTTATCTATCCTACAGGGGGAGGAAGGGAATCCCCAAATTGTATATTTTTACAGTCTGAAGTCTAACTGTCTTCCTTCAAACTGAAGAATTTTTACATGGATTCTCACCTTAGCCAACTACAAGAGACTAACTGCACTGGAATGTCATTTGAATGTTCTGTATTAAAATTAAATTATGAAAATCTACAAGGATTGTAAAACATCAACTTCTGACCGAATGGTAAGGTTTTACAATCCTCCTTGTAGATTATGAAAATCTATTCTAATACAGGTAGGTGTTTGTAGATCCTTGTCTAAAAAGACAGATCTGTAGTGCTGATTTCCAGCTACCACTGCTTTTAACATGCAGTAGGGATCTATCAAGAATTACCAAAATTAAAATTTGAAATTGTCAATTTTTCTCATTTTAAAGGGAAAATGTAGCTGTAGGATCATTTTACTTGATTTCAGAGTTCTAGTAAATAAATACTACTTTACAAGTAAAGAAATTTGTAATACAAATGTTTAGCAAGTCACGTGCTCAAGAGCTCCAGCTGGAAGCTTGCAGCTCTTTTGCAGCGTTTTGTGGCATATCTACAACAGTGGAGTGCAAATGTAATCTTCTATATTGTGCTTCAAATTTTAGTTTTCTGGGGCATTTTCAGTAATCTAAACACTAATTTAGATTGTAAAATCAAGATAGTAAATCGCAACTTTGATTTTTACAATTTTGATTTGGGATTGCTTTAGAACGTTAAGTAATATGTAAGAGCTAGTCTGGCAGAAATTTTTCCCTTAAATATATTTCGCAGCAGCAAATTTTAATAGATCAATGTCTTGCAACTATTATGTATAGTTTTAAAAATCAAATGTCTACTTTTTTTATAGCCTTTGCTATTGAAACACTAAAGATAACTACAGTACTCAGTTGTATAGTAATCATCAAATTACTTTCTGTAGCGAAAATAAGGTCAAACTGGAAAGTGCTTCACTTATTTTAGAACTGAAAGATACTTGCCACTAGCTCACTGGTAAATGAGTAACAGAACTGGCATTTGTTCAGGTTTTTTTTCTTCTAAAAGAACTAATAAAATAGCATTCAGATTTTAGTGGTGTCTCTTCTTTGTTAGTCTTGTTTTGGCACATGGATTTAGCTACTGAAATCACAGAAAATACACAAGTCTTTGTCTAGCCATTGTGGGAAGCTTCTAAATTTCAGAAACTTAATCTTTTAGTTGTCAGTACAAACTAATGAAATTCTAGAGTATCTGTGACAGTGTGCTCACAATTGTAAAAATTCCTATTTCTTGTGGGATATATAACTTTTTATTTCTTGGCAGTACAGCTACCTTTTTTCAATTCTGCATCAAAATGGCTATAACGCCAATTCATGTCTGGTTGCTTTCCCTAAAGTTGTTACTCTTGTTGGTGACAGCAGCATAAGTAGGACTAGTATCAGTTTTCACTAGAAAAAGAGGAAGATCTTTAGCTATAAGCATTCTATTCTGTGCAGACATTCAAACTGTCTTATAAATATTTAATACCTCGCATCTCTGCCTTCCATAAAAGTCATCAAAAAGTATTGCTAAATTGTAGCATTTGACTTCTGCCTGTGGCTAACGTACTCAGAACACTTGCAATATGTCTTTTTCTGTGTAATAGAAACCACTGCCTTGTTGAAAGCTTATTAAAGAATAGCTGTATTGATTTATTCAGATGGGGGGAAAAATAGTAACATGCCTCATATCATCATTGTGATATATATTTGAGACTAATCTAAAATGGGATGCATTTAAAATGGTTACAGGAATTTCTCGTTGCTAGTTGTGGTGGTACATGGTAGTTTGTTGGTATCTGAACACTTTTTTTTTTTTTCACAACCTTTTGAGAGGGCAGTTAACTTTAAAGATTACTGAACTGTACTTTGAATGAGGAACAGAAGTAGTTCATTAGAAATTCTGGCCTTCAGCCATTCTCTGTTCTAATGACTGCTTCTTGGAGCAGCTTGTCCTGGAATCTACAAGGGGAGAGGCAATTCTTGATTTTTAGTTCTAAATGGAACACAAGGTCTGGTGCAGGAGGTGAATATAGCTGAACTGCTCAGTAATAGTGACCATAATGTAATTAAATGTAACATCCTCGTGGGGAGAGGGAATGCCAAATAACCCCCCCCCCAGTAGCATTTACTTCAAAAAGGGAAACTGTACAAAAATGAAGAAGCTAGTTAAACAGAAATTCAAAGGATCAGTCACAAGGGTGAAATGCCTGCAGACTGCATGGAGAAAACTTTTAAGCTGAACCTTTAGGATGGTATTTTTATATGTATGCCCCGCTCCCTCCAAACATAAGAAAACCAAAAATAGCCAGCATGGGTAAACAGCAGAGTAAAAAGAAATGGTTAGAGGCAAAAAGGCATCATATTAGAAATTGGAAGTCAAATCTTAATGAGGAAAATAGAAAGGAGCATAAAGCTTCCCAAGAGTCAGTGAGGCCAGGCCACTGGAGGAATGAGGTGCTGATGGAGCATTTAAGGAAGACAAAGCCATTGAGAAGAAGCTAAATAAGTCTCTGAAGAGGTCTTCATTGCAGAAGATATAGGGGAGATCCCCCACATCTGAACCATTATTTTTAGGTGACACATCTGAGGAACTATACCAGATTGAGTTATCAATAGAAGAGGTATGGGGGGGGGGCTTAAATTGATAAATTTAACTAAGTCACCAGAACCAGATGATATTCATCCAATAATTGTGAAGGAATGAAAATATGAAATTGCAGAACTATTAACTGTGGTATGTAATCTATTGCTGACATCCGCTTCTGTACCAGATAACTGGAGGATAGCTAATGTAATGTAGCTCCAGTGGTGATCCTGGCAACTACAGGCTGGTAAGCTCCTAACTTTAGTGCCTGGCAAATTGGTTGATGTGATGGTAAAGAACATAATTACCAGACACATTGACTCTTCCCCATTATATTAATCTATGTGGCTTTTGTAACAGGATGTCATGCCTTTCCAATCTATTGGGATTTTTTGATGGAGTCAACAAATATGTGGATGGGGTGATTCAGTGGATATATAAAAGCAGCAAAGAATCCTGTGGCACCTTATAGACTAACATATGTTTTGGAGCATGAGCTTTTGTGGGTGAATACCCACTTCGTCAGATGCATGTGAATATAGTGGATATAGTGTACTTGGATTTTCAGAAAGCCTTTTGATAGCATCCCTTACCAAAAGCTCTTAAGCAAAGCAAAGAGTCATGAGATAAGAGGGAAGGTCTTCTCATGGGTCAGTAACAGTTTAAAAGACAGAAAACAAAAGGTAGGAATAAATGCTCAGTTTTCAGAATGGAGACTGATAAATAGCTGTGTCCTCCAAGGATCTGTACTGGGGCCTATGCTATTCAACATATTCATAAATGATTTGGAAAAAGGGGTAAATAGTGAGAGGGCAAAATTTGCAGGCAATAAAAATACTCAAGATAGTTAAGTCCAAAGTTGGCTGCGAAGAGTTAAAGGGATCTCACTAAACTGGGTGACTAGGTGCCAAAATGGCAGATGAAATTCAGTGTTAAGTGCAAAGTGATGCACATTGGAAAACATAATTTTGTATGGATAGTTCGGATTATGGGATCTAAATTAGCTGTTCCCACTCAAGAAGGAGATCTTGAAGTCATTGTGGATGTTTCTTTTGAAAACATCCACTCCCTATGGAGCAGCAGTCAAAAAAGATAAGTGTTGGGCACCAAAAGATATACTGGAATTAGCAAGAGTGCAAAGAAGGGCAACAAAAATTATTAGGGGTATATTACAGCTTCCATGATAGGAAAGATTAAAAAAACCTGGGACTATTCAATTTAGAAAAGGGATGGGTGGGGTAGAGGTCTATGAAATCATGAGTGGTCTAGAGAAAGTGAATAGGGAAGTGTTATTTCCCCCTTCACATAACAAATGAAGCAGAGGTCACCTAGTGAAATGAACAGTCAGATGGCTTAAAACAAACAAAGGAAGTACTTCACGCAGTGTACAGTCAACCTGTGGAACTTGTTGCCAGGTGATGTCGTAAAGGCCAAAACTGGGTTTGAACTGGATTAAAAAAGAATTTAGGTAAATTAATGGAGGATATGGCTGTCAGCCAAGATGGTCAGGGATCCAACCCCATGCTCCAGATGTCCCTAAACTTCTGAGTGCTAGAAACGGGGACTGGACTACTGGGGATGTGCATCACTTGAAAGTACCCTTTTCTGTTTGTTCCCTCTGAAGCATCTGGCACTGGCCACTGTCAGAAGACAGGATACTGGGCTAGATGGACCAGTGATATCACTCTGTATGACCATTCTTATGCTTCTGCTAATTAACATACCAATCTGTGCAGAGACCTCTTCTGATCTGTAACTGTTCCTGCATATCTTATTTCTCCATGGATCATCCATGTAGCCAGAGCACTGAAAATATAAGGGCTAGTCACAATGGGTGCAGGAACACTTCCAGTATGTTTAGTGATTCTTTCTTTCTACCAAAAGCAATTGAGTCCCAGGCCTGCAAGCGCATATCTGGCCAACTCAGTACAAGTAGATCCACAATCACCAAACTTTGCAAGTGTCTGCAGGGTTGGGCCTGTAATTTCAAAGTGTCTCACATGGTCACTTGGTAAAGGTCATGTTCCTTGGTGGGTAATACAGGTCCTGTTT
The DNA here is from genome assembly GCF_007399415.2 of Gopherus evgoodei. Lineage (NCBI taxonomy): Eukaryota > Metazoa > Chordata > Testudines > Testudinidae > Gopherus > Gopherus evgoodei. The sequence goes on along the minus strand of NC_044336.1, from coordinate 6,066,752 downwards.
GGGCCCATTGAGGAATGATTGGAAGAAGGGCCATGCTATGTATCTGTTTTTGTGCATCTGATGTTCTTAATACCTAATATTCTGCCTTCACTTTAATGTGTGCTCCTGGTACACTGAATATGGCTAGAATTAGATAACGATATCTCCCATCCCAGCTTGCCACAAACAGTACATGAGAATTATTCTTGCAAACAAGTTGTCACTGCTTGATCCCCTTCTACTGGAATTGTTCAATGGGGATAGCAAAGAAGCAAATACAAGGAGAGACTAAATACTGTATTTAGCACCTGAAAAGCTCTTTAAATCCATGTGTTTTTCAACCAGGAGCATTGTCAGGATTTTAAATTGAAGCTGTGTCTTTACAACCATCCTCGTACTTGGTGTGGGAGGTGTTTGCTTTAAGAAGCCTTTGTACTATGTACAGGCTTCTACTTTTGCAAGCAGTGAAGCAAAAGAATCGTTCTTGAGGCATAGAACGGAAGCCAGAAGAGAGCTGGTTTAGGACAACCAACAGCTGCTATACATTGTGGTACAACTCTGCAGTTTTAAGACCACTTTTTAAGCCCACTTTTCACCACCCCTGGACAAAAATTAAAAATCTTCCTGATGCATGAAATGTTGCATGCATGCTATATGCTAATTTTTTGGGAAGTCTGAAGTAAATCAGGCAGCTATTTCCAAGTAGTGTTTTCAGATCTTCAGTTTAGTTCTATTTTTTTGTCTTGTATTGTCAAAACTCAGACTTCAGAGCTTAAAGACTTCAAAGTTCTTTCATTAGTTTTCACTGGGGATATCAGTTTTATTCTGTGTAGACATCTAGTGATTTACTGCATTTCTAACCCACCCCACACACTGGAAAATCCACATCCTGGTTTAGGGGTTTGAACATTTTCCCTGTATGCAGAGATGCAGCATGTGGGTATAAATGTAACTCTTCATGCAGTGCCAAGAAAAGCCACATGCCTCTATAATTGCAGATAATACTTTAAATGTACAAACCACTCTCAGTATATAGCAGACAAGCAGTCAAGTTCAATCAGATTAGCCTGGTGCTTGTTTTTACTTTTCAACCTTAAGGAGTCACTTAGCTTTAAATCAAGGGCAAGTGTCCCTGGTTGGGTTCTGGTTTCACCTTTTTTAGGTAGGGGACAGCAATTTGCAGAGTCTCGCAGCCTGTGTAGTAGCCTCCCAGTCCAGTAAACCTTGATTGACACATGCAAGTAGGTCTGCTAAAACTGCTGACTGGTTCAGGTACCTTGTCCAACTCTTTCCAAAAGCAGTTTAGGGGCTGTTTCACCATCTTTTGTCTCATGGAAAATTAGATATGAAAGCTAAACAATAGATTTTTAGACTATCTCTTAGTAGTCTTTTGCAGATAGCCCTGTGTATTACGGATCTTCTAATTACAGTTTTGAAATGGGTCTCTTACCCCAATGACTTGCAATGTACATCTGGGCTTCCTAAATCTGAGTAACCTGTTTCATTGCAGGAAGGGTCTGAAGGCACTAAATCCATAACTCAAATATACAGATGAAACAATCATCTTTTTTCCTTGTCTTTTGGGCAGGGGGGTGTCAGGTGGGCAGGCTGTCATAGAAAAAATTCCAAGGACCCTTTTGGATTCTTGTGTATGTCCTAGTTGAGTAACAGAGAAAACAGGTTAACTGCTCCCTTCTGATCGAGTCTCTTTTCTTTAGAGGAGACAGCTGGCTATTCTGCTTCAGTACTAGTAACGGTACGAGCTGGTACATGAAAGCTTTATAAAATTAATTTATATGATTTGAGTAGGTGACTAGGGTTTTTATTTCATATTTCTCTATACTTCGTAGTATCTTGGAGTCCAGTCCTAAAAGTCCTTGGCCAAAACTATCCAAACCCAACAAAATTTTACTTTGCTTCTTACAGCAGATAAGATACAGTTGAGTTATACTGTTATCCAATTTTTAAAAAAATAGCCTATGTCTAGACTTCAAATCCACTAAGTGAAATCATTGGATTCTAGGAGAAGGTGGGGAGGAGGGATGGCAGGAAGGGAGGAATCACACATTTCACAGCAACATAATTGTCCTCCTGCCTGTCCATCTTTAGTGCTTCAAGTCCAGAACTGCTCTCCCTAGAGAGAATATCAGTTATCTGTTGCTATTTGATGCATTTTTCTGGGTCCTCCTACTTAGTGTGTCATGCATGGCCAGCAATTCATAAAGATCTCAAAGGTTTAAAGAATATCACTTGACTTTTTTTTTTTATTTTATTTTATTTTATTATTATTTTTTTTAAGGACAGAACAGGGACTTTATAATGAGGACCCTTGAAACATGGTATTGGTCTTATTCTGGAAGGATCAGGGGAATATCCCTTAGTCTTGAACCTTACGTTCAAACAAAATAAGGTTGACTTGTTTGCAGTGGAAATCACTATTATTACTAAGGATATAATTGAGTCATGGAGGTCACAGCAGTCACGGATTCTGTGACTTTATCGGACCTCTGTGACTTCTTCGGCTTCAGCTGGGACTGTGCACCCCTGCCCTGCAAATGGGGCTGCAGGACTGTGCCCCTTGTGGCTGGCGCTGGGGCTCTGCTCCCCTGCCCCACAGCTGGGTCAGGAGCCAGGACTGTGTGCCATGCACTCCCCTTCTGCTGTGGCTGGAGCTGTGCACTGTCCCCTAGGGCCGCAGATGGAGCCATATGCTCCTGCCTTATGGCACTGACCGAGATGACAGCTGTGCACACACCCCTGTGGCTGCAGCTGGAGCTGTTCTAGCTGTCATTCAGTCATGCGTGACACTCCCTCCTCCCCAGTAATTTTTAGTAAAGCCACTGGAAAATTTTGTTTATTGCCTGTGACCTGTCCATGATAATCTTAACCTTAACAATTACTCATAAAAATAATTCTACTGCAATTCCCTCATGAGTTTGCAGTAGATGGCTACTAGTTATTCAGTGATCATTATGCGGATGGCTGTAGAACCAGTTTGAGAGAAGGGTGCGTGTGTGTGTGCGTGTGGGGGGGGGGATGTAGGGGGCTCATAGGCATGAGGAGATGCTGAGCTTACTGAAAAAGTTGGGGTGGGGGTGGGGATTCTTTAACTAACTGAAAGACCAGAAAACATCTTTAACAGCTCTTCTGAAAAACACTTCATATAAAGTATAAGGACCATATATTGAAATGGAGTATGTAAAGATGCTGTAACTTACAAGAGAACCATTCACAGTTAATAGTGCATGTCCTTCAGGCATTCTTTTCAATGCACAGTAGTGTATATTGTATGCTGAGCAATATCACGTTGCACAGTTCATGTCTGTTCTATATCTTGCTAGGCATCCTGTTGGCAACTCACTGAATTAAAACAGCAGTTATGAGCTTGCATGTTCACAGGAAAAAGCTGTAACTGGGAATTGTCATATTGGCTGCAGATGTTCTTGCTGTTTCCAAGTACTTAAAATCTTGTTTGTGGCCAGTGAATCTGGGAAACTGTGTAGGGAACATGAAACACTAAAAGTTTCAACTAGTTTCATTTTCTCTACTGTATAGTTAAAAAAAAAAATCTCAATTACTAAAATGAAGATAATTTTGCATAGAATATTTAGTTTAGTTTAATCTGCAGTGGCCAGCACTTTCTGTATAGACCATTTAATTGTTTCCCTGACTAGTCTCTCTCTCCTCACTGAAAAGACCCTTTATAAACTTAAACAAGGAGCTGAAAAACATTCCCCTCCCACCCCAAAATTAAATAACTTCAGGATGCTACTTAAAGACCATACCATCAAACATAATTGATTTTTTTTTAATTGCTGAATTATGAAAAGTTCAAGTTTCTGGATGTCCTTTTTAATGTAACTTTGTAGCTTGCAATTACAACAAATATCAGAGCAAAATCACAATCTATATTCTTTTTTTGTTTTGCAGACCGTGAGGACCAATCAATTCTTTGCACGTAAGTAAACAAAATAATAAGTTGGCTGTTTTTATCATATTAGTGATAGTACAAGGAACTTCTCTACTATTGCCAGGATAGATTACTCTACTCTTCATGTTTATCTCTTAGCTGCTTGTAACAATTAGCAACACATAATATAAAAACTAATCTAGTCTGGTACAGAGATGTTGACTCGTTCATAAAATGGTGCACTTGAACTTTGTCCCACTATCAACTTACTGAAAGTGTTAAATAGCATTTACCACTCCAATAAGCATAATATCTTACACACACACACACACACCCTAAATCGAACAAGTGAATCTCTAATTTATAGATCATTAATATTCTGATAATGTTAAACCATACTGTAACTATTCAAAGTGTAGAAGCTAACTGAATAACTACAATAAAGGATCATTTGCCTACTTGGCAGGTTCAACTTTAAAATTCACTCAAACTAAGACTTTTTTTTTAAAAAAAAAAGTAATTTATCCTATATTTTTGGTGGCATATAGTGCAAGGGGATGTTGTTTGGACATTTTAAAAACAAAAAAGTGAGAACCCACAAACGCAAATAAGTGTTTGAAGAAACTGGCTGGTTCTTTACTTTCTCATCTCTCTTCAGCTAGCTAATAGTTTAGGTTGGACTTCGTTTCTGGCCTCCCCTGAGTTAGTTAACATTTGAAGGTCCTTCTAGCTAATTTATAACTTTCCCTGTCAGTCACAGCTCTGTGTCTTTTAACCTACCAGCCAGGTGATTTACTTAATTTCAAAACATTTCCCCTAAGGGCTTGTTTATATTAGCTTTCCTATCTCCAATTTGATTACCAATTAACTCATTATAGGTAACATGTCTGTGAAGGATAGTTTGGACACTACCACAAATGTTTGTTCCAGGACACATGTGCTTGTAGATTACCCTAGGGCACCCAAAGCTTCACAGACTGGATCCCTGCCTATCAACCAGAAGCAAAAAGTCTAATATTTTCTAGCCTATAAAGTAATGTCTGAGAAGCTGGAGAAGGATTGGGTTTTCCCAGGGTGGGAGATGGTACATTCCAAATGTAGGGCTATCCTTCACCCTCTCATTGAAAAGTGGGCAAGGGCCAGTAGTGTTCAAATGACGATTGTTTTATAAAACAAAAGCTCCCTCTATGAGGAGGACAGCTTTAGGACAATGTCCCCCAAAGCAAGAATAAACCCTTTGCCCTGCTTTTGATGACTGGAAGCTCCCATGTCTTGCTTCCTAGCAGGAGCGGACAACCCAGCAGCTGCCACTGAAGTTCAGTGGGAGCCTCTGCAGTGTAGCACTATACACAATCAATATATAGCTTACATTAAATGGATTTAAAAACTGGCTAACTAGTAAATTTCAAAAAGTAACTGTAGATAGAATCATCATTCAGTGAGGATATTCTTGGTGCAGTGCCACAGGTTCTTGGTTTATTGCTATTCAGTATCTTTATTAATGATCTGGAAGAAAATATAAAATCATTACTATTAAACTTGCAGATGACACACGTGGTTGCAGTATTAATAATGAGGTAGATTAGTTCTACAGGCTGACTTGAAATGGGCACATTTAAACAAAGTGTGTCTTAATACAGTCAAGTACAGAGTCATGCATCTGGGAACAATGAATGTAGGTGACACTTGCAAGATGGACTGGATCTTGGAATTGCAATCATACTGAACAGAACTTAGGGGTCATAGCAGATAACCATTTGCACATGTGCTTCCAATGCAATGCTGGAGTTAAGAAGGTCAATATGATCCTCTGTATAAGCAGGGGAATACGAAGTAGTAGAAGTGAGGTGGTATGGTCTCTGTATATGGCACTGGTAATTTAAATTATTGGAATACTGTCTAGTTCTGGTCCACATATCAAAAATGTCAAAACTGGAAAGCATGTTTAGGACAGAGCTTGACTTGAGGTCTGGAAAACATATCATTATATGAGACTTTTTAGAAGCTCCATCTCTAACTTTTCTGAGAGAAGGTTAAGAGGTGACTTGATCTAAAAGTTCCTGCGTGACAAGGAGATCTCTGATAGCTCTTTAATCATAACAAGATCTGGTAGTTGGAATCTGAAGCTAGACAAGATCAATCTGGAAATAAGGTGCAGATTTTTACAGTAATGTTCATTTAACCATTGGAAGAACTTATCTGTGTTTCTGAAGTTCCCTCTATTGCCTGTGTCAGTAAGACAAACTGGCAAGTGTCTGACCTGGTAGTTCTTAGCTCCAACTAAATCTCTCAATGCCTCTGAAATTTTCAGAACTTCTCTGCTCTGCTGATGTAATGCCTGTCTGTCTGAACTGAATATTGGCTGCCAGACACCCCTCTCCCCTCACACACCCCACTACCCCCAGACTCCTCAAAATGGTGGATTTGAAACCTGCAGGTTTCAGGTCCTTCCAGTCCGGTGATGGACACAATGGACTAATTCTTCTCTTGTTTAGAACAGTCCCATATAACAAATTGATGATTATTTCTATATTTCTCTTTGGGTATGCACAAACCGTGCAGCTAAAGCTTCCTCCTCTTGGGGCAATCTATTAGTCTCCTCAAGAACTGAAGAGACTTTAACACCTGCCACCCAACAGCAGAAAACCCAACTTTATCCAGTGCTCAATCTAGCAGACCAGTGACCCCCCAAAGACCAGACCACAAAAGAAAAGACTGCAAAAGAAAGACCTGGCACCAGCACATATGCCCCTGGTGCCAAAGCAGACCACATGGCTTCAGACATTAGCACCAAACAGGACATAAACACCTTTACTACCAGAATCTGGGACTAAGGGGGGCCACTCCAAACAGAGGGCTGAGACTCCGAATGGAACTCTGTATAGTGTCAAAGTTTTTTTGATCATGAAAAGCCTCTGGATGCAAATCCACCAAGCCCTGCATGGTTCCACAGGCTGGTGCAGAAGGGCAGCCTACAGCACAAAGTAATACTTCTCTGGCACCAGTCCCAGAGCTGGGGTTGCACCTCTCTGCATTGAGATCTGTAGCAGACAGTGTGCCTCTAAGTGAACTGGGACAGTCACTGGCACACAGGTATTTATCTGTACTGAGAATGCACTGCCCAGAGAGGAAGTCAGTCTCTCCATTGCATGTGTTCTTTCAATCCTCAAACAGGGAACTCCTATCCTCTATGGTGCCACAGATGCCTGACATACGGGACTGAAAATCCACCCTGACAGGAATGCTATTGGACTGGCCAATATCAAGCTATTGTACTATATCCCTAGCTTATGCTGCTGTGGTCTTACTGTGCTTATGGGGGTCTGATATCTCAATCGGTTATGATTCAATCTCTATGCTCAAGAGAGGTCACTTTACCCATCATCTTCTCTAGCCAGACCACCTATTTCAGATAGGAAGAACCAGATCTGGGGGCTAAGCAACACCAGTGACCTGCCTGGCCACCAAAAGACCTCTCATCACCTCACAAAGTGGTGTCTTTGGCACCAAATGACTTTGTCATTACAAGAGCCCCTTAAGATTCTAGAGAGAGAAACATCCAATCAGAGAAATCTCAAGAGTTGTTTGATACTTTGAGAACTGCCAATGGCTTTTCCCAACATGGGCAAACTTCAGCCTTCCCCTTACCCCAAAAATTGTCCTTTTAAAGCTAGTGTGCTGCCGGGGAAAAGACCATGGAAGGTTGATTTGTTTATGAAGTTCTAACCAGCCTGTCTCTCCTTCTGTTGCCTACCTATTTAAAATCTATGGTTTTGTGTGATATTTGGATATATGATGTCATCACTGGTGTAGGTAGGATAGGATGATTCAGTGGATAAGATTTGTAACGGCAGCTATGGAGTTCTTCTAATTCTACCTTCCATTGCATACTGGACATGGTTTTGCCTGCAAGTAGGTAGGTCATTCTTGGGAAAGTAAATATTCAGAAAGGACCTGGGGATCTCTAGTGCTGATTGGAATTTTTAGTTCAGTTCCCTTGGATTGTTAACTGACCACTCTCAGGAGCAAGCTTTATTTATCTTGTATATCCATTTATAGCATCCCTCAGTTGGTTAAAAATGCCAGTGGTTAATGGGGGACCATAGTGGTGTTAGACTCTGGGTTTGTCTAGTTTAGGAAAACCAGTATCTGTTTTCTGGCAATGGTGCCAAAACACTGTTGCTACCAACACTAAGTACTAATCAGAAATGGTAGGCAATATGTCTTGAGTCCTGTCTTCGGTAGCTACCAGTGTTATAAACACCCTGCCCCAACATGAACATCACTCTTGCTGAGAAATGGTAGTAATTATACTAATGTAATAGCACCCTAAAATGTAAATACACACTGAAATAGGAAATGTGGGCCTCAGGTGAGGACTGTAGAAACTTTTCCTCTTGCAAGGAAATGCCAGATGCTTGAGTTTAAGGAATGTGACAAAACTTCTTGTACTTTGCTGCTGCCCTTTATGGAAATGGGTGAGTGTGCCAACCTGTTTCAGACTGGTGACTCTGAAATGAAGAGATTCCTCATATGGAATGCTAGGATTCTGTGAGAAATGCTCAAGCCTCTCCTACACTTGTTGTTTTTTAGCTCCAGGATTCTGTTTGTGTTAAAATATGAAAGCATAAATTGCACTTTTTGCTGGCATTCTAAATTTGAGAACCTTACCGCAAGCTTATGGTATTCTGTTGAAAATGGTGACTAGGCTTGATAAATGGTCACTTTACAAATGCATGAAGCCATACAAGGGTATATAATCTGAACTGGCTTCAGATGGGAGTGGTAGGATGGAGAAGAAACTGAGTTTGCTTCTAAAATGACAAGAGCAGCAAATGCCAAGCATTTCAGTATACAACCTCTAGCTGGTTTCCAGCTTCCTAACATTCCCCTGACAACTGGTGTTAAAAGATGTGAACCATCTAAGAGAAGATGAAATGGAGAACTATAAATAGTAAAAAACCAATTCTTGGATTTTCTGAACCAGTCCAGATACTCGGGTGTACCTCTCACTTTTTCCAGCAGATGTAGACTCATAGACTCTAGGACTGGAAGGGACCTCAAGAGGTCATCGAGTCCAGTCCCCTGCCCTTATGGCAGGACCAAATACTGTCTAGACCATCCCTAATAGACATTTATCTAACCTACTCTAAAATATCTCCAGAGATGGAGATTCCACAACTTCCTTAGGCAATCTATTCCAGTGTTTAACTACCCTGACAGTTAGGAACTTTTTCCTAATGTCCAACCTAAATCTCCCTTGCTGCAGTTTAAGCCCATTGCTTTATGTTCTATCATTGGAGGCTAAGGTGAACAAGCTTTCTCCCTCCTCCTGATGACACCCTTTTAGATACCTGAAAACTGCTATCATGTCCCCTCTCAGTCTTCTCTTTTCCAAACTAAACAAACCCAATTCCTTCAGCCTTCTTTCATAGGTCATGTTCTCAAGACCTTTAATCATTCTCATTGCTCTTCTCTGGACCCTCTCCAATTTCTCCAAATCTTTCTTGAAATGTGGTGCCCAGAACTGGACACAATACTCCAGTTGAGGCCTAACCAGCGCAGAGTAGAGCGGAAGAATGACTTCTCGTGTCTTGTTTACAACACACCTGTTAATGCATCCCAGAATCACGTTTGCTTTTTTTGCAACAGTATCACACTGTTGACTCATATTAAGCTTGTGGTCCACTATGACCCCTAGATCTCTTTCTGCCATACTCCTTCCTAGACAGTCTCTTCCCATTCTGTATGTGTGAAACTGATTGTTCCTTCCTAAGTGGAGCACTTTGCATTTATCTTTATTGAACTTCATCCTGTTTACCTCAGACCATTTCTCCAATTTGTCCAGATCATTTTGAATTTTGACCCTGTCCTCCAAAGCAGTTGCAATCCCTCCCAGTTTGGTATTGTCCGCAAACTTAATAAGCGTACTTTCTATGCCAACATCTAAATCGTTGATGAAGATATTGAACAGAGCCGGTCCCAAAACAGACCCCTGCGGAACCCCACTTTTTATACCTTTCTAGCAGGATTGGGAGCCATTAATAACTACTCTCTGAGTACGGTTATCCAGCCAGTTATGCACCCACCTTATAGTAGCCCCATCTAATTTGTACTTTCCTAGTTTATCTATAAGAATATCATGCGAGACCATATCAAATGCCTTACTAAAGTCTAGGTATATCACATCCACCACTTCTCCCTTATCCACAAGGCTCGTTATCTTATCAAAGAATGCTATCAGATTAGTTTGACACGATTTGTTCTTTACAAATCCATGCTGGCTATTCCCTATCACCTTACCACTTTCCAAGTGTTTGCAGATGATTTTTTTAATTACTTGCTCCATTATCTTCCCTGGCAGGTAGTTATGATGATCCTGTAGCTACAGACCTTGCTGTCTGAATTCTCCAATTGCTTCTAGTAGTTGAAGGATCCACTCAGTTATTTCGCTGATAGGAGCTAGCAAGGAAGCTTATTCTGCACAACCACCACTAAAGAAGCACCTGTGACTGCAGTTGTTTTTGCAGCTATTTTTCTGGTACCAGCAGACTTTTGGTAAATGCTTCCATGTGCTTTTGGTGCCTAATACATAAGGGATCCCATCACCTCTGAGGTAAGGTGCTTCCTGTCCTCTGTGTTTCAGAGTAAAGTTGGGCTCTAAGGTGCCACAAGTACTCCTGTTCTTTTTGCAGATGCAGACTAACACGGCTGCTACTCTGAAACCTGTCAGTGTGAAGTGGTGTTCCTATATTTTCTGGGGAACCTTCTGACTGAGAAGAAACCTGCAAAAAAGCAGGGAGCAAGCAACACTGATCATCCTTTCTCTTGCAGTGGGTCTAGCCACCAGAAGAGCTTCTTGCTTCCAGGCGAGCTTGTTCTTGTCCTAATTTTGGGGATTCTGAGAAACAGTGGCACCGTTTTGTCTGAAACTTTACAAAATTTGGTCTGAGGCAGACATCTAGCATGGGGAACTTCAGCCTGAATGGTTGGTTTGGCAAAGTTAAAAGCAACTGAAATAGCTTGTAATGGGAAGCGTTGGGCAACCTTAACATGGGTGTGACACAGCCCCCCTCCCAGCCCTTCAAAAACACACCTCATTCAGCTGCCTATCTTAACTAAATGGTGCTTTATTACTTTGCAGCAGAGAAACTGGTGAGAGGGGTGGGTGGGTGTGTGTGTGTGTGTGTGTGTGTGTGTGTGTGTGTGTGCACTAAGGCTGTTTTGGGGTGTGTCAGTTCTAGAGTTCATTTCTGTCTGACCTAAATCTTAATGCAGCACAGTAGCACACACATGTGGTCAAACAGTGAGAGTCAGCAAGGCCCCCCCTGCACCAGCATGACATTAACGCAGTGGTGTGCAAATGTTTCTAGTTGTGCTCCCTTTACCATTAATGGAATCTCTGTTCCCCTCCCCCCACCCCCATTACTACACAGCCAAGGCTTCCTCAGCTGTAGAGCTTGAGCTGAGCTGGGGTTGGAGAGGAAATAAGGTGGGGCTGGGACTGGGGGTGGATCTGGGTTGTGGGAGGAGCAAGGCTGGGGGCAAAGCAGGGCTGGAAATATGGCGGGGGGGAGGGACTGCTACTTTTTTGATCCCCTCTCCGCCCCCAATGGAGGGATGCACCTTGCAATTTGGGGACCACTGCATGAATGAATAGCTGGGACAGCTATAAAGCCACATCCCTAGGAGTGGGAATTCAGTGGGTGATTCAGTGAGATGCATATTTGAGAGCATGATAAAACTTTATCCTCTCAGGTTCATGGTTTTTGGTTGTCTTCGTAGGTTTTTAATCAAGCTTTGTTTTTTGCTGTTGAGCTAGCTTTCAGCTCAAGTAGAGTAGTCTAACCTCTCTGGATGTGCATTCTACAGTAACCCTGCCAGAATCTCTGCTAATGGTCTTCCTTTCTTCCAAGAAGCTTCTTACTATTTACTAATATATTTGTGGTCCCACTTTCTCTGTGATTCCACAGGTAAAGGTCTTGCCATAGGATTGTGCTCCAAAAGCCAAGCATTTTTTTGATTGTTTTTTTAACTTAATTTAAAAGGTTGCTAAAGGAACTCTGAAAATATGAACACTGTAGACTGAAGTAGTGTTGCTTTTGCAGGCTGCAGATAGGCTGAAACCAGAAGATATCTCAAGACATGAATACAGTTGCTTGTGGTTCCTATTTATAATAAGGGAATGTGGCTGTTTGTGGAAATGTACTGCACAGTTTTGTTACTGATACACCCTAGCACAATATTATTGTACATCATCCTGAAGAGAATTGTGCCCAGAGATAGAGAATTTTCTGTCTGAAGAATAAATTGGATTTAAACCCAAAAATGGTATAGTGGAACACATACTGAGTCTCCATGTGCAGTCAAGGAAAGTGCTGGAGAATGATGGGAAGGTGCTCCTTGTCTGAGAATTTAGTTGAGGCGTTTGATACATAAAGGCCAAACGTCTTGAGGTAATCTTGCAGCTAGTTGAAGTTGGTGAAAATGTAGTAAGGCTCATACAAAATCTTGATGGAAGCATGACTGCTTTGGTGTCTTTTTTGGGCATGAACAAAGTAGTTGGTTTGATTTGAGGATAAATGTTAGGGCTGTATATTATCACCAGTCATTTTCACCCTGTTTTCTTAGAGAACTCTTAAGAAGAGCCACTGATGGAAACCTAGCGATATTGACCAATTGGATTGTTGCAAAGAGGTGGAAAAATTGCTAGAAAGAGTAGCGGTGGAAGCAGCTACGTTAGATCTGAAGATATCATGTAAAGACAATGCTGACACCTAAATCTGTTGAAAAGGTGAAGATATTCCTATCCAGATCTGAGGAGGCAATGGAGTACATTGAGCACTTCAAATGTCTGAGTAATATGACCACAAGGGACACCAAACTTTCCTTAGAAATCTAATGTAGAATTAGCTGCATCTGGAGAAGCAAAGGTTATTAGCATGAAGTGTAAAATGAAACTTCTGCAGTCTCTTCATCCTCAACTTGCTATTTGCATGTGAGTCATGAATGTTAAGGAAACAGGACATTAAGAGGCTTTCTGCCTTCAAATGGAAATGCTGTAGGTGGTTGCTGAGCGTTAGTTACATCTTGCACGTGACTGAGGAGGAGGTGATCACTTGAATTTACAGCATAACCAGAGTGATACCAAATATCAAGACAATCAGATGAAGAAAACTTCAGTTTGTGGGACATATGGATTTGATGAGCGGAGGAAGATACCGAAGCAAGATTTGCAGGGATTTGTGGGTTCAACAATTTGGCTGACAGGACAGGATACAGCATGGCACACTTCTCAAGGAAGTGTGAAAACTATAAAACATAGAGGAAAATTGCTGGCCAGTGATTCCTGTGTGTGTTTGTATTTACTGTTCAGTGTGGTGTGACTCTGTGGTGCTTTGCACTATGAGAGAATTGCATAATTCACTTAATTTACCTTTTTTAAAGGAAGTTTAAATTAAATATCAATCTGCCATAGTCTGAAATATTGGCAAAATTAAGGCATCATAATCTAGTGTATATGGCACCAGACTGGGAGTCAGAAGATCTGAGTTCTATCTTTAATTATGTCATCTGCTGTGTTGCCTTGGGCAAGTAACTACTTACCTTGTCTGTCTTGCCCTCTTAGATTGTAAGCTCTTCAGGGAAGGGACTACCTCTTACTACATGTATGTACTATATCTCGTGTAATGAGATCAGGATCTCGGATGGGGACTCTTGGATGCTGCTGTAACACACAATGCAGAATTTAAGTCAAGCCAGTTGCAGATTACACAGGGACTTTTTATAGCGTAAGGGGAGTAAATGTATTCTTCACAGTGATGTCTTGTCTTTGTATTGTTCCCCAGCAAAGTAAAATTGTCTATATTTAAAATCTGTTTGATTAGGTTTGCCTTCAAATATCAGACTAGGGAACTTGAAGTTTGATAGGCAGAGAAATCAAGCTCTAGAGTGCCAAGTAACATTTCTTAGCTTTCACTTTGAATCCTAGCTGGAGTAGAACAAATAACCTCTGATCATGACAAACTGTTCTGAATGTGAGTTGATGGGTTAAAGAAGCTAGTCTGAATGCTTCAGTATAAATTGTTTAGGGAGCCGCAGCAACAACTTCAAAACAGGAGGACTGTGTTCTGACAGTTCTGTCTCTGGAAGGATGGAGCCACTCTCTTGAAGGAGCTGAATTCTAGATGTTCTATGGATTTGTCAATAAATAAATCTGTTTGACCAGTGGCCCAGCCATGTAATATAGATAGTGGTGAAACAGACACATCCACTCCTCGGTTGGAGGATTTGGCTGTCTATTAGTGCAGTGGAGGAAGGGACAAGAGGGATAGCTCAGTGGTTTGAGCATTGTCCTGCTAAACCTAGGGTTGTGAGTTCAATCCTTGAGGGGGCTGCTTAGGAATCTGGGACAAAATTAGTCCTGTTAGTGAAGGCAGGGGGCTGGACTCAATGTCCTTTCAGGGTCCCTTCCAGTTCCATGAGATAGGTATAACTCCATATATTTATTTAAAAGGTACATTGTCAGATTCGTCAAAGTAGGCACATTGCCAGGCAATAACTTGGAGCCGATAATCAGAGTTCCTGTTTGTTTGCTTTCATAAAACTGGGGGAGAGAGTGGGTCTCACTTCTAATTCAATGAGTGGAACTGAGATTTAAGGCCAAGGGGTGAAATCCTGGCCTTATTGAACTCAATGGCAAGGCTCTCATTGTTAACTTCATTAGGCCCAGGATTTTCCATAAGGGTTTTTAATTAACGCTTCTGTGGTAACCTAATGATTGGGGTGTATTTAAAACCAGGTATATTTTAAAAGGCTGATCTCTGACTTGATTGTATACTGTCCTTCCACTTCACAAATATTGTATATAAGAATTTGTAAAAGTTTACCTTGTTTGGGCAATTTATAATTCATGCAATTGCACTCTGGGGGGGGAGGAGGGGGGGACTGAAGTATGCAGATGTTCTTATTCCTATAAATGAAAATGATTTCATCTCCTAAATCTTCTAATTATTCTTCTAGTAGAGTATATGACAGCAGAACTGTCTAACGGTCCATATCCAGCAGGAAATACTCAGCATATTTGTAAGGCATAAGGCGAGAAGAATTAGATAAGATACTAGCTGGAGTTGTATGGAGACATTCTATAAAAGTATAATTTCAGACTTGCACTTTAGTCAAAGGAGTACATCATAAACTCCAAGCTTTTGGCCTCATGTGCTTTGAGATGTACAGGCTTTTATAAGAACTTGCTGATTTGTGGATTTTATTTGTAAAAAGGCTGTGTGTAATCTCCTTTAGAACTGGACCTGTGGAAGATAATTGTGCTCCCTCCACTCCCCAGAAATCTGCTCACTAGATCACCAGAGTGGATTCTTTAAAAGAAAGTTTTTTAGCTAAATTTTAAATACTTTTAATCTTTTCTGCCAATTTAACTTCCATTCAGAGATTAGAAATATTGAATGTACCCTTCATTGAATTTAAAAAAATCAAACAACAAAAAACCCCAAACTCTTAGTCTCTCTTCTGAGGTAACGACAAATTTAATATTGATTCAGAACATAAGTTTGGTTCAGTGTACAAAGCATTTCTCTGGGAACATTTCAGGACCATAGAACTGTGCACATTTTAAGAATATTGTTAAACAAAGATAACTCACTGAGTCTAGTATCTCCCTATCTTTTCTTTTATAACCTCATTCATAGAGTTGATACTTCATAAATACAGAAAGAGAAATGCTAATTAGGGAGAGGAAAGTGGTGGCTGTGCCCAGGACAGACCCCAAATGTCTTCACATTTGTCCTTCCCATGTTTCACCGTGTGACTCCTAAGAGAGCCATCCTCTGAGCCAGTTTGGAATACTGCTTAGTCTATAAAAGAGGTCCAGCCTAATTCTAACTTTCAAGGGGCACTTGAACCTCGAAACAGTCCCAAGGTTGCTTATTTGGTGACAAGACCACACTGATCCAAGCCCCGTTATTAAATAGCTGGTCCTCAAAAGAGAATCTTCTTCATAACCAGCTCCATAGATTTTATTCCTTCTCAGGCTGTTTTCATGCCAAAGACAACTTATTAAGCAGGTTTCAAGGACCCTGAATTCTTGGCATCTGTCTGTGTTGCCACCTAGGCCACCTTGCCTTTGTGATAGATGGTCCCTTACACCAAAAATCACAACAATATTCAGGTTTCAGAGTAGCAGCCATGTTAGTCTGTATCCGCAAAAAGGACAGGAGTACTTGTAGCACCTTAAAGACTAACAAATTTATTGGGGCATAAGCTTTCTATGCATCTGAAGAAGTGGGCTGTAGCCCACGAAAGCTTATGCGCCAATAAATTTAACAATATTCAGGTTACTCTGAGTCCCAAAGGACCAGTCACTTGTCCCTGGTCAATTGCATCTTGGATGTCAGACCAAAGACAACATGTAGCAAATCATATAATAAACCAACTAAAGACTAAGGAAAAGAAATAAAAGTTTTAGGCCAGTTCTACAATACAAAATTAAGTCAACCTAACTTGCGTTGTCGTACAGCTGCAGCAGTTACATTGCGTGTACATGTTTACCCTTTGCTGCTTCTGTTGGCAATGCACATCCTCACCAGCAGCGCTTGTATTGATTGTATGCTCAGTGTGGGGCATCGTGGGACAGCTCCTGAAAGCCAGTAGCAGTTATATAAGCAATGCGGTGGCTACAGTGACACTGCGTGGACCGAACTACATCAACCTTGACTCTGTGCTACTCATGAAGGTGAAGTTAGGTGCGCATAGAGGAGTAATTACATAAGTGGGAGTGAAATTAAGTGTAGACACTTCCGTAGCTGCCTTCATTGATCTAACTCTGTAGTGTAGACCAGACTGTATTGACAAGGTTAAAGCAGGTAAACGTATGCACATAAATGAGTTAGGTTCCAAAAGGTAGTACAGAGCTTTCTGTTTTATAAAAGCTTCTATGTCCTTTAGTGCTAACCCAGGCAAAGCACTGGAGAATTCTTGCTTATGCTTAGAAATCTTTGCCCCTCAAAGTTCAAGCAGCATAGAGATGATTTCTTCTTGACAGATTTTTATTCCCTTCCCCCAGAGTTCAAGCTGATGGGATGAGAGTGCTCATGGTTGTCTTCTCTTTATGGGTGTGGGGGAACAATCAACAGTCTTTTGTCCGCTGATGTTCCTCAATGGTTCCTCTGGTGTCTGTGGCCCTTCTTTTGTTGGGCAGAAGATGATCCCTCTTATGGTCAACTAGTATTTCACGCTTGGTAATGCTTCTCTCCTGATTGTTTTAGAGCAAATACTTTTTTTTAGTTATGGAGCAAAATCTCTTAAATATTACCAGATATTGTAGGTAAGATTTAGTGCATGCAGCAATTTACAAACATTTCATAAAGTCTAAACCTACTTTTTTTTTCTTAATAAATCTAATACCTGTTTTATAATACTAATTCACAGGTGAGCCAGACTGTTTTTTCCAGTAAGGATTTATCAGTGCTCAGTGAGGCTTAAGGGACTTGGAATGAGCTGGCACTTGGTCTGTCAGCATCACAATCCTCCCTTTATAAAATTGAATCAGTATTAAAATACTACATTTCATCTTGGCAAAAACAGAACAGTTAATTGAAATGTGAGATCAGAAAAATGTCAGCTGTCTGAATTTCACAAAACATACCGTTGCAAAGGTATTCGCTGTCAAGAAAGCAAATTTTGGACAACTACTAAATATGTGTATATATAGTGCAATGGAGGGAAGTGTTGCCTTGGAAACTTCAAATGCAAAAATTGTTAATTCACACTGCACACACACACAAGTTTTCAATTAAACTATTTGTAACAGAAGTGGCAATTTACTAAACTGACACTGTAGCAGGCTTGAAATGATTCCACAGTTAACTGTCAAGATTGATTTTCTAAAATAAATATTTAACAATGGGAGAAGATTGCACTCTTTCAGTGCAATTCCAAGTAATTGAGCCTTCTTAATTTCATATGCTTCATAAACACAGACAGCAGTCTCTCCCCACCTAACTCAGCTGCCAAATCATAGCTAAGTTTGTAGTGAGTGTTAATAAAAGATGCATCAACAGATTTATAATGTAGAATAGTCTGAACTAAATTACGGCTATGAAAAAACCTTGTGGTGTCAGTCCTGTTTCATGTGAAGATGATAATATAGCTTTAATAAATACCTCCCTTGGAAAATCAGTTTACAACTTTGTCCTACAGACACATCTTGAAATAAATCAGACATAGCCAAAGACCTCTTACTGCAAACCTAGCTGAGCATTCATTAAAATAATGCATGTTGTACCTGTTTACAGCAATAAAATTAAAAGTGTAATATATGTGTCCTCCTTGCAGTCCTAGGTATGCTTCAGCCTAGCCAAGAATCTGATTATGTTAAGATGTATTTTACTGCTAATGCTCCTAGGTCCTGACTTTCAAAAGTACTGAGCACTTGCAGTCCCACTGACTTCACTGGGATTTGTGGGAGCTCAGTGTTTCTGAAAATCTGGCACTTAGAGCATGAAGTGCCATTATGGCATTATGTTTATATTTTTGTTGTTCTAAGAGATTCAATCCATGGCATTGGTCAAGTCAATCTCTCTGCTTCAGTTTCTTATCCTTTAAAGAAGAGGTAAGAATGCTTGTTTCACGCAAGAATTGAAGATTAGGGAATTGTTAGGTGGTGGTAAAGAAGTATTATAAAAAGTATGCTTAATACGTAATAATTATACGTACCAATTATTAAATGATGTGCTAGGGAGACATTTTGGATAACGGAAGTGTTTAAATGACAAGCTCCTGATTTGTTTCCTTAAACGTTACAGACAAGATGGGTCAAGCTTTCGAGCCACACAGAACTCTTCTTCAAGTTTGGGAAAGGGAAATTCATTTTGCTATGAAGCTGTGAGTTCTTTTCCAAGAACTGAAGAAAAGCTCTGTGTGGCTTGAAAGCTTTTCTTTTTTACTAACAGAGGTTGGCCCAATAAAAGATATTACCTTACCCACCTTGTCTCTCTCTAATATCCTGGGATAGACACGTCTACAGCTACACTGCATACATCCTTAAACATTAGCACTTTTTCTTTCAGATCGTTAATAAAATACCATTGTACGGTCTCAGCCTGAGACTGAAATGCAATTAGGTAGTTGTCATAAAAGGCTGACTATGTTTGTTAAAACTGATTTTTTGGGAGAAAAATATGTGTGAATGTATCTTGCAGAGGTGAATCTGGTGCTGGGAAGACTGAAAACACCAAGAAAGTTATTCAGTACCTTGCTCATGTTGCTTCGTCCCATAAAGGAAGAAAGGACCATAATATCCCAGTAAGTTTGTTTGTTTGTTTTTTTGTGTTTTCCTTTTATTTTCAATTGTCTTTCTCTTTTCCAGGACCAGGTTTTATTGTGTCTACATACCCTGAAGTGCTGTCACTGCTAAAAGGATTAAAAACTAATTTTTAGGATTAAAAAATAAATATCAGTTGATATGGCTGTTAGCTAAGATCATTAAAGTATTCTAGCAACAGAAATGAATAATTTGGAAAATAAAGTGTGATTGCTTAATTCATAGTATTAAAAACAAATGTTAACTGTTAAGCTCTGACAGGATATGTGGAAAATTACAATGTGTAATAAACACCATGCTTTTGCAGTGGTGAGAGCTGGAAGCCCACTGTTACGGAACTGTAATAAAACTGAGTCCCTTGCTATAATCATTATCTTTCTGTTTTTATATGACATGGTATTGGAACAACTTAACTCACTGCCTTTTATAACTTGGACTCTTCCAGTAAAACTAAAAAAAAAAAAAAAAAAAAGCTGCTGGACTTCGGCAAAATCTGACGTGCACGTTGGTGATTTAAGGGTTTTATGCAGTGCAAAGTCAAAAGTATATAAATGGGTTTCAGATCGTCAGTTGTACACTCATAGTGACTCCATTATTCAAGTTCACTCTAGGCTACTGGTTCACTACCAAAAGTATTGCTGTTTGCATGGTTTATATTTTGCAGTGGTACCACAGATTGTCTGGTGCTTAAGACCTAAAGCAGTCTCTGTCTTGAACCATTTACAGTAGCAACCCCTATGGTTTAGTTGACATATTTTCCATTATAAGTTGTCCGGTGGACCCCTGCCTGTCTCTTGATTTGAACCCTGAGCACGTGGAGACTTAAAATCACAGGAAAGCAGGAGCCAGAACTATGTGACATGCGATTTATACATGAGTTAGCAATGCTGATGAGAACTGGTAGCAGCAGGACAGGGTTAAGAAGGAGAATCTAGAGGAGAGTGTGAGGGACAGGAGAGCAGAGGGGATGCTGCTCTATGTTCACATGGACTCTTGGGGGAGTCTTTAACAAGTCCTGTATGTGGGGAAACCTAAATTACGAACTCAACATCAGCAAATATTCTATTAACTTTGTGCATAGGGTAATTATACAATGTGTTGTGTGCTTATGGTGCGAGCATGAGTTTGTAATAAGGCTTTTGTGTACACAGGTGCTGGCTTCCTCTGGGGCCTGGGGGTGCTCACCCTGCTATGCCCCAGGCCCTGCCTCTTCCCACTTCTGCTCTGCCCCAGGCCCTTCCCTTGCCCCAGAGGGGCTCCACACCTGTCCTGCCTCTTCCCGCCCAGTTCTGCCCACTCCTTCCCTGCACCTCCTCCATGGTGCAGAACAGCTGGTGGCAGGAGACACTGGGAGCAGGAAGAGGAGGAGTTGATCGACAGGACCCTGGCGGACAGGAGGCATGGGGGTGGGGTGAGGGGTAGAGCTGGCTGCTGGGGGGGCTAAACACCCACTCATTTTTTTTTCCATGGGTGCTCCACCCACAGAGTTGGTGCCTGTGTTTGTGTAGCACATTAATCTCCCTGTGTTATGTGTAGTGTCTTTGTCAGTTACAAGCAGAAGGAATTTGAGTCTTGTCATGCCATGGAGACATTAGGGCATGATTAAGAGGTATAATGTGACTTATTTCTTTGTTTTTAGGGTTTGCTTTGGGAAAATGTCACAATTGCTCAAATTTAATTACTTCATTTAAGAGTTTTTGATTATGGACAATCCTGGCTCTGCCACTGATGTGACTTGCATAGAGCCACACTGTACATTTCCTTTTTCTGTTTCCACATCTGTAAAATGGCCCACATCTCACAGGGATGCTCTTGAGATTGATTAGTTAATGTCTGTACAATGCTCTAAATATATGAAGTGCTATGAAGATGTTAAGGTGTGAGTGGGGGGGTTAGGGGGGGTCATACTGTTGGTGTCAGGTTGAATTCCTAGTCACTCAAAAATTAGTGGACACTTTCTGTGAATTTTGATCTTAATCTCTTTACCTGAGTTCCCATGAGTAAAATGAGATAACAACTTTTGTGTATCAAATGAATTTATCTCCTGTAATAGTGTGTATGGCACTTGGATATTGCAGTAATTGCCATAAAAGAGCTGGTGGAGAAAGTAAAATGTCTTTTGATCCTCATCCTTCAGTGTGTGCAGCTCCACGTCCTTTTACTATTCACCATCCAAAGTTTTTTACACCTAATAAAAAAAACATTAAATACCTACCTCATTCACCAACTACTGTCCATTGTAAGCAGTGAATGTGGGGGTCCTGTGAAAAATGTAGGAAGACGCAATTTGTAATCCATATCCTAATACATATAAAGGAGGGGAGCAGAATCAAGGTTGCATAAAGCAACATAACTTAAAAAAAAAAAAAGTCTAAAAGAAAAATATTGGGGTTGCGAAGTCCAGCACTCAAGGTAAATTTAACTGAAGTAAAAAAAAATGTATTACAATTATTGGGAAAAATACTTTGCTAGAGACTGACTTACTGTATGTGGTAATCCACTCATATCTTTGCTTTATGGCTTGATTCTTGTTCTCTATTGGCTTTTACTGAGCTAGAGGCAGAGTGTCAGGAGTTAAGCTGCATTACACTAAATAGATGTAGGAAGAGGTAAGGGAAGGGAGTTCATCAGTTTATCTTTATATTTTGCCTGTGCGTGCACACTGCATTAAAAGAACATTAAGATTGCAGAGTCTAGCACTCCATGGTTTAGGATGGAGAATGGTATTCTAGCCCTGCCCCTGCCACTGAATTCCTATCTGATGCTAGTCAAGTCACATAAACCAAACACTTCATAGGTGGTCATTTTCCAGATGCCCAGCTTGAGACCTTGGGTCTGATTTGCAGAAGTGTTGAGCTCTCAAGCTGTAAACTGAAGTCAGTGGGAGATGCACATTTAAATATATAATGTGCTATATAATGCTAAGTACTCTGCATGGGGGGAAATCAGGTCCTAGGTGCCTCAAAGTAGGCATCCAAAACCTGTGACACTTCGTACCTTTAATCTCTATGTGCCTCAGCTCTGTTTCTGTAAAATGGGCGTAATGCCCCCTCACTTCACAGAGGTGTTGTGAAGATAAATTATTTAACTTGTGTGAAACACTCAGATAATATAGTGATTTGCACTGTAAAAAGTGTACATGGAAATTAATTCTGTAGTCAGAGCAGGGTTTAGTAGTGTGTAGTGAATAAGGCGTGGGGATACACATTGAACAACAAGGATAAAACAAAATATTGAATAGCTGTTTATTCAGTGAGAACTGTCCATACTATGCAGTGAATGAGGCAGTAGGGGTTCTGTGGAAAAAATAGTTTATGATATTGTAATTAAAGACCGTATCAAATGCATATGCACAAGGGAGCTGAATTAAAGTTCCACAGTCAGCCTTAACTCTGGCATTTCCTAGAGATTAATTACATAGGATTTTAAGAAACAAATTCCATCATGTGTTGTCATTGAAGTCCGTATGATTCATCACCAGATTGGAACCTTTTAGATTCATCACACATACCGCTGCTCTTTGAGCAAAGGGAGTAACTGATGATAGCAGTGTCGCCCACTGTGAGGACCAGCACCAAAAGGAAATGAAATGTATATTCTGCCTTTTGGGTTCCATAGATATTTGTCAACAGCAGGAAAAAAGTGAAAATCTGGAATCTTGTTCCTTTCGAGGTTCTGGAGAAGAGTGTGCTCTGGTGGGCACAGACCCTTCTGCCCATTTCCCCCCTCCAACCTGTATTTTGTCCTGCCTTTTCCCTACCCCTTCCTTTTTTGCAGTCCCAATCTTCATCTGATCTCTTTCTCTTTTTTGGCCCTCCCCTAGCTTGCAGTCTCCTTGCCCAACTAGTCTACTCTCCCTGGCTTTTTGTCTCAATCTGCTGTTCTAGCCCTTTCTCCCCCCATTCCATCCAGCTCTTGTTCTCTCTGCATTTGAGTGTTGCCTTCCCCTTCTGTGCTGCCTGAGCACCAGCAAGACAGGCCATAGAGAGCATAGAAGAGACAGGCTCTCTGTTCTCTGGTATCCAGCTCTACCCTGGCCCACAGCATTCAGGAGCTGCAGTTGTAGGAAAAGTCCTGACCTCCAGCATGCTCAGTAGCTCTGTGGCGATGGCACACACCTGCAATGTGGTAGCATGTGGGAGCTGAGAGGCTGGAACATGCTTAGTGCAGATAGACTGTTCAGATATAGCGGTGAAGCTCTAGCAAGCTCCTACCAAGCATCTGGAAACAGATTTTGTTATCAAAGAGGTTAGACACTTATAGTTCAGCAACTATAACCTCTAGGGTTGCCAGATTTCCAGTTGCACAAAACTGAACACTGAGGCCTCGCCTCAGCTCACTACATTTCCCCCTCCCTGGTGGCTGGCTTGCTGTCCCCCACAGGTGCAGGAGGGGAGCTCCAGGTGGGGGTTGAGAGACTTATAATGTTTGGAAGGGCTGGGGGTTGGGTTTACCTTGAGTGGCTCCTGATTTGGGGGTGGGGGGGAGGCCTCAGGCAGTCTGCCTGCCTGTCCTGGGGCACCGTGCTGCACCCCAGAAGTGGCCGGCAGGTCCGGCTCATGGGGTGGGGGTGGAGAGGAGGCTCTGTGGTGCACGCTGCTCTTGGCCACAGGCTCCCCCGCCCCCCAGCAGCGTGCCTTAGTTAAGCACTAGAACAGGTTACTTAGGCCACGGAATCCTTTTCATTGGTGGCATTTAAGAGCAGGTTAGATGCCCGTCAGGGTGGTTCTCGATTTACTTAATCCTGTCTCAGCACAGGACACTGGACTAGATGACCTCTTAAAGTCCTTTCCAGCCCTACATTTCTATGATTCTATGCTCCAGCCTAGAGCTGCAGGGGCAAAGCAGGACTTTCCCTGTAAATGGTATCCAGGCCAGGCACCAGAATTCAAAGCAGGGAACTTGTCTCTTCTGCCGTCTGTGACTTCAAATCAAGCAAATTTATTTTCTATATTGTGTGTGCGCCAGCAGCGGACACAGGAGGTTAGACTGGGAGCTGGTGGAAGGAATAACAGGATGCTGGGAGAGGGGCAGGACAGATAATTGAGGAGCTGGTTGGAAGAGGGCAAGGGGACCTGGGACCAGGGCTGGCTTTTGGCTGATTCCCTGGAATTGGGCCCCACGTCTGAGAGTCCTGCACCAGGGCCCTGCGCCGTAGGCGCCTTTTTTTACTCACTCGGTGGCTGTCCTCTCTGGGGGTCTTTGGCGGCATTTTGGTGATGGGGAGTCCTTCGGTGCCGTGGAAGACCCGGAGCGGACTCCCCGCTGCCGAAGTGCCACTGAAACCCCGGACTGCCGCTGGATATTTGAATCGGGCCCCGCAGTTCATAAAGCCAGCCCTGCTTGTGACTAGCTGGGTAGAAGGTGCACAGGTCCATTTTGTGCAACGAATAACAGAGATCTTGTACGAAAACTAACTGCAATCTTTCATTATATGATCATAGGTAGGAAGTGCCGGAATTCAGATTAACTTTTTTGGAAGGCTTAATTTAGCAACATTAATGTTCTCTTAATGTGGCTTTTTGATATACAATTCCAAAAATTGGAGAACAGACACATTTATAGAATGTTTGTTTGTGTGCTTCTATGGTATTTTAAAAAGCCAGTGCAGAGGGTATAAACTTGTGGTAGAGGGAGGGAAATGGAGGAGAATTAGGGGCATGGCTGCATATAAGTTTGCAACAATTAACCAGATCAGGGAGTCTTGTGGGGACTAGAAGGGCAGGAGGCCTTCCTGACCAGTAATATTTTACTTAAGTACAGTAACATCTTTCAATAAATCTAATTCAAGTGGAAAGCATTAATGAAAAGAGAAATTGGCAAAACTTGTTTTTGCCGAATGCAAAACTAATTGTCTTTTTTTTAAAGAATCTAAAGCCTTCAACATAGGGCTGGTCCACACATAGGCTTGCAGTGGTTTTAACTAAATGAGTTTTGTTTGTGCAGATCAGTGGACACTTTGGAATAAAGGTGGCTAAAGTTGACTAAGCTAAAGTCAGTTTGTTGCCAGCTCCAGAATAAAAGTGTTCGTAAAGATGGTAACAAACAGACTTTAGCCACCTCTATTCTAAAATAATTGTCCACTTCGATTTGTAGCTAAATAACTAAAATGGTTTAATTTTATTCTTTTGAGATTTACTGATAAAGAGCTATGTAAGAGCGAAGTGGTGTTAGTGTATATCAGTTCAAGAGCTTGTTTAGACCAGCCTATAATGTTACTATTGCATCATGAGACATGTTAATAGGACTTGCTGATTGTTTGTTTTTAAGTTGAACAAAACCTCAAACTGAATGAGCAGCTTGCTTACTTGCTTAAGAACATCTTTAGAGACATTTTTTCCTTGCTATGAAATAACTTCTTCAGTGCTTTGGAAATTTTGGACGTAGATTTCATAGCATGCATTTGGCTTGGTATTTTTGATTACACTAGTTTTTTTTTTAAAGGGTATTTTACAGTAAGATTTAAAATGGTCTTTTGATTTTTGAGGGCCTGAACTTGCAGCCCTTTCGTGTCCTCTGTGAGCGAAGGTTTTAGGATCAGGCCTTACATAGTACTAGAGCTGGCTGGAAAAATTAGATTTTTTTTTTTTTTTTATTTTGCAAAATTTTTCCCAAGAATCTATCTTGTTTTCTGTCAAATAGAAATTTTGGAAAATTTCTACTACATCTACACAGTACTCTCATATTTTGACAGCATTTTCTCCCTCTAAGTCCAACTAAATGTCTTTCAACAATATTTACTTGCTCCTAAGAAGAAAAATCACTCTTGAAACCCCCCTGCTCTTCTAGTGCGAGACCAAGATAGGAAGTTGCACATTTAATTCTAAAAAGGAATTACACAGCAAAAACATCCTTTCTGGGGAGGTTAGGGGAGAAGCAAGTGCTTAGACCACCTTCGTCTTGGTATCTCTTAGGACCAGGCTAGTTTCTTTAGAAGGATGCAGAATGCCATAGTGCTGAATAAATACAGTGTCCAGTGATTAAGCCTGCAGAGAGAGAACAACTTAATTTTTATTTCGGTTATTTTTAGCCGGCATTACTGAGAGAGTATATGTATACAACAACTAATTTAAATTCTTGCGTCTGCAGTAGCCTGTTAGGCCATAAATACCAGTATGTGTGAGGGAAGACTTAGGGCTTGGCTACACTGGAGAGTTGCAGCGCTGGTGGTGGGTTTACAGTGCTGCAACTTAGTAACTGTCCACACCTGCAAGGCACATCCAGCGCTGCCACTCCCTGGCTGCAGCGCTGGCTGTACACCTGGTCTGCTTGGGGTGTAACGATTGCAGCGCCGGTGATGCAGCGCTGCTCATCAAGTGTGGCGACCAAAAGCGCTGTTGTTGGCCTCCAGGATATTAGGAGGTATCCCAGTATTCCTGTCCACAAGAAACTGGAAGTATGGCTGAACTCCGAGCTCCCGGAGCTACTTATCTAAAAAACAAACACAGCTGCTCTTTGCTCCAGCGGAGCGAGCAGAGGCAGGGGAATTGCTTTGGAATGTTCACAGCTGTTTGCTTGAGGAGAGAGGGGAGTCCGTGTTGAGCAGCTGCTTATGTGGTCTGAAGGCTATTTAGGAGTGCATAATTTGCATTTAGTGAGTAAGAGAGGGGTGGGGGAAGAGCTCAAAACATTTTAAATGATTGAAGGTTGGTGCTCTGTATCTTCCAGTCCTTAGAACTTGCAAGGCAGGGAGCTGACACAGTGTCAGCTCCAAAAATCCACTCTGTCTCCCCCACGCTCCCTGTCACACTCCACCCCACCCCTGTTTTGAAAAGCACGTTGCAGCCACTTGAACGCTGGGATAGCTGCCCACAATGCACCACTCCCAGCAGTGCTGTAAATGCTGCAAATGTGGTCACACTGCAGCGCTGGTAGCTGTCAGTGTGGCCACACTGCAGCGCTTTCCCTACACAGCTGTACTAAGACAACTGTAACTCCCAGTGCTGTACAACTGTAAGTGTAGCCATACCCTTACTCTCTGGCAAGTGTACTTCATATGGCATTAGTTCTTTGAATATGCACAGGAAAATTTAGTAGGAAATGACAAATGAAATATAATAGCTCTGCTTCTAGCTACAGTAACTGGTTAAAACCATTTCCATGAACTGAGTGTTTGGTTAAACTAACATATAATTAACATGGGGTATAGCTTGCAGCTGGAAAAATGCAGACTTGCTAACACTTGCATTTGTTTGTTTGCAATGAACAGCCCGAATCACCTAAACCCGTGAAACATCAGGCAAGTGTTTTTCTTTATGCTTCTAAGTTTATATGGATTAATTTATATTTTTCCAACTATTTTTGTATGACGAGATGAACGATCAATTTTAAATATGTCTGTATACTACTAATGTGGTGGCATGTTTATCATGAAATGGTGACAGACTAGTACAGGTATGCAACTAAGTAATCTTAGCAAAATGTATTATTCATTTTGTATAAAAGCACTGACTGGTAACAGACTTTGAATTAAACTAGCTTGCAATGCTCCAGGAAAAATCTGGTATCTATCTGTCCTAGAGTTGCCAACAATGCTTAAAACTATTCCAGGACATTTCCTTCTCTCCCCCCACCCCCAGCATGACATAATGTCACTTTCTTAAAATACCCCATTAAAATCTTCCGGATTGCTTTCAAGAGTCACTGGGAGATAGATGCTGATTCCAGGAGACTCCAGGCCAGTTCTGTAGGGTTGGCAACTCTAATCAGTCCTGAAGCAAAAGCTCTATCGTTACCACCAGTTTAAATCCTCCACCTTACTGTGTGCCCTTGGTAAATGTACTGTGGAGATTTTAGTGCAGAATGCTTTGGCATTATTAAGTGATGTGCTAAAGAAATTTAAATTTAAACTTAAACTAATGGAAACTTAAATGCACATTAATCCTAAAAACTTGGGTGCTTGAATGTTTTATAGCCACTCGGCCACAAACATTGATATGATATTCTTCACAACAGTACAGGGCTTGGAAAAATCAAGACTTCCTCTAAAGTGCAAAATCTGCCATGACTTATTATAACCTGACCCAACAGCTTAGTGGCTGCTCAGTCCTGTATGGGTTGAAATCTTCAATGTGTGCTTGAGCTACTCTTGTTTCTCAGGCTATCTGGAATTATTGTGAAGATGATGCTCTCTGATTCCTGACAGAGGAAGGGGTAGGGAAGCAATAATGATTGAGTTCTAACCCTTCCCCATTCTTATGATGTGATGGAGCATTGCTGAGCTGTCAGCGGGGCTGTCCGGACTTCTATCTACAGAAATTGCTGTGACCTCTACCGCTTTAACTAGCGGAAATAGGGAGTTAAGGATAAAATTAGGACTCCCTAATGCAGAGGGAAAAGCACACCAGACAAAGTGTACACTCTAATCCAGGGGTTCTCAAACTGGGGGTTGTTACCCCTCAGAGGTTCACAAGGTTATTACTTGGAGGGTTGTGAGCTGTCAGCCTCCACCCCAAACCCTGCTTTGCCTCCAGCATTTATAATAGTGTTAAATATAAAAAAGGGTTTAATTTATAAGGGGAGTCACACTTTTAGGCTTGCTGTGTGAAAGGGGTCACCAATGCAAAAGTTTGAGAACTACTACTCTAATCACTGCTTTCAGGGTGTCTCTATCATGGTCACCAGGGTTAGATAAAAGTAACATTTTCAAAAGCACCTAAATCCACTTTCAAAATATATAGGTATTTAAGTGCCTAAATCTCATTGAAAATCAACAGGACATGAGCAATTCTAAAATTTTACTTGAAGTCTTTACTCAGTGTTTCTTTGTTGTAAAACCAGAAACTACTGAATCATGTTTAGATGGATTGCTTTTTTGCCAATGGACCTATTTCCCATCAGGATTAAAAAATGTCCAATTATGTTCATATTTTAAATGTGTCAATAAGAATATTTTAAATTCTAATCCGGAATTGTTGATATATTGCATAAATCATAACCATTAACATTTTGTTTCACTGTCATTTTGAACTACAGAGTGGATCCCTGTTGTATGTGAGTAGCATGTAGCTCCCTGTCTCTCACCCAGATTTCACAATGAACCAAATCACTGGGATGCTGGTTTTCTAAAACTGAGATAACAGTATCTCTTGTCCTTGCTCTTACATTGCTCTATTGATCTGCATGAATTATTGCATGACTTCACTTTTCACAATATCTTGATGCTGCTTTTTCCAAGATCTATTTGACTGTATAAGTAGGGGAATCTAGCCCAATCTTGCCTGCATTCTAAAATCTCTGTGGAATGTTTCTGAATAGGATAATTGATTTCATAAAATTAAATGAAATTAGTCTAATTTAAAACTGTTATAAAACTGAAGAGAATACTTAAGTATGAGTTAGTTGTTTAGTAATCTGTGATAAATTCCTTCTTATCTAGTCATGAATTCCAAAAACTTCAACTAGGAAAAAACATTACAGCCTAAAAAGCTAGAATCAAGTTTCTCCTCTTTACCATTCCTCACCACTCCTATCCTGATTCTTAAAGAACAGTGACAAATCAGTAGAAAAAAGAATTGGAACTTAACGGTTTTCCAAATCTGTGTACTTCAAACATTCAAAATCCCTTGAACAAAGATCAACTACTCTCCATAAATAAGTGTCAATATAGTCTCTTCAAACCAAATTGGAGGCTATTGCATTTCATGTCATTCTGAAATTATATATAATGCCCCTTATGAGACCAAACCATTTCTTTGTGCTTCCAATATTTTTACTATGGTTTCTCTTAAACTTTGAAGTATGTACAGCACAGGTCTGTAGTACCTGTCTGTTCAGTGGTAACACAGTATGCTGTCATTAAGCCAAAATTTTGAAACCTATATCTGTTGTTTCCAGACTAAGTAGAACCTGAAATAGCAGTGAGCTTCAATGAACTAACAACTTTTGGGCATCCTTTTGTGAAAGGTGTTGGCTTACTTTTATTTCACGTATTTAATTTAGTCTGTTTCATGCTGAGTACAAAAGGGTGAGCAGGCTTCTCTGTCTAACTGTCCCTGACATCTGCTAACAATGAAGGCGCAAAAACATGAACAAGATGCTGCCCACTACCTTGTATGGATCAGAGATTCTGAACAATCGATTTAGACAGTATATAAAAAAGATAGACTAGTATTACAACCACTACACTGAGCAGGTGCTAAAAATTTTTCTCCAAGTTGGTTTCTGTTTTGTTGGTACAGAACTGAGGAACACTTTTTTTTTTCTTCTTTCTAAAACACTGGAAACTGAGTACAATATTTGTGCAGGTCCTCTGTAAATGTTCAGTGGTTAGTCTGGGAGAGTACTCTGAATTTTTTTAGGAACTCTAGAATTCAAAGGATATACAGTTTGAAAGGAAATCTGTTTTTGAAGTGGTTCAAACTTTGAGCAGTCTACCTGAGGTCAAGTAACAGATCAAGAACGAGCAGAAATCAGTTTTCAGCAAATCTGATATGTTACAACTTAAAAATAAAAGCCTCTAACAGGCATTAATCAAAGTGAGTTTTAAAAAAATAATTTGTGTAATCACTGACTTATGTAAGGATTAAGAGGTGTGTGATGTCTCTCATTGTCAGTTGTTCATTCAGTCCAGGAGTTTTACTCCTCCATGTGCTATAAATGGTAAATGATTGGAAAAAGCAGATTTATGAACACTAATTTTGTGATTACATTCCAGAGGCATAATTCCACTTTTTGTTCCCATCCTTCTGGGCAAGGAATTAGTATCACATCTTCCCACACACTTGCTACTTTTATGGGCTCATGGATGCAGCATAGACCTGGTTATACTAGCCAGATCTTTTAATAGGCAGCAATTGAAAAGTTCTTTAAGGTACTTGCTCCATAGAAATTATAAATTCACCATCTTAAACTTCAGGACGCTTTAAAACAATTGGATGTCATAAATAATAATACAGCTATGTACAGCATATGTTGACTTGCTTTTTAAGTTTGAAAATAATTAATGTTACAATTTGGCATTATTCAACTTCACTTATGCCATTTGTGTCATACTTACTCCAGCTCAAAATATATTGAAATACACAAATTCTGTCTAAAATCTCCAGTTAGCTATGAGACTCAAGAGCTTGCTGACTGGTGGTGTATGCTTAAGCACCTGCTGTTCTATATGATCCTGGTTTAGATACTGATTATTAACCATCCTAAAGCTCTAATTTGCAGAAACATCTTAGGCAGAAATCCAAAGACTATTAATTACTTTGTCAAATTGTTTTTCCCCTGCAAAAATAGCATATGGGCTTTATTCTGAATTCTGTGCCTAATTCATTTGCCCTGAACTTGAATTCACCTTATGTTGAGTGTTTTTAACATCAGCCCACCTAAGCTCAGTCACTTTTCTATACAATAGATGCCATCTTCTCTTTTCCAGTGAAGAGTGTCAACAGAGCAAGGAATCAAACAAATAAGAGGCAATGTGTTTGAAGATCTTGTCAGGCACCTGGGGTAAAATGATCAGAAAGGAAACAGAATCATGGACAGTCTGACATACACGTTTCATATATGTTTGCTTTGTGTTTGTGTGGTTTTTTTAGGGGGAGCTGGAACGTCAGCTTCTGCAGGCGAACCCCATTCTGGAATCCTTTGGGAATGCAAAGACTGTGAAAAATGACAACTCTTCCCGTTTTGTAAGTTTAAAAAAAAATCCAAAATCTGGATGGTGGTTCACAAAAATATACATTTTACCTATTCGTAGGCTAGCTCTCTGTTTGTGAGAACCTACCTTATTGGTATTGGAATGTTCCTTTTCACTGTACCGTCTTGAGTTCAACTGAAGTTTGTATATTGAAATTTTGAAGTCTTATTCCAATGCTGTATCCAGCATATTTAATTTACTAGAGATACTATGGTAACAATGTGGTGTTAGGCAAACACTTGCTTTAATACAAAACTCCTAGGCTCATCTATCCATGAGTACACAATTGTGCTGTTTACATGAGATGTGTAGTGGTGAACTTTCCGCAGATGGCAGTGTGTCGTGCACGTAGCCTATGACACAAGTTAGTAATACACAATAGACCTGAACTGTGGTTGTGTACAGCGTAGTTGGTGAATTACCAAACTGCATATCATTTGAGAGCCCATAGCAACTCATTAAAGTTGTGAGTGAAGTGGCGAGATAGCTATGACACCAATTGATTATGACTGAATATCCAGCTTTGCTATCAACTTGGTTTAGAATTTTATGGGTTTGTGTCAGTCTTAAAGGGTTTTCAACTTAAACAAAAATCATACTTCTCTGTGGACTTTTCACTTGCTGTTGAGTAAAATCTAAGATTATGATTTGAAAGATTGGAAAGTTGTCTTGTTAAATGCATAGAGCACTCGTGTAGTCAGTTTAAAATGTTTCCCGTGTCACCCTCTGTTTGTATAGGCCTTTCAAATATCAATAGGGGAGAAGAAAAGCACTTTCTTTGGTTTTACGCTTATACTTTACAAGCTGGTAGAGCAACTTGAGGCATGGATAGTAACACAACTTAATATATAAAATAAAACTAGATTTGATAAATTAAAGAAGCTGTGCTCTTGCTAAAGTGTAAACTAAATTTTACAGAGCAAATAGAACTTTTATATCTGTCTTACAAAATCGGGGGTGAAGTTTTGAATAAGAATTCAGTCTGAACAGCTTTATGGCCTTTACTGTTTTGGTTAGATCCTTTAAATAGTTCCTATCAATCAAAAGCTAGGAAGGGCACCACAAAAATGCAAGTTTGAGAATTCTTAAAGCCACATTATTTACAGTAATGGTTGGTATTCAGATGTGTTGGATGTAAACTTTATAATATCAACAGATTTCAGCTGCCCTGTAATTCCATTTTATTTATTTCTTGGATTCCTTGAAGACTACTAATTTAATGAAAATACTTTTTTATGAAAGCTGTAGAGCATCTGTTTTGCATTTTTTCCCTTTAAGTTTGCATTACCATTGTGAACATATTCACTCGAGTGACTCTGGCATTATTTTTATGAAGGAGTAAGTATAATGCACTCCAGCTGGTGCCTTCAATAGTCTTCAATAATAAGGATTTAAAAGGAAATTACAGCAATCCTCCCACAAAGGGAAGAATGCAGTATGAATTCTCTTATCTCCTAGATTTGAAGTGCAGTGCCTTGTTACTTAGCACAAAAACCAGCAGCCTCTCCCAACTTCCTGAAATTTAATAGCAGACAGTACTGTAGTGAGGTTGTCGGGTCTACTCTCCTACAAAATATACAGTTCTTATGTTAGATAGTATACCAGGAAGTAAAATCCCAACTTCCCTATCCTTTTACCCATTCTAATCTTTTTGTTGTAATTTTAATCAAATTTGGGATTGCAGACACCACAAAACAAGTCTCTTGCCATCTTTTTTGCTTGTGTGTGTTGTAAACAGAACTAAGCTAGTTGTCAAATTGGAGAATACATTGTGATCCAATATCATTTATTTGTTCACTTGGTGATTTTGATAAATTCAGTAATGCACAATCTATCATCCAGTCACTGGTTTGAAGGTTCTGTGTTTTCAATTATTGCTTAAATATCAGTGACTTGAGTCTGCTCATAGTATTTCTGTGTTTTCAAATTTAAGCGGCATATCTGGAATATTCTGTTCTTATAGCAGATGGTGTGAAATCTACTCTTCAGTTTCAAAAAGCCGTCACTATAGACTTACTAGTACGGTACAGACTATCTAATCTGTTTTGACATAAATTAAACAAGAAGTCAGTTCGTTCGTCTTTTTATTCTTACCATTTCCAGAAAGCTGTATATTTTTCCTAATGAAAGAGACAGATATGTTCACCATCCATCATGCCAGTTACCTGTCTCAAAGTGAGCTTATGGAGTATTCTGATCTTCTGTGCAATGATATTTGGGATAAGTCAGAGAACAAACTCTGGCCCTTAACAGCTAGCACATCTTTCATACATTTTAAAATAAGCTTCAGTGCTAAATTCACAGTTGTGGAGGCTGAAGTTCGCCCAGTTTAACCACAATTTTTTGTATGAGTAATAGAGCATAGTGGCATATTTTTTGGGACCTTTGAAGTAAACTTAAATGTGAATAGGACATTGTTCTGTAGTACTTGTAGGGCTAGTTTTCATGCATGTGTGTCTGAAAGTTAGACATCGGAACTCCGATTTAGACACCATTTGAGAGAGTCAGCTTGAACATAAAGTCCCTAACTGGAGTTGCATTGTTTACTCTCAGTGCTATAACTCTCTTCCTGTAACACTTAAATTGTACAATAGAGCAATAAGATATCCAAGCACATAAGCATGCCAATCTGTGCATACTTTCAACTTTCTAAGCAATCCGTAATGTTAGGAGTACTGGATGGCTGAAGTCATGCACTGAGGTTTTTATCTCTAAAAGACTGAATCAAGTGTGGCATGTGCTATGTGAATGGCAGATGCGATATTAAAGGATTTGGTCACCTCAGTCTAGTTTCGACTTGGCACATCTCTACGTTGCATTCTACATTAAGTCTACTGACTTATTGTAGACATGTCCTGATACTAGGAAAATGTGTTTTATTGCCAACAAGATGGCACATCTCATTGTATAACTAATGTAGACGAGGCAAGTGGTGGTTTCATCTTGAACAGTTGCATAGAGGTCAAACTATCACCTACCTTGTCTAAACTTGGGATTTATGAAAAGCCATCTCATTTTAAAAATTACACCTTTTTCTTTCCCTAGTGTAGATATGACCTTGTCAGAGTGACTTGAATGGGTGCAGAGAATGATTTCACTTCACTGGAGGTGTGCCTTCAAGTCAGGATGGAGACTCATTCAGGAGAAAGTTTTTATACTGCTGTTGCTAACCTTTGAACTCAGCACCTTTCATCAGCATTAAAATTAAATGACTTTTTAGTAAAAGCTTTCTTTCATAACAATATAAAAAGTGCCTCTCTGACCTTATTTTGAGCCTCTGAAAAACTGCAGTGTCGCTTTACAGTACATCGCACCTTATAGTAGATTGCAACATTTTAATAGAATACAACTGAACGTGTATGAATGGTGTGAATGAGTATCTTGCCACTATTATCTGTATTAAATACTTATCACCTATTAAGACTGATGCAAATGTTACCTAATACAGTAGAATTTCAATATTCTGAACATCAGTTACAAACTGCCCAGTCAACCATACACCTCATTTGGAACCAAAAGTACACAATGAAGCACCAGCAAGGGTGGGGGCGAGGGGAGAGGGAAAGTAAATACACTAGAGTATAGTGTTAAATGCAAACTACTCAAATAAAAGGAAAGCAGCATTTTTCTTCTGCCTAGTAAAGTTTCAAAACTGTATTAAGTCGATGTTGAGTTCTGATTGTTCTTTCCAAAGTTTACAATGTTTTGTTCAGAGTCATGAACATTCTGCATTCCTGAGATGTTCGTAACTCTGAGGTTCTACTATATGCCTTTTTAAATGGGAAAGATGTTTTAATATGGACAACCTCATTTTTAGCAACTTAAAAAAAATATATTTATTTTTTTTTTTGTTTCTTTTCCAGGGCAAGTTCATTAGAATTAACTTCGATGTTACGGGTTATATTGTTGGGGCCAACATTGAAACCTGTATCCTGTTTCAGCAGTGCAACATTGGTTAAAATATGAAGTGACTCACTCAGCCTTTTGTCTCCAGCTTTGTGTATTGCTTAGAATTCCTTGTAATGCAGCGTTAACACGTTTGCGGGAAATAACATTGGGTGAACTTAGTGACATAAGGTATCATAGTGTGAATGCTTTCTTTGACTCGAAATCCTCCCTATGTTTCAAAACAGTTTATCATATTATCAAGTAGTCTGAGAATTTCCTTTTTACTCGGAAATAAGTTTTCAGAAAATGTAATACTTTGTTTGAAATCTGCTAGATTATGACTATGTGGGTGTTTATTGGAAAAAAACGATTAAGGTAAGCCAGTAGTCCATAAAGTAATGCTGTGGAAAATGGCGCCACCTTAATCAACTGATCTCTGCCATATGTGTACCCATTGTCACAAGCACGATTTTAGTCTCGTTTAGGTTGCATAGGCAGCGCGTCCGGGGCGGGCTGCAAGGCCAACTTCTGTCCCATTTTTAACTACATCTGTGCAATGCTTTTTGTTGTATGAAGTCTAATGATTCAGTTTTTGCTGAATGGTCTTGATTCCTATTTCTTCCATACTTCCAGATGAACACTTGTCTGTAGTAGTCCATTTTGTTTTGTTGAAAATTGCTCTCGTTGCGTTGTAATAGAAAAGTCAGGGTGTTAGTCTCAGAGTTCAGTATGCTCTCTGGAGGAACGAGGTTAAGGCTCAAGTGCCTAAATCAGTATGACTCTTAAATCAGGTAGGTGTTACAATTCTAAGTATCTGTACAAATCCAGGCTTATTGTCTAAATAGCTGAGCGGAATTATTTTGCTTAGCTTCATGAAAATTGAAGGATTTAGTGTCCAGTAGAGAGAAGTTAGGTTTGTTCCAGATGGTACATTATTGGGCTAATTTGATAGGTTTCGTGTATCCTTTATAAAACACAGTTGTATTGCACTTTGTTTCAGTATAGAAGAATGAAAGGAATTAATCTGATATATGTGCAGCATCCTGTATGAAGCAACCTCTCCATTTTCACAAACTTTGAAATTTAGAAACTGTTTAAATAGTATTAAACTCTTCAAAGTGAGAGCATGTGTAAACACCAACTTTTAAAAACATTTTTGAAATGACAAGTGCCGTACAGGTGTGTCTGGTGTTGT
Source organism: Gopherus evgoodei (assembly GCF_007399415.2). Classification (NCBI taxonomy): domain Eukaryota; kingdom Metazoa; phylum Chordata; order Testudines; family Testudinidae; genus Gopherus; species Gopherus evgoodei. The sequence continues at coordinate 6,029,809 of NC_044336.1, read as the reverse complement.
GTTATTTTCTAAAATAATGGAATTTGAGGATTCAGCTGTATCCTTTTTGAAAGACTGACTGAAAGCATGGTTTCTTTAGGATCCCAACTTGTCCATTGCAGGTGGTGGTGGTGGATTTCACATTAAGTAAAGCACCAAAGAAGTTAATTTGCTAGAATTACAAACTCAAACTTTTAATTTGACTGTGTTTTGAAACCTGTTTAAATAAAGTTGCTGCGAGATTATAAAATGGAGCCCAAAAACTGTTTTAACTGAGTGGGTTTAAACTAAAGCTTAAATTTCTGATTGAGACTTTTGTAAATTCACCCCAAGACTTCAAAATTGTTGAGACACTAGAATTTTCTTAAGATGATAATAAACTAGAAAGAGTTTCCAGAGTAGTCTGATCTAAGTAAAAACCTTGCCTTCAACAGACTGGTCAGGGAAATCAGAGCAACTCAGCCACACTTTTTTCCAGAGTAAAGGGGATTAAAGCATGGTTCAAGAGGGGCTAACTGGATTATGTGCTGTGCCTATGATCTGCCAGCAACTAAACTTGAATCACCAGAGAGAAGCTGCATTTTCCTGTCTCTTTTTTAAGTTATTTTCCCCCTTTATGTATATCTTTTGTTTTAGAAGACAACAGTGTTAGACTTTGCCAGAACCTGAGAGCTACTACGTAAATTGACTGATTCCAATGAGAGTGTTTGTCATTTAAGAGATTTTCAAGAGAGGATTTTTCCCTCTTGAAAAGATCTTACAACAAATATAGAAGAAGGGAGTAAGGAAAGTATTTATAATGAAAATTAATTCGAGTTTCTTAGTGTTTCTTAGTGTTCCTTTTATTCAGGGCTGGCTCTGGTTTTTTTGCTGCCCCAGCAAAAAAACCAACCAAACAAAAAAAAACCCTGCAGAGTGTCAAAGCAGGGGGGGTGGAAAATACTGTGCAGGGGTACTCCCTGTGCTGCAGACATGCCCTGGGCAGCAGGGGGGAGAGAAGGGGGCGGCCAGGGCTTCAGCGGGGCGCTCGCCATGTGGCCCCTCCCACCGCGCCACCTGCCGGGAGAGCTCTGCACCACTCCGGTCGGTGAGAAGGGAAGGACGCAGGCTACCCTGCCGGGCTTGCTACAGATCTGGCACTAGCTGGGGCAAACAGACCACACAGCCAGCTCCCAGCAGGGCGCTCCCCTCCTCTGTGCCGCCACCCCCTATAGAGCGACCAGATCATCGAACAAAAAAAAAGAAAGCAGCCATGCCGCCCTAGGATTGGGCAGAATACTGCCCGGTAGACTCTGCCACCCCAAACACGAGCTTGCTCGGCTGGTGCCTAGAGCCGGCCCTGCTTTTATGTACATGCGAGTAATGTTAGAACATTTCTTGTAATTGTGCAACAAGCAAAGCAAAGGACCTGGCAGTGGAGGTCTCAAACCCCAATAAACTACTAAATTGACACAAGGGGGAACTTAAGAGCTTCCTAAAAAAATCCGTATCTGATCCTCACAATAGGCTTTCATATGTCTCCTGCAAAAAATGAATAGAAAGGGAGAGATCTTGTATTACATGTGTTAAAAGAATCATAATTGTCACTTCTTGAGGGTGTAAATCGAACACAGCAAGCACCAAACTTATCTTATGATAATCCTGCTGTTAATGTAGCCCACTTGGTGCAATTTTATGTTTGAATTTTTCTTGAAAAGATTCACAATGCAATTGAAGATCCTTGACTATTTATGATCAGATTTGTTGGAAAAGTCTCGTGCTGTTCGTCAGGCCAAAGATGAACGAACATTTCATATATTCTATCAGCTGCTCTCTGGTGCAGGAGAACACTTAAAGTGTGAGTTACAAATCTAATCCTAGCACCCTATTCAGTTCTTATGTATTCTGAATTTGCCATTTTTAGTGTTTGAGCAGTGAAGTTCCATTACTCCTTGGGCTTGAAAAAGTAATTTAATGATCAGAGATCTGAGGTATGAAAAGAAAACAGCTGGCTTTATTCTGAAATCACTCTTCATATTGCAGCAGACTTGTTGGTTCAGCAGCTGTTGCATAACCGCAGTATTTCAGGTGAATGATTTCTGGATCACAAACTCTCTGGACCAGAGCTGGCCAAGAGTTTTGTAGCCCCTTAATTGAGTCCCTGGCTGGCAATCAGTAAGGTAGGCTGGCAGTATTTCAGTTTCAGCAAGTCACAGAGCATGCTGGCAGGAAGTGCCAAATCTGTCCTGGATCCCACACTCAGACTAGGCAGAATGCGAAACCATTGGCCAAATCAACATACAATAAAAGCCTGAAGAAAACAGTCTGTGTAATGTTTACACTTCCATGGTGAATGTCAATTGGTTCCAGCAGTGGGGCTCCACCTCTTCTCTGTATATCTGATGTAATAACTTGCATATATTTACCCAAATGTGTGGCATACACCATTACTAGAAGAGTGTGGTTATATTGGACAGCTCCATCCTTAAAACAAAGAACTGCTAGTATCTAGAATAACTAAGGCTAAGATTTTGTTACAGATAGTTTTAGTAAAAGTCATGGACAGATCACAGAAAAAAAGAGAAATATTAGTAGAAGCTGTGACCTGTGTGTGACTTTTCCTAACAATATCTGACAAAATGGGGATCTGCGGGTTCCCACACCGCTTGAAGCAGAGAAGCTGTGCAGGGGTTAGGAGCTGCCTACAGCAACTCGGAGCTGCTGTACTCCGAGGTACTCCTGCCGCCTGCAGCTCTGGGGGTCCCCTGTTGCCCATGGGGGCTGGGAGCTGTAGCTGCCCCTGCCTCCCATGTCAGCTGGGAGCTCAGGGGTTCCCCTGCCTTCTGCAGTGGCTTGGAGCTCCAGAGGCAGCGGGGTCCCCAGAGCTCCTTGCCCCTGCAGGCTGAAGTCAGACGTCACTGGAAGTCATGGATTCCATGAGTTCTGCAACCTCTGTGACTAAATTGTAGTCTTAAGTATAACTACTACTTGAACCTTGCGCCTTTAAACAATGGCTGATCATGCCTGTTCCAAAACAGGCAATTGGTTTCCAGTTAGCCAGTCAAGATTAATATAGGTGATGGGCCAAATTTTCTGTCACATGTGCATGCAGCTTAGCATATACTCACTTTAGGTGCACAAATACTCCAGGGAGCGCAGATGAATATGCATAACTGTGTGTGACTATACACATTTGAAAAATTGGTCCTGTATCTGTTTCCTTTTAATATTAAAGTGGAATCTGTAGTTAGGATTCCTGGGCTGTCTAACACTTTTAAATATATATAAAAATCTGCTTGGACGGCCATCAGACATAGGCAGAAGAAATGTCTGTGGCCTTGTCTATACTATGGCAGTAAATTGTTCTGTTACCCTACTTGAGTTACCGTAACTGAAGTCAACATAGCTAGGTTCACTTACCGCAGTGTCTACACCATGCTGTGTTGACAGGAGACACTCTCCTGCCAACTTCACCTCAACAGGATGAGTACAGAAATTGACGGAAGAGTGCTCTCCCATCAATTTAGCACACCTTCACCAGACCCGCTAAATCGATGCTGCTGCATGCCCTGTCAATACCTCCTCTAGAGCAGTGGTTCTCAACTTATTTACTGTTGTGGATTACATCCAGTACTACCTTTATGGCCCTGAGGATGTCACATCTGTGCTGATTGGGCCGCAAGCAGCCTGTGGGCCGCAGGTTGAGAGCTACTGCTCTAGAAGATTGCAACAGTAATGCAGTAACCCCTATTAAGAACAGCATCCAGTTCATGCCCAGTGCAAGGAGCTAATCCAGTTTTTTACAAAACCTGCTTGAAGCTGTTGGTAACTGGGCCTACCAGCTAGAAGCTGTTGGTAACTGGGCCTTTTTATATTAAAGATTGTGGGAAGCTGGGCTGAATGGACCTTTGGTCTGACCTGGTATGGCCATTCTTATGTTCCTAGCTGGGTTCAGCACTTTAACTCATATTTCTAGAGTTAGAGAAGACTTGGGGTAACAGCTTGTAATCCAGTTTATTTAAATGCTGATATAGCTGGCTGTTTGTTTGTTTTTGTATTAGACTTGTACACAAAGCTTTTATTCTTTTCCCTCCACTACAGCTGACTTGCTGCTTGAAGGATTTAATAATTACAGATTTTTGTCTAATGGCTATATCCCCATTCCTGGGCAGCAAGACAAGGATAACTTTCAAGAGACTATGGAAGCCATGCACATCATGGGCTTTTCTCATGAGGAAATCTTGTGTAAGTTAAGTCGTCTTGATTTCTGTAGTTTACTTGCTTTTTATGTAAAATTACAAAAACCTAAATGAAACAAATGTTCACAACCAAACTTAAATCTAATGGAGTTTTGATGCATTGGAAGCCTGTGGCAAACATTGCACCACTTCAAAAACTTAAAGCAATCTTCTGATTTTAAGCTAAAATTGACCTAGAAGCAAGCAAGACTGTGCTACATAGTGCAATAACAATTATAAATTCCGTTTTGCACTGAGCTTGAACATGTGCCTAGGATTGGGGAGGGGGTGAATTTTATTGACACATTTGAGAAGAAAATGTTTGTCTCTTTCTGTTAACACAGCAATGCTGAAGGTGGTGTCATCAGTACTACAATTTGGTAACATTTCTTTCAAGAAGGAAAGAAACACTGATCAGGCCTCTATGCCAGAAAATACAGGTAAATTGGTCACACTGTGTGGCTTTTAATGACGTTAGTTGTGGTTTTCTGATCATAATTTGTTCATCAGATATCCTGTAAAGTTAGAAAGTCTGGTGGTGGTTTGTGTGTGTGTGTGTGTGTGTGTGTGTGTGTGTGTGTGTGTGTGTGTTTTTTCCCTCTCTGAAGTTCCTCTATAAAGTTCTCTTCCAGAGAGAGGCCATAATTTGTAACACTAACAGCCAGTATGAAACTATTAAAACTCTCCCTATCTTATACTCTCTTCCACACAGACATTAAAACTGCTGTCTACAGAATTCCATAAATTATTGAAGCTGTTTATATTGTTCCTAAACTTTTTTTGAACAAGCATTTCAGCTGTAACCTCATTAATTGCTCCTCAGCAGCGACTTAAATATCGGGGGGGGAAAAGTGTGCTTAAATCAGTGTATTTTCTTTGGTTCTTGACAGTGATTACATTGCCAATGAAAAGAATCCTGGAGCCAAGCACAACTTACTTAGTAAAATGACTGAATTTAAGAAACACTGTATTTAGACATTTATTTCTGAAATGACAGGGTAGTGTGACTGTTTTCATTTTAATTCTTCAGAGTGCAGTCATTATTTGGTAGACATGCTTAAAAATGGACACAGTCCCTTAGGCACTTCTAAGAATTTTCAGACTTCTAGTTTACCCAGTGTTCTGTCATTCTAAATCCTCTCTTAGAAAGTAACATCTTTGCAGTAGTTTAGAACTCAACTTTGGTTAACTGCAAAGTGTTGGCTGTTTTCATATTTAAAAACTAGCTTTGATTTCTATAAAGCAGTTAGCAAGACACAGAAGCAACTGCGGCTTCTTGCATAAGTCATGATGTGTTGCAGTTTGTGATTATAGATGGGCACTTCTTACCTCCATACTAGCAATATCTTCAATTAACTTGTATCACCTCTCCACTTTCTGGATATCAAAAGTGTTGACTGATAAAACAAATGCTGCAGAAAGGCTGGCTCAAATTTCAAATTTGTTTCATAGCTTGAGCATCTTGCTGCTGTTGCTCATTTTCCTTGCTTTTTATCGAGGTTTATATTTAGTGCCCTAACATTCTTTGAGGGAGAAAGTGGAAGTGGGAGAGTTGTGAAATTTGCTGAGAACTTCATAGGCTCTAAAGAACAAATGAAGCTTTATATGAAGAATATTCATGACTGACTTATTATGCAGTGGCCTAAAGCAATACAATCCTATCCAGAAACATCAACATGGTCTCTTAGGGCTTGTTTACAGTTAAAATGCTGCAGCTGAAGTGCTTCGGGGTTCTCCCACCGTTGGTGTAGGTACTCCACCTTCCGTAGAGGTGGTAGTTCTCCTCTTGACTTAATGCTGTCTACACTGGGGGTTAGGTCTGTTTTTTAACTGGTGGATTTTTCATATCCCTAAGCAACATAGTTATACTGAAAATTAACAGCCTTTTTTGGTTCAGGAAGCCTAATAGCTCTAACAACTCAGAGGCTGTAGTGACCTGTACTGAGACAGCTAACAAATATATCCTCAGAACTTGGGGATTAAAACAATGCTTTGTAGATCTGATGACAATTTGATAATTGTTATAAGGGAAAAGTTTAAGACATAGAAGTTTTAATTTGGGCATCAAATTATCTATTTCTAGTGTACACTAATCATGTCTCACTACAGAACAAAGTTGTTCTTGTGTCTCTATATATAGTTATGCACAATAAAAATGTGGCAGCTGTACATTAATAGTCACCAATAGATTATAAAAATACAAGCTAAATACAATTAAACAGCCAACCAACCATTCAGGAGATGCAACATATAAAACTATCATAAATTGCCCCTAGAGATGCACTTGCCTTTGTATGCAGCATCTCAAATATTTCACAGGTAAAAAAGAATCATAATATGCCTAGCTCCATGAGAGGGACACTTAGCAGATAAGATTCCAAACCTGAAAGGCCATGTTTTGCTCTTGGGCAAAGCAGGAAGTTTTCAAGTAGGAGGATGGTGAGCAAGACCAATATCCACTTTTGTGCTCCCCAATACAATGCACATTCCTCCCCTCCCCCCAAAAAAGTGGCAAAAGTCTCAATTATTTTGCAGTTTTCAGACACTGGAGAAAAGTCCTCTGTATTGTCCCCTTTAATAAATGAGTCTATTAACTTGGTGGTCCAATGGCTTGTGCTAGACACTGCTATGTGGGTGACCCAAGCTTTAATTTTGTCCCATCCTTTTGCTCTATGTGCTAGCAGAGACTTGATATCCTGAAAAGCGTCAGTTCCTGGAGGTCAAAAAATTGATTGCATTGGTTGACAGACTTCTCCAGCCAACTGAGAATGCAGATCTGTCCTGAACAGTGACTGTATTCTGTAAAACTGGTCATAGTTGTTTGTTTTAGTGACAAATAGCTGTACTGGTTCTGTAAAGTCAAGGTAGATTCTGTTCCTTCGTGTGGATCTTCCAGCAAAACCTTTTTATTTGGGTACAATTGGTTGCTTTCAGTGTGCTGCACAGAGGTAATCTATGGGCATGTCTACACTTGCAGATGTAGAGCGCTTTGAGTTAAACCTGCCTTCGGAGAGCACAGTAGGGAAAGCGCTGCAGTCTATCCACACTGACAGCTGCAAGCGCACTGACATGGCCACATTTGCAGCACTTGCAGAGGCATTGGGAGTGGTGCATTATGGGCAGTATTATGGGAAGGGGGTGGAGGTGCGGGGCATTCTGGGTACTGTCCCAATGCCTTGTGATGCATCGGTTATCATCCCAGAAATCCCTCTGCTTCCATCCACATTTGGCGCCATCTTTCAGTGTTTTTTGTGCTGCGCGCTCTGTCTTCCCTTTCAGTCTGCAGGAATGGAGTTCGAACTGCTGAGGAATATGCGGACGAATCTCACCAGCAAATCAAGTTTGGCAGTCGAGTTATTCCTTAAGATCCAAACTGACAGGGAGGGTCCGACTATGATATCAACTTGAGTAACGTATATGATACGAGATTGCTCATGGCATTCATGGACATGCTCACCATCATGGAACTCCGCTTTTGGGCTCGGGAAACCAAGCACTGAGTGGTAGGATCATGTCATGCAAGTCTGGGATGACAAGCAGTGGCTGTAGAACTTTCAGATGAGAGAAGCCACTTTCATGGGACTGTGTGGTGAGCTCCCCCCAACCCTGCAGCGCAAAGACACAAGATTGAGAGCTGCCCTGATGGTGGAAAAGCAGGTGGCTACTGCAATCTGGAAGCTGGCAACTCCAGACAGCTACCAATTGGTCGCGAACCAGTTTGGAATGGGAAAGTCTACTGTTGGAATTGTGTTGATGCAAGTTTGTAGGGCCATTAGTTGCATCCTGCCCAGAAGAACCGTGACTCTTGGTAACATGCATGACATTGTGCAAAGCCAGCCACAAACTGGCTTCCCCTAATTGTGGAGGGGTGATAGATGGGATTTGTATTCCAATTCTGGCACCAGCCCACCTAGCCTCTGAGTACGTTAATTGAAAGGAGTATTTCTGTATGGTTCTCCAGGTGCTTGTGGATCACTGTGGGCATTTCATTGATATTAACACAGGTTGGCCCGGAAAGGTGCATGATGCACGCATCATTTGGAACACTGGCCTGTTCAGGAAGCTGCAAGCCAGGACGTTTTTCCCCAGACCAGAAGTTCACTGTAGGTGAAGTTGAAATGCCCATTGGGATCCTTGGAGACTCCGCTTACCATTTTATGCTGTGGCTCATGAACTGCTCCTTGGTGCTGTCAGGGCTCCCTGTGTAGGGTTTCAACAACAGGCTGAGCCGATGCAGAACGACTGTGGAGTGTGCTTTTGGCCATTTAAAGGGACGCTGGCACTCGGTATGGGAAGCTGGACCTGGCCGATGACAGCATCCCCACGGTTATATCCATGTGCCATACCCTCCATAACATTTGTGAAGGGAATGGTGAAAGCTTCACTCAGGCATGGACCTCATAGGTTCAACACCTGGAGGCTGAATTTGAACAGCCAGAGAGCAGGGCTATTAGAGGGGCCCAGTGTGGGGCTGCAAAGATTAGGGATGCCTTGAGCTACCAATTTGAGGCTGAAAGCCACCAGTAATGTCTGGTGCCCTGCACAGGCATGAAGTGCAGTGGTTCCAATGTTAATAGGAATCTGTTTTAGCTATGATGACTTGCAGTGCCTGTAGCTTTCCTGGGCTAAGATATCTTTTACTTTATGCAATAATAAAGAATGTGTTCAAAGCTAAAAAATCCATTTATTGGAAAGAAAATTCACTTATTGAAAAGAGACGCAACTGCTTGGGAAACGGCATGGGAGTGGGGTGAGGAACAGTACAATCCACAGGTTTGCGTTTGTCCAATTATCATACTCAGCCTTCCTGCACTTCATATTGGCTTCAGAGAGAAGGAGTTGTCCCGTCTAAACCTGTTCAGCTGAAAGGAATGGGTCCTTTGAAGGTGCAGGGGATTTTTAAAACACCCCACCCCACCCCCACACCCCCTTAGAGGAATCTTAAAGGATTAAGAGAATTCTTAAAATAAGACTGAGGAGGAGGAAAACTAACTTTCATTTTCTTTAGGAAGTAGATTGCTCAGGACAAGTACTATGGGTATGTTTTAACCACCCACTGGTTACATTTCCTTTTCTTTCGGGGTGAAAATATGGTAGAACAGTTCTGTCAATTGACAAGAATCTATTCATGAAGCTTATAACCACAGCTTCTTCCTTGCATATTACTAGAAGTGTCAATACATACGTCCTCTCAGAAATGTAACCCAAATCCTCTAAACCATTGAGATTAACCTCTCTTCACAATCCCAACTGTCCATGTGATTCTAGTGCTAGCTCGGTGTTAGTTACTCATCATGTTGTCTCCAGGTATGGTATTTTATTACAAGCTGGACAACTAAAAAAGCAAACTTTAGGTATTTTGGGCAGGAATGGAGCTTATGGGAAGGGGAGAAAATGTCAAGAACATCCCTGCAAAGTGGACAGTACATTTAGACTTCTAGAGATGGATAATGCTTCTGCTACCTCTTGGTATCTGAGTAATGACAAAGGAGAAATAAGTGCGGGAGGAGTGGAAGAGTCTAACGTTTTTTAATAAGTCCTCCTTTCCACAGATACCAGATGAACATGCTGTAAAATGCAAATTACTGGTGATTGTAGCTGTTCCTTTGTTTGGGGAAATCCGTGGATATGTGAGAGAATAGACGAACTTGACACTTGAGATATTGGCAGGGAGGATTTATGAAACAATAAATCTTGTCTCTTAAATACCAATTTCATTTAGTTTTTATTTTAAAGTTTGAGTGACTTTCATGCCATAAAAATATCAAGCCAAAGGGAGTTGTGGCTACTCAGTCTTGGGAGAGCAAGACTCTTCTGTAAAATGCCTAAATATGGACTCATGGGTGTCTAGCTCTAGACACCCATGTTTGTGTTTTCTAAAAATTGTTTAGTATGTTGTACTCCAAGTCCATTTCCTCCTGTGTTACAGTAGAGTGAAAGCGTAATGCTGAATTTTTGCTGTTACCACTGTTTCACTGACTGCATAGTGAACCACATGGAGTACATGACCAAGAACAGAATCTGTGGCTTTGGGGCTGGGAAATGATATCTTCCGTACTAAATTGCCCAAGAAAGAGGGTTCCCCTTCCTTTTTAAAAGACTAAGTCGGGGGGATGCCAAATGATCATATTGGAAAGATGAGAGGGACTAGCAAATGAATATTTTAGTTGTCCTTCTGAGAAAGCTTAGAAGCTGGCACACTTAAGAAAAAAAACTAAGCTAAGAATTTCTCTGTCAGATTCATTTTTAAAAATCTTAAGTCACAAAAACCACCCAATCTATTAATAGAAAATATTTGTAGGAAAGAGGATTGATACTGAAAGAAAATAAAGTAGAACTAATGTAGGTGTTGCTAAACCAGGAAAGGTCAGTGGGCCATTCAGTTTGATATTCTGCTTCCAGCATTCTTATTCCAGTTGCATTAGGTGAAAGCACTCTGACATTGTTTCAGTGACTGCTGTCATGTGGCATAGGACCAAAATCCCATAACAATGCATTGGCATACCTGCCTGCACTGCAGCACAGCAATTTCTCTAAGCAGCCATATGTCTATGCTAGAGCGTCCTAGCTCTGCTTGAACTAGTGCACTAAAAATAGCAGTGTAGCCAAGGGTAGTGTGAGTGGCACCTTGGGCTAGCCACCAAAGTGTATGCCCAGGGGCTCTGGGCAGGCTTGTAGTCCAGCATGTGTCTGTCTCCCCCAAACTGGGATGCTCTTTCCTAGCTAGAGTAAGCATACCCTTATTGACATCTGGCATATTGTATCAAAAGAATAAATGAGCTTTTATTGAAAACCAACCATTTTCAGCTCCAGTGCTTCCTAGCAATTTCCTGAACTAACCTGGTATTTGCTGTACTAAATTAACAGGGATTCACTAAAGTGTTTATATGCATTATCACAGGTTCTGGGGTTCCTTATAGACACTAGTTGTTGTAATAGGTTTATTTTATTTTTCACAAGGTTGAGCGCTACTTCTGAGTTCTGTATTGAGTAGTTGCTAAAAGTCATTGAAACAGCTATTGATACAAGTTCTCAAGGGCTTGTTTCATTAATGTTCTGGCTAGTCTGGAGACTTTAGGATATTTAAGTGAATAACTTTATTACTTTCAACCTCAGTTGCACAGAAACTCTGCCATCTACTGGGAATGAATGTAATGGAATTTACTCGAGCTATACTTACTCCCCGCATTAAAGTTGGCAGAGACTACGTTCAGAAAGCCCAAACCAAAGAACAAGTAAGTTCTGATTGTATAAAAATAAAATGAAGCTCCAATTCATCCAAAGTAACTTTTTAGCTGTGGTCAGTAAAACTGTGTTGATGCTAGTTCCTGTTTAAATCTTTGTTACATCTTAAAAAACATCCTTGTGTTTTTGTATTTTCTTGCATGGCAAAAAACAAGACTGTATAGAAAGTAAGAACTTTTTCCCTTTCCCTTCCCCTCTTGATTCTAATGTCGTTTGACATATCAAATATAGAAAAGCAGTCTTAATTTTTGTTGACAACAGTGTTAAACTTTGTTATTTTTAATCAAACCATGTAGTATTTCTGCCAGTTGTTTTCTTTCCTCAGTAGTATTCTTTCCTCAGTGGTATTAACTGCGTTAAACTTGCTCAGTTCCCTTAGCAGTTATTTGTGATAACATCCATCTCTTTTTGTTCTTTTGAGGACTCCTAGAGAATAAGTAAATGTTTAATATATTTTGATTTTCAGGCAGACTTTGCAGTGGAAGCCTTGGCAAAAGCCACTTATGAACGCCTCTTCCGCTGGCTTGTTCACCGCATTAATAAAGCTCTGGATAGGACCAAACGACAGGGAGCTTCTTTCATTGGCATTCTGGATATCGCTGGATTTGAAATCTTTGAGGTATGCTAAAGAGCCAGTTATGGGAAACTAACTTATGACTTTAAATTCTGTCTCTATTCTGATCTGAGTTACACACCCATGCATAACCATTTATTCTGCAGTTGTGGATTTCTCATGTAATATAACAGTCTAGAGCAGAGGTGGAAAGACTATGGCCCGCAGGCCACATCTGGCCCGCGGGACTGTGCCGCCTGGCCCCTGAGCTCTGAGCCAGGGAGGCTAGCGCCTGGCCCTTCCCTGTCCCCCCCCAACCCCGCTGCCATGTGGGGAGCACTCTGGCCTTGTCGCTTATGCCGGGCTGTGCCGCTTGCAACCGCCCACCTCCCAGGCTTTCCAATAAGCCAGCCTTGCCGCTCTGAGCAGCATGGTAAGGGGGTGTGGAGTAGTGGTTTTGGATAAGGGGTAGGGGGTCCTGAGGGGCAGTCAGGTGACACGGAACAGGGGGTGGTTGGGTGGGGTGAAGGTTTAGGGGGACAGTCAGGGGACGGGGAATGGGGGGGGTTGGATAGGTGTGGGAGTCCCAGGGGGTGGGGGTGTGGATAGGGGTCGAGGCAATCAGGGGACAGGGAGCAGGGGGGAGAGGGGTTGAATTGGGGGCGGTCCCACGATGGGGTGGTCGGGAGCAAGGAGCAGGGGTGGGTGGATGGGTTGGGAGCTCTGGGGGGGGGGCAGTCAGAGAGTGGGTGGGGGCAGATAGGGGGCAGGGGCCAGGCTGTTTGGGGAGGCACAGTCTTCCCTACCTGGCCATCCATACTGATTTGTAACCTCAATGTGGCCCTTGGGCCAAAAAGTTTGCCCACCCCTGAACTAGAGTGTATTACAGATAAGAATAACATCTTGTGGGTGAATTGAACTCATGTTTTATATACACCTCTACCCCGATATAACGTGACCTGATATAAGACAGGTGTGCATAGAAGGCAGTAAAGCTCTGAGATGCTGCTCTGAGCAGTGCGCTAAGGGTGCAGGGCCAGGCCGGAGCTGAGGAGTTTGATAAGAAGCAGAGGGTCTCGGTGGTGGTCAGGGGCTCCCCTCCCTCCCCTGGAGTCTGGGGGGCAGGAGCTGTGGGAGGACACTTTTGGGGGCCCCACAGTCCCAGAGTGGCCCGGGGAATTAGCAGGGGGCTGGGAGCAGCCTGCTCTGCTTCCCTCGCCCCAGCCCTAGCTGTGTTGCTTGGGGGAAGGGATACCCCCGCACTCACCAGCAGAAGCAGAGCAGCCCAGCCTCAGCCTGCTCCACTCCACCAGCTCCCAGCCACAGCACTCCGCTTCCCAGAGCCACACTCACTGGCAGCAGGAAGCAGAATGCTGTGGCTGGGAGGTAGCAGAGTAAATAGAGCGGGCTGGGGATGTGTCCACGTCGCTCCCACTTCCCGCCACTGCTGGTGAGTGCCTGTCAGGGGGCAAGGGGATGGATAGAGGTCTGAGCAGTCAAGGGATAGAGGGTTGGGTAGGGGGTGGGGTCCTGGGGGTGATTACGGACGGGGGTCTCTGGAGGGGGCGGTCAGGGAACAAGGGGGGCCAAAGCAAGTTTGATATAACATGGTCTCACCCATAATGCGGTGAGTTGTTTGTTTGTTTTTTTTGTGTCACCTGAGGACCGTGTTATATCGGGGTAGAAGTATACTGATTTAAAACCAAATCGTATCTATCATTTATTGGATGTTAGGAAACTATCCCTTAATAAAATCAGAAATTTGCCCTACATATACTCCTTGCAAATGTAACAGATGACATTTTGTAAGATTATAAATTCTGCCATTGAGTTACTTTTCTAACTCACTAAATATTTTGTAGCTGAACTCTTTTGAGCAACTTTGTATCAACTACACCAATGAGAAGTTGCAGCAGTTGTTCAACCACACCATGTTTATCCTGGAACAAGAAGAGTACCAGCGGGAGGGCATAGAATGGAATTTCATTGATTTTGGACTGGATCTGCAACCCTGCATTGATTTAATAGAAAGGCCTGTAAGTTTCTTTAATTTCTTGTCGATTTCTGGACTAGGTACAGGCCCTTTTGTGGAACAGTCCCAGGAACTGGATTAATTTGAATAGTGACCATTGAGGACTGAATCCCATTATTTTTATATTAATTTTAGTCTAAGTATCCTGTGCCCATTGGAGAATCCTGCGTCCATTTGTGTGAGAGTCTATCTGCATAAATATAGTGCACTGTTTTAGTTGTATGAGACTAAATACTTTGACCTACTTTGTTTGACCTATGTTGTTTCCAATGCCAACCAAATCCTCATTGCTCTCATCTTCAAGCCTAACCATGTGATGGTATTATGGGTGCTTAATGTGGTAGCTCAACCAGAAAGCTCTTCAAGATTTAGGGTGAAATCCTGGCCTCTTTTGAAGTCAGTGGTAAAATTCCCATCAACTTCAGTGAGACCAGAATTTCACCCTATAAATCTGCCTTGTGTTTGAGTGGGTCTTCCAGGACTGTAGCCTTTGGGAAACTGTTTTTTCTCACTGCACTTGGCTAAAGGATCCTGTCTGTTGCCCAATCTCTGGGAACAGTAGACCACTCCAATCAACTACAGATAGCATGAGGAGCAGCTTAAGAGTCCAGGAAAAGAGCATCAATCTTGAGTGGCTATTCCTGCTTCTCCACTCCACCCTCCCCCCCCCCCACACACCCCCCCCCCCCCGGATCTGGGCTGAAGTTTATCCTGAAGTCCTCTGTAGGACAGATAAGTAAGATGTCACAGCATATGCTTCTTTTGTGTTATGGCATCATTATGTAACATCTCTATAGCATCATCCTTACAGGAAATGCAAAACAGAGCTTAAAGGGTTCCTCCCCTCAGTTTAAGAAAATATTTATTTTGCCCCAGAACCCAGTTTTGCAGGCTACGACAGATGCACACCAAAAAAAAAAAAAGAAAGATTGGTGCCATAATTAGTTATTTTCATTGGAGTCAGTTTTCTTACATTTTCCCCCCCAAATTTGAGCTGTAATTGTTGTGAAGTTACATTCTTTCACACATTTAAGACACTATTGCTGCATGTAATGCTATACTTGTATGCAGAGCAGCAAACCAGTTCTTTCTTTAAGTTAGTTTGCGGGGAGAGAAATCTTAGCAAAGATCTTCACTTTGAATGTGCAGATCCAGAAAGAGAATCCAAATTCTGTGTCCTTGGAATAAAGAGTTTTTTTTGTCTGCCATAAAGTCTGAGGGAAGAAATGTTCATGTTTTCACTATACAAAATATTTAGCATGAAATATTCTAAGACTTCTTATGTTCAGTGTGTTTTAAGAATCAAACATTGGTACTTCCTCAGTCTTCCTGTAAATGAATTAGCATGGGCACATGATGTCATAGAATGGGCTTAGATAGCCATATCTTGTAAAATGTGGAGACTTTTTCAAATTCACAATTGTTTTAAAGTGTAAATCTTTATAAATCAGTTCCTCTACTGTTAGTTTTTTTCCAAGACTTGTATGTAGGAATCTGTTTCCCCTGGAAAAGATAACTGATGCCCTCAAACCAATCCCCACCTGTAAAATGAAAATAGTTGTTCCCCACCTCATATGGATGTTGAGGATAAATACACTAAACATTGTGAGGTATTCAGATACTGTGGTAAGGGAGAGGGGATGTATAAAATCCTTAGATAGCTAGGTAGAACTTTGCCATTCACGTAAGGCTTTTATTGACAAGCATTTGAGTTCTGTAACTCTACTGTTGTACCCAAAAAACTATGAGATTACTGTAGAACCTGAGGATGTTTTTCAGGATATACAGGACATACATGGTCTAAAATGGAATGAACTTCCTCAAACTCATTAATCTCTTTCGTTTGTCATTGATGAAGTATATTTAAATAAAATGGGACTTGAAGCAAATGAAATCTCAAATGTCAAACTTTCCCTCCAGAAACATTTTTTTTTTCTGGAGTATGATGGGTTGCTGTACAAGATTTTTAAAAAGACTTAATATGTGGTTTATATTTTTTAATTGAAAAAATTCTTGTTTCAATCCACCAACTGTTTATTTTATTAGGCAAACCCACCTGGTGTACTGGCTTTGCTGGATGAAGAATGTTGGTTCCCTAAAGCCACTGACAAGACATTTGTGGAAAAATTGGTCCAAGAACAAGGAACCCACTCCAAATTCCAAAAACCACGGCAGCTAAAGGACAAGGCTGACTTCTGCATTATTCATTATGCAGGGAAGGTATGGGTTGTATGTTGAACAACTTGTACTATTGTGTTGTAAATAGACTAGTTTTAGTTAAATCCGCTAAAGTTTTAGCGATGTTATTCAGCTAGATGCATGAGAACTCAGACATAGGAACAGTTTCGTTTTCTTTTTGTTAAAAAGATATTTGAGAGAGTTTTATTGAAATCCCTATTGCTGGATCAGAATTTACAGTGGCAGAACTGTAAAAAGATATTAAACAGACTTACTTGAAAGAGATTTAAGCTTTCCAAATAATAGAATAAAAGGTTTTTGGTTCAGAAATGCTTTGATTGCATCATTTCCATTTGTAGTAAAGCTGATTGCATAGTAGGTATTTCCTCCCCCCCCAGGGTTTCTGA